>NC_084476.1:36736856-37341631 GCF_027409185.1 Cynocephalus volans | reverse complement strand
CCATACAAAACAGAGATCAGCGGAGATGCACTCCAGATGTGGCTTCATTGAAAGCAGGGCTGGAACAATAGGGTTGAAAGACTTTCAGGTCTGCTGGGCCGTGGAGACTTGGAGTTCAGTGTGGCCAAGGGCCTGAGGCATCAAGCTACTGGCTCTGAGCTGGAAAGCAGCTTAGGACTCATTCTGTGTGACCTCTAGAGTTGACAGATGAGGAGCTTGAGGCCCAGAGAAGGAAGGGGCTGACCCAGCATCACACAGCGAGGGGAGACAAGGCTGGGACCAGAACCCACCACTTCTGCCACCAGTTCCAGTGTCTGTCCCATTACCTGACCCCCCACATCTCACTCCAAGTGCCTGCCTTTGAGAATCCAGCTCAAGGCTGTTTTCTTAATTAAAAGTCAAGGGAAGGCTTTACTCTGCCACACTCAGAGGTGAGATTGACCTTGCTTTGAAGAACAGGGCCAGGCCACATTTCTGTTACCCAGAGAAACAGACCTTGCTGGCCCTCATGCCAGGGTGACAAACTCCCTCCCCACCTCGTGGGCCCTCAAGACACCTGCTGGAGCAGTTGGTCCTTGCATTCCTGGAAGTGGACTCAGTGTTACTTTGTCAGGGTGTCAGCTCTCTGTCCCCTGAGGGGGAGTGGGGGGTGGCCTGAGAGAGGGGAGCCAGACCCTTTCAGGCTGCCTTGCCTGTAGGGAATGGATTTCAGTTTTCTGAGGCTCGGAAACTAGAATCACATTAGGTGGAATCTCAGATTGAGTCTGGTCTCCCATTCCTACTATAGCATTTGTGATGTGTAGGTGGTGGGTTTTTTTTAACACTTTATTTTTTCCAGGTTATTAAAAAATACATACTCACTGCTGAAAATTTGGAAACTACAAGAGAATATAAAGAAAACCACTCAAGTTCTCACTACTCGAAGACAGCACCATTTGGGAGTATTTCCTTCCAGTCTTTATTCACAATTGCTTTTACTTGGCTGAAATTGGCTCAGTAACAGCTTTAGCCCATGAGCGTAGTTCTGTCTCTTGGAGAAATGCAGAATTAGTCTCCTTCATAACAGATTCAGATACATGAAGTCAACATCATTCCCAGGTTCTTCCCATCCCTGGGAGAAAACCTCAACTCCATTTTAAATACCAAGGTTTATAACAACGATTATGATTATTACCATTTATTAAGTGTGCACTATTTGTATAGCACTGCTCCAACCGATTTTCCTCCATTCCTTGTTTAATCTTCACTGCAACCTCATGCAGACGTTTGCTAGCTTTCTAGGGAAAGAAGCTGAGGCTCAGAGAGCATGGGTCCCATTTAGGATGATGGGAACTGAGTTCAATGAGATTTGTCCTCCTTTAATCTGGCATCTTTATCTCTATTAATGCAGCCAGAGGACACAGTGGCTTCCTTGACAACCTTATCAAAACTGCCTCTTGAATGCCATATGTGTAAAGTAAACCTATACATTTGTTCCTGACAAATTTATTTCATTCATTCTGGTTCACAAAGACCATTTTTTCCCTTATGAAAATCTCTCTGAGGCAACATGACTCACGTAGAATTCCTGGCAGCCATATTTTAAAAGCCTCCAGGTATAGCACGTGGCACATAGCACACACCTGGTTGCTATTATTGTATAAGGTGGGCGACACTATTTGTTTAGTTCCCTGGGTTTCCCTCTGTTCCCCACAAGACACAGGAGAACAATGTGCTAAAAGTAGCATTGTACCAAGGAGGGGCCCATTTACCGTGGTTGGGCTCGAAGCGGCTTCCAGAAGCATCCTTCCTCTGCAGCTATCAGCAGGAACAGAAGCCAAGAAGATGCTTTCTTGAATTCCCACCCATCTGCCCCATGCCTGGTCCTGCTCTCCCCCGGGGACTCAGCACACGCAATTGCTGGCGGGGCAGGTTTGTCTGTCTTTGGTGAGAAGACCCCCCTCGGCTCCCAAACCTGTGACGTCGCAGCCCACCTCACTGCCTCTTCTGCTGTTCATGCCTCGCCCACGTTGCTCAGAAAAGACATTCCTTTCAGTGGGGTGGAGCTGTCGAAATGGATTTTAAAATATGGGTTATATTTTAATTTTTGGTTGTTTTCTAAATCTGGTCACAATCATGTCGTCTTGTTCCAAAATGAGAGAAAGGAAGCAGCTGCCCTCTGGGAAGCCTCCAGGGTGGAGAAGGGAGGAAAGCCTCACGCTCCTCTGCCGATTGTCCCGCTTCCTTCCTGAGCTCTCTACAGCCGGCTCTGCAGGAGTGGAAGGGGACAGGCGTGGCCCTAAGGTGCCCACACGGTCTCCTGGACTCAGAACTTCACATAGGGCATACTGTCACCGGCCCATGCCAACTCGCCAAGGCTACAGGGTCCCTACACATGCCCTGTGAGGAACAATGATACAGACACTGTCCCCACCCTGGGGAGAAAAACCCACGTGGGCCCAGCCAGTTATGATTCGAGACAGACACAGAGAGGCAGGAGGAGCCTGGAGAAAGGAGTGATCTGGTCTTCATCATAGGAGGGGTGACGTTGGAGCCATCTTGAAATGCTGAGTAGGCTGGGGACAGGTAGGGTGAAGGTGGCCCAGGGGCAGGCAGTGTGGCCAGGAATGACATTCCCTAAATGTGGGGAAGAGGGGCTGGGAGGTGAGACCTAGGCTGGCTGGGGCTCGGTCTTGGAAGGTTGGGTGCCAAGCTGAGGTGTTTAGAGGCCCGCCTGGAGACAGGGAGAAGTGGTCTTTGCAGCAAGGACGAGGCTGCAGCTGGCCGAGGAGCGGTTTCCTCCCGTTGTGTCACCCTTCCTCGAGTGTCCAGCTGCCATGGAGTGAGCTGCCGAGGGCTGCAATTCTATCACACTGTGTGGTTTGGCTTCTGTCCCCAACCCTGAGCTGAACCTCCCCTGCCAAGGTCAAGGGCCTCTCATTTGCTAAATCCCTTGAAACGTTTTCTTCCTTGTGTTCCTGCTTCTGACTGCTGCATTTGGCCAGGTCTATCCCTGTCTCCTGTTGAAATCCTCTCCTTCTTGGCCTCTGGCCACCACATCTCTTGGCTCTCCCTCCACCCCAAGACCCTTCCTTCTCAGTCACTTCTGGGGGCTGCCTCTCCAACATTCCTGAGCCACTTTCCCCAGGGTTCCATTGGACTCTCTTGTGACCCTTCATGTTCTCCGTGGGTGATCTCCAATGCAGGTGTGGCTTTAGTACCAACAGTTACCTGCGTCTATCAGTTAGGAATTGTATTCACCTGCAAGTATCAGAAACCGGAAAAACAGTTGCTTGATACAATTAGAAGTCTTATTTTTCTTAGGTAAGAGGAAGTCCAGACTTAGGCATTTCAAGGCTGATATGGTAGCTTCATGGAGCCGTTAGAGATGGAGGCTCATTCTGTCTTTCCATATAGCCATGCTCAGCATGTACCTGTCACCTGTGGTTATAAGAGGGAGAGGCTGTCCCCCACCCCCCAAGCACTGAGTCTGTCTTCATTCAAGGAGAAGGAGAAGGGCACGGGCAGCAGACCTACATGCCAGGTCCGTCCTCTGTTCCAGAGCTTCCCTGGAGGCTCCTCCAGGGTGGTCTATTTACATCTCTGCATCAGTCAGTTATTACCAGGGTAATGCTGTGTAACGATCACCTCTGAATTCAGTGTAACAGGCTGATTCAGGCTGGGCTCATCTGGGCAGCACTCCAGACTTGGATTGCTGGTCTTGGCTCTAGGTGGGCTCTGAGTGTCCTAGTTCTGGGACTCAGGCCGAACAAGCAGTGATTGCCTGGGTGGGCTCTTCTCACAGCAGATAATCATCAAGAAACAAGCCAAACTGCACAAGCACCTCCAAGGGCTGTGCTCTTCCTTCCACTAATGTTGCAAAGCCCAATGTCAGTGGGCAAGTACTTACACTGCATTCACAGTGGAAAGGAGGAGAATGCAGATCTGCTGAAAAATAATCCACATGAACACAGTCTCCCTGTTTGGCCTGGTGTCATGTTGCCCCTTAGATGCAAAGGAGGTTGAGAAGTGTGGTTTTTCTAGCTGGCACATTGCCATCCTAAATAGACTTAAGGTTTTGATAGTAAGGAAGGAGGGGAGTCTCGATCTTGGATAGGCACGCTTTGCCAGGACATTTTTTGGTAGTCATGGCTCAGGAGTTACCAGGTAAAAAATAATGAAGACAGAGACCACTCTGGCTTATAGTAACACTGGAGGTGTTTATTTTCCTTGGGAAGCCACCCGGACATAGAGGTAGGCAATGCCACATCTCAGTGCCCTTCTCCCATTGCAACATTTCACAAACCATCCTGCATTTTGGTGTCCTCCCAGTACTGTCAGAGGTCCCACTGCATGATGGCATGGGGAGAATATTGCCAGGAGAGGTGGGAGGAGTCACCAATGTCATCCCCATTTGTAGATGTTTTTCCTGCTGTCTTTTAGGGAGGCGTTGACCTGTGTGACCCCCAGCACATGCTCATCAGGCCTGAGGGATCCTTGCTTTGTCATGTGTCCTGGTGCCAAAGCCTAGCGTGGATCTCTTTCATCTGCAGTACCAATTGGCTCAAATCAGTATCAAATATATTCAGGTCCTGATATCAACTAAGGGAGCGGGAGGTGCCAAACACGCTGAGACAAGAAGAAAGAGCTCGTGTTGTAAAACAGAGGCTGGGGCGCTGCTCCCTTCAGGATTTCAGAGGCTGCTCCACTGCCTGATCCTAAAGAGTGAAAGGAGGAAGAGACTTTCACTAGCTCAGACTGGCTGTTCCTGAAGCAGAGTCCAGAATGGCTCCCAAGTCCATGTCATTATCTGCCTCTCCCTGACCACCTGCGCACTGGCAACCCCAGAGCTCTCTCCTGCCTGGCTCTCTCCCTACCCTGCTGCCTGCTGCGTGTTTCCCTCCCCTTGTCCCATGGAGCCCACAAACACAGCACCTTCTGATCTGGACTCATCATCTTGTCCTCCCACTACCCACTGCTCTTCCTCCCATGCTGCCCACAGAGCTGGAAAGGTGTGGTTTGTCTTGCTGGCATCTATTTCCCTTTGTCCTGGCAAGAGCCCGCATGTTTCTTTGGGATCCATCCCTTCCCCTGTTAGTCTCTGTGGTCTCCATGGCTCCACCAAAGCTTGAGGGGTGGAACTCATGGATCAGGTCCGAGTCAATTAGAAGGACCAGATCACCAATGGCTCAAAGGTGGTCATGTGACTTAAGCTGGTCTCATCAGAGCAAATCTCAGAACTTCCACAGGAACACTAGGAAACAGCTCCTGTTTGTTTTTGTTGGATTTAAACCTGGAAAGATGTAGTTCTGAGAGGTGCTGGCAATCATCTTGAGACGATGTGGGAAGAGCCATCAAGAATGGAGTCAGTACAAAGTATCTGAGTCAAGAAACAGAGAACGAATATATTCATGTACTGATGATGTGGTTTGAGCCCCTGGATCCAGCCGTGCCTGACGTGAGTGCTACCCTCACACTGCAATCTCCATTTCCTCTTTTAAAGGTCAGTTTGATTAATCTTCAGCCACTTGCATCTATTAGTGCTCTGCTGTACCTTTCTTACTGAATGGCAGCAGCATTTATTTAGCCAGTTCAGCCAGAAACCCAGGGCTCACCTTTCAACTCACTCCCCATGCCCAAGGAGTACTGGAAGGCTCTCAGTTCGACCTGCTGTCTCTTCAGCCAGTCCCCTCCCTGCCGTCCCTGTTGCTATAGCCTCCGTTTGAGCCTGTATCCTCTCTTGCCTGGGCCATGGGCAATGACCATAAACTGGCTTCCTCTTCAGACTGGCCATTTCAGTGTCTCCTCCCCCCGACCTGGCAGTGTGGTCCTTCTGAAAGCACAACTGACCATAGCATAGTGCCCAATCCATCCCCAAGCTCAGTTCACAGAAGTTTCTTGATAACCTGGCCCCTGACGGAGGCTGTGGTCTTGCCTCCTGCCACCTCTACTCCTGCTCCACCTGCACTTCCCTGAAAAGGCTGGGCTGGGTCACACCTCCACCGTAAGGTGTGGTCTTCCCATCTTTTTTCCATGGAACACTCTTGTTCAACCTTCTGGGTCCAGCTCAGGCAACTCCTGTGTATCCGTCCCAGGACCACCCTGCTCGAGTTGTTCATTCCTGCCTTCCCTGACACGGCTCCATGCCCTTGCCTTCGCCATAGCACTTGGTCTGGTTTGTGAGGTAGGGCTTCCGGAGGGCAGGGAGTCATGTGTCTGATTATTACTGCATCTCTAGCTTCTATCACAAGGCCTGGCCCAGAGGTGACCATCCAACGTCTGTTGACCAGCTGACTAAATGAATGAATGAGCAGATTGCACTAGGGAACGTTGTCCTCTGACTTTTGCTCCTGGGAGGGAAGGCCTGTGGCTTGGTAGAAGTTGCAGTGAATGGGAAGGAGGAAAGAAACATGAAAATATTTATTTTGAGGTCACAATCAAAGTGAACTCTGTTGAGGACTTTTCTTTACACCCATAGGACAAGCAGAATATAGGCTATTCTGGTGGCATAGAGGAGAGTGGTCTAGACTGAGCGTTAGGTGCTTGTATGTGTTAATGCCAGCTCTGCCACTTACTATGTGACTTCAAGCAAGTCACATCCCCTCCCAGAGCCTCAGTTTCCCATTCTGTCAGTTGGGGATAGACCCTGACCTGTGTGCTTTGTAGGGTCGTTATATGGACCAAGAGAAAAGAGATGGAGCATATGAAAGGCTTTTTAGACCAGGAAGTGCTCTGTGGAGGAGGGTCAGGATGCCCATCGGTGACCATGATCCCAGCTCTTCCAGTGTTTGCTACTCCCACCATGTTTCGAGGTTTCCCTGAACCAGAGTGTATGGGAATCCATGGTCCCTATGGGTTACATGTGTGAGTAAACAAGCTTGGATACCTCTTAGCATACATTCCAAGCAACACTTTTGATTGTCACTGACAAAAACCTAACTGAAATCAGATTAAATAAAAATGGAATTTATTGTCATGAGAACTAAGAAGTCAAGGGCTTCAGGCACAGCTGGATCCAGGATTCCAACAGTATCTTAGAGCTTGGTCTCTTTTTCTCTCTGCTTGTCTGCTTGTGTCATTCTGACGCAGGTACTCTCCACTCCATGCACTGACCCCAGAAAGCTCCAGGCTTCTGTCTTTCTTACAGCTAGCAATCTCAACATTTTCAGTGAAAGTTTGGGGGTTGAGTTTCAATAGATTATCTTGGATCAAGGCCTCTTCCTGGATCTACCACTGTCACATGGTGTGTTAGATGGACCCAAGTTATATGTACCCTCCTGGAGCAGGGGTGGAGTTAGCACTACCTGAGCCAGGAGTGGGGTGAGGTAGCTCAATGAAGCAGGCACAAGCAACTGTCATCAGTTGCCAGTGGCCTGGGAAGAGAGGATGTGAAGTGAGGGTGGCAGAGCTCGTCTTTAAGGCTCCGTCCTCTTTCTGAGTGCCGTCTCCCAGCACTGCACCATCAGCTGGGAGTGACAGGGAACTGCCCAGGAGGGCTAGGCCCACAGAACCAGAAGAATTTGCAGGTCTGGGAAGACAGCCAGGAGGTTGGAAAGCCGGAGATCTTGGGGTGAAGGAGCCTGTGAGGCCTTGGACTCCCTCTTGTCCCCTGACGCCCCACTGCCTGGCTGTGGCTAGGTCCCCAGAGGCAGGCAGGCTCAGAGGGTGAGGGCAAGGGCAAGGGCAAGGCGGTGGAGCAGATGGACAGAGGAGCTGAGCTGAGCTCTGACTTGCCATGGGGCACCTCTGACTTAGGCCGGCCTCAGGGGCGTGCCACCTGACACAAGGCCCCATGCTTAGAAGGGCCCTGTGCTTAGTTTAATGCTCTTCTGTTACCGTCTTGGAATTCTTAATGCTTTTTGAGCTAGGGCCTCTGATTTTCATCTGCACTAAGTCCCACAAATTATGTAGCTGGTCTTGGTCTCAGTCTGCCCATCAGTGTCAATAAGGTGAGGGACTAAAAGACCAGAGGAGCTTGGGTATGACTTCCTGCTGATGGCTGTCCAGACGGGCTATTCTGGAGCCCACAAATGGTAATTTCTCCTCAGACGGTCACTTAAAGCTGGACTGGCTGGTTAACTCAGTTGATTTGAACATGATGTTATACCACTAAGGTCAAGGGTTTGGATACCCATGCTGGCCAGCTGCAAAAAAAAAAAGTCACTTAAAGCTGCCCAATATTGCCACTCCCCTTCTCCTCCTCCTGTCCTCTGTAGGTGGGAAAAGAGCTAGCACTGTGACCTGCACCCAGACTCAAGGGGCACTGGACTTTCCCTCATCACTCACTTACCGCCTTTGCCTCCCATCTGGTGCCTTGCCACTCAAAGTGTGGACCGTGGACCAGCAGATTCTCAGATCCCATCCAGACTTACTGAACTAGAATCTGTACTTTAGGAAGCTCCTGGGTTATTCTCAGGCCCCTTAAATTCTGAGAAGCTCTGATGAACACTCATTAATGCTCCTCCCAGGTCATTCCCAAGGCTCAGAACTGGGGCAGAACAGCACTGAGTTGTAGACAAAGATATAGAATGGGAGAGACACAGGGTATATTCATGACAAAGCACAGCAGACTGGATGGCTTAAACAACAGAATTAATTTTCACACAGTTCTGGAGGCTAGAAGTCCAAGATCAAGGTCCTGATGAGGTTGGTCTTCGGCGGCCTGTCTCCGTGGCTTGTGGATGGCTGCCTTCTGTCTCTCTGTTCACGTGGCCTTCCCTCCGTGCTTCTCTGTGTCCTCATCTCCTCTTCTTAGGAGGACACCGCTCAGACTGGCCTAGGGCCCACTAATGAACTCACTGAACATCAATGACCTCCTTAAAGACCCTACCACCAAATACAGTCACATTCTGAGCTACTGGAGGTTAGGACATCAACATATGGAATTTGGGGGGACACAATTCAGCCCATAGCAGGGTGTGCACAGGAGGAGCAGGGAGCGGGAGCCATCAAGGTCCTACCACATGCCAGGCTTGGAGCCAGGTGCTCTGTGTATTTTTTTTCTCACGTGATCCCAAAACAACTCTGAGTGGAACAAGGGGAGCCACAGATGTTGTCAAGGACTGTCAAGCTCTGGGCCGGGCCAGTACATGCAGCGTCTCACTGAGTCCCCACAGTGAGTCTGCTCCTCACACTCACAGACATGGAACCCAAGGCCCAGAGGGGAGAGGGGACATACTCCAGGTCCCCAGGGCTGGGACTAGGACTCGGGTGTCTGCTCTCCACTTCATCCCTATCTCCAACCCCCTCCCCCCAAGAGCATTGTTCTTTGGGACCAGCTAGTTTACAAGTCACTTTGCACCGACATCATATAAACAGGAGAGTCTCTAATTGTGGAAGAAAGAAAAAACGGTAGTGGAAAATATAAAAAGGCCTCTGCTGGCTGTGAGTGTCCCAGAGAAAGGCTGGTACCTATACCAGGTGCCAGGGCAGGTATGCGACAAATGTGGGATCCTGGGACAATTCACAGTCAGGGTGCTGGGGACTGTCTAGCCTCAGGAAGAGGAGCAGTGTGTGCTCCAAGCGCACCACATGGGTGGTTCATGTCGTTGGATTTTGCAGCACACACTGCTCTAGGGGTGTGGGTCACCCTGTCACCTTCAGTCCTGGTGAGCCCCCAGCTTCCTTCTGCCACTCTGAACTCTCCTTACTTATTCCTCATCACTAGGGACATCCTTGCTTCTGCACTGGGGACCATGGGATCTTAGAGGGGGCAGAGGCCCTGGGGTTGCCCAGTGGTCCAGTCCACTGAACCTTGTTTGGATCACAGACTCCTTTGAGAATCTCAGGCAAGGTATGTCCCTGTGTCCAGGAAAGCACGTCTGTGTGCACATGCACATAGACACACCTGACTGCACTCAACCTCAGAAGCCTCTGGACGAACACTGTCTCAGAAGGGTCCTTTCTGCAGCATGTCTGGCATTGGTTGAGTCCTCGGAGATGAGGCCACGTCTACCACACCTGCCACTGTGTCCTCGTCCCACCCTCATTACCTCCTTTTCTTTGGGCTGACTCTGCCTGCCAGTGACTTCCCACTGGTCCTTGTCCTGCCCCTCAGAGCCATGCAGAATGAGTTACTTTGTCTTCATCATGACAGACGAGAAGATGAGGGTTTACATCCTCTGGAGTTTGCTCTTTTGTGTGGTGTTCACCTGTGATTCTTTCCTCATAGGACAGGACGTCCAGATGCCTCCCAGACTGTCTCAGCCTCAGACATGCTTCTGTTTCTCAGTGTTCCCATTAAGGGCTCACCCCAAGAACACAGCATTCCAGGTACTGTCTGACCAGCCTGTGGAAGGCAGACCACTCACCCCATTTGTTCCGGATGTTAGCCTCCATTAATGTAGCTGTGGAGGCAGACATATAACATAGCAGATATACTGAGCTAGGGTCAACTCATACCCCTAGATCTTCCCCTTATAAATGGTTGCCTAGTCATATCTTCCTTTCCCTATTTCTAGTATTTGTGAAGTTTTAAATTGAAATCCCAGGGTGCCAGCGCATGACCTAGAAGGTAGGCCTTGCTGCTGCTGCCCAACTCCATCCCCAGCCCAGCCAAGTGTGTGCTGACCAGAGAGGCACCTCCCCTGAGAGGCCCAAGACCTGAGGTGACCATGCACCCGAGGCACTAGTGGGCAACTGAGTAGACACTGAGATAGCCATACCAAATTGGCAGCCCCAGCAGCATCCTAGCCAGACAATAGTGTCAAACCAGTGGGCCATGAAATACCCTGCCACAATGACTAAACATCAAAGGAAAGATACCAGAAATATGAAAAATCAAGAAAGTACACCACCAAAGGGTAATAACTCTCAAGATCTAGATCCTATAGAACAAGAAGCCCTTGAAATGTCTGACAAGGAATTTCGAGTGATAATTCTAAGGAGACTAAATGAGATACAAGGAAACTCAGCTAGACAGCATGATGAAATGAGAAAAAGTATACAGGATCTGAAACAAGAAATGTACAAGGAAATTAATGCCCTGGAAAAGAATGTAGCAGAGCTTGCTGAGCTGAAGAATTCATTCAATGAAATAAAAAACACAACAGAGAGTTTAACCAGAAGGCTTGTAGAAGCAGAAGAGAGAACCTCTGACCTTGAAGATGGGCTGTTTGAAATAACACAGGCAGAAAAAAAAAAAAAGAAGAAAACAGAATTAAAAACATTGATTGAAGAAAATCTACGAGAGATATCAGACAACCCTAAGCAGTGAAATATCCAAGTCATGGGTGTTCCAGAAGGGGAGGAAAAAGGAGATTGCATTGAAAATATATTCAACAAAATAGTGGCAGAAAACTTCCTGGGTGTAGGAAAAGACACAGATCTTCAGATTCAGGAAGCTCAAAGATCCCCAAATGTATTCAACCCAAAAAAGGTCTTCTCTAAGACATGTTGTAGTCAAATTGGCAAAACTCAAAGACAAAGAGAGAATCTTAAAAGCTGCAAGAGAGAAGTGTCAAATCACCTATAAGGGAGCCCCAATCAGAATAACATCAGACTTTTCATCACAAACCCTAAAAGCCAGAAAGGAATGGGATGATATATTCAAAATACTAAAAGACAGAGATTGCCAGCCAAGAATACTCTACCCGTGAGGCTATCCTTCTGAAATGAAGGGCAAATAGTATATTTCTCAGACAAACAAAAACTACGGGAGTTCACCACCACACGACCACCCTTACAAGAAATTCTGAAGGGAGTACTGGGTTTGGTACCTGAAAAATAACTACCACTGCCATAAAAACTCAAGAAAAATCAAAACCCACTAGTAAAACAAAAATGGCAACAATGAAGAGAAAAAAAAAGTTATCTACAACCCAAGGAAACAACAAATACAGAAGACAAACAGTAAATGAGAAAGAAAGGAACAAAAGATACTTAAGACATCCAAACAAAAATCAATAAAATGCTAGGAGTAAATCAACACCTTTCAATAACAATTCTTAATGTAAAAGGTTTAAATTCCCCAATCAAAAGACACAGACTGGCTGACTGGATTAAAAAGGAGGACCCAACTATATGCTGCCTTCAAGAGACCCACCTCACCTATAAAAACTCACATAGACTAAGAGTGAAAGGATGGAAAAAGATGCAAACAGAAAAGAAAAACGAACTGGAGTAGCTATTCTTATATCTGATAAAAAAGACTTTAAACTAAAGACCATAAAAAGAGATAATGAGGGACACTACATAATGATAAAAGGATTCATCCATCCAGAAGATATAACAATCATAAATATATACACACCCAATGTCAGAGCAGCCAGATTTATAAAGCAAACTCTATTAGACCTAAAGAAGGAAATAGACACTAATACCATAATAGCAGGGGACCTGATCACCCCACCATCAATATTGGACAGATCATCTAGGCAAAGAATCAGCAGAGAAACACAAGATCTAAACAATACTCTAGACCAGTTGGACTTGGCAGATATCTACAGAACATTCCACCCAACAACCTCAGAATATTCATTCTTCTCATCAGCACATGGATCATTCTCCAGGATAGATCACATGTTAGGTCACAAATCAAGTCTCAACAAATTAAAAAAAAATTGGAATTAAATTGAAATCTCAAGTTAGACCAGCTATTTGGGTTTCCATTGTGTTCCTTTACTGCTCATGGTGCCCTCAGCCAAAAGCACATCCACCCCCTCCTTGCTTTCTGCACAGGTATGTTGGGATGGTCAAATGTATAATGAAAATGTCATGGCTTTGAAATATGCAAAAAACTGTTTCTATTCATTGTAATTTTGGAAAATATTTCTGGTTGTTTCCAAATTTTGTTTCCCCCCATTCATGTAGAGCTAGAAGTTTCACTTTGGTAGATGCTCAGCACAAACCACAATTCCCAGCATGCCTTGCACTAGATGTGGCCATGGGAGGCGAGGCAGACCATGTGCTCAAATTCTAGCTGTGCCTCAGGAGGGGTGCATGTCCTCCCCTGGCCTCTGCCCCTCTCGTGGCTGGAGTGTAGACATGGTGGTGAGCTATCTTGGACCACCTGGGTGAGTCCAGCACCATGGGAGGACAGAGCAACAAAGGAGAAGGGGTCTGGGCCCTGGTGACTTCGAAGAGCAACCTCACCCTACTCAGTACGACTTCATGTGAGTGAGTAGTGAACTCCTACCTTGTTTAAGCCACCGTTACTTTGTCACTCAGCTCAGCCTTGTTACAGCCTAATCAATGAATTTTCTTGTGGCACTTTAATTCAGAGAAGCAGATATAGGCTCAGATCAATAGGGGAGGATAGAGGGATTTGCAAATACTCTGAAGAAACCACTATTTTTTCCTTTCTTTCTCTCCACTTTTCTTCCCTTCTTCCATTTCTCCCCTCTTCTCCCATCCACACCTTAAGCATTTATTGGGTTTATTTTCTGTGGCAGATCCTCTGCTTGGCACTGGGGATACACAGATGATTAAGGCACAGCATTGCCACTGGCTAGCATGGGAGGCAGGTATAGTAACTAACCACCCTCCAAGTCCATGGAACAAGGTCACCATGGAAGTGTTCACAGGGTGAACCCAGAGGAACAGCCACCACTCTTGCTTGGGAAGCGGAGGGAGAGAGCCCGAGGGTTACTGCTGGAGTCAGTCCAGGAGGGTAGAGGCTCCCCAGAAAGGCAAGGTAAGCAAGGGTGTCCCACGCAGAGGAAAGAGCTCGAGCAAAGGCTTGGAAGTGTGGGGAGCCATGGGCTCTTGGTGGTGGGCTCCCTAGGGTGGGGTCCATGGGTGGGGGGTGTGTGGGGTAAGGGGTAGAAGAGAGGCTGGTCAAGGCCTTGCTTTGCCGTGAAGTGCCCTTCTGGGGGTGAGCTTCCTTCTGAGGAGCCCTGAGCAAGAAAGAAACAAACTGCTTTGCAAACAAACGCCTCATGTATTTATTTCCTCTGTTTACCTCACATTTCCCATCTTCTCCTCTGAATGAGATGCCTCCTGGTTTCATTTAACTTCCCCAGAGAACTGGAAAGAGCAACATCTGTCTAAATTCCCCCTAACTTACTCCAGATTTCCAGGGTCAGAATGTGACCCCGAGAGGCGGGTCTCTGTGGGGTCAGAGGTGATAGCCCAGAATTGGTGGGCTCGCGCCAACCCCCTGGTGGTAGCAGGTCCCGGTGCCAGTTTCCTGCACATACAGATGTCGAGCAAGAATTGTGCTGAGAACATAATCAGGGCCTGGGCAGCCCCTGGAGAGGGGAGCGCAGGCCTTGTTCCCACGGGCTCCTGCCCAATGTTCCTTCCTGAGTTTTATGTTCCTGGGAGAGGGGGCGGCCCAGCAAATGCTCCAGGGAAGGCAGCAGCTGCTCTCTTCACTTGGCCTGGGGACATTGGCCTCCCAGCCATAGGGACATTGTTTTGTTCACAGCTGCATGCTGAGGGTGCTAATTTAGGGGACACTTTCTCTCCTGCCACCCACGAGGAGGCAGCTTGGTGCAGGGAAAGGAACAGAACTGAGCCTCTAGGGATTGGGTTCCAGTCGTTGGGAAAGTGGCTCCTTTCCTCTGAGCCTCAGTTTCCTCATCTGTCAAACAAAGTGGGCTGGCCCAGCTGACGTCTAAGGTGATGCATGGACAAGTTCCTTACCCTTGCCTGCCCTGGTCTCCTCCTCTGTGCAGTGAGGACACGGGACTAGGTCACCTCGGAGGGCTTTGTGGGCTTAGTGATGATGACAGGACCACCCACCCTTCAAAGATGCTGAGGAGAGGGTTTTATTCCACCCCCACGGCAAAATATTTCTAGTTCCTGTTGGAGCTAAGCAGCGCCCGTACGAAAGAACTGGCCTCCACAATTTCCCCCTCTGCCACCCCCTGCCCCCAGGCTCCACAGAGCAGCAGCGTATTTTTTCTACAGCATAACTGGGTGACTCTTTAGAGTGTCCTATGAGGCCTTGTGGATCCCACCCCTGCCCGAATGCCCCTCACCCCCCTTGCTCTGCCCTCTCACTCGCTCTGGCCCCTTTCGGGCCCTTCAAGACCTTGCCCCAGTGGTGGTACCACGGGGAGGCTGGGGTGGACTAGGGTGGGGCTAACTCCTTCAGAATCTTCACCTGCTTCCCCAGATCCTCCATCTAGGAAGAGCAGGGTGTTGTTGGCACAGGATAACGTTGAGCTGCCCAGGCCCCCCTTTCAAGATGCTGCCCCCCCAGGCCCCCATGGGGCAGCTCCCCCTCTTCTGCTGTTCATTCCTCTTTCAGAGCTTAGCATCCCCGTCACCCTCTCCGAGTAGCACCCGCTGGCGTCCTGTCGGTCCCTTGCTCTCATCACTCACAGCACCTGGCCCTTTTTCTTCAGAGAACTCATTATGTTTGTAACTATGCATAGATGTGGCACTTACCAATTTGATGCCTGACTCTTGCAATGAATCATAAAAACTGAGAGGGCAGAGGTCTCACAGGCCTTGCTATATTCCCATGGCCCAATAGAGTGGAGTGCCTGGTAAACAGTTGGCTGTTGACATCTAATTGTTGAATGAGTGAATGAATGAATCACCCAGAGAGTCCAGAATTTGGTGGTAAAATGACCACAACAGGAAGGCGAGTTACCGCAAATCCTGTTGTGGTATGTGCAGACTTTGGTGCCAACACAGTGGAGAAAAATCCTGTCGCAGACGTTTCAGACTCTGGGAGGGCAAGCTATTTTTCCTCTTGGCCCCAGGCAGGAGAGTGTCTCAAGAAAGAGAGGACGGTCACTTACATTGAAACTTTTCTGAGAGGCCAAGGAAGCAAAGGACTGAGAAAGGTCTATTGGCCTTAGTCACGGGAGGTTATGGTGACCTTGACAAGAACAGTTTCAAAGGTTTGGGGAGTCAGAAAGCAGACTGCAGGGGAGTGAGCAGGAGTCAAGGAGGTGGTGACTGAGAGTATAAATGACTATTTCTAGACACTAGACCCGGAATGGGAGGAGAGATGACATTAGCTGTTTCTTACCAAGCAGGATCACATCAAAATTAATTTGGAAAATTTCTGAATAGTAAAAATGATTCATCCACTAGATGGCTAGCAAAATAAGATGCCTCAACTCCAGGTTTAAATTCTCACCAAAAAGTAGATTTTGAAGAGACCTCAAATGCCAGAGGATTCCAACACAACCCTCTCATTGCATAGATGATGTGCCCAAGGCCCAGAGAGGGGCAGGGACTTTCCCAGTGTCACACAACAGATGAGGGGCAGAGTCAGGCTTTGAACCCAGCCTCCTGTATGCCCAGCCCAGGACTCTTTCTCCATATTCCATGTCTTTCTGTCCTCTGTCCTTTCTAAACAGTCCTTATTGACTGCAGGAAATGGGAAAGATATTTATTTTTAGTTTATTCAGAATGAGTAAAATGGGTAATGGTTTTCCCCCCATAGATCAGATCCAAAGTGTGTCTTATGTAAGAGCTAAATGTGATGAGAAATGGTTCTACAGCAAGAACAAAGGCTCCTTTGAGAATTAAAAGTTCCAGAGTGAACCCCAAATTGGCCTGAATGACTGGGCTCAGCTCTCCTTGTCTAGCTGACAGAGGCTGGGCAGGGCCGTGCGTGTGTGTGTGTATGTGTGTGTATGTGAGCACACGTGTGTGTACAGCAGGCTTTCTCAGTGGTGTTCCCAGAACACCAGGCAAGCACCCTGAACCTCTTCAGTACCACTTCTTCTTAGTATTATTATGAATTGTATTAAAATACATACAACATAACATTTGCCATCTTAATCATTTTTAAGTGCACAGTTCAGTTATGTTAAGTATATTCACTTTTTGTGCAAACATCAGTACCATCCATTTCCAGAACTCTTTTCGTTTTTCAAAACTGAAACTCTGTGCCCATTAAACAACTCCCCAGCCCTAGGCAACCACCATTCCCCTTTCAGTCTCCACGAACCTGAGCACTCTAGGTATCTCCTCTGGGTGGAATCACACAGTAACTGTCCTTTCGTGATTGGCTTGTTTCACTTTCAATACCTCTTTGGGTGTGCCCCTTCTGTGCCCCCAGTCCCACCACTGGGAATGCCCTCCCTTTGGCAGAGGATTTGATTCTCTGCTGCAGAGCGGCAAGTACCCCTGGGAAGAAAGCACCTCAAGCTTTATTGGTACTTTCTCTTTAATGCCTGTCAGTGGATAATTTCTTGAGAGCAGATTTTGATGGAGTGGAGGTGACCCTGGTTGAAAGCCTTGATTGATTAGGGGTGGAAAGAGGGAGAGACATTAGTGACAGAGAAAAAAAATTATCCTGAAAGAATGTTGCTGGGATCATTACAAGTGATATATGAGACAGCAGTTATTTTACAGCACAGCCACCTCCTACATATATGTCTCTACTTCTGTTGACCTCATGTTTTGCTCTGACTTGATTCCTTTGGAAGTTATGACTGAGGTCTCCTCTTAGGACTGCTAGTGGTAATCATACTAATTCTCTTGTATTTGGATTGCATTTTACAATTTAGGGTGCACTTTTATTTCTATTTTTTTTATTTGATCAAAATGATAATGGCACATAGTAGTTAGAACAGGACTTATCATCTCCATTTATCAGGTGAGGAAACTGAGGCTCAGTGGGTTGAAGGGAGCTGATCAGGGTTACAGAATCACTTGTTGGTAGTGTGGGATGGAGAACCCAAGTCTTTAGTCCAGAGCTCTTTCCACAGCCCCACATTTTGCTGGCATTTGTAAACCCAAAGGAATGGAAATCATTATGTCGAAGGGACACCTGCACTCCCATGTTCACTGAAGCTCTATTTACAATAGTCAAGATACGGAACTAACCTAAATGTCCATCAATGGATGATTGGATAAGGAAACTGTGGTATATATACACCATGGAATACTACTCTGCCATAAAAAAGAATGAAGTTCTGCCATTCACAACAACATGGATGAGCTTGGGGAAACTTATGTTGCATGAAATAGGCAAAGCACAGAGGGATAAATACCACATGTCCTCACTCATAAGTGTGAACTAAGAGAGACAGAAGGAAGGAGAGAAAGACCACAGTAGTGCATTGGACTTGCAGAGGGAGAGAACATACCTAGG
Source organism: Cynocephalus volans (assembly GCF_027409185.1). Classification (NCBI taxonomy): domain Eukaryota; kingdom Metazoa; phylum Chordata; class Mammalia; order Dermoptera; family Cynocephalidae; genus Cynocephalus; species Cynocephalus volans. Next base: position 37,323,645 of record NC_084476.1, on the reverse strand, counting down.
GTTGCAGAGTAGGGTGGGGGGAAGGGGGGGAGGGGAGTGGGAAGGAGGTTGGGGATTAACTGGGTGGGGGACTTGGGGAATAATCGCAATTTGTGGTAATGGGCACGCCGTCAGTATTGATCTGGTCATCACATCTTGGGCACAAGTAGTGACAGTCAGCTTTGTACCCCATGAATATTCATAACCAATAAAAATATAGATATATATATCTAAGGGTAACATTTATTTGCAAGTTCACAGTTATCTTTCCTCCATTTCCACTTGACCTCAGACCCAATCCTTCTCCAAGACTAATGCGTCATCATCCAGATGCTCAAATTAGAAATCTGGAGTCATCCTTGACATTTCCCTCTCCTGTTCCATATCCAGTCTTCAGTTAAGTCCTGTGGTTTTTAATTTTTAAATATGTTTTCAATAGGCCTACTTCTCTGCAATTCTGGACCACCAGAGCCCAGGCCTCTCTCTCCCACCTGCAGTTGACCCTTTGTGTTGCTGTGATATCCTTTCTGTTATTCTCTCCCTCTGTGATTCATCGGGGGGGGGGGGGGGGGGGGGGGGGGGGGGGGGAATGCGGATTAGATGAAGGTTAAACAAATGTCTGTGTTGTAGGATTTCTCAGAGCCTTTCACAAGCTAATCATGATCTCAGTGACTCGCCAAGGGTGGGGGATTGTGTATTTGATCATTCCTGGACCCCTGTGGTTTCTCTCTACTAACTGCAAAGCGCACAGTGCTGTCCTTCCCCTACACTCCTCCTGCCACACTAGCATTTCAGTTTCTCTGACATGTCGTGGCACGCTCCATTGGTGCCGCATGCAGGTCGCCTCTGCCAGGCTGCTGCGTCTACCCCAGCTGCTGCAGTACTGGCTGCTGACACCCACAGTACCCACAGCTGCCTCACCAGGGAGGCCACATTCCTCAAGCTCTAGAAACATCTCATAACCAATGTCTGACTTGGTGGGTGGGTTCTCAAAAGGCCACCCCATTCTTGCCTCAAGGAGAGAAACTCTGTTGTACAGTTTGTGCTTCTGAGCCAGCTGTGGCTGGGGACACAATTAGAATTTCTGGGAGACCACATCCTTGCTCAGCCCTTTCCTCTTCTCTCTTCTGCTTCCTTCACTCCCTGTAGATTTTTCCTGAAAGGCACTCCCTCAATTCTTCCCTGCCTCAGCCTCTTCTATACAGAGAGACATGCCACTCTCTCATCCACCTGAGGGATCCTCAGATGCTGCTGTCTCTCACTCATGGTGTCAGACCCCCTTGTCTTACACTCTCAGGAAGCGGGTCCTGTTTTTCATGCACTGAGCTGTGTGTATGAATGCACTCCTACCTGTGTGACTGGGTAAGGTCTGTCTCCTCCATGAGTTCCGGGAGGGAGGGTCTATGTCTGTTTCTATCCACTGCTCCATTCCCCAGCCTGGTAGGTGCTCAAGATGTGCCAAACGAAGGAAAGAAAGCACCATCAACATCCGGAGAGCAAATGGGAAATAGTTGTAAAATATGGCAGGCAGTGAGTTCATATCTAGAATATATTAAAAGCTTTTGCAAACAAGAAGAAACAAACATCATAATACAAAAAACAAAACAAAACACACAAAAAAAGAGCAGCAGAGAAATCACACACACAAATGGAGATGATCTCTCCATCCATGGGAAAGTATGTTCATCAAAGAATAGCAGATTAAAACAACAGTGAAAGAATTTTTTTTACCAATGGGTTCCCAAAGATTTATTTTTATAAAAAGATCACGCTGATGAGGAGGTGAGAAGCCAGGCATTCTCATACCTGGCTGGTGGGAAGTTGGGACCACCACTAGAACACAGGTCCCCAGGGCACAGTTTGTCTCCGTTCACTCCTGAATCTCCAGTGCCCAGAACCGTGCTTGGCACTCAGGCACTCAGTTAACATTTGTTGAACAAACAGAAGACAATTCAGCAATATCTATCATGAACCTAAAGTTTTTCATATCGCTTTGTTTAGTAATTTTACTTCTTAAGGAAACTCTTAGAGATTAGGACAAAGATACTGGTATAAGGATAATTCTCACATTCATTTATAAACTCAGAAAACTAGAAACAATGCAAGTTATCCACAGGCTGGTGACTAGTTTAATTGTGGCACCTCCGCACTGAGCAATCTAACTGATAAAAATGACATAGTTGGAGAATATTGGGCATATAGGATTGTGCTATTGATATATATGAAAAGAGTTGAAAACTATGTACAGTGTGATCTCAATTTTTGTAAAACAAAAAAACACACGTACTTGTTAATAGTGGGTAGCAATGATTTTTATTTCTTTGTTTTTCTTTTTCTTTTCCAAAATTTGAACAATGGATATGTACAACTTTCTGTAGTCAGGAAAAAAAAAAAAAAAAAGCTTTGAAAAAGAAAGCACAGTTAATAACAAAATTGTGAGCAGCCAGGAAAAGTGGGACTAACTTGTAATAGTATTTTTCCCATTAATGCTTCATAATGGATCACTTTATGGTGGGTTAAAGAATATGCTCCTTTATTAAATTGGTCCAGCTTTATTTAGACAACAATGAAAATTAAATTTTGTGCTGCTGGAGACACGTTGTGTTGTTTTTATGTTCTTAGTGTAAATAACATGGAATTTCTTAAAATATTGGCTTCACTTAAAAAAAAAATTTCACAACTCCTTTGACTGGAACTGATTTCTCTTGCGGCTCCTGGGTCTGTAAAAGTCATCAGGATGCGACATGGTGTTGACCTTTATTCTTTGCCTTGGCCAGAGAATTTCCCTATGGCTGGCTCAAGGTTTCCAAGAGGAAGACAATGAAATGACCCAGCACAATTGCATGGGTCCTCGGCCCTGGGCTTATCTCGATTAGAAGGAAGTGGATATCGAGTTGTTCTAAATTTAGAGCATAGAAAAGAGCCAGATGTTTGAGACTATCACGCAGACAAAGCCTTAACCCACTGGGGCTTCTGCCTCACTCATCTCTTCTCTGATATCTGGGGGGCCCCTCTTGACATAGGGCAAAGGGACCTTTGGCTTCCATTTTCCTCTTCCAAGGAAAGATGTCCTATCTTCAAAGTCCATAGACAGGCTCCTTTCCCTGTTAAGTACTGAAAAGACCCTAGGCACGTATCTCCTGAAACATTTATTGGCTTATGTTAAAGCTTCCATCCCATCGAAGATTGAAGTCCAGGGTTCTGAGGCTGCTGGTCAAGGCTCTTCATGGTTCAGCGCCTGTCTCCTCTCCCACTGTTGATCCCTCCTGCAGTGAGAGAGCAGCATTTAAAAAAGCCAGCTCCAGGGACTAGAAGAAGATGTGGTCTTCATCCTCAGGGAGCTTACGGAGCAGTGGGGAGACAGAAATTGAGTGCACACACAGAGAGAACGTTCACAACCTGGCAGAGATATGGGTTTGAAGACCAGATTGGCTTCTTACTAGCTGTGTGATCTTGGACAAGTCATTTCATGCCTCTCTGCCTTAGACATCTGTTAGAGGGCGATAATAATAATATTAATAATAATATCAAGTTCGTAAGGTGTATGGGAGGTTTACTTTATTTGATGTATATAAAGCACTCGGCATGATGCCTGCCATATAGTTAACGCTTGATATGTATTAATTCTTCTTTTTATTTCTTAATTCACTTGGAAAAAAGTTGCTGAGCTCTGACTCGGTGCTGGGCACTGTGCCAGGTGCTGGAAATTCAGAAGGTGATTGTACACAGTCCTTGGCCTGATCCCAAGAAACCCATATTGTAGTGACAGAGATTCAAATGGGAACAGAGCAACATAACACAGCTCCAGGCAGCTTGTTTCAGAACCCTGGTCTCCTCCTTTTCCCCCCAACATACTATGCACCTTCATGCTTTGTGCCTTATGTCTAAAAAGCTTTCCTTCCTCCTTGGCCATTGAAAACTTTCAAGACCCAGCTTAAATGTCATCAGCATTGTGAAGCATTTCCTGACCCCCAAACCAGAATCATGAATGTGTCTGTGTCTCCACGGTGCTCTATGTAAATTCTCTGACTCTTACCTTCCCCGTCAGTCAGGGCCAGTCATTATAGAAACATCTCCCAATAGACTGGGAGCTCCTTGAAGGCAAGTTTTATGCTTCACTCTTTTCTATGTCTCAGTGTCCAGCACAGGGCCAGACACATTGTGAATGTTTAGGGAGTGCTTGTTGATTGAATGAATGAATGAATGAACAAATGAATGAATGAATGAAAGGGCATCTGGCATCGTAGAAGAAATGGCTGCTCTGACAGTAAGGGAAGATGCTCTCTTTCTGTCATAATAGTTATGAAACTATAACACTTCCTCTGCAGATAGTTAGGTCCCTCCTACTAATTCCATCTGCTGCCATGAGCAAAGCTAAGTTTACTTAGTCATAGGAAAGTTGGAGAAAGTGCTTGCCTGAGGGGCCTATCCTGCGCATGTCTTTCAAATTGTAACATTGTCAGGAGCATCCTGAAAGGGTTAAGCCCCTTGTCCTGGTGCTGGTTTCGTGCCATTCCATTTGCTTTTCACTGTGAGGGAGACTATTTAGTTGTTAGTGGAGTTAGTAATGGCCAATATTGCAGCAGAAATAATTAGATGTAAAACCACATGTACTCTGGGGATTGGAACACAGACATTTAATGTCAGTTTCCTTGCTTATTTGTTGGATGATCTAGGCTCCTTCTCCTCTCTGGACCTCATCCATTATTTTTTATTTATTTATTTATTTTACTTTTGGGGGGTGGCTGGCTGGCACTGGGAACTGGACCCTTGACCTTGGTGTTACAAGGTGGCGCTCTAACCAACTGAGCTAACTGGCCGGCCTGGACCTCATCCATTAAATGGTGACTTGTAGGAGGTGGGAGATGGGGGTGGTTGGACTAATTAATTTCTAAGGTTCCTTCCGGCTCTGATAGGCTGTGCCTGTAATTTCCATGTTATCAGACTGACAAAAGCCGACTGCCATGGAGTTGCTGAAAAGTAATATGGACAGAGTTCTGGGAGAGGATCCAGTCCTCATGAGGTCAAGGTTTTTGTTTTTTTGTTTTTTTTTCTTTTTAATTTTTGGTTTAGGAACCAAAAGCTCAGAAATGCTCTGAAACTACAGATGGTTAAATCTATCCACTGGAAGTTCTGCACATACTTGCTCAAAAGTTTAAACTAAAAAGCAGACTTTTTTGAGTTGTTGGGAGGATGTATGGCTAGATCTAACCTGGGTTGTGGGTGTGCTGGTGGCTCATCCAAATGGGAAAGGCCCTGTCTATGATCTGCATCATAACGTTGGGAGGCCCGTCCCTGGCCAGCCCACTTTGACCTTCAGGAGGTGAAGATCCCATGAGTGGGACTTGCTTAGGCACTGTTCTTTAATGACATCCTAAGGGGGTTCTTTTAACTCACTATTTTATGCAGACAATGGCAGGGACAGTTGAGAAAAACTGAAACCCACTCTTGGTAGTGACTTGCAGCATATACTTTTTTGAAAAAATTGGGATACAATTTGCATATTATAAAATTCACTCTTTTAAAGTATACAATTCAATGGTTTTTGTGTATTTTCAAAGCTCTACAACCATCACCACTGTCTAATACCTGAATATTTGTATCACCCCCATAGAATGCCATATTATACACCAGCAGTCACTTCCCATTCCTAAAGCACACAGGCAAAACTATAGTGTGAGCTTGCTGTGACCTACCAACCCCTTCTTAGTAGAACCGGTGAAGGACTAGGCTAGTGTAGCTAGGTCTGCTCCAGACCTTCTTTACTTCATTATTCCAGTTCAATTTTGGCCTTTTAAGAATTATACAGACCTTTAAAATTAAGAATCAAATCTATTGATGTTCTCATTTTTTGCTCCATCTTTGCTGGCAGGTTTAAAAGTCTTTTCCCTACCTGAGGTTATTTAAATATGTACACGTATTTTCTTGTCATACTTTCAAGAATTAATTTTTTACATTTACGGCATTAATTCATCTGGAATTTGTGAATGGTATGGGGTAGGCACCTAATTTTATTTTTTCACAGAAGGTTAGCGAGTTGTACCACCACACACCTTTTCCCCATTGATTTGGAAACAACAGCATGAGCACACACTACTTTTTATATGTAGTTGAGACTATTGCTGACCTTTCTTTTCTGCATTGATCTGTCTTTATTTCAGCTGCCAACATACTGTTAAATTTCTTGTCCCTTCATGATGTAACTTACTATTTATTGGGATAAATACGTATTATCACTAGTTTAGCTTTAGTTGTTTATGTAATGTTTATTTTGTATAATGTGTATTACTGTATTATTTAATAATTTTTAATTCTACCTCAGTGAACAATAAAAGCCAATAGTTGTGTGACATATTACAGATAAAATCAATAGAGCATATGTGAACTGAACACTGATAATAAGGGTTGCGAGGGCCAAGGACACACTAAATAGTCACGAGGCTTGAGACATCAAATACTCATGACAGCTAAAGCATCCTTCTATTAGCTCTAGCTGTCACCTTGGATCCCCAGGATGAGGGCCACCTCTGTGATGACTGAGCAGAGAGAAGGAAGGTCTGGTCTCTGGTGTCTTTGAGAAGCTGCCAGGTGAGCCTGGCCTACTCCCTACAACTTAGGCGACAGTGGAAGACACTTCTACTTTGTTTAAGCCATGATTGCATGAAACCAAACATAATCCTAACTAATATCACCCTTAATTTCACTTTGGTATTTGATTGTCTGGATTAGGATTTGCAGAACAGTGTTAATAACACTGATGATAGTGGGTATCCTTCTGGTTACTGACGTGAATGGGAATGCCTCTAGTATTTCTCCTTAAAGCTTCCTACTGGATTTGGTTTTACATACAGTACATTAGTCATTTCTAGAAAAAAAATTTTCTCTCTCTCTCTATGGTGATGCTAATGATAATAACGGAATGCTGAATTTTCTCAACTAATTTTTGTCATCTGTCAAAACAATTATATGGTATTTCTGCTTTGATATATTGATATGATGAATTATATAAAGAAGTTTTTGTGAAGCTGAAACACACATGCAACTTCAATTATTTTCTCCATCTCCTCTGTTCTCCACTTTACACAGAAGCTCCTTATTGCATTTGGCTCTCTCCTTAACCTTCCTTTCGACATTTTTATCTCTTTAACCATTTTTTCTGAGTTCTTGGAGAATTGCTCAAATTTATCTCCTGATTTCTTACTCCTCAATGTGTGGCTCAGGGACCAGTAGTATTAGCATCATCTGAGAGTTTGTTAGAAATGGAAATTCTGGGCCGAGCCCGTGGCGCACTCGGTAGAGTGCTGCGCTGGGAGTGCGGCGACGCTCCTGCCGCGGGTTCGGATCCTATATAGGAATGACCAGTGCACTCACTGGCTGAGTGCCGGTCACGAAAAAATGACAAAAAAAATAAAAATAAAATAAATAAATTGTTAAAAAAAAAAAAAAGAAATGAAAATTCTACTGAATCAGAATCTGCATTTTAACAAGATTCCCAGGTGATTCATGTGCACATTAAACTTTGAGAAGTGCTGTTAAAATTCTGGCAAAAAAAGAACACTTTCTAAGTTTCTACTGACAATGCAGACTTTTCCCATTATTATAGTAGTTTGGTTATTTTGGTGGAAATTTAGGAATGGAAGTTCCACGCAAGGCTTTGGATAACCATCTAGGACCAGAAACGTGGGCTCCTTTTGACAGGAAGCGGGGAAGGGCAGTCAGCTACTGCTGTGTATGATGACATGAAATGGAAACGACAGCCCAAAGGTCATCAAAATCACCACCAGGCATTATGAGTCCAACAAGAAAGAATCCTTCTCTTCTACTTCTGAAGGGCAGGGTGCACCCCCTCAGGGGCCTCGCCCCCACTCATTTCTTTGACAAATTTACAAAATACCAACTGGTATCCACACAAACACCTCTTGTCCTGAGCTGGTAGAGAGTAACCAAGGGATTCTGGTAGAGTGGTTTGGAGTCAGTCAAAATATTTCCCTATTTTGTTGGTAAGTAGAAAAAATATCTGAGGTCACTGGGAAAACAGATGAACTTTTGTGCCCCAGCATTGTGCCCCAGGGCTGTCTGGGGGTGTATAGGGGGTATTCGCAGACCTGAATTATGTATTTGTATGGGGAAAGATACACTCTTTCAAGGAAAACATCAAATTCAATACATCCAATTTCTCATCAGTCATGGCAGAATTGGCAGGAAAAATCTTTGGAAGGCATGAAAAACTACTGAGATGAGTAAAAGAATCTTTAAGACAAATTGGCACATTCTGTACTTATTGTCACAAAACCCTTTATTCCCTGGAGAATGTTGAAACAATACCAGCACATAACTCTCATGATGGAATTGAAAAACATCCTACCTTTCTTAATGGTTTCATGAAGTTGTTGTCTCAACAGGAAATTCTGATCATTGTCATACATTCTTCTTGTTTATTATTAGTAATAATAATCCTGTGCCTCACTATTGTGGACTATTGTGGGCTAAACCTTACAAGACTTTTCCACACAATGCAGGTCATTGGTCTTTCCTGACAATCCCATGAGATGGAGCAGTGTGAGCAGGCATCATGTGCCCATTTCATAGAGGATGGAACCGAGGCTCAGAAGAATTAAAAGACTTTCTCAAGGGCACAACATGCAGTAAATGGCAGCTGCAGGCCTCAGACTTCTGGTACAGGGGAGATGTCTAAAACATATTTGGCCAAGTGTCTTTGATTCTTAAGTTCCAGTCCACTCAGTTATGTTGCTTTCTGCACTGCCTGTGCATACACATAACAATGAGAAGGATCACAATCTATGGGTAAAGATCATGCCATAATTTTATGCTAAAATGTAATGTGTAACTTTAGTGAGTCTGCATTCCTCAGACTAGATTCAGATGGTCACTCATCTCTGGTTCCCTGTATGCTGTCTGTGTGAATCTTCCTGTACTTATTACATGTTGCTTTGTGTTGCTTTGCCCCCCACAGATTTGTCACCCCACATCCCCTGGGTGACAGATGCAATGGATTACTCAAAAGCCCATCTCTTCTGAGCAGTGAGAAGCCCTGAAGTGGTTAACTTCCCTGGGACCCTCCAGCGAGAGGCAACCCTTCCTCGGGAAATTAATGCCGAATTGGGGTTCTCTTCCTGCATTTATTTTCCAGACCAGAAAGTTACAGGAAGAGACATAGGTGGGGTTATAGTTTAACAGTATAGGCTGGTAACTTTCAGTGAAACAAGCCAGATGACTTTCCGGTAGACAATTAAGTGATCTTATCAACATAAGCTTGATCATAGCAAACATTTCTTCTTACAGCAATCTCTCAGTATCTTTACATAACAATCAGTAACTAGTCTGTTCTTGAGCCAGCAACCTTGCTATGCCACAAATCTTTATCTCACACCAGAGACTTACAGCTTGAGGAAAATTTCCTGTCCTTGAAAGGTCAATATTTGAAACTGCAAGGCTTTGGAAAACCAGGCTCTGTGAAGTACATTTGCTTTATAGTATATTCCACAATTATACACATTAAACTTCTGCTAAGGATCTACTCAAGCCCCAAATAAGTCAAGATTAATTACAAATCAGGAGGAGCTGTTTATAAGTTATTTTTAATTTCCTAAATTTGATTGATCTCACCTGATGGGGAGGATTAAGCATCTTATTTCTGCTATTCTACAAACTATGTGTCTACTCCTCATTTTTCCACACTGAACATCCTAAATTCCCCTAATGTTCTGTTTGTTCTCCCAGCTCAATGCCCTTGCATATGTTCTGTTTTCCTAGAACACTCCTTACCTTCTTCACCTTCACCACATTTTTCACCTTTCTTACACTTAAAGAGACCCAGCTCTGTGAATAGCTTTCAGACCCAAAGTTAGAAATACCGAAATATCTGTGCTCCTAAAAGCACTTTGTATCTCTGCCATACCATGGACCTATCACAGTCTGAAATGGATTTCATTTAGCTCCATATATACTGGGAATTTCAACTAGATTGGGAGCTACTTTGGAGAAGGAATGACATTTTATTACTTTTTATATCCCCTGAGCTTGGAACCTGACAACTAGCAAGAAATCACTAAGGGTTAATCTAATTTCCTCCTGGTTTTAGTGCATGAGAAATTCCTTTTGACCAGATATCACTTTTGTTTCTACAGTTTAGGTAATAGGAAAGTCTTAAAGGGGACTATTCAAACAAGGCAGGAGTGAGTTATTAGAACCAATCGTTTTAAAGGACAGGAGGTATACTAGTCTCATTGATTATCTTATATTCTGTACCTTCATGTCACCCAAGTTGGAGACATTTCAGTGCAGAGCTTCTTTATCAACATCCTTTATAACTTTGTTCAGGACCAGACCATCTATAAGCGTTCTAAATTTTCTTTGGTACCAAGGCATTTTTACCCAGCACCTTCAGAATTAGGAAATTTTATTTAATAGTTCTCAACCTTGACTGTATGTTGGAATCACTTAGGGAGTTTTAACAATACTGGTATGAAATTTGCATGGAGTCCCCTTCAGTCTTCCACTGAGTACTAAGCTATACATGCACAGGATGAGACTTTGAGAGACCTGGCAAGTAATAGCTGCTGGAGAACTGTGAGCTCAACAGAGATTTTGGTAATCTTGTGGTGCTGACAGATGTTCGAATTTTGACTAGTCGTATTACAGATACCTCACTGAATAACCTGGACATTCAGTTGAGATCCCAGAAAGGCCATGTTTTATTATCTTTAGCATAAAGCTCAGCTGCCTGCCAGAAAAAAACCTACCATACTCTTTAAAGGAAGCTAACATAATGCAGTCTCTCAATATAGGATCCACAATGTCCAGCAAACAAACAAAAAATACTAGAAATATGAAGAAGCAGGGAAATGCGCATCAACTAGATGAAAAAAGTCAGTAAAAATAGATCCAGAGATGACACACATGATAAAATTAGTAGACAAAGACTTTAAAATAGTATTATAAATACATTCATGGATTTTACAGAAGGGATGGACATAATGAATGAACAGATGGGAGAATCTCAACAGAGAAAAGAAACGATAAAAAATAACCAAACAGAAATTCTAGAACTAAAAAATACAATGTCTGAAAAATTTAAGAAAATCACTGGATTAGATAACAGCAGATTAGACACTGCAAAAAGAAAGCATATCAGTGAAAAAGGTAAATATGTGGGCACATGAACAGACTCTTTTTCTCAGTACCTCACCAGGTGATCAAGGCCATCATCAACAGTCATAAATCGTGTCGATACTCTGTACCCTTGTTATGATGTAATGAGAATGGCATTTCCTCTGTGGTCTTCCTCCCAAAACCAATAACCACAGTCCAAATCAAGAGAAAAATGTCAGAAGAATCCCAACTGAGGTACATTCTATAAAATACCTGACTAATACTCCTCAAAACTGTGAAGGTCATCAAAACCAAAAGAAGTCTGAGGAACTGTCACACCCAAGAGGAGCATAAAGAGACATGATTACTAGATGTAATGGTGCACTGTGGGTGCAATCCTGGAACAGAAAAAGAACATTAGGTAAAAACTAAAGAAATCTAAATAAAAAATTAACTTTGGTTAATAATAATGTATGAATAATGGTTTATAATTGTAATGATTGTATCACACTAATGTAAAATGTTAATAATAAGGGAAACTGGGTGCAGAATATATGAAAACCCTCTGTATTACCTTTGTAATTTTTCTGTAAATCTAAAACTGTTTTAAAATAAATTAAAATAAACTAACAATAATAAGTGTTGACAAGGATGTGGAGCAACTGGAACTCTTATCCTCTGCTGGTAGGAATGTAAAATGGCATAGTTGGGAAGTTTCTTATGAAGTTAAACATACACTTATTATATAGCCCAGCAATCTCACTCTTGGATATTTAACCAAGAGAAATGAAAATATATGTCTCACAAAGACTTGTATGTGAATGTGTATAGTGGCTTTATTCAGAATTACCACAAACCAGAAGCAAACAAAATGTCCATCAACTGCTGAATGGATAAAGTGTGTACATCCATGCAGTGGAGTACAACTTAGAACTAAAAATGGAATGAACTACATCATACAAAATATGGATGAATCTCAAAAGCATTGTGCTAAGTAAAAGAAGCCAGATGCAAAAGGGTTCATACTGCATCATTCTATTTATAAGCAATTCTATTAGAACAAGCAAAACTAATCTAAGATAGAAAGAATAGAACAATGGTTGCATCTTGAGCTCTGAGGTCTGAGGTGGGGATTAATTAGGAAGGAGCAGAAGGGAACTTTCTGAGGTGATGGAAACATTCTCTATCTTTATAGGGCTGTGGGTTACATGGGTCAATGCATTTGTCAAAACACATCAAGATACATGCTTAAGATCTATACATTTCAAAGGTATGTAAAGTATACCTCAATTTTTAAAGAGAAGGTTAAAATGCTGATTCCTGGGATTCTAATTTTAATGGTTTCAAAGATAGGCTTTGGGATTTTTAAAAGATTTTTAATCCCACAGGTTAAAAGCACTGTAATAGGTATTTGTCTGCTGATAGGATGCTTCTCTGACTTGGATGTGTGGATCCTGGAAGTTGGATGCACGGATCAGCATGCCTCTATGATGACTGGGTCCACCTGGGGATGGCTAATTGGCCAGCACCAAGATGCCAAGAAACCCAAGGGGGTCAAGATGCCAAGCGCTCCCAAAAAAACTCCTCCAGCTCTCCTCTTTCTGCTTTTTCTGAGAATGGTCCTGCTTATTTAGGGAGGGAATTGTTACGGTGACAGAAAAAGTCAATTGAAAAGGGACCAGAGGAGATATTGTTATAGGGCAGGGGGAATATTCAATTTTGAAAAATTGTCTGCTCTTCTTCAGTCAGCTAGTTATCAGACATACAGGTAAGTTCCGTTGGGTTCTGCAAGCCAGCCTGGTCCTAGTCCTGATTTTGTCCTCACAGTGACTTTGGGGAGGCTATAAAAAGAGAGAGAGCATGACACATCGTGTGCTGAGCACATGCTGGAAACTTTGCTTCTTTCTACTCCTAGGTTAACACTATAACTACATAATTTTCTTGTTAGCAACTTTTCCTCTTTTGAAGCTGCCAGGCAACCCATTAACATGTGTAGGGCAAAAAAAAAAATTTCTTAAAACTTGATCCAACATTAATAAAGCTTCATAATAAAAACTGAATTGATACATCATAACAGTCATGGATGCTCAGTGTCTGATATTTATTTCAGAACACATGGCCAAGGTTTCAGAGACGTCTCATTAATGACTGAAACTTCGACTTTGACAATTTCATCTGGGGTGCACTAATAAGCAAGTGCATAAACTTAGACTGTTCCAGTTGAGAGGAATTTTGCAGTCATCTAGCCCAACTACTTCAGAGGATGCCTGAATAGCTGCTAAGTGGTACCCAGTCTCCTGTACACCTCTGAAAACAGAGTGTCTCATAAGACAGCCCTAGACATCTCTGAGCAGTTCTGACTGAAAGCTTTTTCTGGCCTGGAGCTACAACCTGTGTCTCTGTAACTATTAGCCACAGAGATCCCTTTTCCTATTTTCTGCCTCTGAGCCTTTTCTGCAACAAGTTAAACATTTCTAATTGCTTAAATCATGCCTCCTATGATTTGGACTTGTCTGTACCCACAAGCTTGCTTTCTCTGTACCACGTAAGTCTTAGTCCTTTTCCTTTCAAATCCAACACAATTCACCTGAACTCCTATTACCTGAGCACTGGCTAAGTGCTGTGGGGAAGACAGGAGCAAGTCAGGTTGGCCTTGCAAGAGAGGAGGCTTGTCCACAAAGGCCTCCATCACAAGGCGGGCTGTGAAATGTGGCAGGATGGAGGGATAGTGACATATATCCCCCCCCAATTCCCAGGTTCTTGTCTTGCACTGAAGCACACTGGCTACAATATACAGCTGTGCAAATTTGGGATACAGTAAGAGTAGGCTGCTCTTCAGATATTTGATGCATGTGTGTCAATTGACTAGGTCTCCACATTTCAGTTCCAAGTTTCTGGGAGAGTTTGACTGGCCCAGCCTGGGTCAGAGGTCCCACTCCTGGTTCAATCTGCTGTCAGCAGAAGGGGCAGGGTCACTGGTATAAAAGGCTACACTTTCTGGGCTAAGAACAAGAGAAATTCTATAAAACATGAGTATGGTTGGGGAGGATATGATGGGCATCTTAGATATATTATGGATATTATTATGGATAGTATATTCATAATATATAACATACATAGGCATAAATAAGCAATGTATACTATGCATAAACATTAATCCTAAAAGATGAGACTTCTCTCCATTTTACAGCTGGGGAAATAGATTCAGAGAGGTGAAGTGACTTTTCCAAGGTCACTAATTGTTAACGGCAAAGTCGAGGTTTCAATTCAGGGCTGCCACATGGCTTCTCTGCATTTCCTCAAGTCCTTCTGGAACTCATTCATTCACCCACATATTTCTTCATTTATTCATTCAACTAGAATTTCTCCAGCACTGACCATGAGCCTGGCATTATGTGAGGCCCTGGGATACAGCAATTAGTCACATAGATATGGCTGGAGACCCATTAAGTGCATAAGGGAGGGTTCCGGCCCTGCAAACATACATGGTTTTACTGCAGAAAGGAGACATATGGTCGCCACAAGTTCAGGCATTAAACTTGACCCCAGAGCATGAAATGACCCCAGGAGTGACAATACTGCAGGGGCTGTAGCATGTAAGAGTAGAGAGCTCTCGACGACTGTTGTAGTTGGGGAGCCTCCTGAAGAAGGCAGAACTCCAATTAGACACCCGAGGATAGAGAGGGGGGAAAGAAGGGAGGACATGGTGACAGAGTTGGTTGATTTTACCTTCTGAGCATCATTCATTTACATCCACTTCTTCCTGTCCCCACTGCGCCCTCTCCTGGTCCAGGTCATCAGCCTTCATTCCTCACCAGGACATGGCCAATCCTCCACAACAGATCTGCCTCCTCCTTGTCTTGGTTGCCACCAGGGGATTGGTATTGTCAATCCTTCTTTTTTTTTAAATTGTAAAATACTTCAGACATATCACAAAATATAGTAAAAAATGCAAGAGCTACCTAGATACCCACCATTTTGATTCAATGGATATTAACGTCATCGTATTTGCTTTGGTTCTCTCTTTTACAGAATATAACATTATAACTTCAGCTAAATTCCTACCTTATCCTCTAACCCTCCCTCCCTAGAGTGAAAATTATCCTAAAATTGATGTGATTTATGCCCACATATGTTTTTCTACTGATGCTATATCTACAAACCACATATGGTATTTTGTGTATTTTAATTAGTTTCGTACATATACATACATGAAGTTCATACCCTTTTGCAACTTGCCTTTTTTTCTCACCACCTATTATGTTTTTCAGATTTATCCTTGTTACGTAGAGATTTAATTCACTCATTTAACCTCTGTATAGTATTCCATCGTATGAATGAATTGCAGCTTACACATCTGTTTCTCTGCAGATGCCTGTAGGGAGTCTTCACTATTTTCACTATTACAAATGGTACTGCAGTGAATATCCCATGCATGTCTCTTTGGGCACACATGTGTGGGTTTTTCTAGGGTAGAAACCAAGAAATGGAATTTCCGGATGCTATGGGTTGAATGTTTGTGTCCTCCCCCTCCCAAGTTTATGTGTTGAAAACCTAACCCCCAAGGTGATGGTATTAGGAGGTCGGGCCTTTGGGAGGCTCTGCCCTCATGAAAGGGATTAATGCCCTTATAAAAGAGGCTGAAGGGAGCTCGTCTTCCCCTTCCGCCAGTGGGGAAGCAGTGAGAATGTGCTGCCTGTAAACCAGGAAGTGGACTTTCACTAGACATTAAATCTGCTGGTGACTTGATCTTGGACTTCCCAGCATCCAGAACGGTGAGAAATAAATTTCTGTTGTTTATGAGCTACCCAGTTTATGGCATTTTGTTATAGTAGCCTGAATGGACTAAAACACTGGGTCAAAAACTACAGAGATCTTCAACTTTACTAGGTATTGCCAAAGGTTCTTTAAAATGGTAGTGCTAGGTTGAACGCACACTCTCCCCAGTGTATGTCCATAAGAGAGTTCCAGTGGTTCCACATCTTCACAGCTGCTTGGTATTGTCAATCTTCTTCTTTTTTCAAAAAAATCAAATCTCTTCTCATGGCAGACAGAAGGAGCTTTCTAAAATGCATGACTGACCATGTCTCTTCCCTGCTTAAAACCCCTCCAGTGGGCCCTCACTGCTCTCTGTAAAACACCAAGATCCTTGTGTGGCCCACAAGCTCTGCGTGATCCAGTCCCTCACATGTGCGCACACACACACACGTACGAGTGTGTGTATGCTTGCTTGCACACACCCATGATACTGTCCAACCAGACTAAACAATATTCATTTCTCCTAACCTTTCCACCTTCTCTTGTCTATGGCCTTCAAAGCTCCCAAGCTGCTGCCTCTGCCTGAAATTCTCTCGCCTCTTCAGAGAGCTGATTCCCACCCACCCTCGACTCTCAGCTGCATGCCCCCTCCCTGGAATCCTCTGCAGGCACCCCACGCCTGAGTGAGACACTTGCGCCACATTTCCCCAGCACCCTTCGCTCTGGCATTGCATTCCTCAGGATGCTGTCTTGTGATTGCCTGTTTGTCGTCTCCCTGTCCTGCCAGACTTCATAGCAGGGCTTGTGTGCCCAGCCTATTTGCTGGATGAATTTGTAAAATGATCTACAGGCAGGAGACAGGTTCAGATGGAGCAGAGGCAGCAAGAAGGGGAGCAGGTGGAAATCAGGCTGGGGAGAAAGTGCTGTCCTATCACGCTCAGAACCCCAATTTCCAGGTACAGAAACTGAGGCTGGGCAAGGTGATTGACCCTGTCTAGCATCCATTTGGTCAGTGATAGAGCCAGTTTTGATGCACAGTCTCCTGACTCCGTGTAGGGGTGCTCTCTGCTGCACTTCAGCTGCCGTCAGTGGGAAAGAGCCAGCAGAGAGGGAGAGAGAGAGAGAAAGATGGGGCTGGCGGGAGGGAAGGATGTGCAGGACAGGGAGGCCTCGAGATCTGGGGCACAGGTGGCGGGCTGGGCCCTGCAGACATGACCCCGGGTCCTCTAAGAGGTGAGGAAGGAAGAAACACTCGGCTAAGCTCCTAGAACAGACACTTGTTCAGGCTGCGCAGGGAGCCTTGGGCGGCCAGCCCTTCTCCGGGGAGGAGCAGGCTTGTGGGAAGAAATGCAGCACCTCCCTCAGCACCAGCCCACCTGGGTGGCCTCTCCCTGCTGGCACCAGGAGAATGATGTCTCAAGACCCCCCCGTGGTAGGAGGGAGATGGGAACCAAGGACAGCTGGGAAAAAAAGGGGGCCTAATGCAAACAGGCAAGAGGTGGCCCAGGGCCTTCAGGGCAGACCCCGCTGTAAGGAGTGTGGGAGGGCACCAGAGGCCAGGCTCAGTGTTCAGGGTCATCAGCATGTAGGGGAACCCTGTGTGAACCAGCTCACATGTGGCAGGGCAAGGGGACATCAGTAAAATGGGGACAATAATACCTACACTTCATGTGAATATAGTGAGGATTAAGTAGGATAAAAATGTGAAGGGTTAGGGTAGAGCTTAGCATATTGTGTCAATCAAACCATAGCTGCTCTTATTTGCTCACAGGGCTGTTGGGTGGGCTGAACAGGGTGATCGGGTGGACAGACCCTGCAGAGCTGTGAAAACGATGGCGAGCGGTCGTCTTCTGTTCGGAGCTCACTAGCGAGTGTGGACGTTGATGGGAAAGCCAGTGGGCCGAGCAGGGGTGTGGAGCCAAGAGACTAACCATGCTCCTCCAGCTTCACAGAAGGGGAGACTGAGGCCTGTAGGGTAGAAGTGACCTGTCCAGGGCAGCACACAAGGCAGCATCAGCAGCCCAGCTTCCCTGACTCAGATCCAGCGCTCCTGCTTCTGCCCCATGAGCCCAGAATGGGCGTGGCTCTTAGCAGGAGGGGGGGGTCAGCGGTCCCCGTTTCTTCCTACAGCTGTCCTCCCCCTCGAGTCACTGGGGCTCTCGCCAGCTCTGAGAACCTCGACCTCTGGGAGCTCTCTATTTTGATTGCTTTCTTCCTGTTTTCCCATAGAAGGTAGTTGAAAAGTCATTGCAAGTCACCTCCACCTCTGGTGACCTTCCAGAACTCTCCATCCTGAACCTCTGCTGGAGAGGCCAGAAACAGATCAACAGCATGTACATACCTGCTGCCTCACTGAGGTTTGTCAGGGTCAGGGACAGTGAGTACCCTCTTCCCCTCAAAGGTACCTTCCTTCCTTCCTTTCCTCCTCCCCCCCTCCTTCCCTTCCTTTTTTCTTTTTCTTTTTTTTTATAATGAACCCCCCAAACCACACGCACCTTGCTGTGCTGAAATAACCATGTGGCCCACACAGAATCTCATTGTGCATCCTTGTTGCCCAGGTGAAATTTCTCTGCTGATAACTAGTTGCAGGAGAAAACAGATACAAAATGCCAGGCGTGGTGAGAGCTCATTTGTAAGGCACATGCTGAGCACAAACCCAGGAATTAGAGGCATACAAAATGGGGGGAAATGAAGACTTAGGTTTTTTTCTTGTAGCTACCCTGATTTCTCGATAAGCAGGTAGTGCGGCCCATGGGGAGGTCTTGCAGATTCACATTACTTATTTCCTCTGAACAATACAACTGCCCTGTGAGGTGAGCTGGACAGAATTCTTTTCCCTGCTTTTCTGATGAGGAAACTGAAGCAGAGAGAGGTAGAAGAGCTCTCAGAGCCAAGGCTTTGCCCAGGGGTTTCTGACACCACATTCAGGGCTTCTTTTACTAACTTTTCTCTGGAAGGGAATCCAGAGTTTTTAACTTAAGACAAGATTCTATCTCAAATTGTTAGTTCACAGGTGAAATTAAGTGAATTGGAAGTAGACATTAGCCACAATAGGGACATATTATGGTAAAGATAAAAGTGACCATCAAACCAATGGAAAATTGACTACCCCACTCTGGTCTCCTGCTCCATGTTTAAACTCCAAGTTAGGTGACATTTGCTCCCCAAAGCCTTCCCTGGGCCCCTGCGCACCCCTGGGTTGGAGTGCATTGTTCCTCCTCTGCAACAACCTTTCTGTGCCCTGTGAGTCTCTACTGCAATCTTCAGACTATATTGTCATTCACTCATTCACTTAACTCCCTTGTCCTGTGTGCTGTGCCTTCCTCGAGGGTGGGCACCTGCCAGGGCAAAGTAGCCTTAGGCAGTGAAATGATGTTGCAAACAAGTTGGTGTGCTTCAGTTCTGTGGCACAGCAATGGGTCCCCACGGTGCTGGGCTTGAAGCAGTGGCACCTGCTGGTCCAGGGAGGGGCCTGCAGCAGGTCGTGTGGTGACCAGAGCTGAGAGATGAGTACTAAGGGAGGTTCTAGACCAGCAGCGGCTTTGGGGGAAGTCTAGGAGCCAGGACTGTAGCCACAGGCCTGAGGTTCAGGTCAGGACTCAAGTCTTTGGGGTTAGGGTGCAGGGACTTAGAATGACCTTGGAGGAGATGGGCTGTAAGGCCAGGACTGGTATCAGGAATGATTCAAAATCCTCTCCCCTGGAGGCCCCACTGTCAGGCCCACCAGGGAGGAGTCTCTGACCATGCTGAGGGAAGGTAGGGCCAAGGATCTGGGGCCACCTCAGTGGTGGGGGAGGAGGGTTGGGAGCAGGGATCTGGGCAGGGCATGTTAAGCAGCCCCATTTCTCTCACTTCCAAAAGGCAGAAGAACTGAGTAGTTAAAATACAAATAATGAAAAATAAAGTTTGACTTAGAAATTGCTGTAACCCAGATTCTTGGTAAAGCGGGTGTCCGGCTTTACTATAGAGCTTCCTGCAATTGCCAGTGTTGAGGAGACCATCTCTTTCTTTGTGCAGAACAACCACCGTTTCTGTTTGTGCCAAGCTGCCCTGGTCCATCCCTCTGACCTCAAAGATGGCTCATGTCCAGAAGGCATATTGAGTAACTGAGCTCACATCTTACCAAACCATTTGAATTTTTCCTTCTGGGTAAAAGTTTTCAGTCTGTGGCCACTGCAATGACTTGGAAGACAAGGGGCATTCGCATTGCCTCTGGAAGGAAAGCTGTCCCTATCCTGCCACAGTAGTGAGGAACAGGAGCCTGCTCACCTCTCCTTCAAGCCAGGGGAGTAAAAGAAAGGCCAATTCACCATATGCTTGAAGAAGGGAAAGAAGGAAACTAATGATATTTACTGAGAACCTGCTATGTACAGACATGGTCTTAGGCCTTTTACATGTATTATCATATGTGTATGTATTTACATACATACGTATGACCACATGACAGCCCAGGGAGATAAGGCATTGCTATTCCCAATCTCCAGAGGAATAGATGGAGACTCAGTTGTCGTATAACAAAAGTAATGGAAGTTGGATGCGAACCCCCAACTCGGTCCTCTATGAGATCTTTACATCCCGCCTCTGTGTACTGTGAAGATACCCAGATAGGGTTGGTGATGCCTTTTCAAAGCTGGGATGGTCACACCAAAGGCCACTGGAGCTGGTCTGGCCACCAGGGGCTTTCTGATCTCCTCAGTGCCCCTCCTTCACTCCAGTCTCCCCAATTGACATCAGCTAAGACATTGGTGGCTCGCCCAGGTATCCAGAGCTAAAGGTCCTGGCCTGGCCTGGGGGCCCTTGTTGGTTAGAGCAGAGTGATGCTGCTGGTTCCCTGTGAGGAGAACTGTGAACCCAGCCAGGAGGACATGTTGTCTACACAGGTTTGCCTGCTAGAGGGGCCAGGCATTTGGTTGTAGGGAATTTGATGAAAATAATCAGCTGTAAACTCCTAAAAAACAAATAGACCATGATCCAGAGGTTTGAATAACAGCCCCCTCAGCCAGATGGCCACAGGAGCCTTGCCAGGGAGAAAAAATGATCTCCTGCCCTGAATTTCCTCTTTGTCCTGGACCCTGCTCTCTTGGGATGTCATTGATGCACCCCCACCCTCTTGTGCGCCAGCCACCCAGACAGGGGCTTGTGTTCAGGGAGCTTAAGGCAGCTTTCCTCAGATTAGGATTTGGGGACAGGGAATCCAGGCAAAGAAGCAGCTTTCTTGTCCCAGCATGAGTCACCACAGGCTGGAGGAAGCACACAGCTGTCTGCATCTGGTCCTGGAATGTGGCTTCCTCCTTGTAGGACACTCCCGAGAAACCAGACCCTTGTGTGTACAGAGCAGGAAGTCAGAAGCAGGGCCGCCCTGTGTGGGGCAGACCCTCTGGGCGCCTCGGCCCTCTCTACAGACCTGCAGGTCCGAGCTGTCGGGAACAGAATGTTAGCTTGTTGCCACGTTCATTGCAACCGCACCTGGAGCAAGTGGTGGCGAGTGCATCCTGCCAAACACAGCCTCCGATGGCTCCAATACAGGCATCCATGTAAGAGTGAGGCCAACAGGGATCCAAATCCTTGCTCTGCCACTGTGTGATCTCGGACAACTTATCTGACCTCTCTGAGCCCCAGTTTCTACTTCACTGAATTTTAATGAGAATAATAAAGAAATTATATTTTCAACGCATGTAGCACCATATCTGGCACACAGCAGGAGCTCAATCAGTGTTGGTTTCCTCCCTCCCAGCCTTCGGATCCAGAGCTTTTTGGTACCAAGAATTTCTTCTATTACCCACTCCTAAATGCTTTCACTGATCCCATGATTCAATCTTTCATTCTTGGCTTTTGGCAGAACCTCCAGGTACAATATTCTCCCATTTGCCCATCTTTTCTCCTCTGTTATTTTGGCTGCTCTGTTTGCCCGTGTGTATTCTAATTGGCTAAGCTACCCCACATTCTGTTTGGAAGTAGGCCAGGCAGCATATAATTGCAGTGAGGTTGCATCAGCCTCATTTAACTTACAAGCTTACTTTAGAACTTTCCTCCTACTATAAGATGTAATGCCACTTTAAAAAAATCTTCACAACAAACAAATGTATTAATATGTATTCAGATTTTAAAGAGTATTAGTCAGAATAGGCTGGGTTTTGCTGCAGTAACAAACAACTCTTAAATATGAATGGCTGAAAACAGCAAAGGTTCATTTCTCAGTCATGCTCAATGTCCATTGTAGGTTGATCAGGTCTCTGTCCACACCGATCTCTTTTAGATACTCAGGATTCACCATCTGGAATGTTGTTGGTCACTGTAGCAGGGGGAGGAGAACAGGAAGAATTGCTTTAATACTTTAATGCTCTTGCTCAGTAATAACACACACATCATTCCTCTTTTATGGTCTGAAGCAGAGAGATACAATCCTACTGTGTGCTCAGGTGGAAAATAAACAGAAACACTGATGAGCAGCTCTAATATCGGTCACACAGAGGCTCAATGTTTTAAAAAGAATGGAGGAAACCCTGCTGGCCAGCAGAAACTCTGGAATTCTCCACCCCTGCCATTTGCCACTAGGGATTCACTAGTCATTTAAAAAGCAGAATCTGCCCAGACATTTGCATAGAGAAGTTCCTTTCGCTCCTCCCTCTAGTCTATTTCGGTGGTCCTCAATTTCCAGTGTGCATAAGAATTATTGTTTGGTTTTGTTACGACATTGTGTACACATAAGAAGCTTTCCCGTACGTGCTGAATTTAGAACCTAATCAACCCAGGATGTTACTCTACACTATGTAATTGATACTAATGCCTGACTTTATTTGTTCCAAAGTTTATAAACTTCTCTCTTATGCTTCACTTACAACCTTAGGGTCTACCCCATCTCTGAATCCAAGTGCAATTAACATTTGTTCAATTTTATGTATGTACTGATAATAATACAATAATCATTGACAATTAGAGTTTATAATAACTAAATTTTATCCAAAATTCTAAAAACATCTTCCACGTACATTATCTTATTTAGTAATTCTCACCACAACCCTAAGGATTTGGTTTCCTAAGGAAACATTTCCATTATACAGAGAGGCTAAGTGATTTGTCCAAGGACATGCAGTGCTAATGTGTTGAAGTCAGGTTTTTGAATCTATTTCTGTCTTGCTTCCAACTCTCTGGCTTTCCCGTTATCCCAGGCAGCCTTCTGATTTGGACAAAGAGGCTTAATTGGAAAGAGAGTTTATAGGCACTGAGCTCTGCTCTGGAAATCTGTGCAAAGCACAAGAGGGAACCAGGGGCTCAGGCCTCATAGACCCCTCTCCTCACTACCATTCCTACCAGCCAGGGCATTATGCTCAATGGAAGCCCGGCTTCCACAGGGATTACTTTGGGCACACAACATTCTAGGAGCTGGACGTCCAGGAATTCCTGTTAATTAGGCATTTATTCACGGAATAAACATTTCCCTGAAGAGCTCTCAGCAGCTGGCCAATGTCACGGCCTTGCCATGGTTTGGGCAGTGAGATGCCAATCACCCTAGGATGAAGGACAGTGCGAGCTGCATGTTCACACATGAAATGCATGTGTTAAATATGAAATATGTGTGCGTGTGTAAGCTGTGTAGTATGTCTGTGTGGGGTTGATGTTTGTGTTAGCCTCTCTCTATTTATTTGTAGGGTCTCCAGATAAAGTACAAGATGCCCAAATAAATTTGAATTTCAGATGAACAACAAGTTATTTTTAGTGCAAGTATGTCCCATGCAACATTTGGGACATATTTATACTAAAAAAATTGTTGTTCATCTGAAATTCAAATGCAACTGGGCATCTTATTTTTATTTGCTAAATCTGGCAACTATAACTATATGCATGAATGTCAGTATAAACGGGCTGGCTGGTTTGTATCTCAGGGTGCACCTGAGTGTGTGTATGTTTATGCCCATGTCTCTGTATGTGTACGGGGGTCTGGCTGATAAGGAGCCAGCAAGTAGGTGGTTGGGAACCAACTGCTCCACCCCAACCTGCAGCTCATTTCCTGCCAGGCCAACCCTGCTGGAGCAAGAGAGGTCAAGCTAGGCTTTGAATGCCAGCCCAGGATGCTTGGGCTTTCTCCTGGGGGCAATGAGGAGCCATGGAAGGATCTGGGCTGGAAAGCAGACAGATTTGGATGTGTGCTAGGGAAGTCACAGAGAAAGAGCTGGAGAGGGCAACCCTATAGGAGGTTGAGGAGGTTGGACCGAGGGAAGGTAAGAATCTGGGCTCTGGCTTTGCCCCTGGAGATGGAGGGAAAGGGTCAAATTTCAGGACTTGTTTACCACTCATGCAGTGGGGGAGGGAAGAAGGAGTCGAAGGATGCTCAGGTTTCCAGCTTGGGCACAGGAGCTACTTTCTCTATCCTTAATGTCAGGCACAGTGCCTGTCATGGAATAGATGCTCTGTGGGTGTTTATGGCATGCATACACGTATGTGCTAACAGGAGAAATGGGGAACACGGGAGTGCAGTGGGGTAGGGAAAAGGGGAGGGGAGGAGGAGGAATAGGGGAAGGAGTGGGGAAAGAGGTCCAGGCAGGAAGCTGGGCTCAGTTACCTGGGGAGACCTTGAGTTTGGGGTGGCAGTGGGACTTCCTGAGGAGATGTTCAGCAGGCACTTGACCATATGGCCAGCTCAGCAGAGAGGTCCAGGCTGGGTGGGAGTGGCAAGAAAAGGACGAAGCCACCAGCATGGATCAGATCACCACAGGACACAGTGAGGAATGAGAGGCCATGGCAGGAAGGAAGCTTGGGGACAGCTGTACTCAGGGAGCTGGAAGGAGCAGCAGAAGGGTCCACGGTTCCTCTTTCACAGGTCTGCTGGGGGTTAAGTGAGACACCCACTGGCTGGGAGCTCCATGAAGGCCAGGCAAGGGGAATATTCACAGCACTTAACAGGTACTGGCCTGTCAGGTCAGGCTGAGCCACCCCCTGGAGCAGGGTCCTCTGGGCTCCCCGCTGTGCAGGTCTCAACACTTGAGTATCTGGATCACAGAAAAGTGGAGGAAGGGTGGGAAGAGGGCCTAGGGCAGCTGGGACAGGGAGAGGGCACTCAGGGACTCGGGGCAGCTGCTGTGTACCAACTAGAACAGAGACGTAAATATTTTAACAAATGGGACAGTTGTATAGAGACATCCTGGCTACATGTCAGCCCTGGGGACTGAAAGTGTCTATGTCATTCCTGGCTGTAGCTCTGCATTAAAATAGTGCCCAGCAGTGAGTAAATGGGAGTGCCTGGCATACAGTAGGTGCTCAATAAATGTGCTTTCCAACCTTCTTTTCAGGGAGGAAATATGCCTGCACAGTCTCAAGGAAATTTCCTCCCCTGAGCACAATGTTTCTATTTTAAGGAGTCAAATTTCCTTTTGCTTGGGAAGACCTGTCTTTTCTACCATTGAATTTCTGGGAATTCCAAAGGCACTGGGCCTGAAAGCTTGCTGTGGATCACAGGACATTCAGAGCCCGCAATCCTGGGGCGGGGAGGGGCATGGCTCCAGCCAGGGTTGCCCCTCTTGTTTCCTCCCCTTCCTTCCGACGTGGCCTTGTCATCTGTCGGGAACCTGGGGCTCTTCCCTGGCCTGGCACATAGAATGCGCTGTGTAAAGGTTTGCTGTGATTATTTTTGTTATTACGATCCCTGGGCTGGTGTTTCCTGAAACTGAATCATTTCTGTGACTCTAATGTTTGGCTTAGTTTATTTTATCCAAGCCTCAGGCTAACACCTCAATAGCTCTGGATTCTCAAAGCAGGTAAGACTAATTCCAACACAACCTCTTTCTGGTGATTTTTAAACACTCACACCATAGAGGAAGGTAGGCTTCCTTCAAGAGCTCACTTAGTTTAGAGAAATATTTGGCCTGTGGGTATACAAACAGTCCGAAAATGCACCTTTTACTAGGTATAGGGTCTGCAAAAGGGTTTTCAGGATTCGACGCACGTTCATTCTTTCATTTGCTGTTCACCTGGTAGTTGCCACTGGAATGGAGAGCAGGGCAGGGCTTTTCGCCTGTTTTGTCCACTGTTGCAAATCCAGTGGCAGAACAGTGCCTACCACATCGTAGCTGGTCAATGCTTGTTTACTGAATGAATGAATGAATGAATGAACATCTTATCTGTACCAGGATGCCTGGCATTGGGAAGCCAGAATTAGACACAATCCCTGCTGCCCACAAGCTTGTGCTCTTGAATAACTCCCCACTCCCATCCCATGCCTCCCGCCCCTGAAACATCAAAGTAGATCAACACAGCAGTCTATGAAGTAGGTAAGCACCCTGCTGTGGTCAGGGGAGCCTGGTACAAGGAGTGATACCTCTGCTGGGAATACCAGAGAAGCATTCCAGGCAAGGTAGCATTTGAGCTGGTTTGATTTCAGCATGAACAAGGAGGTGGCAAACGGGACAGCCAAGAAGGCATGGAGCATCGAGGAGGAATTAGTGAAACGGCACGAGCAAGGTCCGGAGGTGGGAACACCTGGCTTGGTAGAGGAGACTCCAGGTAGGCCAGTGGGTCGTGTAGGTCACTGGGGATAACCTCCAGGAAGGCAAGATCAGTGCCTACCTGTCCATCGTTATGTGACATGGTGTCTGGCACAGAGTAGGCTCTCAATAAATTGCAGATTAAGAGAATGAATAAATGACATGAGAATGGAAAGAAAAGATGGAACCTAGAAATCTTTTTGGAGGTCTGCTTAGCAACTACAGTGGGTTTCATGGCCTCCTTCCCTTCTAGACCTGTAGATGCCCAGGTCTGAAGTCCTGTCCCCACCGCCTCCACAGGCCCCACCAAGTCATCAACTAGTTTGGGCTGGGAAGCCCCTTAGTGATTGAGTGCTCCCTTCCTCCCACAGTATGGGTTCCTTTTTTACACAGTCTGACTGTTAGAGTAGCCAGCCTTACACTGGCCACACGGAAGCAGAAGGGTGACAGGGAAAGAGCACTAAACTTGGGGTCAGGAGACCTGGGGTCCTGGCTGTGCCGCTTACTCACTGTGTGGGCAGAGGCTGGTGTAGCCAGTGATTATGAGTAAGGGAGCTCACACCCGACAGAACTGAGGTCACCTGACATCTCCGTGCCTCAGTTTCCTTATCTGTAAAATGGGGATGGTAATAGTACCTACCTCGTGGTGCTCTTGTGAGGATTCAATGAGTTAACGCAGGCCAAGTTCTCAGTAAGTGCTCGGTGAAAGTTAGCTATGGTTTTCAGTATTATCATCTCCTTTCTGGCTCTCCATTTCTTTCTCTGTGTAACAGCAATAAGAACTCCTGCCCTGGACGTCTCAGGGGGTTGGTGGGAGGAGCCAGAGAGAGAATGGGTGTGAAGTGTGCACAGAGCGGGGGATTCTGCCCCATTCCCATCCACACTGGCCTTTGCTGAGGGAGACCCCGCTAGCAGGGCTTACCCCCAGTCAGTCCCACCCCACCCCGACCCTGAGTTTTTTCTCTGCCTTTGGTGGCTAGGTTTCTGATCCTTGGCAGCCTGCCTATATCTTGACCTCCAAGATATATATTTAGAACAGGCTGGTAAAGAAAGGAAGGGGAATGAAGAGAAGAAAATGCGCAACGTTCTTGCTACCAGCAGCCCCTCGGAGAGCTCAAGACTCAGACTCTCTGCCCCCCTTTTCAAGGGGGGATTGCCAGCCTTCCAAATAACCATTTCCTTTCCTCCTGGCCTTTTCAGACCAGAGAGGTGGGAAGGGGCATGGAGCTCCAGTTTCCGGATGCACTGAACAGGAGGTGCAGGCCTTCCC
This sequence comes from Cynocephalus volans, assembly GCF_027409185.1. Taxonomy (NCBI): domain Eukaryota; kingdom Metazoa; phylum Chordata; class Mammalia; order Dermoptera; family Cynocephalidae; genus Cynocephalus; species Cynocephalus volans. The sequence goes on along the minus strand of NC_084476.1, from coordinate 37,296,048 downwards.
CTGATGTGTGACCCTTCTTCAGGGGCCCCGGCCCTGGGAGACAGGACTCGGGGCTGCAGCAACTCCTCCTGTGGTGTGCCTTGGACTTGCCACAGGCCCAGCTGCCACTGACCATGCCAATTTCCTTAGAGAGGCTTGGCTGACACTCAGCACAGCTGAGATGTTCTGAAACCCAGAATATCAGAGCTGGAAGAAGCTTCAAGATTCTCTGAACTACTGGTTCCCAGGCTGGGGTCCCTGGACTCTGAGGGTCCTCAGACTATTTCCAGTTCTTTCAAAAGCTTAGAAGAAACAGTATATAGCCCCTGTGTGAGGGCTACAGGCTTCTAAAGGTATCAGATGGCTCTACTTTTCCCTGAAATAAACTCAGGGTGGTCCCTCTGTACCCTGGTGTTGCTGGTGACAATCATAACAGCTTCCCAATGAGCTTATCATCTGCCAGGAGCTGGGTGAAGCTCTTTACACACATTGACTCACCGATCTTCAACCCTGTACGATGGGTATATTTATGACCCCCGTTTTGCAGATGGAGAAGGAGAGGGTCAAAGAGATTAAGAGCTTTGTCCAAGGCCACCCATCTAGCAAGCTGACTCCACAGTTCCAATCCTCAGCCACTAGGAAACAGTCTCCCAAAAGCTACTGCAAAAGGGACAAACACATCCATCATTATCCAGGAAAGGGAATTTGGTAGGGAAAATTAGGAATGCAAGTACTACATAGGAGGAATAATCAAAGGGGTGGTGCAGTAGTTGAGAAACCAGCCACCTTATTTTGTAGGACCAAGGCCCAGAGAGTGAGGGTCTTGCCCAGAGTCATCCTGTGAACTGACAACTGGGACAAGAACTTGTTTCACTTCAGGTGGACTCCGTTGGCCTGACTCTGGGGGGTCTTTGGCTAGCCAGGAAGCAGGGCAGCAGTGGAGTGTCCCCGAGCAAATGGCATTTGCCTGTGGGTCTGCCTGGCAGGGTCTCTGACCTCCCCTGCCCCAGCAGGCCGCTCCCTGACAAGGGTCAGACCACACATTCTGACTAACTTTCCACCAGTCCCCACCCACCTCCCACCAGCTGCACAGTGCCTCGGCCTTGCCAGACCACAGGGCTGCTCAGTACTGGCGGGGGCAAGTGGATTTTGTCTTCAGCAGACTCTTCGCTTATCACCTCGGTGATTTCCAATCCCATACTTGTGCATGCGCTTTACAGTTTGCAAAGTGCTTTCACATCTTCCACATTATTTCATTTGAGACCCCAGATTGTTCTGGGAGCCGCGCAGGGTACAGGCAGGATCCCATTTTACAGAAGAGGAAAAAGAAGTTCTAAGAGGCAAGGTACCTCATTCAAGGTCATGCACTCAGATAAGCAACGTTGGAGTCAGAAGTTGGAGCTGGGTTGGCCTGTTCTATCCCATCACTGCCTGTTCCATCCCCCTCACCAAACAGCCTCTCCTTTTTTGGAAGGAGGAATCGCAGAGAGCAGTGATGAGTCAGGTGTTAAGCTGGGTCCTGCAAAGAACTTTCTATATAACTAATAGCATTGCTATTAACCATATCATTCTTTCTGTAGTGGACAAATACAGCTACCTAAATTAAAACAGTTAAACCTCAGTCAACTAAGGGTACAGGCCTGCACTCTGAGAACTCAAGAGTGACAAAAAGACACAAATATTCAAGTCAGAAGTGGTTTATGCCCAAGACTTACAACTATCTTACTGTGACCCTAGAAAGACTGTTCACCATCTTGGCTCCTTTTCTACATGTGTATAATGAAGATAATGTTAATACCCACCTTGCTATGAAAACGGGTACGGCCATCATATACAAGTTTCTTTGTGAAATTTTAAGGAGTGTTATACAACCGTTACACATGACAATAAATCTTCATAAACAGCTAAGGCAAGGGAAATTCACATTTATACGTTAATGATTATGAAGTGCTTCCTACGTAATTTACATGGCTTGTTCCATTAATTTGAACAAGAACCTCAGGGAGGCTGGTACCATTATTACCCCCATTTAGAGAGAAGAAACTGAGACCCAGAGATTTTAAGTAACAGGTAGCAAATGACAGAAGCAGGATCTGAAGTCTTGGTAATTTAGTACTTGCGTAAGCTCTTTAACAGCTCAGGTGCACAGAATCACTTGATGGGTGGGTTAAAACACAAATTGCTGAGTCCGACCCCAGAGCTTCTGATTCAGTAGGCTTGGGGTGGGGCCTGAGAATTTGATTCCTAACAGGTACCCAGGTGAGGCTGATGCTGCTGGATCAGGGACCATACTTTGAGAACCACTGTGCTCCACAGAGCAATGGCTAAGTCCAGGCCCTCTGTGGCCTGTTTACAGAGGGTAGTTGGACATCTGTGTGCACTAGATGCTTGGCCTGTTTCATGTGGACATATGCTGAGCTAAGGGAGAACAGTGCAAGTCGCTGGGGATGTTCAGGAGGCCCTTTGTCCTTCAGAAACCAAATGAGAGAAGTTACCCCATGCATCTGCCTGTGTTTGAAGGCCTGTAGGTGCCCCAATCCTTGTGGCTGTGGCTCCTTAGGACCTTCCTCAAAGCCGACCAGGGGGAGGGAAGGCCATTTATCTGGGGAAGACACAAAGATCAGATTCACAGGATGCCCCTTGAGCTCCCACTAGTCAACGGTTCCCTGTAAGCTTTTCACACTCCCAGGTTTCAGGACACAGTCAATGAATCGGGAGATAAGCCTTTAAAAACAGAAAGTACAGACCAAGAATAGCTACATTTAGTTAAACTTAATTAAAATCTATGTTTTTGAAAAGAAATGGGAAAAAACAACTTCTAGAAGAACAGATGAATTTCTGCAAACAGGGGTTGAACCAAAAGCAGTGGTCACAGACAGGAGAGCAAAAACATTAAGGGCACATGCGTATACAATTGTTCCAGAACTATATATGTTGAAAAGACCAACTTGCTTCACTAAATTGCCTTTATATCTTTGTCAAAAATCCAGTGTCCAAACCTGGAATAGCTAAAACAATTTTGAAAAGGAAGAACAAAAATGGAGGACCCACGCTTACAATTTCAAAATTTGCTGCAAATCTACAGCAATTAAGACCATGTGGCGCTGGCATAAAGATAGACCTGTATACCAATGGAATAGAATTTGAGAGTCCAAAAGTAAAACCTCACATTGATAATCAATTGATTTCCTGCAGTGGTGCCAAGACCATTCAATGTGGGGAATACAGGGTCTTCAATAAATACTATTGGGACAACTGGATATCCACATGCAAAAGAATAAAACTGGGCCCCTAACTCATCCTATGTAAAAAACGTTAACTCAAATTGAATGAAAGATCCAAATGTAAGAGCTGAAACTATAGAACTTTGAGAAAAAAACATAGGTGCAAATCTTCATGACCTTGAATTAGGTAATAGGATCTCTCCCCATTTATTTAACTCCTTGTTTAACTTCTCTCAGCAATGTTTTGTAGTTTTCAGTACAGGTCTTTCCTTCGCATCTCTTGCCAGATTTATGCCTAAGCATTTCATATGCTTATGCTATTGTAAATGGTATTGTTTTTTAAATTTCAATTTCTAATTTTTTTGTTGCGAGTGTATAGAAATAAAATTGATTGCTGTGTATTGATTTGATATTTTGCAGCCTCTCTAAACTCACTTATTAGTTCTAGTGGCTTTACTGTAGATTCCATCAAATTTTCTCCATTGATAGAAAAGAAAGGCATTTTACTTTTCCCTTTCCAATCTGGATGCCTTTCATTTTTCTTGCTTTAGTGAATTAACTAGAATTTCTCATACAACATAGAATAGCAGCTGAGAGCAGATATCTGTGTCTTGTTTCTGATCTTTGTCTTTTACCATTAAGTATGATGTCAGCTGTGGGTTTTGTAGATGCTCTTGGACAGATGGGGAAACCCCCTTCTGTTCCCCTTCTATTCTTAGTTTGCTGAGATGTTTAATCAGGAATGGATGTTGGATTTTGTCAAATGCTTTTTGAGTATCTACTGATACAGAAAATACAGTGATCACAAATTAGAGTCCAAACTCAAGAGCCCCTCTGTTTTCTCTCAGAAAAAGAAAGAGGGGAAGAAAGTGCCATGCCAAGCAAAAGGAGGCTTTTCTGGGGAGCTGGGTGTGGGGGCTCCTCAGCTCTGTGCCTCTCTCCTTGGCTGGCATTCCTAGGGTTCACATCTTGGCCTGTGGACACCAAAGCCAGTGCTCTTTCCTTTACATCAAATTGTCTGAAGACTAACTCCAGAACTCTACTTGGCCGCAGCCCCTAAGATGGAGGAAACTTCAGATTCCTCAATAATATAAAATAGTAGCAGCCATTGACTGAACACTTTTGGAATACCAAGAAGCAGGGTGAAGCAAGTGAGCCATCTGTGGATGCAAAATTTAAGGAGGTTCTCACACAACCCACCTGCCTTTCTCGCTCATCCCAGCTCCGCAAATACCAGCGCTGACCTCTTTACCTGCATTCACTCCCTTAATCCTCAAAACAACCCTATAGTAATTCTTATTTTACAGGAGAGGAAACTGAGGCTCAAAGAGGTGAAGTGACATGGCCAGGTAATAAGTGGCAGAGCTGGCATTTGAAGCAAAGTCTGCTCATGTTTGGTGAGTGTCCTTGATCAGTGGGTCTCAACTCCAGTACATCAGAATCACCTGGAATATTGTTAAAACACTGATGGCTGGGCCCCCACCCCCAAATCTCTGATTCAGAGGTCTGCTGTGGGGGCAGGAAAATTTGCATTTCTAACATGTTCCCAGGAGATGCTGATGCAGCTGGTCCGGGGACCATACTGTGAGAACCACTATGCTATGTCTTGTTTCCTCCTCCATAAGCCTTGTCCATCAGATCCTGGCCGCATGAAGATTCCAAGAGTAGAAGAGAAGTCTAAGAAGATGCTGCCAGATCCCTCTGACTTGTGAAAAAAAAATGAAAGCATCAATTTCCCAGGACTGGACCAGGAATCTCCAATGTTACCCCTGCATGTGTTGGCGTCCCAACCCCAATCCAGAATCAGTGAGCAGCTAGGAGTCGAATTGAGGAATGAACTCACCAGTAGTGAGAACTTCTGTGGGGACTTATTCATTTGAAAAGAATGCCTGACATTTATTCTGAAAGGCGTCTTTCTATAGACCCTCAATCCTTGTAGTTGAAAGTGACTTTTTTTTTCTAAATATATTTCAGTATATTTCAATGTCTTCTAATTTGTTCTGAAACATCTGTATCAGAGGGACACGGTACGTCAGAGTTTTAAAGCTTTGAACAACGAACATCGAAAAATAACAGAGAAGGGAAAAAAAGGCAACACAGAGCTATTCAACATGTTATAAGAAAAGCAGATTTAAACCATGCTTGGTGAAATCCCAAGTTTTAAACATGTGACAACATTCTAGAGTTGACCCTCGTGTCTGAGGGGTTAAATTTTTCTTTAATCTCCCAAATCTTTGGTCTCGCCACCCCTAAAGTGCAATAAGAGGAAAGCTGATTTTATTCATTTACTTGATCTTTATTGGGACTATCAAAAAGCCCCCATGACAGAAATTCTCAACCCTGCTACACATTGGAGTCACTTGGGGAGCTTCTAAAAATCCCTGTGCCCGGGCCACACTTTGGACCAAGCCTGGCAGAATCTCTGGGGGTGGGAACAGGCGTGCATAGAAGGCCCCCAGGCAACTCCAGTGCCAGCTGGGGATGAGAACCTTTGCTTTAGGGAGAGTGAATTCTTGGGGAACACCCACTGCCTGGCCCCTGCCCTTTCCCGGGGGCTGCACTTGGTAACGATGCATCTGCGTCCTGAGTGTCCCCTCCTGGAGTGAGACCCTTCTTTAGGGTATGGAGACAGCTGCTGCCTGGGGCTCCTATTTGAATAGGAAGGGAACTCCCATTTGTTAAGGGTCTTTCTGGTTTCACCGCTTAATAACCCTGTGAGATGGGTATTGCTGTCTTCACTTAGCAGAGGACACAACTGACATTCAGAGGCAAGTGACTTGCTCAAAGGTGCTCGGCTGTCGGGGCACAGCTGGAATTTAAGGTAAGACTTGTCTCCCTTCCTCCCCAGGAGAGAGGAAAGAGTCTGTCACAGCTGCTGCTTCTCCCATCGGTCACGCGGAGCCCCCTCCCTCTCAAGGCAGCTTCCCGTCCCCTCGCACTCCCCATCCCCAGAGTCTCTGCAGGGTCTGCCCTGGGTCTGCAGGTAGGCTCTCTCAAGCAGTCTGTGGGGAAACAGTCTGTGAAGAAATGTTTTGTGCACTATGCTGGGGCCTTGAACAGTTTTTACACTTGCATTTCTCAGGTCTGTCTTTTTTTTTTTTTTTTTTTTTTTTTTGATGAATAAATGTCTCCGGGGGAAAGGGGTCATCCAACCTACTTCCCTGGAGAGGAAAGCCAGGGAGCCCTCCTTAACTCTTGAGACCACTGGATACCAATCCACTGTACCTTTGCAATTACGTGCTTGGTGGTCTTGCTGTTCCTGCCATCAGCTGCTGCCAGAAACAAGAGGGGAAGAAGGATCCACTGGGGTTTCTCAAGCCCCACCTCATAGGTAGAGCATCAGGAGAGCATGCCAGGAGGCAGCACAACTCAGTAGAAATCAATAATCCTGGACCAAAAAAAAAGGGGCCCTGGGTTTCTGTCCCAACCTTGCCACTAATTGACTGATCCTGCCAGTCACAAGCTCTTTGGATCACAATGCTTTTATGTGTAAACTAAAGAAGGGGAACCAGGGGACTTTTTTCAGCTCTCAGGATCTATGAGGACTGTGCTCCTCTAGTAGTGACAGCAGTCAGGGGGACCAACCCCTTCTGGTTTGCTGATTTGGGCACTGGAAGTCTTGTGTCCCAGGGAACCCCTTAGTCCTGGGCAAACTGGGATGGTTGGTCAGTCACCCTAACAGCTGACGTCTTTTCAATACGTGGCATGTTCAGCCTCTGGCATGACAATACGAGCAAACAGCAGTAGGTATGGTCTTACTGTAATACCCTCAGACCCTCGCCCTTGTCCCAGAGTGCTGGGAACACGGAGAGTAGAGTCTGCTGGAGGTCCAGCCTTTCTCTGTGCCTTGACTGGTCCCTGAAGTGTGTCTGTCCCACCCTGGATCCTATGCCTGGCCTTGTGAACAGTTCATGACTTTCTCTGGTTCTGAGACCCCTTGCTTCTTTAGCTAAAGGTCAGGCACTGGACGGCTGTCTTATCCCCACTCTCCAGTACATGCTGTCAGGTGGTAGATAACAAAGGTCCTGCTGGGCTCCTCCCCAGGACTCTGACATTGGGCATCCCCTCCACAGCCACTTGGTCAGTGGCAGCCAAGGTCACCATGTATCCATCACAGACCTGGACAGGCCTGGGCTCTGCGGGACCTGGCCAAGAGTGGGTGGGCCACATGAAATTCAGTGTGGAGCTTGTGCCTACAGCTGCACATTTGCTTCTTGGTGGAGCCTCCTGCCACTTTGGAAGGATAAGGTCTTTATCTCCAGTTGATGGCTGAGGAAACTGAGGCTCTGAGAGGCACATGGGGCTTGAGGTGACCCAATGGGGACCCAGGACCAGGTTTCCTGTCTGTAAGACCTCTCCACTCAGGCTCCTCATCCAGCCTTTCCACACCACCATCAGGGTTGTCACTCCAGGGCACTGCCTGGCTTGCTCCGTCATTAAACAACCTTAAAGGACACTGAAAAACAAAAAAACCCACCTCTTTATTATGGAAAATTTCAAAGAAATACAGAAAAGAGCAATATAATACCCTCCCCTACCATCAACCAGGTTCAACAACTAATATCTCATCTCATTTAATCTTTACTCCACACCTTCTCCCACCCCTCCATATCTTTTGGAGCAAATCCCAGATATTATACCATTTAATCTGTAAACATTTCTGTATTTATCTCCAAAATATGAGAACTTTAAAAAATAACCACAATACCATTATCACTTTGAACAAGATAAACAATAATTTCTTAATATGATCAAAAGTCCAGAGTTCAAATTTCCCCTAGTGTCTCTCAAATGTTGTCATTAGAATTCATTTGTTTAGACCAGGATCAAAATAATGTCCATATATTCCAATTGGTTGATACATCTCTTCCGTTTCTTTTAACCTCTAGATTCTCCCTCTCGTTATTTTTTCCCTTGTAATTTTTTGGTTGAAGAAACTGGCCATTTGGTTTGTAGTTAGTGTCCCACAATCTGGATTTTGCTGGTTGCATTCCCTGTGGTATTGCTTAGCATGTTTCTCTATTCCTTGTATTTTAAAGACAAATTAAAAAAGAAAAATAATGACCTAATGTTATTACCCTAACAAAACTGTTTTTATTCCTGCCTGTTCCCTTCTGATCCCTGTTTATGTGCACATAACCCTTTGTACTTTTTTTTTTTTTTGGTTTAATTCTACATTGTAAATATTTTCCATATTTCTATATAGAACTTTCATTGTTAACATTTTTAATAGCTACTTACTATTCCAGAGTGTTGTTAAGCCTTGATCATTCTCCTACTGTGGAACTTTTAGGTTTTGTCTAGTTTTGTCACTATGATAGGGAATAGTAAATCTTTCATGTCTCTGGTATAATTACTTCTTTAGGATAGAAGCCCAGGAGTGAAACTGTGGGGCCAAAGTGGGTGAATGATTTTAAGTATTCTGTACATATTGACAGGGTGCCTTCTCATAGTTGTATACCAATTTGCACCATACCAGCAATGCATGTGTGAGCTCCACCTACATGCACATGTGTCCATAGTGCTCCCTCCCTGCAATGTTTTCTTCCAATTTAATGTATGCAAAATGGTGCTGTGGTAGATCAAAGATGACCACAAATTCTTTGCTATCTCTCCCATTGAGAGGTGGAGACTAATTCTCCTCCCCTGGTGCCAGGCTTGTGAATGACTCCTTGGATTCTCTCAATGCACTGACCAGCTGAGTACCACTGATTGCCCAGATGTTACAAAGAGCAAAACAATTCCTCAGCTGAGCCCTGTCTGCATTCCTGACTCTTAAAATCATGAAATACAATAAAATGGTGGTTGGTTTAAGTCACTAAATTTAAGGTATTTTGTTATGCAACAGTAGATAACTGGAACAGAAGCCTTTATGTTCCCTTCCCCTTTTAAAAACTGTGAAAACGAACTATGTTCTTTTGATTTGTATTTACAGTTTGCATTTTCCCAGGTATTTGGATTCACATTTGTGTTTTTTTTGTTTTTTTTTTCTTTTCTACAAAGGTTTATCATCTTTGTAAATCAGCCTTGTTTTGTCCTTGGGTAGGACTTTGACTCCGATTCACACACACATAGTGTGTCTGGGCCACTGCACATCTGACTCCCTGCCCATATCTCTGAGACATGTGCTCCTGCCAAAGAGGTTTCTACCCAAATGACCTGTGAGTTTCCTTCCAATTCTTCCATGACTCCAAGTGTCCAGGATGGTGGAGTGAGTGAAAAATGAAATTTATCTTCTAAATCCAACACCCATATCCAACTGATCGTACATATTGAGTGCTATAGATGAAATGAAAAATGTAGGATGATACTAAGCATGACTTCAATGCTCCTTGACAAGAAGCCCGGTAAGTGCATACATAGCAACCAGAAAACACAGAAAGACAGGAATCCTTAAACCCTGAATGGTTTCTGCAATAAGATAATTTGGATTTATTGTGCCTTGAACAAAACTATATTTTTATGTTTGCTTTTTGCATATATTTTGTATTTATTTCATAAAATATGAAAACATTCTAAAGATACTTAATAATTTGATAGGCAGTTTCTCAACTTACTCTAACCTCTACGAGTGATGTTTCTTCCTGATGAAAGCATTAATAGTATCTATTGCTATTTTTGAGGGGTTTGAACTTTTTAGAAAAGTAGAGATATAATAACAGAGAAATTTAAAACAAGGTAAAAAGCTATAAGTGTACTACTTTGACATAGTAACAACTATATTTTTTTATGTTCCCTTGCTGTTTTTACAACTCATGTGTGTTTAAATATTTTTCCAAACTTTTCACCTAGTATTTTATCATAAGCATTTTTTATGATCCTTCATAAACTTTATACCCATCATTTTTAATAGCTATAGGATATTTCTTCAAGGTTTATGCCATAATTTACTTAACTACCCTCCTTTTCTTTTATGAATATTTGGGTTGATTCCAGTTTTTCACTAAGCAGCTCTTTGATGAATATTTTTCTGCATATGGCTTTTTCCATATTTCAGAGTATTTTCTTAGGCTAGCTTCCCAGAAGGGGATTATTGAGTCAAAGTGTATGAACATTTTTATGGCTTCAAAGTATCTTTTGAAGAAGGTAGGTGTTCCATTTCATGAGGTCCACAAACATAAAAGAGGAAACTTGACTTCAAAAAATCCCTTGTAACATATGTATGTTAAACTGGGGGCAAAGAGCTGTTCCGATAATTTTCTAAGTAATTAAAGCTTGCCCTTTTAAATTAAACAAATATAAAAAGTTACTTTTTGTTTTATTGATTTTTGATGAGAGTCTTTTCTGAGACACTTTACACTTCTGAGCTTTTCTAAAAAGAATCCCAAAGCCAGCTCTGACCTTTTCTTTCTATTCACAGATTCCAGGCAACTATTGGAATTGAGGGGTCTGACGGGCTGACCCCAACCATAAGGCAAGGCACCCATATCAGTAATGAGTGTCAGGATTTGCCTGGATTCACCTTGCTATTAGACACTTGCATCTCCCACAGAAGTCGCACAGCACTCTTACAGCTTCTCATGGGAATGTGAAAGATGCCCCGGTGTCTTTTCAGGTATCTCACAGATGGAGAGCTAGGTGACCGACATTCTGAAATCAAGCCCGTGTGCTTTCCTGGGGCAGTAGAGTGAAAAAGAATGCGAGTGGAATATGAATGTGAAGCCAGAGGACCAAGTTCAAGTTCCAGCTCAGGCCTTTACCAACCTTGTGACCTTGGGAAATTTGCTACCTAACCCCTCGGAGTCTTATTTTCTCCATCTCTAAAATGGGGATAATACCACGTGCCTGACTCCTCCAGGGCTGCTGTGATGATCATATGAGATAAGTGGTCAGGAGAAACTGTGAAGGCCCCTACACATGTGGGCCGGTGTAATCTTGTTTGGATAGTAAGAACAGAGGCCAGTGCAAGCCAAGGTTTTATTTTGTCAGCTTTTTGGTGGGGAAACATGCAATCTCATGAGTCATTAAGAATGGGAGCCCTGGTAGGGATGAGATCCCGAGGGCCTGGGGAGGTGGGGGTAGGTTTGGGTCGGGGTGGGGTCTGGATCCTGGTGGCACCAGGGTCCTGGCAGAGGGGATGTGTGGTGATTTACACAAGGGCTTTGCATGCAAGAACACTGAGTCACAAGATCTAGGAAGCAGGAAAAGCATAAGCCAAGATGGGGAGGAAATACCCCTGGAGGGCAGGGGGGAGGGCCACATTTTCTGAAAGTGATGTCTTTGAACCATTTAGCAATACTATATCGATATGATGGTTGTTAAGAGTGTGATAAAAGTATTAAGAAGAAGCAGTCGGAAGAAAGGATCAGATTACTTAATTGGTGGCTAAGCTTTAGTGGTGAGGAGGTTGTCAAAAGGCAGCTGGTTCCCCCCAGCCAGGTTCACAGGCTTATCCCTGGGGCCCAGTCCACCCTCGGTCCCCTGGGCAGCCTCTATTCCTAAGCTGCTTTTGTGGTGTTAGAATCTAGTTTGCCTGAGAAATAGTCACTTAAGGCCTTTGGGTTTGATTCAGGGTCCTCGGTCCCACCCCACTCTCATTGTGGCTAGTTTTATTGTCCACTGTCATGCAAGAGCCTTTGAACGGTTGGAGCCATCCGTTCCTACTCTGGGGAAATGCAAAACACATGGGCCTGGCTTCAGAGCAGAGCCCTGTGAAAACCACAGCCTCAGCAAAGCACAGTGTTTGTCTCTGGCTGTCTGGTTTTGGGAGACAGAGCAAGATAGGTTTAGCTCATCATAAGTCACTGGGGCTTTCACTTTAGTCCTGAGACTTTTTAAGTCAAGTAGTGTGCGTGGCAGCAGACAAATGATTCTTATGGAGAGACTCACTCCATATTCCCACCCACTGGGGCTGATTAGGAGTTTTGAAATAATCACAACCTAATATGGGTTGTGGCCTACTTGTGGGTCATGCAATCTGTTTAATGGGTTTTGATCAGCCTGTCTTTTTTTTTTTTTTTTTCTTTTAATAAAATGGAACAGAAAAGAATAGACTAGAAACTGTCTGAGGGCATTGCATGTAGTAAGGGCAAGTATTGCTATGTGAATCTTTTGTTTCAGATATGTGTTTTTATAGGATTATGAGACCAAGGGACTTGGTCAAAAAAGATTGAAACACAACATAATAGCATTTCTCAGTGGGGAACATTTGGCATTTTTGCAGGGATGTTTCTTTGTTGGGTAGACCGCCTCTTATTGCAGAATTTAGCTTCCTTGGCCTCCCAAATGCCAGTAGCATCCCCATTCATTGTGACAAAGGAATCTCCCTTTACCCCAACATTTACAAATGCCCCCAGGAGTGCTACTGACCAGCGGCAAATCCTTGAACTTACAGAGTTGAGGAAAGAGGAGGCTACGACCTGTTCTGATCTATGTGACCACCCTGCTGCTTTGCAGTCATGTCCAGCAGAGTCGGTTTTCAACAGCTGGTGGGCAGGAAACAGTGTTGCAGACAAGGGGGACAGGGACCAGTTGTGTTTTTTGTCAGCTGTACCGCTGGCCACTCTCAAGAGCAAGGTGTGGCCCTACCATTTGTGGACATCAAGTCTTAATCAGTGATAAAACTCTTATCACTTTGGGCAGATTTTATGTCCTGCCCTCTCTGATTTGTCTTAAGGACACATTTACAAACTTTCATTCTCCTTGAGACAAAGATAGCACTTAAGTGTTGTTCTTCTGTATTTGTCATATCCTTCTTCACAGATACTGGGAATGTGACAGCTGTTATCTGGTGTATTGACGAGGGATTTGGGGTAGAATGGAAGGCCAGCCGCCCTCAAGGAGAGGTTTTGTTCGCATCCTCTTCGACAAGCCTCCTTGTCCAGTCAAATGGTATCTAGGGGATTCCTTAGTTGTCTTATTTCTTTAAATTAAATAAAACTGCGTAGTAGAGCCTCTGATTCAGTTGGGCTTGGGATCAAGTGTAAGTTCCCTCCTAGTTCTGGGCTGCTGTCTCTCCAAAATCTTGGATCCTAAAGTCTCTAACACAATAGAACACATTTTTTCTTGCTCTTCCAAGGGTGTGGTGAATGGGAAAATCCATCCAAGAGAGATCTTGGCAGTTTGTCTGAGCTGGAAACTGCAAATGCATCATTGTGGGGGATAGTACTTGAGACAGGAAAGTGCCCTAATGCAAGAAATTCCAAGACAGCGTTCAGGAACTACGTGCCATGAGAAATACAGATGTGAAACTTTAGGCCAATGGCAGTGAAACTTCAGTGTGCATAAGAAGGACCGGGGAGCTCCTTAAAAGTACAGTTCCCAAGCCCTGCCTGCAGACATTCTGATTTGGTAGGTATTGGGTAGAGACTAGGAATCTGCACTTTTAACATTCCACAAAGTGATTCTGAGACAGGTTGGCCACAGGTTAAAAAACACTGGTCTGAACTGAGTCTGAACAATGCTATTTGGTAGAGTGACACCATCTAGGGCAGTGCTTAGCAGAGCATGCGAAGACTTTGGGACACATTAAAAGCATGAAACATTTGTTTCCACTTCTCCTTCTGATTTGTAATGGTCTTGACACTGGATATATGGGGGAACTGGGCAGGAGTCCCAAAAGGCAGAGAAAAGAGCACTGGATAGGAGTTAGGATCCTTGGTTCTGGCTTTGCCCTGCACTAACTGTAGCTCTTGGCAAACCCCTTCCTTTTCTTGGACGTGAGTGGAGGCTGGGCTTGAAGATCTCTGAGCACCCTTGTAGATTTGATATTCTATGGCTATAAATCTGTGCCTTTTATTTGTATTAGACAAACAAAAGCATTAAATAGTAGTAATAAAATAGAAGAATGCTTAGTGAAATGCTATGTTCCTGAGTCACCTAATTTGATGCATTCAACAACTTTGTATTATTATGACTATTGTCAATTGATGAAACTTGAGGCACAGAGAGGCTAAGTAACTTGTCCAAGATTACACAGCCAGCAAGGGACAGTCTCTGGATTTAAACTCACACAGTCTGATTCTGGATACTTTATACTGCTTTATTTTACTTTATTCAGATGTTGGATGGTGTCCTCTCTGTCCCTTGAAAATGACCTCTGCCTCTCCCCATTCTGTAACTTTTGGAAGCCCAAAGTCATCTTCAGTATTTAAGAAAATTCCCGGAAAGCTGATGTTCTTATGCTTACCTCTGATGCTGGCCTCTTTTTTCTCTTGTGTTCTGGTTATAGCTTATCCCATCTTCCCACATGTACAGCTTTGTGCAGTTCTGTTGACCAAGATATGGAATCATCTCTCAGTTGATATCCGCACAACTCCATTTTCATAAAGCATCTGTGTGTTTGTTAAACTTCTGTGGAGGCTTCTGTTGTTGTTGCTGGGGAAGGGGCATTGCAGGATGGATTTCCATTGCTGGACTGCAAACAACTCCAAACCCAGCATTAGACTTATGATTTCTCAAATGTCCTGGGACTATCCCACACTGGAAATGTTTCATGGGCTGCTTCATCAGACAGAACTTATGGCCTCACACTATCTTGATGGTGCTTAACAGCTCTTACTCCTCTGCCTTAACCTGGGTTTCCCAAAAAGCAGAGCCTGAGGCAAAGCCCTACTGAGGGCTCAATCTCTGTGCTACCTGATTAAGGAATGCAGCTCCAGGATTGAGGGAAGGGGTATTAAGTAGGAAAGAGGAAGAGCAAATAAGAAGAATTAAATAGGAGTGAGTTCTCATTCTTGTAGGACTTCCTTTTGAGAAGCTGCTTCTCAGGATGATCTATCTGGGACAGGAAAGGAGAAATATTTATTTACTGGTTTCCATCTCCCATTGTTCAAAAGTTTGCCACATATTATTTCCTTTGCATTTCCAGGTTGCTTATGTGTGGGCACTAAATGCACCCTGCAGCACCTCATGCCTTGGCACCAGTGGAGAGGTCCCAAAGTAGGGGAGAGGTCCCAAAGTAGGAGAGAGGTATACACTGTGGGTGTAAATTAAGGCACTGTCAGCTTTCACCCATGGTTGACTGGATCCATACTGAGTTGATTTCTGCAGCAATGGCTGTGGCTAGACCTAATGGCCACCTGGACGCAGGTAATACTGAGGGGATCTGAGATCGTGGGTTAGAGATGTCTAATACAGTCCCCCACTGTACCACTTAGCTTTGCTTATGCCCTTGCAATAGATGCAGCTCCTACACTATCAAGGGCCTTCAATTTTGTGAGAACATGATGTTCTCAGTTACTTTCTAAGAGGGGAGACGCAAGTCCAATCAGGTACAGAGTCCCTGAACTCTCTGAAAATAATTTTAGGCAAGAGAGTGAAACAAGCTACAATCCCCAAGCTGTAGCTAGTCCCATCTCCCTCCTCCACCACCCATTCTAGATTTCCTTGGTTCTTAGCCACACTTTTGATGGTCTGGCTGAGGGAGGTGACCTTGACCTTTGTCCTTTGAGGCTCTAATCTCTCTGTTGTTTTGATTGCTTCATGTGCCTATTTGCCATCATTATGGGATATAGAAGCACTAAGAAATTCCCCAGGACTTTCCCTGGATTCTAGATATATCCTCTCTGTCCCCATAAAGTAGCTGCTTCTGAGGCTCCTGTGGCAATATCTGGGCTCATTATCCCCACTGATACAATCCCTCCTTTTTTGCCTGCTAACACACGGGCATGCAGAGCTCAAAGTGACCAGGTAGCGGTCACAGCTTCAAGTTCAGTGGCCTTATGGTATCCCTTGGAGGAGTTCTTCTGCTGGACACCAACACCCCCATCTAGCTTGAACCTAAGGTTTCAGTGGATCACTGGGAGAGTAAAATGGCTTAATCCCACCATTGGCTTTGGTTTACAGACCCAATTAATATAGGTATTGAAGACATGGCAACAAATATTGGCCATTAATTTAGTGACTATACCTACCACATTCTGGAGGAGAGTGCCACAAGTGTGCACTGGGTTGTTCCTAAGCTGGTGCCTCAGCTGAGCTTTTAACAGGCCTTTCGCCACTGTATTAAGGCAGCTGTTTCCGGGTGATGTGGTAAGTAATCAAACCAATGGGTTCCATTGTCATACCTCTTATGCCATAAAATGGGTCCCTTCATTTGAGGCAACATTGTGTGGACACCATATTGATAAGTCAAGCATTCTGCAAGTCTTGGGATGTGTCTTGGTCAGGGAAGGCAAAATTTTTTCTGGATAAGTATTGATGCTCGTGAAGAAGACTCCCTCAGGAATGGGTCTGAGGAAATCAACTTGTCACCAAGAGGTTGGCTGGCCTTTCTGAGGAATGGTGCCCTACTGAGGGCTCAATCTCTGCAGTGGGCAGATAGATCTGCTATAGGGCTCTAGGCTGTTCCCCCTTGGCTTAGAATTTACCCCTGCCATCATTGTCACTGTTTAATGCTCCACTAGGGTAGTCAAGAAGAGAGACTGGCCTACATCCACAGGGTAGGTCATCCTGCTCAGCCGGTTGTTAAACATCTCCTCTGTGGTGGAAGATCTCGAGTGAGTGTCATGAGATACAAAGACCCACATATTTCATGCTCATTTCTGTAGGTCAATCCACATTACCCTTCCTAGATCTCCTTGTCCTCAATGTTCCAAGCCTGTCTTTCAGACCTCTGGCCAACATCCAAGACATATGCCCACTGTTCAGGCATCTACATATATATAATGTATACCACTTCTCCCTCCTTCAAAGAGGTTGACCAAGTGCACCACTCACAGTTCAGCTCCCTGAGAGGAAAGAATGCTCTTCCCCATTGTTGTTTTGGGCCACCCTTGTGAAGGCTGTGATGCAGCAACAGTCTATTTTCAACTCACACCAACATATCACACTGACTCATCTGTGAGGCAGGCTTAGTTCTTCCCCTCTCTGTTTACTGATTATAGAAAACCACCCATGAAGCTGTAAGTGTGAGTTGAAGAACGGGCATTGGTGCTAAGCAGCAGGGGACATGGGAGTCTAGGCTCTCTGTTCACATATTTACTTGTGCTTCCTAGACCTGGTTAGCCATGATCTCAAATATATAATTGGAGTAGATATACTCAGCTTCTGGCAGAACACTTACACTAGCAACTTGAGTTGTAGAGTCTGGTAGGAAAAGTCAAATGGAAGCCCTTGAAACTATATCCCTTTCCCCCACTTCAAAATAGTAAATCAGAAGCAAAATCCCCTCCCAGGAAGTATCGCAGAAATTAGAGCCACTATCAAGACTTAAATGGCACAGGTGTAGTGGGTCCCATTATATTTCCACTAGTCCACTTGTATGAGACCTACAAAAGCCAAATGGATCATGGCAGATGATAGTGGATTGCCATAAACTTGGCCAGATGGTAGCATCAATTGCAGCTGCCATGCCAGATATGGTATCTTTATGGGAATATATCAACACAGCCTTTGGCGTACGGGATGCAACATGATCTGACAGATACAATCACAGTGAAGATCAAAAACAATTCACTTTCGCAAGGCAAGGACAGTAGTACATGTCCACTGTTTTGCCCCAGGGCTATGTTAACTCTCCAGTTCTCCAGTTATAGTATAGTACATAGGGATCTTGCCATTCTGATGTGCCACACACTATACTGCTGGTCTCCTGTACATTAGCATGGTAATCATGCTAATTGGAGCTGGTGAGCAGAAAGTGACAACTATCTCATTTTCTGTTAAGAGCATGAGTGTGTCAGAGGGTGAGAGAGAAACTCCACCACCTGTCTCATCCTGGCTTACACTGGGGGCAAAGGCTTATGCGCCTCTATTGTGTTAGGGAGTACAACCCTGGGGGACAGATGTGAAGAAAAGGGGAGTGAGGCGGGGAAGAAGAAAGAGCCAGGAAAAGGCATTAGATGTGGCTGATTACTCAGTATTGTGCGGCCATCTTCCGAGATGCCTATAAATTACTTTCTTGGGACAGGGCATCTGAAGAGGAAGGGAGAAAAATGTATTTGCTGACTTCCATTGGCTAACAATTTCCCCACAAGGTGTTATTTGCACTGCATTTCCAGGCTGCTCACTGGTGGACGCTGAGCAGACTATGAGGGTGTCATACTTTAGCATCAACAGGGAAGCCCTGGGGCCAAAGTGAGAGGTGCTCAATGTGGACATGAGTCAAGGGGCTGTGAGCTGCACCTGCTTGAAGATGGTGAGAGTCCAGGTATAGCTGGTTACCACCAAGGGGACTGGGTCTAGAACAAGTGGCAAAAGACCTTGGAGACAGGTGAGACTAAAAGAATCCAAAGTGGCTGCCTTAACTTGGATTCCCTCAGAAATAACCTAGGCAAATGTATTAGTCTGTTTTTGTTGCTTATAACAAAATATTTGGAACTGGGTACTTTGTAAGAAAAAATCTATTACTTACAGTTTTGGATCTGGGAAGTCCACAGTTCAGGGAACACATCTAGTGAGGTGATTCCACAGCAACGCAGGGTGTCACATTGCAAGAATGGCAGAGCAGAGAGGGAGAGAGACTCTCACAAACTCTCCTTTTAAAGCCCTCAGAACCATGCCCCTGACAACCATTATGAATCCATTCACTACAGCATGGTCTTACAATCTAATCATCTCTTGAAGGCCCCACCTTTCAACTACAGTAATAGGACTTCCCACCCTCTTAACAGTGACAGTGGAGGTTAAGCTCCAATGTGACTTTGGGGGGCCATTCAACCTACTGCAGCAAGGATTCCATTGAGTAGTTCATTTGGTTGGTTTTCTCAGAAACACTGAAAGGATGGTGGAGAAACAAGGCAGCAACACAGACTGAGTACACAGTACCCCTGAGGGAAATCTGGGCGACAGTGTAGAGCCCATGCCTGGGTGTTCCCACCAACCAGCTAGGGTGCAGAGGTTTTTATCCACCAGCTCCTGCCAGTCATTGGTTGAGAGCTGCTTGCAGAGGGGGTCAGCATTAGTTCCCCATGACTCCTAGTCTGCTGTGCTTGTGGGAATAGCAGGCTCCAGCAGCCAGAGAAAGATCCCAAGTAGAGGTGAAGACAGCCTCCATGCACACAAATGATAAAAGCAGAGGTAAATATGGACAGGGTATTGATGGTCGTACATAACAGGTGTCTGATACACTCTCCCTCCTTTTCCATCTTCTCCTTTCCCTTTGAATTGTCAGATTTTCAAATCCATCATTCTCTATTTCACTGAACACACCAGCTCTTCTCAGCTCGTGGTCCCCCTTTGCATATCCAAACACATCAAGGTGCTCATCAGAACAAAAGGGTCTTCCTTGGAAGCAAGTTGTGGGATTAAACTGTCATCATTTTCTCTTGATTACCCAAGCTGACTTCTTTGATATTCTAGTAAATTATTTTCAGGTCAGCTAGTTAAGTCTATTCTGCTTTTTCCACTTATGAAATCAGATGATGATGCAAGTTTTGGGTCCCTCCAGTGAACTTTCTCACTACAACTCCACAAGGGAGGTATTGACCTCATGCACTGAGAAAATCGAGTTTCAATTTACATATAACTTATAACAATTTATATGCTAGTGTTTAGAATGGATACATTATTTATTCAGCAGTCTCCTAGTTTCAGAAATTCAGGTTGTTTCTAGGTTTATTTTGTTTGTTTGTTTTTTACTACTTCAAACAAACTGCAATAAATATTCTTACACATAAAAAGCAAACCAAACCACTGAGGTTCAGAATGATGTGCACTATATTCTTGGTAACTTCTTCCCAACCAAAGTTTGTGATGCTTCTTACAGATTTTTGTGCCCCTTCTAGATGCTTAAGACAGTCTGAAAAATGCTTTCGGATACTGAATTTCTGGGACATTAGGATGGATTACAGGAAAATGGCATATCCTACTAATTTAGCTGCGTCCTGGAAGAGCTGGGACATAAGATTCACAGTCTCCACATGTTCTGATCTCATAGATTGCACTGAACTGGGTAAACAATTTAGACCAGTTTGGGTATGACACGAAGCTTCCTCTTGGCTATTTCTACAACTTCACATTGAATGGAAGGAAATCGCTTAAGCCCTCAAAACACTGTCTGGCAGGAGGTGAAATGCCTTGCCTGGCTTCCTGCCCCATTCCTCCCACACCACAGCTGGGGCCATTTGCCTTCAGCTCCCAGACCTGAGACCTTCCCTATCCTCCATCATCCTGAGTTCACAGTTCCTTCCTACAGGCCCAAATGAGAGCCCTTCTAACCTATGAACATGGTCTGGCTTCCCAGTTGAAATAGGTACAAAATCAGCAATAGTAACATGCATCTATTTCCAGCCATCTGTAGGGGAGAAATGTGCTTTGGCGACTTTCATCTTTAGATTCCAGGGAATTGGGCATTATCAGATACTCACACAAAACCCACAAAATATGAAATATGCACATAGAACTTCCCTGCAAGAATAGTAAAGGAATCTGTTGCTTTGCGCATATGTATCTTGAACCAATACGTTGGACCACAATCAACCCCACCAAGTAAAGTGCCTTCATCCTTCAAGTAACATACATAACTGAGGCAGGCCAAGTTCGTTTCATAATGGCATCTGAGTTTTCATTTTTTTCAATGCAGACACACATTATTTGTATATTAATACGTTCTTCTCTATCTTTCTTTAAACATGGCCTTTTCTGTCTATATTTTGTTTACTCATTTTTTAAAAAAAGATTTTTTTCTTTATTTTTAATAGCAGTTTTAGTTTTAGAGAGAAATTGAGCAGAAAGTACGGATCATTCCCATACTCTCCACCACCCATATATACAGTTTCTCCTTTTATTGACATGTTACATTAGTGTGGTACACTTGTTACAATTAAGAATCCATATCAATCTATTATTATTAACTTAGTTTTGTATTGGGGTTCCCCGTGCATATTACACAGTTCTATGCGTTTTGCCTAAAGCGTAACGTCATGTATTCACCGTTACAGAATCATACAGAATCGTTTTGCTGCCCTCAAAATCCTGAGTTCCCCCTATTCATCCCTCCCATCTTCCCTCCCTCACCCCCTGAAATCCTGGAAACCACCGTGTTTACCCATTTTTAGCAGGACCATGAGCACTCAATCTATTCCACTTTCTCCTTTCTTAAAAGCAAAGGCAGAGTCAAGTGCAATGATAAATGCAGTTGATTCTTAGCCTTAGTGTTGGGGGCAATAAGGGGTGGTGGGGACTATGGCAAATTGGAGAGTATTGCCTTAACTGAAGGCAGAAGTCTCTACTTAATGCCAATCAATTGTTGGCACAGGGAATACAGGCCACATGTTGCCAGGTTTTCCAAATTTTTTAAATGATGCAAGAAATCTGGATTTTAATGTGCAATTTCCTAATTAGCAAATAACGCTAACTAATTTAATCTGGAAGTTGACCCAGCCGACTAAACAAAACATGTCTGTGGTTCAAATTGAGCCCATGACTACCAGTTCACAATCTCTGGTTTTAACTGTCAAACATAACTCTAGAACTACTATATAGTCATAGTTGATGTGGCTTTTTCTAAGCAATATAGAAATATAGTTCTAAGAAAGTCAATTATATTCCCAGTTGATGTGGTACTTTACAAGCAATAGAGAAATATAGAACTGAGAAAGCAAATTCCCTGTGGTTAGTGGCCATAATAAAATGAGGTTATGCCCACCCAAGAATAGCTGCAAGTGGAAG
This sequence comes from Cynocephalus volans, assembly GCF_027409185.1. Taxonomy (NCBI): domain Eukaryota; kingdom Metazoa; phylum Chordata; class Mammalia; order Dermoptera; family Cynocephalidae; genus Cynocephalus; species Cynocephalus volans. The sequence continues at coordinate 37,274,293 of NC_084476.1, read as the reverse complement.
AGAATTCACATTCACAGAGAATGTGAACAGATGAAGAGAAAAGCCTAAAGTGGACAGTTTTGATAGAATGTACTTTGCCTTGTGTGCTAGCTCCATGTGAGGCTATCCCAGCTTAGTGAGTGTTTGGCTGCTGATTCGTCAAGGGTCCTGCCTCTCTCTTGCCAGCTGCCCTCCTCCCCGGGCTGCAGCCCTGATAAGAAGAACATGACCACTATCCATAATAGAAGCTAATGTGCAATGAGCATTGCCCTGAGCCAAGCATTCTGATAAATGCTTTATATTTCAGTAACACCTTGAATCTTCCCAACAACCTAGGAAGAAGGAAGCTTTCTCATCCCCATTGTACAGATTCACCCATGTTTCATATAGATTGTAAGTAACAGAGCCAGGATTCAATCCAGGCAGTGTGACCTCAGAGCCCAAGCTCATAATTCCCACCATCTCTGCTGTTTCCTGTTTGCTAAGGGGTCTGTCTCCTCCAGTGACAGAAAACTTACTACCATATAAGGATCTTCTGACTCTACATAAGCTCCACAACGTTTAAAGACCTTGCCCATTTCCTCCTTCTCTAGTGAATCTCCCTATTTGGCAATCTGTCACTCACTGGGTAGATGACTTGGTAAATTACATGCCCTCTGTGGGCCTCAGTTTTTTCATCAATAAAATGGGGACAGGTGGGAAAAGGCTGGGTCAGGTTCCTTAGGGCTATGTTCATAATAAATGTTCTGGGATTTTAAAATGCTCAGGGAACAGCAGTGGTTTTACACTGCCTTCAATTGGCCTGCCATTGAAGGTCTCAGCACTCCAGCATCACCTTGACCAGTGGTCCCCTCTGGCCTGAGTAGGTTCTTATCCATTTATGACTTGGGTGTGCGTCCTTTTGAACAGAGCCTTCTTCTCCCTCCTATTTCCCCCCCAAGCCCTCAGCAGATCCCAGAGCCTGGCTCAAACCTCACTCCCACCTTGAGGCCTCTCCTGCCTTCTCCAGCCATGATGATTTCTTCCTTTTCTGATGAGCCCTCACATCTGTATAGCACTTTACAATGGACAGAGCACTTGTAGTGTGCAAGTTATTTCACCGAGAGACTCACAGCCACCATCTAGATCAGGATCATTGCATCCATTACAAAAATGGAGAAATACAAAATCAGACTGAGGACAGAATTCGTCTAACTTCACTCTGCAGCCAGGGCCCAAACTGGACTGGAACCCAGGCTCCTGATCCCCAGGCTAGTGGTCCGTCCTCTGAGCCCTCACTGCCTGTGCTGGCATTAACCCTATCATGCTTGAATGGCCCCTGTCTCCAGTTCAATTTTGGTCTTGGGGGTAGGCAGTGGGCCTAATTCTCTTGTTTACTGGCAGGCAGTATGGCTGAATGGTGAACAGCATGAGTGTTGGCAACTGTCACAAACTAGCCTTGGGCCTGTTTTTAACCTCAGCTTCCTCATCTATGAAATGTGGATCTTTACAGTACCACCTTTCTAGGGTGTTCATGGGGATTAAATAAGATAACAGGTAAAGCATTTAGCACAGAAACCTATGACATAATCCACATCTGGTAAATGTTAGCTGCCATCTCTGTTCACGTGTCATCTCCTCTGCAGGGCTAACTCAAACGATGTTATCACTTGGCAGGTAGTGACCAGTCCTCTGGTGAAACCCAGGAACAAAGTATGGAGCCATGGCCCACTGTGGCTACTCTGTAGGTCAGGAAGACAGGCGCCTGGCATCTGCCTGGCTTCAGAACTGTCTGGGTCTCAGCCAACTTTAGTGGTACCTCTTTTCACCCAAAGATCTCACCCTATTGTGCCTGGTGGTAATCTTAATAATAAAGAGCCACCATTGAGGGTTTACCCAGTGTGCACTGTGCTAAGCTCTGTACAGGTGGGATAGTCTGCTCCGCACCCTTTCTCTCCAACTGAGGGCTTTTGGAACTGAGATTGGTTCATGTCTCCCACATCTCATCATAGGTTTTGGTGTGGCTTTCACCCAAGACTGTGTTTCTTCATTCATCCAACGTTTATTGGCATCTCCTACTCCATGAACTGTTTTAGGCAGAGAACAAAAGACGGATAAACTCTTGCCCTCCTGCAGCCTGCATTCTGGTGAGGGAGGCAGGCAAGGTATAGAGGAAAGCCCTGGAATACCAGACACGGTTAAAAAGTTATCAGGACTCTCTTTGTTGCATTTAGTTATACGTATGGGGGCCACTGCTAGGCACTCAAGTGGGTGGGGTACGGCAGCCAGGAGCTCAGTCCAGCTGCATGACCTTGGGACCTTAGCTCCATCTCTCTGAGCCTAGTTTTCCTCATGTGAGAAAATCGCAGGGATTCTGGCCTCCGTTGGGGTGGAGAGGATTCCATCAGGGTGGCCTGTGAAGGGAGAGCGCATCCCCAACGAGGACAGAATTGAGGACGGGAGGGAGCGGAGTCCAGCTTGCCCAGAGCAGCGCGAGCGCGGGACTTTCCTCGAAGGTTACATAAGGCCGCCCGGGGTGGAGGCAGCGGCGGGGGAGCGCGCGTCCGTCGAGGGGGGAAAGGGGCGTGGAGAGGCCGCCGGCGCGGCCAGGATCCTGGGGCCGTGAGTGCGCCGCCGCTGCCCGAGGTGGAGCGCAGAGCGCCGGGGAGCGCAGGGCGCGGCGGCGGAGTCGGGTTTCAGAGCGCGGGTGACTCAGGGCGCAGGCCGGGAGCCGGGATCCTGCCCGCCGCCGCCGCCGCGCTCAGCCTTTGTTCCCCGCAGGAAGGGCGAGCGCCGCGGCCAGCGCTCTGCGTCCCCTCGTCCCCCGCGGAGCTCGGCCGCTCTGCTCGGCTCGCCGCGCGCCTTCGGGGGCTCCACGGACCCGTGAGATGGAGCCAAGGTAGGACCCTCTTCCCAGCACCCGGGCCGCTCCGACCCTCCCGCCCGCCTCAACTTCTGTCCCTTGGCCACTTTTTGCAGAAGGTACGGGCGGTGCTGGCGCCTGCTGTGGCTGCTCTCGGTCTCCACGCTCCTCCTCGCTGTCACCCGGACCCGCGCCGCGGCAGGTAAGTGACCCGGCCTGAGGGTGGCACCGACTGCCTGCCCGCCTTGGGGAAGTTGGTTTTGGCGGCGGGCGCGGCTGCGGTGCGCGCCTCATTCCTGGACATAAAAGGGAGTCCTTGCCACTCCGTGCGCACTGGCTGCCCTGCCGGCATCTTCCTCAGGGCAGCGCAGGGCTTCTAACCGCGAATGCGGGTCCTGGGCTGCCCGGGCGGGTGGAGCCTTGTCTGGGCACCTGAGGTGTCTGAGTTGGGCGCGGCCTCTCCAGTCTTAAGCAGAGAGGGACTTTGGAAGCACAGTGACAGCGCCAACAGCGACAGTTATCCTCAGCGCACCCAGCGCCCGCGCTCAGGTCGTGCGCGCTAGCTGGCTCATCCTAAGGGCAGTTCTGGTGCCCTCTCCATACACATGTGCGGAAGCACGATCACCAGCAGGGACACCTGGCACCTCTGCCGCGCAAGAAATAACGGAACTGAATCTCTCTGACGCTCAACTTAGCTCTGAGATACCTGGGAGTATCACATCTATGGTGGGCAGTGGCTGCATGGGTGATTGGAAGAGCTATGGGCTGGAAGCGGAGGGATCTAGTCCCTTCTGTTCCCAGGGCCTCAGTTTCCCCACCAGGACTCAAAAGTGGTTGGATGAATAGTGGGGCCTGAGTTAAAATGGGTCTCCGTTAAGGTCAGGCTGCCAGGGTTTGAATTGTGGCTCTGCTAGATGACCTTCGGTAACAGATTCACCTCTCTGTGCCCCAGTTTCCTCATCTGAAAAAGGAGAATAATTAGACCTCCTTACCTCCTAAGGATGCTTTGAAAATTAGAGATTCAAAATAATGTGCTCTCCATGCTCCTGGCACATACTAAGCACAAAATAAGTGATAGAAATGACTGCTTGATCCCTGCAATAGCTATGTATTGGAAAGCAATGCAGGCATTTTTACGGAAGAGAACACCAAGTTTAAGAGAAGCTTAGGAAGTGGCAGGTCCAAAAGTCAGAACTTGAACACAGGCCTCTAGGCTCCTATCCTTGCCCAGCCCTTTCCTTAAGCAGTTTGTAGGAGAACTATGCTTTCCACATAGTAGTTTCTGACCCCTTTTGGATTTAGGGGATTAGTACACAGCTTCAATGAAATAAGGGAGTGGGAAAACTGGGGAACGACTTCTGGTCCCCTGAAAGAAACTGGGGATTGAGTGGGTGGCCTTGGGAAACTGTGTGCCCAAAGAAGCCTGGGACAGCCCAGACCATCATCTCCTTGGGAGCAAGACCCAAATGTGATGACAGCTTTTCCTGCCAGAGTGTCCAGCCTGGCATTTCTTGCAGATAAAAGGGCAGCTGGAGCATAGTTTTAGCTTCTTGGCACCATGGCCCATGTCCTAACATTGCAATTTTGCATATGACATAGGGCACTGCTGACTCAGCAGCAGAGAGCAGCTTCGGGTTCCATGGTCTTATGTGAACGTTGCTGCAACTCCCACTTCCCAAAGGGAAGAGTGGTCCAGGGAAAGAAACCTGGTGTTTCTTTCTCCTCCAGTGTTTGTAGCCTGGATCCCTTGATGTCAGGTCAGTGCTGTTGTTTCTAACACAGAGGAAGTCCTGTTCCCATCCATAACATGAAAAGGGAGGACCAGGAACCCCTCAGAAGCCAAGAAGGGCCCAGGGAGAGCCATTTGCAACTGATGGGCATTCAGTACTCCTTTAGGAATCTGAAGAGAATCCCTAGAAATGTGAACTATCCTCCTGCAAACCAAGTTTTGCATGCGATTTAATGTGGCTGATACTTATGAAACACTTTCTATGTTCAGGTGGAGGTGTGAACATGTTCTTATTTCATTCATCCAGTCCTCAGAATCACTGCAAGAGGTGGGATTGAGGACTGTTATTATCTCTGTTTTTTCAGATGAGGAAACTGAGGTCCAAAGTCACAAGCCTTTTAAGTGGCTGGAGTAGGGTTTGAACCAGGTAGTCTGACTCCAAAGTCCTTACTCTTAGCCATCCAAGTATTAAGTTGTAGGAGCTTCATGGATGGAGAGGGTGTTGGGGGCCCCACAGTCTCCAATAAACCCCATCATTGGTGTGCGACAATTGTAACATGAGTCCATTGTGTCTGTGTGGCATTGTGCAGTCTACAAAGCACTTACCCTATACCGAGTCACTGGATCCACCACCCAGCAGTGCTGGGAAGTAAGCTGGGCTGTATCTTGCAGAGGAGGCTCAGAGACAGCATGCAATTTGCTCAAGGCCACACAGTTGTAATAGGATAGATTTATGACAGCCCTCTCACATCTGTGGACTCTAAGACTGGCACTGTTTCTCCCATGGGGCATCTGCTCAACTGGGTATAAAAAAAATCCTGAGACTTTGTAGTACTAATGCTCCTATGAGCCAGACGTGTTCTAAGTGCTTTGTGTGAGTTAACTCACTCAAATCTTCACAACAACCTCATTTATTACTCCCTTTTACAAATGAGGAAACTAAGGCACAAAATCAAAGTCATTTGTCCAAGGACATGTAGTCTTTAGTGGCAGAAGTACAAGTTGGGCCCAGAGGGTCTGACTCCAGAATGTGTTTTCTTAACCTCTGTGCTATACACTCAAGCAGGGTGGTGTGTGTAAGTGGGTTGTTAGGAGCTTAGAATGCATTTTCCCAACAGTTTGCCAGTTTCTTAAAAAGTTAAATATATACTTACCCTACAACCCCGTGATTCCACCTCTAGGTATCTACTCAAGTGAAAGAAAAGCATATGTTCACCTAAAAACTCATATGTGAATGTTCATAGCAGCATTATTCCTAATGGCCAAAAATGGAAACAGACTGATTCATCAGCTGGTGAATAGATAAACAAAATGTGATATGTCCATTCAACAGAATACTACTCAGCAAAAAAAAGGAATGAAGTACAGATACATGCTACAACAGGGATAATCCTTAAAACCATTGAGCTAAATGAAAGAAGCCAGACATTAAAAACTATATATTGTAAGAATCCATTTATACAAAGTTACTAAAAAGACAAAACTACAGAGACAGGAAACAGATCAGCAGCTGCCTGGTCCAGGGATAGAAGAAGGGGTTGACTGCAAATGGGCATGAGGGAGCTTTTGGGGGAGTGTTCTAGAACTGGATTGTGGTGGTGTTTGCATCACTATATAAATTGACTAAAACTCATCTAACTGTACACTTAAAATGGGTGAATTTTATGGAATGTAAACTATATACCTCAGTAAAGCTATTTATAAAAACAAAAGAATGCATCTTCGTAGAGCATGTAGGCTCCAGATCTGCTGGGGCTTCCTGATGGAGTTCTTAGTTGCCTGGTATGGAGAGGACACACAGCTTGCCACTCAAAAGCTGCCGGCTTTATAGTGCTCTGTTTCTCTGTGCAAACGGATCATAAGATCCAGCTGGAAAGCCAAGCCCACCTGCACCTCCAGGCCTCCAGCTCTCCTGTCCCTACCATCCCTGAATGCCATTGTAGGCCCAGGGCAAGGCTCCTCAGGCAGGGGTGGAACACTGGTCTATGGCAATTTGCAGATAACGGATCTGTTGAAAAGTGGGTCTTTGTAAGATTCCTGGTATCCAAGAAAAAAAAAAAAGGCAAAAAACAAAATTTCAAGCATTGAGAAACCTGGGTTTCATTACTTTCTCTGTGAACTTAGATGAGTCACTTTTCTCATTCTGAGCCTCAGTTTCCCCTTCTATAAGACAGGCAGGCAGGATTCACTCATGTCTGTAGTCTTTGTAGTTTAAAATATTGGGAAACAAAAAAACATTGATCTAGTTTAGGTTTAAGTATTCCATGTAGTTTAGTTCAACAGATATATACCGAACACTGACTCTGTGCCAGCCCTCATGCTGACTAGCTACAGAAAGAATTTGGGCACAAATATGCCTAAGGGCTCTCCATTCACAGGCAGAAAGACAGGGTCACAGACAATTGTAATGCAATTTTTCCCGGAGCTCTTCTTGTCTGACACCCAGCCTGTCCTGTGCACAGCCAACTCCATCCTCCTACACCATTCTGTTTAAAGAGACACTCATCAGTGGGGTGTCTCCCACATGGCCCCTCGTGCCCTTTACTGTGACTTTCCCTCCCTCCTCTCAGAGGTAACCATCACCTTGACTTTTATAGTCATCAATTCCTTGCCTTTTAAAAATAATTTTACTACCTAAGTATGTAGCCCCCAATTCTGATGTTCTGTTTTACCTGATTGTGAACTTTTTACACACAGGATATATCCTTTGGTATCTGGTTCCTTCACTGAATATTAAGTTTTTGAGATTTATTCCTGCTGTTGTATGTGGCTATGGTTCATTTCCATTGCTGTGTAATATCCCATTGTGTTAATACACCATATATCATTTATCCATTTTTCTCCCGCAATGTTTGGGTTGCTTCCAGTCTTGGCTAATGTAATAGTGAGGCTCTGAACGTTCTTGCACATGTCTCTTGGTGCTTCTGTCCACTGATTTCTGTTGGGTCTCTACCTGGGAATGGAATGCTGAGTCACAGGGTGTGCATACCCCCCAGCTGAGCAGACAACGCCAGCATGTCTTCCAAATGGCTGAACAGATATACACGGCCACCAAGCAATGAGAGCCCCCATTTCTTCATATCCTCACCAGCACTTGATCTTATAACTGGGCTTAATTTCAGCATTTCTAGTGGGTGCATGTTATAGCCTTAATTTACATTTTCTTGATTATTAAGTTGATCACTTTTTCATATGTTTACTGACCATTTGGATATCCTGACTTACTTTTTATTGAGGTGAAGCTCACATAACATTAACTATTTTAAAGTGTACAATTCATTGGCATTTAGTTCATCACCCAGTCGCTACCTCTATCAACTTCCAAAACATTTTTATCACACCAAAGAAAATGCCATATCCATTAAGCAGTCACCCCTCTTTCTCCCCAACCCCCCAGACCCTGACAACCACAAAACTGCCTTCAGTTTCTATGGCCTTGCCTAGTCTGGATATTTCATGTAAATGGATTCGTACAATATGTGGCCTCTTGTGTCTAGCTTCCTTCACTTAGCAGAAAGTTTCAAGGTTCACCCACATTGTAGGAGGTATCAGTACTTCATTCCTTTTTAGGACTGAATAATATTCCATTGTATGTATGTGCCACATTTTGTTTTGCCATTCATCCGTCGATGGGCATTTGGGTTGTTTCTACCTTTTGGCTATTGTGAATAGAGCTTTTATGAACATTCATGTACAAGTATCTGTTTGTGTTCCTGTTTTCAATTCTTTTGGATTTATACCTAGGAGTGGAATTGCAAGGTCATATGATAATCCTATGTTTAAGTTTTTCAGGAAGCTCCAAACTGTTTCCCACAGTGGCTGTACCATTTTACATTCTAACCAGCAACGTATGAGGGTTCTAATTTTTCCACATCATCACCAATACTTGTTATTTTCATTTTTTAAAAAAAATAGCCTTCTTATTGGGTGTGAAGTGGTATCTCATTGTGGTTTGACTTTCATTTCTCTAATAACTAATGACATTGAGCATCTTTTCAAGTGCTTCTTTGGCCATTTGTACTTCTTCTTTGGAGAAATCCTGATTTAATTGAAAATGAATGAATCAGAGCAGTTCAGGACTTTCCTCTAATAATGTCCTTCTTGCTCCCTAACAGTTTGATGTGCTTTCCTGAGTAAGAGAGAAGTGGGTAAGAGTCACACCTGAGATTTTGCATAATTGGCCTCCAGTCTCCATGCCTCAAAAGACAATTGTCCAGAATTGGCCACTGGACTTTGGCCATTTTGCCATGATTGTAAACAGTATTGCTGGGAACACCCTCAGATAGATGATCTGTGTGTGTGTGTGTGTGTGTGTGTGTGTGTGTGTGTGTGTGTGTGTGTGTGTGTGTGTGTGTGTGTGTGTGTTTTAATTTCCTTTGGCTATATTCCCCTAAATGGACTTGCCCACCAAGGGACAGATCCAGTTGTATAGTTCTTATCATATATTTAGATGGATCTTTCTTAGATACAGCTTTAATCATGCCACTCCCTAGTTTAATTGCCCTCGCTGGGTTTTCACCATACCTAGGATGGAGTCATGCTCCTTGCCCAGAGGACCTTTCCTCCCTCCACTAACACTGAGCCACTCACACTGAACCACTGGCAGGTTTCTGAATGAGACATACAATGTCTCTCACCTGTGTCTTTGCACAGACCAGTTCCATTTTGAAAAACATTTACCCTAGTCTGCCAGGCGACCTCCCATTCCTCCTTTAATATTCTGCCCTGGGAAGCCATCCTCCTTTCCTGGGCACGTTGGGTGTCTCTCAGTCACAGGGCATCTTAGCTTGGGGACTGCTAATTACTCACCTGCCTCCCCTCCTACATGGGAAGCTCCGTGAGACAGGGACTGGGCTTCATCCAACTCTGAATCCCAGAACCTAGCCCAGGGCTGGGCACAAAGTGGGCACTCAGCAAACTTTGTCAATGAATCAAAGAAGGAATGAATGAATGGGTGTTTCTAATCTTTGGCCTACTGTGCCCACTTACCATGCCCTCTGTGTGTGTAAGTCATCCTGATTCTTCCATGGCTCTGCCAACTGTAGGGTGACTGTGGCTGAGTAATCAGGGAACATTATAGGTCTTACAGTCTTCCTTAATAATTTAATAAACAGTTAGGCTGGAATTTACACGAAAGTCACTTTGCTCTTTATCTTTTTAATTGTATTAATTGTATAAACAATTTATTTCCTAACTTGTCCCCACTCATCTTACTCCTGACAGCCTCTATTTTGTCAAAAGTTGTGCAGTTATCTTTTCTCTTCCAGCTGAACATATGAGCCTCTTTGCCAGTTTTCTTTTAGTGTCTACAGCTGGATCCATTTAAAATGGACCATAGATTAGGGGATAATCTAAAGTCAGCTCTTTTCTGAAGTGGTACCAAGGGTTCCCCAAAGCACTAATTAAAATGTGAGCTATTGCTCCGTTGTTGTATTGCCCATCATTGTTACATGGTATATTGCCTTATAAATTTTTTTCATTTAAAGATATAAATTTATTTCTGTAATCTCTGTAGTACTGATCACTTTCTTGTACTTATTGTGCGTGCGCACGTGTGTGTGTGCGTGTGTGTGTGCGCGCGCGCGCGTGTGTGTGTATGTGTGTTTAAATCCACATGGTCTTGATGATTACTGCTTCGTAATATGTTTTAAAGTCTGGTAAGGGAAGTCACCCTTGCATCCTTCATTAAGCCATGAGTTCTTTAGTGTACTGTGCTGTATCACATAATTTCCTCATGATAGGATTGGATGTAGCAGTATACTAGCAGTGGTGGGTAGGTGAGGGTTGTAAAATAGAGGCAATCTTACAGAAGACTCAATTTAAGATATTAATGTCCACTGAAGAGGATGGCTAAGTAAATAAGGCTTCAAAATCAGAGCACCAGATTGTGGGCTTGAGCTGCTGCTGTCAGTTCAGAGCCTAGGGGAGCCAAGGTGTCTCGGAGGTGCTGGGAGGAGCCAGGTTCACTGACTGATCACCTTCCGCTTCTCCACCTTAACTAGAGAGAGAAAAAGTCTAGGGTTAGAGCAGAACATGGGAGAAGGTCCAGACCTCTTCCTGGGTAACATCTAATGAGGGAGACGTGGGGCCCAGGTCATCTAATGAGGGCCGCCCACTCCTCATTCCCATGATAACTCAATGCAACTCAACCCAACATAATCCAATCCAACCCTACCCAACCTAACTCAATCCAATTCAGTCCATATTTATTGCCCACCATGGGTGACTTAAAGTATTGGACAGAGCAGAGGGCTATTCTGAGGGCCCCAGTATCTCTCAAGTGACCACGACCCCTGTCTTCAGGTGTTAGGAAACCCCTTCCTGGGTTTGGGCAGCTTGGCTAGAGTCTGGCTTACAAGGAGCAGCCCTCCTTAGGCCTCTTTAAGAGTCACACCTCCCATCAGTGAGGGACTCAAATGGGGCCCAGCTTAAAAATCCCTCCAGGAGACTTTTAAGTCCCCAACTAGGAGACCTTTTGTGACTAGCCTCCTCCAAAAGAGAACTTCTGCTGAAGTCTCTGAAGTGGCCTGCCCTGTTCTGCATTAAGGCCACTCTTACAGAGGTCTTTCTCCCATATTTCCTGGCTGCCTGCTCCCACTGAGGCTCTCTGAGTGGGTGGCGAGTTGGCTGAGGGCTGCATGGGACCCGGTGCTCATCCTGGAGGATTCACATCCCATAGTAGAGATGGGTGTGCAGCAGCTGGCCTGAATGCTAGGGAGCTTGTCTTGCGGGTCCTAACACAGTGCAAGCAAGCCTCTGTGCTACCAGAGCAGGGACGTCCATTTCCACCAGGAGGTGGGGCAGGCCAAGGGGTGTAAGCAGCCTTTGAAGAAGATTTATTCTTTCAATAACATTAAAACTTTTTGATAGTAAAAGTAATACATAGTCATTATATAAACCTAGGGGGAAAAATAAGGAATTTAAAAAGATCACATATTATCTCATGACTCAGAGATAAACCCTGCTAATATTTGGCAGACTAACTTTCAAGTTTATTTTCCATGCCTAAATATGCACATATATTACATTATGAATGGATCATTCTGTACATTGTATGTTGTTTGTTTTTTTCCCTTAACAATCATCTAGATACGTTCTCTGGAACTTTTCTCTAGAACTTTAAATACTCTTTTCTAATATCCTTCCTAATTGAAATAGTATTTCATTGTATGGATGTTCCATAATTAAACTAGTCCCCTTTTAGGCCTTTAGGCTGTTTCTAATTGTTCGCTGTTATAAACACCATTGTGATGACTTTGTTCTTGTAGCTCTGTATTTGACAATTTCTGTGATTATTTCCTAGCACAAATTCCTAAAACAAATTGTTGGATCTAGTGCATTCTCATTTTTAAGACCTTCGTTGCATTCTCAGGAAAGGCAGTGGTAATTTACACTCCCCGCAGCAGTGTATGAGATGCCTAGGGCACCCTGCCTTTGCCCACTGCTTCTATTTCTCTAATCCCAAAGGGGAGAATGACAACAGCTAAAGGGACAGTGCCAGCATTACTTCTCCAAACTGTTACCTTGGTCAAATGGAGCTGGGAATTCCTCTCTCTCCCCCCCCCCCCGCCCCTCCCTCCATTTCCTCATCTATTTTGCATGTGCCTTGTGGTAAGGGCTGGAAGAGAAGAGGATTTTTCAGAAAATTACAGTGTGAGAGCTCAGGTCACAAGGACCTTGGCGTTTTCCAACCCTGGCTGCACCTTAGAATCACCTTGGGGATTCCAAAGGAACCTGATGCCCACTGCTTCCGTTCGTTAGGGATTCTTCACTCATCCAAGGTGAGGTCTGGACACCAGCAGGTTTTGAAAGCTCCCTGGTTTGATTCTAAGGCACAGCCAGAGTTGAGAACAACCAATGCAGTCCAAGGGCTTCCTTTCAAAAGTGGTGACCCTGAGCCCTATGCAGAGCTACAACACGGAGGCAGAGCTGGCACCCAGGGGGAGATTTAGGGGTGTAGCTCATGCCCATGAGCTTTGGGGTCCTGGGTCCTGGGTTCATACCTCAGCTCTGTTACTTCTCCTAGAGAGACCTGGGGAGAGTCACCTCTCTATCCTGATCTGTCAACTGGGACAATCATTCCTACTGTGAGGATTGAGATATAAGCACTGGGCCTGTCATTAAGGACCAGTTCAATACCTCATTATGGCCCTGCTCCCACATCATTGTGGGTTTCTTGCGGTCAGGAACTCTGTTTTATTTATCCATGTTTCCCCAGTGTCTCACATGGCACCAAATGGGCACAATGAGCATTTGAATACGTTAATGAATGAATCATTCAAAGCTGGGGACTGCAGAGATCTTAGTGAAAACCCAGCATTATAAACCCTGACCAGAGCAAAGTCTGTGTGCCTCCCACCCTGCTGGAAGACCACCCTGCAGCCATCCACAGCAATGGCTGGCAGAGGAACGGGGCCAGGGTGAGAGCAGAGGCTGCATAGAACAGATAGGTCAGGGATAGACTATACTTTATGAAAGAAAAATTAAGGTATGCTTTTCTGGTGCTGGAAAGTTATAACCATTCAATCCAGTAGAACAGAGGTGCAGAGATCCCAGCTGATGAAAAATTGAACCTAAGTCCATGCAATTTCAATGGTGTCACTCATAGAACTCCCTCTGAAACTGGCTCAGCAAGCTGCTTCTCCCCCTCCAGCCATTCAGTCTTAGTGGCTGGCTAGTTCTGTCTTTACTATCCAGCCCAGAGAAGGAAAGTGACTAGCTCAAGCTCACAGTGCAAGTTGGCACGAGAGCCAGGCCTAGAACCAGGTCTCCTGATGCCCAAGCCGGTGCTGTGGTGCTTAGAGAGCTTCACATGGACCTGAGAAAATATCAAGAATATGATTTGTGTTAATAATTACATAGTGCTTTCTATGTGCCAGACAATGTTTAAGTTTTATATATATATATAATATACATATATGTATGTGTGTTTTATATATATAAATTATATATATATACGTTTTGTATGTGTGCATTTTTGTGTGTCTGTATGTCTCTCTGTTTATTTAACGTATTTAATTCTCACAATAGCCCTGTGAAATGCAGAAGTTCAGTTACAACTTGCCATCAGCACACAGGTGTGTCTCCCCACCAACACCCTCTCCACCCTCTACCCCATCCCCACATTGCACCCACAGTAGCCCTCTAGCTTCTTGATTCTTAAATGTGGTCCATTGACCAGCAGCATCAGCATCACCTGGGAACTCAGTAAAAATGCAGAATCTCCAGCCCCACCCCCAGACCCAATAAATCAGAATCTGCATTTTAATGAGATCCTGGTGATTTTCACACAAATTACAGTTTGAGCAACACTCTCAAACCAGCTCTGATTATGTTACCTCCTGCTTAGAATGCTTTGTTGTTTTCCCATGAGTAACACTGTGGTAGCACAGTAATGGCCCTCTAAGGGTGTCCACGTCCTAACCTCCAGAGCCTGTGCATACATTAGGCTGCATTTGCAAAGGGGAATGAAGGTTGCAGATGGAATTATGGTTGATAACTGGCTGACTTTAAAAGAGAGACATTAACCTGGATTATCTGGTTGGGCCCAGTGTAATCACAAGGGTCCTTAAAAGTAGAAGAGGGAGGCAGAAGAAGAGGTTGGAAGGACATGACTTGAGAAGGACTTGACCACCCTTCCTTGCTGACTTTGAAGATGGAGGAAGGAGTCACAAGCCAAGGAATGTGGGCCACGTCTAGAAGCTGGAAGAAACAAGGAAATAGATTTTCCCTTAAAGCCTCCAGAAAGAAGTGTGGTTTGATACCTTGACTTTTATCCCAGTAAGACCTATGTTGGACTTCTAACCTTTGGAACTGTAAGATAATAGGTTTGTGTTGTTGTAAGCCACTAAGTTTGCGTTAATTTGTTGCAGCAGCAATAGAAGATGAATACAGCACTCTACCCCTTATTTGGCATTCGAGGCCCTCTGAAGTCCCATCAAGAGCTGTCCTGGCCTCATCTCTCAGAATATCCCTCCCCACACCCTGATCTCAAACTGACAGAGCCTCAGAGTGGCTAGAGTATGGGGAGGGACCCACTAGGGTTATTCTCTGTACCCTTAGCACCTAGGGCTGTGCCTGGCCCTTGGCAGGTACTTGGGCAATGTTTGCTGAAATCTCCATACTTCTCTGGGCCTCACTTTCCCCATCTGGGAAATGAAGGGGTTGGACCAGTTGAACCTAAAAGCACTGTTTGCATGAACATGCTAGGATATGTGAGTTCAGTTTGGCCAAACTTTGCGGCAGTTGGGGACAATGATTCAACTCAGCAGCGCTCAGCCCCATTTTTCCTGTTTCTGACGTCTCATTCACAATTTGGGTTACAAAACTGCCCAACAACTGTGTGTATTTGGTGCAAAACAGAGACTACAGCTGCTCACTCTCCCTGTCTAGTTCTAATGCCAAATTACTCACTCTCCCACAGAAAGGAAAAAGAGGGAAAAAAAGAAACGATTTCTCACTGCAGAGTTTTTCCATGTGACACATTTCCTAATTTTATTTCAGGTTACAGTAGATGGCTCCATTTCAGGGTCTCCCCCTCCTCTTTTAGGATATGAACTTTTAGTTTAAGAAATGGAATGGTTTTTATTTGTTTAATATCTACAAATGTGGGCTGAAATCAAATTACAAGTGAATGTCTTCGTTTTCCCTGCTGGGAGAAGTTCTTTAAGATGCATAGCACTGGCTTTGTGGCTAGGACCCCTTGGTTCTAGACCTGACTGTGGGAGCTTGGCCAAGTCACTTCCAGTCTCTGGACTCAGACACTTAATCTGCAAAATGAGGAAAAGGCCACCTTGCCATGGAGATGGTGTGCCTGGACTGGAAGAAGTAGTTGCTGGGCCCTGTTTCTAAGAGTAGTTCTGTTTGAGACCGTGTTAGAATCGTAGGCATCTAAATTTATATCTGCCATCAGCTTTTGTAATCTTTGCGCTATTGCTCCAGTGCATGGAATGGCTGAGAAATTTTTTAGCAGCTGGAAAGAGTACTGTAGCTTTGTTTTAAAGATATTAATTCCGCTCCTGTAATGTCATTGCATGCAGTCTCTCTCTGCCATCTCCTTGTCCCATCCTGGCTCAGGTGTGTAGCATGTCTCTCTCGTGGATTGTTGCAGGAACTCCCTTACCAGTGGGACCTCCCATCTCTCTGACCTCGCTGCAATCAGAGTGACTTGTCTAAAACACAGGTCCCATCATGTCACGTCCCCTCTTAAAACCCTTCCATGCTTTCCATTACAGCACAATAAATTCTGCACTCCTTCGGCTGGAGTTCAAGGCCTCTTTTCCTTTTGCACCCTTACTGTGCCCTGGCTCCAGCCACGCTGAGCTACTTGCTGGTTCCTGAATTTACCATGCGTGTTTCCTTCTCCAAGCCTTTGCTCATGCTGCCCCTTAGTGTGGTCTATTGAAATCCTTGTTTGCCTTTTCTCCTTATGGATTTGCTACCCAAACTGTGGTCCCTGGACCAGCAGTATCGGCATCACCAGGTACTTGTTAGAAATGCAAGGTCCTGAGTCCTTCCCCAGACTGACAGCCTGAGGATTTGTACTTGAACCTGGCATCCAGGTGATGCATGTGATGCTAACTTGTGAGCTACAGTGCTTTGTAGCATGGTGGGTGGGTGCCAGGGCTGTGGAGTCAGATGGAACTGGTTTGGTTCTAGGCTCTGCATGTATTAGCTGGTGACCTTGGATGATTTACTAATCCTCTTGAAGCCTCAGTTTCCTCATCAGTAGAGTGGAGATAATCATAGTACCTATCTTGGACTTCTTGTGATGAGGAAATGAAATCATGTCCCCCAAGTGCCTGGCACATGGTAGGCCCTCAGTAAAGGATAATGGCCATGGTAACAAGGTTCAATCTCAATGCTAACCGATGTCATCCCTAAACCCTCCTGTAGCCTCTCTCAGCATTGCTTGTACCTGGTTCATTCCATCGAGGGTCAGAATTCATTTGCAAGTCTATCTCCCTGAGGACGGGGAGGACCAGGACAATGTCACTCACCTTTGGAGTTTAGAATAATTGACCTTCGAGTGGAGGGAGATAAACAACCATAATCCAATGTGGGAAGGGTGAAATGCAGCTAAACAAGGATTTTGCAAGGGTGGATGGGTGGGATAGGATTAATTCCAGTGTTTCTGGCCTTGGTAGAAATGGCCATTCTGTCTGTCACAGCCTGGTAGGTTTTTCATTCATCCATTTATTCACTCACTTTTACTTAATAAATATTTATTGATTGCCCACTGGGCAACGTGTGATATGCTGAGCATAAAATAATGAACAGAATAGGATTGGTTCCTGCCCCTCATGGAGCCTACAGTCTAATGGGGGACATTGACACTAAATAAAGGATTGTACCCAAAACCTCAATATTTTTTAAGGAATGTATTTATTTTTTAATCAAAACATATTGATTGTACATATTTATGGAGTACAGTTATATCTCAATACATATATACAATGTGTAATGATCAAATCGGGATAATTAAATTCATCATCACAGAAATTTATCTTAATCTTACAGGGAGCTATGAAAGCGCATGCCTGGACACTGTTATCTGCACTGGGGTGTCAGGAAAGTCTCCCCAGGGAGTGACTGCTCTGAGATCTGAGGAGCAAATAGGAAAGGGGTGGGCCTGGTGGGTTGGAAGAGGAGTGGAATGTTCCAGGCAGAGGGAGCAGGATGAGGAGAGGACAGAAGAAGCAGTGAGTGTGGTCAGAGCACGGTGAAGACGGGGAGGCAGGGGCTCTTGGGATGAAAGCAGAACCTCTGTGCAGTCGCTGCTCTCCCTGGCCTGGCCCTGGCTGAGCATCGTGGCTTCCCATGGTCCCCAACTTGTGCGGGAGGCTCAGAATTATTGTGAAGGGTGCCCGAATGCATTCTCGCATGTACATTTTCTCTGTGTACAGATACCTAATGTGCGTGTGTATGGAGGGGACTATTTATGTTTTGATATTGACAAGGTGGACATCACTGCTCTCTAGAGCTCTTGTTCTAGAACTGTTAGCTCCAAGAGAAAAGGGATTTGTCTGTCTCTGTCACTGCTAGATTGCCAGCACCAAGAACAGTGCCTGCCATACGGCAGGTGACCAATACATGCTGTTGAAGGAATAGAAGTTTGGGTGTTGATGGCTACGAGAAGCTTTTATTTCTCAATCTGCGCTTACCTCTCCAGGAATAGGTGTGTGGGGCTGCTTTAGCATGGGAAGCTTGGGTGGAATGTGAAAAATGCTACTCATGCATATGCATGTGGGAGACTGGCCAGTCCTGCTCAAGTTCAAGATTTCTAAGAATCGCCCTTTGGAGGCAGCCTCCTACCAGTGTGGTCTGTGCTGCACAGTGGCTCCTTGTGGAAGAATGCACAGTTCACTGTTCACGCACTTTGGATAGCTGGGTCCCCCAGGGCCTCATCTCTCACAAGCACTGAAGTCCCCCAAGTACCTTGCTTCCATCAGAACCCTCTGGAGACTTAAGGGCCTAGAAAATGCTGGACTTTTGGGATCATCTATTCTAGCTCTCCCAAATTACAGATAGGAAGATGGAGATTCAGAGAGAACAAGGAACTTGTTGGGAGTCACACAGCTAACATGTGTGGTTCCAGAACTGGGTCTAGAACTGAGTTTCTGATGTCTAGGTGGGTAGCATCACACCCTCCTAAAATTCCTGACTGCTGCTTGACCACAGATATGTTCTCAGTCTGTACCATCCTCAGGGATGTGCCTGGCAGTGTGTGGTCAGATATGAGCTTTGGAATCATCAGATGGGCTTCAAATCCCAGTTTTGAGTGACTTGGCACATTGCTTGGAAGGAGTGTTGGTTTCTTCATCTGGATGGCGTGGGAAGGTGGTAATAGAAGCTCCACCTCCTGGGGCTGTGTGAGATGCTCAGCAGGTAATGTGGAATGCTCAGAGTAGGGCCTGAGGACAGCAGGTGTCTGTCAGTGACAGCTGTCCTCTAGACCACAGGCCCCACCGTGCTGCACAACAGTGTCACTGGGAGCTTTTACAAAATGCTGAGGCCTGGGCCTCACCCCAGAGATTCTGATTGAGAGAGGGCCGGGTACCAGTACTCTAAAGCCCCCAGGTGATTCTACTGCCCAGCCAGGGGATGAGGAGCTCAGGACTAGACCATCCATGCCATGAAGGCAGGGCCACATCTGTCTTGTTTACCCCAAATCTCCAGCACTAGCAGTGCCAGGCACATGGTGGTCGGTGCTTGATAATCATTTGGGAAGAAATGAACGAACGAATGAATGAATGAACAAATGAACAGGATGTGCTCAGGAACTAACATTCTCCCAGAATCACCCTGAGAGCTAGGTAATGCCATCTCCATGTCCAGATAAGAAAACGAAGGCTCAGAGAAGTTGAAGAATATGTCCAATAGGTCACCCGGCTAGTAAGTAGTCGAGTAGGGACTTGCATGCAGGTCTCTCTGGCACTAAATCCCTTGTCCTTTCCCCTGCACCATGCTGGGCGGGCTGGTCCTTCTCAGATCCCCTCAAGGGCACCCTCCAGGCTTCCTCCCCATGCTCAAGTTAGGAAGTGTCTCCTGGGTGCTCCTCTTGGAAGGTCCAATTCCCTCTCTCATTATCCTGGAGGTCCACAAGCTCTTCCTCTAGCAAACATTTGGAGACCGTCAGGCTGTACTTTTATCTAAATTAAACAACAGTCTGTTTCAAAATATGACTTCAGGGTCACCATCTGTTCTGGCTGTTCCCTTAAACTCAAATCCCATTTCAGAGCCAAATGCGGCTCCAGCATCCCACAGAGAGTGTGCTCTTGCAGAGAGTGGGCACAATTGAGCAGGAAAATCTGTAGAAAGATGCCGTGTGCTTGATAACAACTGGAGGACAGATTTCTTAGGTGGCTTATTTCCCTTAGTCAATAGCATGAAGTCCTTACATGTGTACCACAGGCCCCACTACAGGTTCAAGTGCATTCATTCCTACACTGGGCACCCGGTGTGCACCAGGCATGATGTGAGGCACTTCCCCAGGCCTGGCCTTCTGCAGGGTCATGGAGGAGAGTGGCCTGGGTAGTATGTAGCTGTGGGAGCACACCATGCTGTGGGCACTTGGGCAGGTCATGTCATCAGTCTTGGCCTCAGTTTTCTCATCTTGGGGGCATTGGACTGGGTATTTTCTGAGGTCCTTCCCAGCTGTGAAGGCTACCCTGATTCTTCATCGGCCTTGGTGAGTGCAGGCGAGATTTCACGGTGCCTGCTGAAGCCATGAGCTCATTCTGCCCTGGCTGCTCATCTGTGCTGGCTGAATTCACACAAGCTCATCTGTTGGGATGCTCTGGGCTGTTCGCCGGGCAGTGCAATTTTGTCCAAGGCATAACATGCCAAGTGCTGAGAGACTTCAGGAAAGCATGCCTCCCACTGCTGCCAAAATACCACCTTCACGCCACATTCCAAACCACCTGATGCCACCCTCTCCTTGGCAAGCAAAAGAAAGGAGGCCGGACTACCAGGGGCAGCAGTGCAAGGTGAAGTGGGGAGTGCTCCTAAAATGGTCAGCTGGAGCCTTTGTCCAAGGTGCCCTGTTGCCTGTCACGTAAATTTTAGTCTCCTTGGCTTGACATTCAAGGCTCTCCACTACCCGACTCCAGTCTCCTGCGGGAAAGAGTGATGGGGAGCAGAAAGAGCTGGGGAGTCCCACCCAGCCCAGTTACCTGCTCTGTGTCCTTGATCTCCTCCAGACTCAGCCCACCCATCTGAAAAACGAGGTAGCCAGTGTCTCCACCTTAGCAGATTGTCCTGAGATTAAATGAGCTAATGCACATCATTACTTGGCGGGTTGTTAGATTAACATGTCTAAATCTGTCTCTGTGGGATCCATAATTCCTTTCTGCTCCCGTGCTGGAGATTATCGCAGGGTCCCATTTCCCCGTCTCCGGAAGCACTTGCATGTCCCTAACTTTCCTAATTCTGTGGGTTTGCTTATGCTCTGCTTGCTCCTACTTGTCCACCTGTGCAGAGCCTCCTTCCATTCCCCTTCCCAGACCACCCAGTGGGCAGGGCATTTTCCCTCTTTAAGCCCCTGCAGACCTTTGCCTGTCCTTTGCTCATGACCCCAAGCTCAGGCCACCTATATCAGGGCTCTCTGTGTTGATGTCTGGTCCTCTCTACTAGGCTGAGAACTAGCTGGGGACCAAATTCCTCATCCTCTCAATCCCCAGAGCCCAGCCCAGAGCCAAGTACAGAGAAGGTTGGCCAGTGGCTGCTGGTGGTGGGACCAGGATAGAGTGAATGGCAGGGAGGCCCACTCCCACCTTTCCTTCTAGGATGCATGGTGGCTATGGCTGTGCTCCTGTCGTCCCTCAGGGCTGGGATGATGTAAATTATGACAGCCTTGAGGCCTGTGGATAGCAATTCTTAAGAGATTTTAATGACCACATAGTATCAACCATGCCAAAGAATTCAAGAAGCACCCCAGGGCATGCTTCACTCAGAGAGAGACTCAGAAAGCTCCAGAATTAAAATACTCTTCTAAGCTCCTCCCACCACCCGATGCCCCTGCCAACCCAGTGCCTCACCTCTATGGAGGTAGGGCTCTCCCTGCAGGAGGACCTTCTGGGACATCGAGGGCTGGTCTATCCCATTCCATCTTGCCCAGTGGCCCCAGCTCTAACACCAGATAGGCTATGAGCAGCCTCCCTGGGGCCTCCACCAAACCTCAAGAACCCTAACAGCACAGAACAGAGAAGAGGAGGCATCCATCGTTCACATTCCCCACCCAGACCCTTGTTTCAGGGAGAGGGAAGGTGGAGGCGGGTGGAATTCAGTCTGAGTCTGAAAAGCCAGTGTGTTTAAAAGCAGCACTCCCAACTCAGTTGGTGGGTGAGAGCCAAGGGCTGTCATTTTCCAAAAGTCTGGTCATTCAAAGCCCTCCTTCTGCTTAAGGGTCAGCCAAAAGGATGGATGATTGCAGCCCTCAGAAAAGTTAACATCAAGCCTCTGTGTGGTTATTAATATTCTGTTATTCCTCAACAATGGGGGTCAGATGAGAACCAGTGCATATTAAGTGCATATTAAGTTAAATGGTGCTTGTGGCATTCATTAGAGTTCTTTATGATTGATGATCATAAATGTGGTGTGCTAAGATGGGTATACAGTCACTCTTATTCAGAATCCATTAAGCTCATTCATTCACTCATGTGTGCATTATTTGATCATTCATTCATTCATTCATCAAATGTTCAGTTGTTTCCTACCCCAAGCAAAGCCCTGTGTTAGGAAGGTGGGGGTCAAGTGGGGAGATACAGAGATGAAACAGAACATGCTGCCTGTGCTCACAGGCTGGTGGCAGACACAGGCAAGTGAACAGATGATAGCAGAGTAGTGGGAAATTGGGGCTTCCTGGGAAACTCAGCAGGGAGGGAGGGTGTGTCCTGGGGAGATGGTGTGACTCATTTGTAGACATCTAGAAGGAATTCCATGGAGAATGGGAGGCCACCAGGCCAAGCTTCCCAGTGTAGCTGGAGTGGCCTTCTCTGGGTGTTTTCAGACCCCTGGTGCCCAGTGTGGGGTGAGGGGAAGTTGGGGTGAGGCCAGGGAAGTAGCTGCCACAGGCCCCTCCTGGAAGGTGTGGGCCCACCCTGCTCTGCACAGATGTTCCCTGGGGAGGAGCTCTGTTGGAGACCGCAAGCTTCCTTCCAGCTGCAGAGCCCTCACCTAACATGCTAGGCCCAGCAGGCTGGAGCTCTGAAGCCTCTCTATGTCCCACTGACCTCTAGGGACTGCCTTGGACAGGCTTCCTGCTGGCCAGCCTCCTCCCTCCATCAGCTGAGGCCAATGGCTATCTCACTTCAAGCCCTAGGACATCTCTCTTTCCTATCAGCAGTGTCTGGTCACTCGGGGAACTCAGCATCCCATCAGCCTGTCTGGGAGTCCCTTGATTGCTGTGCTACCACCATAGGGAAGACCTGGCTTTACCTCTAGGCTTGGGGCCCTGCCTGGGTCTGTCCCTCGTTGAAGCTGCTGGAGTCCTGCCCCTGAGCCCCATGCCTGGGCCTCTGGCCCTTGCCACAGATGTCCTGTCTGCTGGCTGTCTGCTCACATCTCCTGCTCCATGATTCCCCAGAACTGGCCTCCGTTCAGGTTGTAGGATGCCACCTGAGCCTCAGCAGCACACTGGGTCTCAAACTTGAGCACAAATCAGAGACACCTGGAAGGCTGGTTAAATCCCAGAGTGCTGGGCCTCACCCCAGAGTGTCTGATTTAGAAGGTCTGGAGTAGGTCCTGAGAAGTTGTATCTCTAATAAGTTCCCAGTTGATCTGTGTTGCTTTGCCCCCCATGGATTTGTCACCCCACTTCCCCTGGGTGACGGAGACACAAAGGATTACTCAAAGCCCATCTCTTCTGAGCAGTGAGAAGCCCCGAAGTGGTTAACTTCCCTGGGAACGCTCAGGCAAGAGCAACCCTTCCTTGGGAAATTAATGCCAAATTGGGTTTCTCTTCCTGCATTTATTTTCCAGACCAGGAAGTTACAGGAAGAGAACATAGGTGGATTATAGTTTAACAATATAGGCTGGTAACTTTCAGTGAAACAAGCCAGATGACATTCCAGTAGACAATTAAGTGATCCACCAATAAAAGCTTGATCTTAGCAAACATTCCTTCTCCCTCTACAGTTTTCCAGCAACTTAGATATCAGTCAGTAACTAATCTGTCTTTGAGCCAGCAACCTTGCTGTGCCACAATTCTTATCTTGGAACAGAGACTCAATAGCCTGGGGAATATTTCCAGTCCTCCACAAGGTCAATATTTGAAACTGCAAGGCTTTGGAAAACCAGGCCCTGTGAAGTACATATGTTTTATAGTATATTCCAAAGATCTGGGAACCACACTTTGAGAAGCAGTGGTGTCAGTGTTAAGCAGATGGGCTATGGCAATGGAACCCGGATGTCTGGGTCCAAATCCTGGCTCTGCCACTGAATAACTATGCGACCTAATCCCTCTGCACCTCAATGTCCTCAGCTATAGAACAAAGGTAACAATAACACTGTCCTTGTAGGGTTATTGTGAGTATTGAATGACCCCATCCAGGTATCTCACTTGGAATAGTGCTTGGCACACAGTAAGCTTTCAGTGAATGTACCAGTTTCTGGGGTTGCTGTAACAAATTACCACAAGCTGGGTAATTACTGCTTAAAACAGTAATTTTTCCTTGTACAGTTCTAGAGGCTAAAAGTCTGAGACCACAGTGCCAGCAGGGCCACATTCCCTCCCAAAGCTCCAGGGGACTTGCCTCTTCCAGCTTCTGGTGGCAGCCAGCATTCTCGGACTTGTGGCTGCATCACTCCAATCTCTGTCTCCAGGGTCACATTGCCCCTTTCTCTTCTGTCTGTCAAATCCGACACTTGTCATTAGATTTAGGAATCACCCAGTTAACCCAGAATGATCATTTTACTTCAAGATCCTTAACTGAGTTACATCTCAAAGACTCTTTCTAAATAGTGTTACATGCACAGGTTCCAGGAAGTAGGACATGGACATATCTTTTGGGGGTCATCGTTCAGTCCACTCTAGGGAGCTTGGGCTGTTATTACTATTGCTGAGTTGTTTCTTCCAGCAGCTACAAGTGGGCTTGTGCTGCAGCTTCCCACCCTGAAGGGAAGAGGAGAAGCCCCAGGTTCCAGCTGCTGGTTGCCCCGTTTTACTCAAGACAACCCATTCCCAGGGGCAGGAAATTTTATTTATGAAGCTACACTGGCTACATTAGGGAACTTCAGCATGTTCAAATTTCACTAATCTGAAAAAACAGCACTCCCAGCCCCCAGGCCCCTGTCTGTAGCCCTCTGTTCATATTAATTGTTCCTCACACCTGGGCAAGCTGCACTTGACAAAGCGTCTGCACATGTAGAACCCGATTTGACCCTCACTGCAATCTAGCGAGGGAGATCCTATCACCCCAGTTTGCAGGTGAGAAAACTGAGGCCCGGAGGGAAAACTGCAAAAAGATACCTTTCATGGCAATTCTAGACAATAGTTCACAGGAAAGAAAAGAAGGCTGATATCACTGACAGTAATAACAATAACAGCAACCACTATGCTTTATTAAATGGTTGCTTTTGCTAGGCCCTCTGCTCAGTGTTTTATGTCTATCATCTCAGGTCATTCTCAGAACTCTCTCCCGAAGAAGGTAGCATTATTCCTCTGTTACAAAGGTAGAAACTGAGGCTCAGAGAGGTGAAGTATTTTGTCCAAAGTTGTACAGCTTTTAAATGCAGAGCTGGGGTTTGAAGCCAGAGCTGGCTGAGTCTTTCTTCCCAATACCAGGTTATCAGAGAGTCTTCTTCCAGCTCTGAAAAAAATGCCAGTTCAAGCCAAGGTGAGAACAGAGTTTGCCCCGTGGCCAGCAGGACTAAAGCCTCCTGCCCTCCCAAGAACTGGTCAGAAGATGAAGCCCATAAGAGACTGTCTCTTACTGTCATGGAGCCCAGTTCCTGCTAGCTGGTAGGAGGTGCTAAGTGTGGACGCTAAGAGGGATGGGGAGAGATGGTTAGGGAAATAGGAACAGAGAGGCATATGAGTCCAAGGTCAGTGATGGCTGGGACAATCAGGCTGTGCTTCCTGAAGTGGGTCAACCTCAGGATAAAGGCTGGATTTGCCTGGAGCAAGGATTTAAAATTGCCAGTTCTGGACTCCATAGCTGTGTGCCCTTGGGCAAGTTACCTAACTTCTCTGTGCCTCAGTTCCCTCATCTGTAGATTGGGAACAATAAGAGCGGGGCTATTGTGAAGAGTTTGGGGGCTGTGAGTAGCATCATGGGGGAGCTTGTACAACTCCACATGCCCAGGCCTCGCCTGAGCCAACTGAACCAATATCTCTGGGGGTGGGGCCAAGGCATTAGTATTTTTAAAAAGATTTCCCTAGGTAATTGTGCTGAGTGGCCAGGGTTGAGAACCACTGCTATGCAGGTAACGCTCTTGGTGCCCAGGACATAGTAAAGGCTCAGTACCCATGAGCTATTGTTGTGCATTCACCCATTCATCCATGAAACAAACATTTACTGAGAACCTACCTGTGCCAGGCTCTGGGCCAAGTGCCAGGTGTCAGCTACGCTTGTCAGTTATCTGTATTTACTTATGTGCCATTTCTAGCACTGCTTCCAAGAGAATGGGTTAATGGGGTTGAACACTTTGTGAGACATAACCCCGGGTCTGACATTTTGGGTCGAAGGTTTTTTTGACAAGGGGAAAGGGGGAAAACACAGAAAATGTGCCCATGTTCTAGCAACTGAAGCCCTGTGTGAGGGAAGGCATTCACCTTTAAGGAGATGGTGAGAGAAGACAGAGTGCTGCAGATTTTGTCTGGGCCCCTTGCTGATATCTGCCCTTGCAACACCTCAACTTGCATGTCTGTAACGTGGAAGGCTTTTCAGTGATTGGTTTGTTTATTTGTTTTTAGCTGCAGAACCCTTTCTTCAAATGCAACTGTAATTTGCATCCGATATATTAAACAAATTAGGTCTGAGTTGCTCGGGCGTGAGTGTGCATATGAGTATAGGGGTGCGTGTGAATGCGTTTGTGCATGAGAGAGGAACCATGAATGAATGTATGAGAGCATGTGAGTAGATGCGTGTGTGTGAATGTGTGTGGATGTGCGTATGTATGAATTTGGGATAAGTGTGGGTGTAGGTGTGTGAATCTGTGTATATAGCAGTGTGTGACATATATATAAACACATCTATCTCTGTGTGTGAATGTGTGTCAGTGGGTGTGAATATTCGAGAGCATGTGTATGAGTGTGTGCTTATGAGTGAGTGTGACTCTATGAGCCTGTGTGTGAATGTATACAAGTGAGAGAATATACACGTGTGTGTGTGTGTGTGTGTGTGTGTGTGTGTGTTAGGGAACCAAGGGGCAGGGCTGCTCATTCTGGTAGCCTCCTCGCTGGCCCTGGAAAATGCCCTCTGAGACCCTCTGGTCCAGATGTGTGCACTGCCCTGCCTGCTCTGCCAGCCGCAGCTCTGTGTCCCCTCTCAATACCGGACCTGGTGGTTTTCAGGTACCAAGGGTGGTAGGCACTCACTTCCAGCAGGTCGCTACATGTTCCCATCGGTGCCCCTCAAGTGCCCTCAACAGGCCCCTTCTCCTCTGTGCTGTTTTTCACGTGTTCTCCTCACAGAGCCAAGCCGAGTCCTCCAGAGTTGCCTGCTGTGGAGGGGCGGTGATGACTCATTTCAGCTGATGTCATCTTCAGGACTCAAGGCCCTCAATGCACTCAAAGAGTCTTTGTTCCCCAAATGGAAGAGGAAAGTCCACAAACTGAGAGGAGTTGACTAAAAACTCTTCCCAGATGCCCACGGCTGCTCGCACCTGCCCACACCTGCCAGCCTTCACGTGTCACCTGGTCCACGTGGTCCCTGGGGTAGCTCTGTACCCAGGTGCCCAGAACACAGGTTTGGGAAAGGGGCAAAGGAAGCAATCAAAGGCATATCTTGAGGCAAGATAGTAGGACCCACTGCAGGCTTGCTGAGGTCAGATGTGGCTCTTGCGCTGGGGCTGATTTCTGCTAGGACTGAAGCGTCAGCATGTGTGTGCATGCGTGCGTGCGTGTGTGTGTGTGTGTATACGTACACGCAGAGGATGGTGGGGAGCAGACCCGGTTGCAGAAGGAAGTCATACCATGCTCTCTCCAGCCTAAACTCCTCAGTTCATCAGTCTCTGGGCCTGTTTATCCAATTATGTTGTTAATTCTTTAATGGCTAACAGATGGAGGACGGGTGAGAGGCTGAACTGGGATGATGTGTGTTGAGAGTTTGAGAGTGCCCGGCCCCTGGTCAGCAGTGTTTACCAAGGGCTCATCATGTGCCTGCGCCTATGCTAAGCCCGGCCCTCCTTGTGTAGTTCGTACTCACCATGGCCTGTGAGCCACGTTCTAGTGCTGCCCCACAGTACAGATCAAGGGTCTACAGTTCAGGGAGGGGATATGCTTGCCCAAGGTCACACAGACAGTTAGTGGCAGACCCAGGACTCAAGCCCAGCTCTGTCTGATGTCAAATCCCAGGCAGGTAACAGTTAACCCTTACCTGTGGTTATTAATTGGGAGAGGGCAAGACTCACCCAGGGCAGACCCTGGAAGACTCTGATTCTGTAGCCAGGCAGGAGGAGCAGACTTTTTAAAAGATCCCTGTGTGACTCTGATATGTGGCTACGGCTGGAACTTTTGCACTGTACTGTAGTATTTATTCCCATTGGAATCCTGATGCCAATCACTTATTAACCTCATGGCCTTGGAACAGAAATTTAACTTCTCCAAGCCTTAGTTTCCTAACCTATAAAATGGGGATAATAATTTATCTACCTCATAGAGAATCAAGCATGACGATGAACTGATTCATGGAAAGCTCTTTGAACAGTTCTTGGCATGTACCGAGCCCAGAGCAAATTTTAGCTGCTGATGTTATTGTTTCTTGTCATTCAGTTCATTCATAGGCCGTGTTTGCCAGACTCTGCGTTAGTGCTCAGTACTGAGGAATGAGTTGGTGTGGTCCATGCCCAGGAGCCCATGTCTGATCATGAGAGGACAGGGAACTAGAATGCAGATGGATGGGGTGTTCAGGTGGAGGGATAGATGGGGACTATGCAACTGGGCCTAGGAGAGCCATAAGAAAAGCCTGGGAGGCCATGGGCTTTGATGGGTAGAGCCCAGCTTTGCGTCTTCAGTGCTGGCTCTGCACTGGGGGGCTCTGAGTGAGTTACTGCCCTTCACTGGGGCTTGCCAAATGAGAGAATGAGCCATGCCTTGCTTCCTTGTGGCCGAAGGAACAGGTGAGAGGATGCTTTGGAAACTGGAGAAGGTGCTGGACAGGTGAAGACTTCCTCCTGCTGGGGCTCTCAGCTGGGCAGAGGGCTTTCAGCTGCTGTCCAGGGAAGCCAAGCTGAAGCCCTGGACCCCAGCTCCAGGCCCCTCAAAACCATCCTCTCCTTGGTTGAGGGCAGAGGCCACAGAGAGAGAGAGAGAGACACAGAGAGAGAGGAGAGGAGAGGAGAGCTTACACAGTAACTTCATTGAGCAGGAAAATTCCTATGCTATATATGAAAACCGGAAAAGGGAAGGAGGCGTTCTAAGTTTACATGTAGAAAAATACCCTTCTGTGATTCAGAAAAAAGAGGTCTTTGATTGTTGCCAAGCCAGGTCTCCTTTCTAAGTTGATCCAGGATTTTTTCCCCTGGCAGGGAAACAGTTCTTTTTCTAAGAAATGCATTGGGAGGTAGGTTTTTCTAAGAACCTCTTGCATCTTTACTGGGTGCAGATGGATTCCCGTGCAGCACAAATTGTGTTCATTTTCCTCAGGAAGGGAGTCAGGTAGAGCTAGGAGACCCTGCGGATTCCAGCCTGGGTGGGGCCGAGTTTCCTCACAGGCAGAGAGCTGTGACATTTTCCTGGGCACAGTGCTCCTTGCCTCTGGCCAGGCCACGCTGTCCAAAGATGAGGAAGTCTGTGGGGAGGGCTGGGTTTGTCCTGCTCCCTGCTAGAGTCATTCCTTCCAGGCCTGAAGGCTGTGGCTGAAGGAAGCGGCAGTTAAGGGTGGTTAGAAAAACTGGAACATAGATGGGAGATGAGGAGGAGGGAGGATTTGAGGCTTTCTCTCAGACCTGACAAGGGCCTTTGGAAAACACTTAGTGTAAGCCTCTAGTTTTACAGATATTGAACCTGAGGCTCAGAGAAGAGAATGGATTTCTCAGGATCATTGTTGGTGGCATAGTCTGCTTTGCAGCCTGGGGCCCTTTCTGACACCCCTTGCAGCACTGGAGAGGTCACAATGTGGAAGTCGAGGCCCAACTGACTTATTTGTGGTCCCAGAGGGCAGAGCTAGGTCCTGCCAGTTGGGTAGGAGTTACAGAGAGATTTGCTTCAGTTTGACATGAGAAAGAACTGAAGACTTAGAATTGCCTAGCAATGGTCAGGGTTGCTGTGGCGGAATGAGCTCCCCAGCAGTGGAGATGGGCAAGCAGAAACCAAATGGCCTTTGGGTGTTATGCATCGGAGGAGACTCCTTTTCCAGATGGGAGCAGCTTGCTTTCTGCACAGCCTGTGGCTTGCTGAACTCCCCACTTCCTGTCTCTCTAGGGAAGTGAGAGGAAGGGAAGCCTCATACTGGAGGTCTGATTTAGATAGGTCCAGAGTCCTCAGGGGCCACCTCTCTGTAGAAGTGTCCAAAGGGAAGAGAAAGAACAGTGCTGAGAAGATGCAAAGATCTCCCTGTATCTGGCAGGACAGCCTGGGAAGGGGCAAGGAGAAGGGACACATGGGTTCTCTGAGGCTCCCTGCTACAGGCAGCAGAGGTGGGTATTGGAGACCCCCCCTCTTTCCAGGGGCTAAGTGCCAGAAAATTCAGGCCAGAGAGGCCCTGCTGGTGTCCCCAGGGAAGTCACCCCCTCCTCTCCCTATACACCCTCAGCCTGCGGGCTCCAGCCGCAGGCCACAACCTGAGCCCTGGCCTCCAGTGGGAATACACCAACCCGCTTGTAAAAGGTAACGTGTCCCAGTTTAAGCTGACCGAGTGGGTGGGAATGGGAGAAATGCGGGGAGGGGCAACTTTGGCCTTCCCAGGCAGCCATTGTAGGGAAAGAGCAGAGGGTGGGAGGTAGGTGTCTGGGTTCTAGTCCTGCCTTGGCCACAGCTCACGGCATGACCGCAGACCTGCTCTCCTGGATCCCTTCCCAAGACGTTGACTCTGTTGCTGGGATCCCAATGTCGCTGGGCACGCGCAGTGTGACCGGGAAGCCTTCCTTGCGGTTGGTGGAGGCGCAGCTCCCCGAGCGGCCGCTAGGGGCCGCTGCCGCGCACGGCGGTGGGGCGTCCTCAGCCTCCCGCGCCGGCCTCTGCCAGGACTTCGCGGCACTGGTTGACCTAGAGCCAGAGCTCCTTAGCCTCTTCGGGCCTTAAATACTAACAAGCGCGAGCGCTGGGCTCAGGTACCGGATGATCATTGTGAGATGGAGCCGTGCAAAGCTGGATACAGTTCCCTAGGGAAGCAAGGCTCCAAAGCCCAGGCTAGCCCCAGGCACTACACTACCTCAGTGTCCCACAGGTGGAAAGGCTGGCCCAGCCCATTCATTGCACAGAAAGGGAAACCGAGGCCCGAGTGGGAGAGACGCCAGATATCCTGGAGCCTGTGGCAGAGAGGAAGAGGAGAAATGAGGGTTCCCGGGCTTCACCTCCTCTGGCCAGGTCTCTGTCATTTCTGTGGAAGGAAAACCTGAGCCCTGCCCTGTTTGTTTCTTCATCGCTAGGATTCTGCCTGGTTTCCATGGAAACTGGCGTTGGACCCTTGGGAAGGAAGTCGCACCCTGTGGTGACTGCTCAGATTTTCCTCTGCCTGGTTCCTTTCTAAGGTTGTCTCTTTGCTGCTCCCGGTGCCCTGGGGAGCGGCCGCCCAGAGTTGTGCTCCAGAGTCTGAACCAAAGATTCGAGGGGAGTGGGGCCCAGGTTGTGTTGATCTGTCCCCTTTCCTTCAGGCCACATCACTGAGTGCCTGCTCCGTGTGAAGCCCTTATGTGGGTATTTAGAGGAGGGAGCGATGCCTATGGCTGTTGTAGGGTGGGCTGGGGCTCCCACGTGTTGGGGTGCAGCTAAGCAGGCCTGGAAAGATCCCACGGTGAGAAGACGGGGAAGGGTGATATCGATTGAAGGGACAGCATGAGTGAAGGCAGAGACAGGGAAAGGGGAGAATGAAGAGATGAAGCTCGGGGTGCCTTGAATGAAATTCTGACTTGATGCTGCACCTACCAGGAAGCCATTTGGAGCTTGTGAGTAAGAAGAATGGATGGCTGCTCACACACGCCTAGACCGTGAGCTTTCTGAAGCACACATTCAGCTCTATATCTCCAGCACCATGCAAGGCACAACGTGGGGGCTTTATAAATGTTATCAAACTCATGAATTGGGAAAGTAAGTTGCAAAACCCCCCCTGGAAATGAAGCTATCCTTATGCGTTAATGAAGGTGAGAGAATGAGACGGAGGTCGGGTTCAGACCCAGGAGGCAGTGAAGATACATAGAACATGTCACAGTAGATACGGCTCTGAGAGTCCATCTTGTCTAACTCCCTGCTTTGCAGATGGGGAAACTGAGATCAAGGAGGGGGAGCATCTTGCCCAAGAACACAGACAGAGTCAATGGCAGAGCTGGCCCTCTGCTGCCTGGGCCTCTCTCCTTGCACCTTGGCTGTAGGCCTCCCAGGTTTGCTTCCTGGGCCAGTGGACCCAGCATTGTGGAGATGGGAGGGAACCTGGATCTCCAGGTGATGAATGAGCATGCAGTGAGGTTGGATGTGGATCCTGACCTCACTGACCCTCACTGGGGCCTCAGACTCTGAATCGGGCAATTGAGATTCTGGAATGCTTGGAATTCAATTCAGCCAGCAAACACTTCCTGAGCACCTCCTCAGGGCCAGGGCCTGGCTGCTAGGAAACAGGGAGCAGTGGAACCCATTTCCTGCACTCAAGGAGCTCCCAAGATGGTAGACTCTGACTCCTCTGTGATATGATGTGATGCATGCTGCATAGAGTCAGGGCCAAATGCAGGAGTGGGCATGCCCAGGCCACCTGGTGGGGGAATCCAAGAAGACTTCATGGAGGAGGTGATGACATTGAAGCTGGGTCTTGAGAAGTATGGAGCAGTTCCTCTATGAGGGAAGAGCATGCATGAGGGCTAGGACGTGTGAAAGGATAGGACCCATTCAGTTTTCCAGTTTGATAACTACATGGGGAGGCAGCAGGATAATGATAATAGTGACAGAAATGGTAACTACCAGCTTTTAGGCACTCTGTGTGCTAAGCAGTGTGTTAAAAATTTT
Source organism: Cynocephalus volans (assembly GCF_027409185.1). Classification (NCBI taxonomy): domain Eukaryota; kingdom Metazoa; phylum Chordata; class Mammalia; order Dermoptera; family Cynocephalidae; genus Cynocephalus; species Cynocephalus volans. Next base: position 37,241,929 of record NC_084476.1, on the reverse strand, counting down.
AGATACATTATTTTATTCAAGTCACACAGCCATCCCGTGAGATAGATATCATTATCTGTGGGGAAATGTGGGCCCTTCTGAGGATCTGAGGCTGGAGAGTTCCATGATCAGCCCCCATATCAGCAGTGCCCCTCCAGTCCCCTAGGTCTTGCCCCTCCAGGATGGTGGGAAGTCTTCCCACCAGCTGTGATCTCCACCCTCCCCTTCTGCCCAGCACAGAGCCATCCCAGGACAAGCCCTGGGACCAAGTTGCTGGGCCTGTTTGTCTTGGCTTCATGGCTTCTCCTCCCCTCCCTGGTGGCTGCCTGAGCAGGTGGCCCTCCTGCCAGAGGCCAAGGGGAAATGAGCCAGAAGGCCCAGGCACAGCCCCGAGCACAGGTCACTTCAGGCCAGGGGTCGCACCCCCCTACCCCCCTGGAACGCCACGCTGTGGGACAGCACATGTGGGGGGAGGCGGGGGTTGCTGAGAGCAGGCTGGGCTGACTTGGGCTGCCTCTAGATTCGTAGCTTGGCTCCCTCTGTGGCTGACCCAGTGGAAACAAGGCCTGCAGGCCAGCACCTGCACACTTGCCCTGCCTGGAACATCTGAGGCCTGGGTGGCAGGGAGGGCAGGAGGGTTAGGAAGGGATCTCTTTGCAGACTTCGGTTTTTGCTAAGCTTATACCTTTAAATCAAATCAAAAGCCAATCACTACAAACTGCTGAGCACTTGCGCTTCTCACCCATCATCTCATTTGATCCCCATGTGTGAAGTGGGCAGGAATGTCCTCATGTCACCAGTAAGTCATCAACCAAAGGCTGTGCTTTTGGTAAAGGGCAAAGGCTGGGTCTGAACCTGGCTCTGCCCAAAGCTGCCTCCTTTGCACACTCTCAAGCTGGCCAACCAACAGTCAGTGCCTGGAAGTGTTGGGGCAGCTGGGGGTCATGGGTCACAAGTCATTATCTACGGTGACTTGTGATTCCAAGCCTCTGTCCACCCTTGCCTTGCTGCTCCGTGTACTGCTTCTTGGCTGTGTCTCCTGGTCATGCAACTCGCTTCCCAACCATCAGCTTTCCTGTCTATAAAACAAGGACATTGGATAGATTTATGAATTTTTTTTAAAAAGCAGACTCCTAGGAATAGGAATTCCCAGAATTGCCATGTGCAAGCTCAGATGTACTGGCCTCAGGGAGCACTGGGCTGGTTTAAGCAGCCTTCCAAGTGGGGACTTTTCAACCCCTTCCTCCCAGGTCCCCTGAACCCCCACCTGACCCTGGAACCCCCAAGGACATCAGTTGGAAATAAGCCACTGGTTATGAGGCTCTGGCCCCTTTACTCCCTGTGGAACCAGGAATTCTTTCAAACCTGGAGCATTCCACTGGAAAGGGGCTTCCCCCTCCTGTTCTCAGTAGAACGGAGAGAGGGACTGGAGGAAAAGCTTTTCACTGATTAGATAAATGAGGAAAACAGAGCTATCAGTAGGGTGTTTGTGGTTTTGTTGTATTTTTATCTTTCAGCTGTGGAGGGAAGAAAAATCTCAGTGAGATGTTTGCATTTCTTTCTATTTCTTTTTCCTCTTTTTTTTCTCTCTCTGTGCAAAGATGGGCTATATCTGAATGAAGAAAAGCAAGAAAAATAGATTTTATAATTTCAAAAAGTGAAGGCAAGCAGTTAATGTCTTTAAAGTTATGTAAATATCTTTATTTTTCATACCATGCACATGGTGTAAAATTGAAAAAGTATAAAAGGGCATCTAACGAAAAGAAAATCTTCTGTCCCCCAGCCACAAGCTTCCTTCCCTGGAGACAATCTCTGGCCCCAGTTTCTTGGGAAGCATTCTAGAGATATTGTAATATATATATTTAAATATGTTTTATATATTTAATATGTATTAGTATATGTATTTCCAACTGATAACAGTTGTATTCTGAACCTTGATTTTTTTTGTCTGTTTTTACTTAATAACATCTTGTTGATTGTTTCATATTAGTAATTAAGGAATCATATCTTTTGAAAGGCTTCATTGTATGGATATATTATAATTTATTATTTACTTAACTATTTCCAAAGATGGACATTTAGGTAAATTTTAAACAATGCTGCAATGAATATTCTTGAACGTGCTTTATATTTCACATATGGAACTTTTTCTGTTAAAAAACTCATAGAAGCATAACTCCTGGGTCAGAGAGTACATGTGCATTTGTAATTCTGATAAATGTTGTCAGATTGCCTCCCACAGATGTTGTCCCAATTTACGCTCCCACTAGCAATGCATGCGAGGGCCTGTTGCCACCAACCCTTGCCAATCCAGCACGTTAGCCAACGTTCTCATCTCTGCCAATCTGATGGGGAAAAATGGTATCTCTTTGTAAACTTAACTTCTATTTCTCTCGTTATGAGTGAAGCTGACTATTTTTCACATAAGAGCCATTTTAACTTCTTTTACTATGGATAGAATTTCTTATTCTTTGCCCATTTTTCTGTTGGGTTGTTGCTCTCTTGTTCATTCATTTGCTTTGCATCTTAATAAGCTTGTTGTCTGTGATATATGTAGCAATTTCCCCCTGTTTTTGGGTTTTTTTTTAAACATTGTGGGGTTTATCATTATTATTATTTGGTTTTTTGCTATGCAGAACTTTTTTATTTCTATGTAGTCATATTTAACCAAATGTATCAGTCTTTTAACTTATGCCTTTTGGGTTTGAGTGTTACACCCAAATTACTTAAAATTAACTTCTCTCTTAAAACAAGTTGCAAACTGGAGAGGACAAGCATTCAACTGAAAATTAAATCTGAGTTCATGGCCAGCAAACCCTTTTCCTCTATTAAACGTAGTTTTAGTCTTTTGTAAAATGAGGGGGTTGGACCTCATTCATTCATTCATTCATTCATTCATTCAGTTGTTTGTTCATTCATTCATCAGCAGTGGGCTGGGTACTGGGAACACAGAGATGAACAGTGTGGTTCCTGTTTTCATGGTCCAATGGGAAGACAGACAAATGACCTAACCAGTGACATGCAGTGTGTAGGGGGCTAAGATGGGGGATCCCAGTGCATATCATAAGGCTTTTAATGTAGCCCAGGGGGGAGACGTTGTGGGAATGGGAGGTGAAACAAGAGATTTCAGGGGAAGCGAGGTGGGGGCTGAGTCTTGAATGACGAGCACAGTTATTCTGGCAAAATAACTGGGGTGGGGTGGATGGCAGAAAGGAAAGCATTTGCAGTAGAGGTGCGAGCACGTGGGAATGCATGGGACACTCAGGGGACTATATCAGGGCATGTTGGGAGTAAGGAGTTCTGCCGGGTCCAAACTGCAATAGTCCTCTCAAACCAGGCAGCAGCAGCCTGGCCAGCCCTGACACCGAGGACCATGGGTAGCCATGCAAGGCTTCTTTGCAGGGCACCAACGTGATCAGATTTGCTCTTTTGTTGTGGTGGGGGTAATCATTTTCATGAAAATTGTTGTGAAATATTTCCATGACATTTGTTATAAAGAATAATACAACAAATTCTTCTTTTGACTATTGCCTAGTTTTAAAAATAAACATTATCACTATAGTTGAGAAGTCCCGTGGACCGCTCCCAAATTGCATCTTTTTGCCTCCCCTAAATGTTGGCAAGAACATGCTGCTGGTAGGCATGTAAAGTGGCACACTTGCTTCAGAGATCTATTTAGCAACATTTAGTGAAGTTGCAGGTGCGCATACCCATATCATCCAATTATTCCACCTCCAGGAGGTGGAATTACCTGCACAGATAAGCACGAGGAAACATATATAAAGGAGTCCATAACATATTGTTTGTAATAGTGATAGAAACCTCACTTTCCATCCACAGAAAGTGAATCAATCCTTTCTGATTTATTTATACATTACTGTTGTGAAAAATATAACACCAGAGTCATGTTTTAACAAGGATAAAGCTCAAAAATACAATGTTGAGTGGAAAAAAAAAATCAAGTGCCAGAAGAATACATGCTGCATGCCGGCATTTATATGAGGTTTAGAAACATGCACAGTGGTTCTGCATTCTGTGAGAGACTCATATTCATGCAGTAAACATACAAATTCACCAAATTCCTAAGAGTGGCTACCTCTGGGGCATGGACAGAGGAAGAGGTCTGGAGTGAGTTCATGAGCACTTCAGCTGAACTGATATTTTCTTTTTCAAGGGGAGTGGTGAGCACATGCTTGTTTTTCAAATAACTCTTCAAAATTTTTTAATAATGGTTTACTTAGACCTAATATTTTCCAAAATTAACATTTCAAAATGTAATCAATATAAAAATTATTGATGAGATATTTTACATGTCTTTTTCCCAACTAAGTCTTTGAAATCCAATTTATATTTTACACTATGGCACATCTCAATTGAGAAGACCCCATTTCAAGTGCTCAGTAGCCACCTGTGGCAGGTGGCCACCATACTGGGCAGGGCAGGGTTAACACATCTTAGGTAGAAGGTTGTGTGGGTGACCTCAGAGATTCCTTTCTGAACTGGAATGGCTTCTATGATGATGATGATGATGATGATGATGATGATGATGATGATGATGATGATGAAGATGTTAATGCTATTCAGCACTCATTGGGCATTTGCATGTGTGAGCCCTTTGTATTATGAGGTATTACTTGTGTTTTTTTGTTGTGGTGGTGAAATATACATAAGGTTTGCCATTTTAACCAATTTTAAGTGCTTTTATTATTCTTTATACTTTTCTGTATCGACTGAATGTCTCATAATAATCATGTCTCTGTGTGTCAAACACACGCACAGGCTAATTGCTGACCAGGGGCAGGCTAATCTGTGAGTGCTGCGGGGTGGGGGTGGGGGCACAGCATTCAGGGCGTCTCTCTGTCTCCCACCCTCTGGAAACATGCACGCCTTCCATGGGAAGTCTGAGTTCCTGGATTACCCAGAGTTTCGGCTCCATCCTCCTGGTTGCTGGAGGGACGTTGGTATGGTAGGCAGACTAGGCTGAGCCCCACCAGAACTCTGTAGAGACCCCCCATCTTAGCGAGGCCGTAGCAATGAATCAGTCAGAAGTCAGCCCAGCCACTCCTCGAAGACATCCTGACACTTAGTAGCTGTGCGCCCTCAGGCACTTCACCTTCTGTAGCCTCAGTTCTTCACCTATAAAATGGGATAATAGCAGTTACTTGCCAGGGCTGCTGAAGGGCTAAGTATAATCATGTATGAAAAATACGGTTTGGGTATCCTTTATAGGGATCTCAAAGACTGGCCCCCATCTCAGCATCTCAGCCTCACTTTCCTTGTCAACACAGTGGGGCAATAATCCCTGCCCATCTACCTCGCAGGGTTTGTCGAGTGGTTGTAATAAAAATAAAGAGCAGCAAATGTCTATTGTATCACTACTGTTATGGACCAGGGGGTTACATGGATGGTCTCAATCATTCTTTTGGAGCCCATACTATGGCCTCATATGATAGAGGAAGACACTCAGCCTTGGAGTGATTAAGTGACTCACCCAAGGTCACAGAGCTAGTTACTTTGTCTAGTAAGACAGTGGCAAGTTGGGTAAACTGGAAAACAAGCTTGATTCCTCAGGTAGGGCTTTAGTTAGAGGTGTCCTCGAGTGGTTTGGGTCTTCTCTGGAGACCAACCTGCCAAGTCCCTGGAGGCCACTCAGGTTCTCATGGGCCTCTGGCCTTTGGCTGCAGCCCAGGCAGTCACCGGGTGAGTCTACCCTGCCCTCTGGCCTCTCGGGGAGAACACTGCTTGATTCTGATCCTCACTCATTCCAGGACCCCTCACCTGGCTGAATCTTCAGTATCTGGCTTCACTTCCAAAGGGTGTCCATTGCCCTGGCTGCAGTGGTCTTGCCCACCTCTCTCTGGCACCTGCCTTACCTTGGACATCATCTCAGGAACGGGTGTATGTCACAGCCAGCCTGCAACCTTCTCCTGGGACAGTAGGTGGATGGACCAAGGCTCCCAAGCCTGGGGTCCTTTCCAAACCACCATAATGGAGCTCTATCATTTCTCCCTGCAAGGGGTGGTGGTTAAGAGCACAGACTCTGAGGTCAGATGCTCTGGGTTTGAACCCTGCATGGAGCTTGAGCAAATTTGTTAACTTCTGTAAGCTTCAGTTTTCTCAGAAGTAAAATGGGGCTAACAGTACTGACCTCAGTGCTGTGAGGAATAAATGAGCTCACAAGTGTGGAGAGCTTAGTGCAGTGCCTGGTACAGAGTGAGAGCCCAGGGAATGTGGGTGATGGGACGACAACAGGGCCATGACGGTGATGCAAATTTCAGTTGTCCTGAGGTCTGGGCACACTTCACTTCGTCCCTGCTTTCCCCCCACACCCTGAGACACACAATAGACCTCATTCAAAATAGAACAAAACAAACCTATCGGGTATTAGGGTGAGAGAAAGAAATCTCCAAGTTGATGGGGGAACATTACACATTCTAGGAATATTCTAGGAATTATATGCAAATGTTTTCCAATCTGCGGGGCATGGCCCATTAGTGGGTAATGAAATCAATTTAGTAGGTTATTTCCAGCATGTTTTTAATAAAATAAAAGAGAAAAAGAATAATTAAATGGAAAGGAAAGTATTCAAGTGCGTGGTGAGTACTAAAAGTTAATAATGTTTTAGGAAACATTTGTTTTGGTGTTACAGATATTTATTCATACAGATGTGCACGTTGGGTCACAATGTAATTGCATTTCTTATTGTGGGTTGTTGTCCAAAACGTTTGAAAAACGATTTAGAAGCTCCAGTTTCGATGCGGTGCCTGAGGAATGCCATTTCCTCTGTGACTGTTTCTTCCTCATTTCCAAGAGTAGTAGAATATATGTGTGAATATAAACCTCCCTCTCCCTCCCTGCAGAGTCAGCTGCCCAGGGCCACCTGGACCTCACAGAGCTCATTGGTGTCCCGCTGCCTTCATCTGTGTCCTTTGTCACGGGCTATGGTGGCTTTCCGGCCTACAGCTTCGGTCCTGGTGCCAACGTCGGCCGCCCAGCCAGGACCCTCATCCCACCCACATTTTTCAGGGACTTCGCCATCAGCGTCACAGTAAAGCCCAGCAGCACTCGGGGCGGTGCGCTCTTTGCCATTACTGATGCCTTCCAGAAGGTCATCTACCTGGGCCTGCGATTGTCGGGCGTGGAGGATGGCCACCAGCATGTCATCCTCTACTACACGGAGCCTGGCTCCCGCGTGTCCCACGAGGCTGCTGCCTTCTCGGTGCCCGTGATGACCCACAAGTGGAACCGCTTTGCCGTGATTGTCCAGGGCGAGGAAGTGACGCTCCTCGTGGACTGCGAGGAGCACAGCCACATCCGCTTCCAGCGGTCCTCCCGGGCTTTGGCTTTTGAGCCCAGTGCAGGAATCTTCGTGGGCAGCGCAGGAGCCACGGGGCTGGAGAGATTCACTGTGAGTCAAAGTCCTGCTCCAGGCAGATCAGCGTGGCCGATGGACACAGGCTCATCATGCAATAAATAGGAGCAACTGTTACTGTTATTATTTTATTCTTATGTCCTCCAAGAGACATGCATGTTCTGGTGGGAAGAACACTAGGCCCAGAACCCAAAAACCTAGATTCCAGTGCTCAGTTTTCAACTGAGCCTGCTGATTATAGACAGGACCTCTGAGCCTCTCTGGGTTTTCTTATCTGTAAGTGAAGATAAGAAAACCTACCCCACAGGCTTGTAGAGTCAAGTGAGATAACCTATGTGAAAGCACTTTGTATATTTAAAGGCGTTATAAGGAAGAATAAGGTTTGTCATATCCTTAAATGATTTTATCTTTGGATATGGATGCTGATTGCACTTAAGTAATTTCCACAAAAGTAGAATAAGCTAGAATACTGGAGTGAGAAGTAGCTTCTCTCTCTTCTTTTGGACTATGTGCCCTAAAAAAAAAAGGAAAATCAGAAAACTGACTTTACTATCAAAATGGGCTTTTCTGAATAAGCCATTCTAAAGAAAATCGCTGTTATTATAATTATGCATTTAGTCAGCACATGTATTTACTGATACCTCGCTGGTGAGCAAGACAGCACCACGGGGTGGAGTTCGGGTTTACTTTGGGGGCCTCGTGGAGAATGAGCTGTCTGGTGTGGGGAGAGGGGGCGGGAGTGGAGGCAGAGAGGCTGGAGGCAGCTCTTCTGGGGAGGAGGCCATCCAGCCGAGAAGCTTCCAGCTACGGGGAAGTACACCTTCTGGGAGAGGGAGACATGCATTTCAGGGCCTGCGGCCAACAAGCTGGGCACTGGGAGACAGGAGGCTTCTCTGTGAGTCTACACTTGGAGCACAGGCCTCTCCAAGGACCTCTCCAGCTAAGGGCATTTGTATTACATGGCCCCAGGAGAGCCCCAACTGAGAGTGGGCTAAGAGATAGCTTGGCTTCCTTGTCACGGCCCCAGGGAGCGTGTTCTTTTGCCTGTCCTTTCCCTTGCTCTTCTCTGTTACAGAAACAATCGTGTTTTCTGCTGGCAGTTGTGCTGCGGAGGAGCAAAGCGTGGCTTCTGACCTCTCTGCTTTTCCCCAGGGCTCCATACAGCAGCTCACCATCTTCCCTGACCCCAGGACTCCTGAGGAGCTGTGTGAAGCCGATGAGTCCTCGGTGAGCCGCCCGCCCCCACAGTGGGTCCTGCAGCCCCAGCAGGCCAAGGAAGGAACGGGTGCCCAGGCAATTCTTCAGCCCCAACGTCATGGACTTTCTAGAACCTCACATCTTGGCAAACGCTGCCTTAAGGCCTATTTTGGGCTTTTGGCTTTATTTCACTTTTTTGAAGAGCTTCAGACTTCCCTTTGGCGGTGGGGGTTGGAGGGTGCTTCTTATAAGTTGTTAGGTTCCCCTGGGGCTGTGGCAGTCAGTGGCCTGGTTTTCATCCTTCCTGCCAAGAAAGGGTGTCAGGATTCTAAAATCAAAGTTAAAACTCTAAGATATTCTGGGTGTCAGTGCCCATAAAAACTAACTTAAATTTAGCTTTTATGCTTGGCAAGTGAATCAGTTCCTAAGTTGGGGATGGGGTGGTGGGCTGGGAAAAATGATGGCTCCGTCTTCCCTCCCTCCCTCTTCCTCCAGGGCTTACTGAGCATCTGCTAGGTGACAGCCTGGGGATGCTGGAGATAAATGGATAAACTGGGAACTGTCCCCAACCTCAAGCTGCTCACACACGCTTACATACCCAAAGGCAGTGACAGAGCTGAGTATGGTGGAAACACAGGGAGGTCCTCAAACTCAGATTCAGCGGACTGGGGGTGTTGGAAAGCCCCTCAAAGGTGGAATGCACCTGAGCCTGCGATCTGGCCTGGCATTCAGAGAAAGCTGAGAGAAGGGAAACTTTACGAGTAGTCATTTGTTCATCTCTGCATTGCCATTAACACCAGAAAAGCAGAAACCACCCAAGAGAACCATTGGTTACAAAGTCATAGCACATAGGCTCTGGGGCCACCTTAAGGAGGCTGATTATGAAGACTGGGTAACAACAGGAAGTCATACTTCTGATGTCATAGTTCCCAATGTGAGTCTAAAGACAGCCTTGCAGAGATTGGGAGCGTGAAGGAAACCCTGACAAAATGAAAGTTGATGTGTTAGAGAGACTGTAAAATGATTGTGTTTTTTGTTTGTTTAAGCAATAAAATGCAGAAGGAAACAAAAAGAATAACCAACCATGCATACTGCACACACCTGATGTCTCCTCAACTCCACCCTGTCTCTGTCTCTGTCTCTGTCTCTCTCTCTCTGTCTCTGTCTCTCTATCTCTCTCTCTCTCTCACACACACACACACACACACACACACACACACACACACACACACACACACACACACACACATGCACATGGCTCCTCCACAGGAGTCAGTTTCTCGGTTTTTATGACTTTCCCAGTTGTCAGGCTCTTATATAACTTGCTCACCCTCTGCCCGGTGTTTGGCATGGTTTGTCTTGACACAGGCATCAGGAGAGGCCAGTGGGCTTCAGGAGACAGACAGAGTAGCTGAGATCTTAGAAGCTGTCACCTACACTCAAGCCCCGGTGAGTACTGGGGTGCTGGTCAGCTTTCAGGGGGCTGAGAATTACTGGAGGGTGCCCAGAGCCCAGGCCTGACATCCCTGTTTTCAGATCTTAGTTGCTGGCTCATCTGGGGAGGATAGGAGAGTACTGGCCCATGGGCACTTTGCAGACTCCCCAAGTGAACTGGAACACCAGTCACCTCAGTGCCGCCCTGTGCTTGTGGCCATGATAGGGCTGTCCAGAGGCGAATGTCGTGCTCTGTTGCTTTCCAGCTCTGTGGCCTTGGGTAACTTGCTCAACCTCTCTGAACCTCAGCTCCTCTTCCACAGAGAGGCCATAACAATAGTCCTGTCTCACAGGGTTGCTGTGGGGGAGAGAGGAGGCAGTGTGGGGACAGGTCTCAGCCCAGTGCCTGGCACAAAGGAAGTGGCCCTGAAGGATGGCTGTTGTTCCATTCGCTGGGGGCTCTAGCTGTGAAAGCAGAGGGCACCACCCCTCTTCGAATTGCAGAGTCCCCCCGCCAGGAGCTGGCTTCTGGCCCTAGTGGCTCTCCTTCCAGTGGCTCAGGCCTCCTACCTCCTGGGAACCCACTCTGTGGCCAAGACAAGGATGTGGTTTGGAAGGCTGAGTCAGACTGTGGGGATACCAAGGAGCCCATTTTTAATGAAAACAGCAAGCAACGTCTGAGTCACTGAACAAAGAAAATCTCCAGCAGTCTCCCCAACTGGTCTGGCTCACTCTGTAAACTCATCTCTGATAGAAGAAAGCAGGGAAATGGAAATAAGGCAGAGGCTATAAATATAGACCTCAGGCAACAGGGGTGTGGGTGCTTGCAGAAAAGGACCATAGTCTGTCAGTGCTAGTAAGGACTCGTGTGTTGCCTCTTTCTGTACAGAGGTGTACAGAAAACTGCCTTTTGTACAGATGGGCAAAGTGAGGCCCAGAGAGGGGAAGAGACTGGCCCAGGGTGCATGGGCAGAGCTGGTCTAGAGCATGGGTCTCCTGATGCCCATCAATAGATCATGGCTTGGGCGGTGTTGCAGAAGTCCAACCCCAGGACTGCAGCTGATTCTTGGGCAACTGGGATGGAGGAAATCAAGGGTCCAAGGTACACACCTACTCGGTGAGCAGGGAGGGTGGCTGCTCTGGGTAGTGTTGCAATCCGTGTGTCCATCAGCCCTTGGTCACCCAGTTGGCATGTCCCAGGCACCAGGCAGCAGGACACAGAGTGGGGGTCCTTTGGGCCTTTGAGCTGGATGCTGCCCCTAGTACACCAGTTCACAACTAGCAGTGAGGCCAACTCAGGCAGAGATGCCAATAACCCAAAGTGGTCCTAAGAGGGGGACAGGAAAGGAAAGCGGGGTTTGAGAACATGAAAGGATCACAGGGATGGGAAGCTTGGGAGGGGGGTGGTGGAGCTGGGCAGCTTTGGACAGGGGTAGAGAAATGGGGGAGAGGAGAACTGGCATTTCTCCACACTGACTGCGTGCCGGCACCTTTGTGTACGTGATTTCACTCATTCCTTGCCACATCTACCTGCAAAGGAGGTGGCATCTGCCCCATTGTACAGATATGAAAACAGGCACCCAGGACAGCGGGTGGCTCTGCCAGGGTCATGCAGGGGTGGAGTCAGGACTCAAGCCTGGGCCCCCTACTCAGGACTACAGCGCTGCAGGTGCAGGGGCAGATGTGGGGCACACAGCAGTCAAGAGAGGGTATGAAATACATCCCCTGAGTGTCTGGAGAAGTGAGGAAGAAAAATTGTTGGTGATCTGATGGACGTGGTAGCCGGGGGGACACTTTCTTTCCCAGATTCCTTAGCCCTCTTTTCTCAGTGGTTTTCAGAGAACTGGTGCAGATCGTAGTCCCTCCAAATGTGAGTCCCAGCTCTGCCACTTACTAGCTGTTGACCTTGAGCAAGTAACGTAAACTCCCCAAGTCTCAGGTTCCTCCTCTGTTAAAACGGAGCGCACCCGCTTCACAGGAGTAGTGTGAGAATGAGACGGATTGGCCGTGTGGAACACTTGGACAGGCTGGGAGCGGCCGCTCGTGGTGACTGCTTGCTGTGTGGTTACTGTTGACTTACAGTTTGTTGTGAGGGTTGGGGGGTAATGCATTGGTACACCCAGCTCAGGGCTGGACTTAGCACTGGGCACAGTGCAGATGCTGCATTCCTCGTGGGGCCCTCTCCTCGCCACCTGCTTCCAGGTTGGCTGACGGCGTGGGCTGCCAGCCATGCCAAACCCTTGTGGCTGCCCTCAGTCGTTAAGAGGATTTCCCCCTGGGCTGTGGCTCTGGGCCTGGAGATCCTGGACTGCTGGTCCTGATGCTAATTCATCTGTTCTCGATCATCAGAACCCTTCCACATGGACCGTCCATCAAGGCCGGACTTGCTGCTCTCGCAAGTGTTTACATTCCCTTTAGTCTTGTTTCAGAGAGGTGTCTTGGGATCTATTCCACAGAAGTAGGCACTGAGACACAGAGCAGTGGAGAGCATTGCCCGAGGCCACCAGCCTGAAGGTGGCCAAGCCAGGTCTTGTGCTCCAGGTCCAGGGTGCTCTCAGTCACATCACACCTGAGGTGGGGACTCCCTGCTTTGATCACTCCTGGAAAGGTTCTGCGGCTCTTTTCAGCAGCCACCGATCCAGGATAGGGAATTTCCCTTCTCAGACGGTCCCCCCACTTCTCTGTCTGGCTTCTTTCTTGGAATGAATCTCACTTCTCCATCCCCAGCCTTTCCAGCCTGCCACCCTCCAAGACACATCCATAACCAATGGCTGAGCAGTCAGGGACTTAAAAAGTCAGCCCCTCCTGCCTTCTTAGGGTTGGAGTCCCTGCTACCCCATTCTTGTCTCTCCTGCTGCGTCAACTTCTGCTGACATATCTTTGCATTTCCTGAAAGTTCTATCTATGCTGAGTTAAAATTAACACCCTGATGGTTCTCAGCGCCGGCTGTGCATCAAAGTCACCTGTGAGTAAGCATGTGCATGGGACAGGGGGAGTAGTGGGGGAGTCTTTAAAAAAAGATTCTTGCCTGGGCCTCAGTAGGTCCGGAGGGAGGTCCAAGCAGCAGTATTGATGAAAAGCTCTGCAGGTGGTTCTGATCCGCAGCCAGGACCCCCTTTCTAACCATGCCCAAAGGCTCCCAGTTTCCCAAACACAGCAAGCACTTACCTTGCCCTCAATCCATGCTGGAGTTCTGTTTGCCCGGAGGGCCCTTCCCCACCCCCTTTCTGCCTGGCAAATTCCTACTTATCCTTCGGGATCCAGCCTATCCTCTGCTCGGAGGCCAGTGTTGCCAGGCCCCCTCCCCGCACTGGGCTCTCACTTCTGCTCTCCCATGCGTCTTATTAATCACAGTTAGTTGTGTCTGAGTCTGGGTCTGCGCCTCCTCCACAGCCCAACACTTGAGGGCAGACAAACTGTCTTATGAATTAATTTCTGTGTCCCCAGGGCTCAGCCAAGGACCTGGCTCCTGGTAGGGCCTCAGGAGACAAGTGTGGAGTGAGTGAATCTGAGTGTGTAGATGTGAGTATGGGCTCAGCAAATCCTAACACTTGCAATAACAAGTCTGAAGACTTGACATTCCTATTTAGTCACAGGCCACACTGGCTCTCCATCCACGTTGACTCTTAAAAACCAATAGCCATGTGTTTGAGGCAGGACACCTCACTCTCATCACCGAGGGCCAGCTTACCAGAGTCATATTCTGTCCTTGAACAAGGGTTTGTGACCGCCTTGTTGGGAGTTTACCGAAAGAAGTTTTTGCCTAATGGGCTAGAATCAATGATTTCATATAAACCCAGCCTTGGCCACCTTGAGTTGCAGAGCTCAGCCTGCCATGACCTTGTCCTCCTGTGTTTCCTGAACCCTCACCTTCCCTACCCACTTTATTCAAAGCCCAATTGCTCGACCTCCACCAACTCTCCCCTTCACCCATTTTCTGAAACTCTGCTCATTCTTCAAGGCCCAACGCCATGAAGCCTTCCCTGCTGCCTCCACCCTGGAGCTTTTACAGCACAGTAACATGGATAGTGATTTTCTCCAGGTGCTGGTTTTGACGCTGATTGTTTTCTCTCTTTGCTCATCTGCATTTGCAGTTTTTTCGTTAATGAACATGGGATCTTTGTGCACTAAAGATAAAGCTGTGCTGAGCACTTCCGTGCGTTTTCTACCTTTGAGTAGATATTGTTGTCCGCGTTCTACAGAGGAGGAAGCTGAGGCTCAGTGAGGTTACACGACTTGCCCAACAGAACTTAGCTAATAAGTGGAGAGCTGGGATTTGACCCAAGTCTGGGTTTATTCAGCACTTTGTGGATATATTATTTTCTCCAATGATAGTCACTGCCATTTTTTCTGCTTTATGGCCAAGTAAATCCTTTTGGGTCTCATTTTTCCTCCCTTCAGCCTGAAGAACCAAAAGTTACACCCATAAACACACCTCCCACTTCATCCTCTCCTTCTGAAGACACGGAGCTGTCTGGTGAACCTGTACCTGAGGGGACCTCAGAAACCACCAACTTCAGCATCGTCCAGCACAGCAGCCCTGAGCAAGGCAAGTCCTCACGTGCCATCATACACAGAGCCTTTTACTGAGATTACTGTGTGCCCAGCCTAAGCGGTGTGTGTAACATCTTCACGCCAGCATTTTCTGCCTTGTCTCAGCGGGGCGGCCCTTTCTGACCAAAGTTACAGCCAAGGCCAGAGCTCCAAGACGTAGGTACAATATCACTCCTAGCAGCACCGTTCCTAGTAGCAAAAACCACCCCAGCCGCCCGCAGTAGCGACTGGTCGGGCAAATTCTATTTCATTCATACTTACAGCCTAGACACTGGTGATGCAGAAGATTTGACGACAAGGGACATGCTTCTGATGTATTCCACCAAAAAAAGCAGATTTCAGAACTATGTGTGCTATGACCCTAATTTTGAATATATGTTATTTATATCTATTTATATAGAGCTATGTAGAGCAGTGTGTGTGTATTAGACACATCACATATTAAATATGATATATGTCAAAATGTTATGAGCAGTTATCTGTGGGTGGTAGGATTAAGGATGATTATTTTCTTTATTGTACTTGTTAGGTACTTTACAAGTCTTTTACAATAATATTTATCATTATTCTTTTAACTTCTGCCATCAGTTAGTGAATGTTATTTTAACAGCTCAACTTGAGAGGTCTGTGGGTGAGAGAAGGTATAGAGTACTGGACAGACAAAATTGTATAATAATTTAATACAGTCATAATAAAGTCAGGGTGTTTCTGTAAAAAGACTGCCGGTGGGGCGGAGACGCAGACGGCTTGGAAGGAAGCCCTGCTCCCCAGCTACTTGCTGCCGGCCTGGGCAAGTTGCTGGACATTTCCAAGCTTTGGATTCCTTAACCGTCCACTGCGAGTGTTAACAATCCCTGCCTCCGGGTGGCTGAGAGGACTGGCCGCGGCTGCGGCTGTGGAAGTGTTTTATGAGTTGCGAATGCTGCTCTCATGGGTGGAATTAGGATTTCTGAGCGAGGGGCAAGGAGCGGGCAGAGGTGGCAGGGCAGAGGGCGAGGGCTTTCCTAGACGGAGGAGGTAAGATCCAGGTGGAGACTGGGACTCACATCACTGCACGGCTCGCCTGCTCCCTGGCATCAGCGAAGACAACCGGGCTGGCTGAAGTGTCCCTTTTCTTCTTCTGGGGTAGACAGCCCAGATGGTGGGAGAATGGGCCCTGCACCCCGAGTGCCGTCCCTGGCGAGGGAAGGTCCCCTCATGTTTGTATTCCCAGCTTCCCTGACACTATCCTGTGGGTGGAAGGGGCCACCCCCACCTCCAGACCCCATGCCCGGGGTCCCGCCGGCCGCTTGCACAGCACCGCCTTGTGGTCAGAGCTGGGAGGGCGCGAGCGCTCAGGCCTTCGACCGCGTGGGGGCGCAGGGTCCTTTGGAGAGTTCGTCGCAGGCCCCAATACTGCTGTGACTGTGGGACATGCGTGAGCACAGCATCTGTGGACAGGGCCTGGCCCGGGGACAGCCTGACCTGGCTTCAGGGCCGTTCCCAACCAGTTACTCTCTTGGAGACCTTGTCCTCCTCTGAACCACGGGGTTAATAAGGTGTTAATGCGCGAATCAGGGCAGGGCACTTGCCATGCGGTGACAGTGCTGGACTGAAAACGTGGGATTCCCATCCAGGCTCTGCCCACCGGCAGTGAGGTGGTGAATGGGTCTTTGTAGGTGGGACAGATGGGCGAGCAGGAGGATTAAACGCAGGAGTGCATGGAACACGTGTGGCACCAGGCCCAGCCCATAACAGGCATGCATTCATGTTAGTATAATTTCTTTTTCTTTGCTTTAGGACTCCATTTGTTGTTCAAATTGCTAAAGAAATATGTGCATGTGGTAACAATTCAATCAATGCACAGTAGTATGAACCAAAAAAATAATAGTTTCCTCTGCTTCTTACCCTCCTAACTGGAAAAAACCAATATTAAGCCCTGTGGTTTAGCCAAGTATGTATATAAATATATAAACACACACATATACATACATACTTTTATGTATTATATATGTTTCTAGTAATTATACTCATGAATGTGTTATATAATAAATATATATATATGATAATGATAAGACATGTATACTCATATATAGCTTTTTTCTATTTCACAAATACAATACAGAACCACACTGACAATGGACATTTATCGGTTGTTTACCTTATACCAGAGGCTGTCCTCAATGTTGTTCTTGCATTAACTTATTTAATCCTTGTGACAATAATCCTCAAAACAACCCTATGAGATAAGAATTATTATAGTCCCCATTTATAGATGAAGAACTTAAGGCCCAGGCTAAGCACCTTGCCACAGGCCACATTCCTGGTAGGTGGCAGAGCAGGACTGCAGGCTGGCAGGTGGTGCCAGCACTGGTGATGGACACCACCGTGCTGTGCTACCTTGCCTCATGTGCTGTTCTGCAACCTGGATTTTTCCTCTTCATTCTGTATTACGGTATTATGAACATCTTCCCAAGTTAACAGGTGAAGAGATACCTTATTTTTGTCCATGTGCAGTTCAAGACTGCAAAATGTTGTTGGTAATGACAGAATGCCTGCTTCCTCTAGGGTCCGGTGAGGTCCTGAATGACACGCTGGAGGGGATTCCTACTGTGGATGGTGCCCCCGTTACTGACCTTGGCTCAGGTGATGGGGCCCTCCTTGATGTCACTGAAGAAATGGTGAGTGAACGGTAAATTTCCTTTGCTGTCAGTAGTAAACATGTTAATTTTTTTCAAACTTAATGGTGACTTTTGTTGAGCACAGTAGAGAACCATGGGGTTTTCATTGAACATCATCAAGACAGAGGAGGCAAGAGTCCCAGGGCTCCAGAGGCTCTCCAGGGATGCTCCAGGATGGGGGAGGGAGGCCGTGCCAGGTGGTCCTCACACCTGCTTGGTGAGGAATGCCCCATCCTCACCACGGTCACCACCTCCCTCCTGCTGGGTTGTGAAGATGCACAGCCTCATTGGTCTTTGAGCCCCCTCCCGGACAGAATCAGACTAACTGCAGGTGTGTCCACACTATTGCTTGGTAATTGGCATTTACACCTGCAAAACCAGTTTTTGAAATGCAGTAGGGTGCAAAATTAAAGCAGACATAGTTTTCTTACAATGGCCCCTGCTAAAACCCACAGTGCCAGTCATTCCTTTCCCCGTCCTGGATGAAAACGCAGACAGTTCTCATAGCATTCCCAGTCACTATCTCGTAATAGTCCATTTCACAGGTATTTTAAAAGTCCAGTGCACCACAGTATCAAAACTTTGACAAAAATACAAATATGATTTCTCCCTTTCTATACTCAGGTCTGCTGCAGACCAGGAATCTGCCAGGGAAGGGAAGACTGGTTAAGGGTTTTCTCCCTATTTTCTTACTTCTTTCTCCGCCTCACTTGCCATGACCTCCCCATCCCCTATAGCAGCTGTTTTTAGCATCTGCAGGGTCTGACCCACTTGGAGCAAAGGGCACAGTTGTACATGGCTGGTCAAATTTTGTCTGGGCCTTTGGTGTGGAAGATGCTTGATCCTGGAACTTTCTCCAGAGGGGATTTTATGATTTCTCAGAGGTCCTCCTGCAGAGGATCTAGGACTGCAGTTCTGTTGCTGGCCCTATAACTTTTGCCTGGGTTTCCACCCCCTGCGGGGTGCCCTGGCCCTGTGCATGGTCCTTTGGGTGGGGTTCATTTCAAGATGCCTTTAGCTGGCTCCCTTTAGAGGGATTATATTTGTCTATCTCTAGTAAAACAACTGCAGGACAGATCTCCCATCTCCACTTCCCCCTCTCTCCTCCCTTGCCCTTCCCCTCTCCCTCCTCTTTCCCTTTCCATTTCTCCCCTTCTCTTCCTCATGCTCGTCCCCTCCCCTCCCCCACTTTTCACCTTTCCTCCCCTTCTACCTCCTTCTCCAGACTCTGTATCTAGATGACTCCCTACTTCCACCTTTTGTCTTCCCTGGGGAGAATCAGACACCAGTCCCGATGTCTCCCAAATTCCAAGGATGCATATCCAGCTCACGCAATGGTTTATGGTGGGGAGAGAGGAAGAAAAGACACAGCACACTGAAGATTCCCTCCACTGGAATTCTTACTCTCCTGTCACTCAGCCCCAGGATGAACCCTTTTATTAGAGAGCCCGAGGGAGGAGATGATGTCATTTCATTGTCTGGTAGCATGCCCCACAAGTGGCCTGGCCACTCCTTTTAGCCTGTGGAGGTTCCCGTTGCCTGTGGAGTTGTACTTGCATGTTGGGGCTTACCTGATGTTGAGTCAGAAAGGCTCTCATTTTAACATCCCGTGACATCATCTCTCCTCTAACTGATATTGGAACAGTTATTCTGCAGGGATTTCATGCATTATATAAAAAAAGGGCTCTGTGGTCAAATAAGTTTGGGAAATACTCCACTCATTTCATAGGCTCTGAGAAGTCCTGCAGCAACAAAATCGAGCTAGTGCTCTTAGTATTCAACAGAGCTACTTTTTTTGCAGGAAAAAAAAAATCAAAAAACAAAAACTTTTGAAAACAAAGATAAAACAGTCAGTTTGATGACACCAGCAGCCAAAGCTGCTCTCTGTTTCCATTTTCCCCATTACTGTGTAACCTTCAGAGAATCTGCCCGTGCATTTCCCAAAGGAAACTGAGTCACAGACAAAGAGAGGAAGCAGGAGTCTCTGGTCTGGGGAAGGCTGTGGAGGATGGAGGTGCTGCCTGCATGTCTCTAAAGCACTATCACGGGCAGAGCCACGGAGCTTATGGCTCCTGGACAGGCACATGGGGCGGTCGACTGGAGGCAGATGTGTCTCCACAGAAGCATCGAGAGCTGGAGCAGACAGACCCAGGAACAGTGATCTCCCTGTCACTGGAGGTGAAACAGAGGCTTGGAATCACACACAAGACCTAGGTGCTTGGGCGATCTCTCTTGTCATGGAGCTAGAGTGAAATCATAGATATGACAGTGTCTGAGGTAAAGAAGCCACAGAAGTGCAGGTTGTTGGAGCAGCCCAGGCAATCTGTTCTCTCCAGTCACGGGCATGTTGATCCGGGCAAGGACCCAGTGACGTGGTCTCTTGTGCTGTCTTTGTTTTCAGGGTTTAGCAGGAACAGCAGCAGAGGCAGCCGAGGGGCCCACCAGTGCTGCCAGGGAAGCAGAGGCTGGCAGTGTGCCCACTGGGGAGCCAACGCTGTCCATGTCCACTCAGAGCCCCGGGGAGGACGTCACTCCAGTAAGTAGCTCCGAGTGCAAGGTCCACTTCACCTGCTTCTGGGGGACAGGGGCATCTCACATGGGAGCAGTCACTGGCCTTCCTCATCTGTCTGCAAGGTGCAGAGTGATGGCCTTGTGGGGCCAGTGCGTGTAGTGACAGCCGATGTTTACAGAGCGCTGTGCTGCACTGTGGTGGCCCCTAGGCCTGGTTGCAGGGATTGAGGGTAAATAGGATAGACCTGGTTCCCGGGAATAAGAGTGAAAATCGGTGAAGCACACGATGCTCTGGGAGCACAGAAGAGGGCCCAGAATCCAGACTTGGGGTCAAGGAAGCCTTCTTGGGGAAAGGCTGTCATAGGCGAGCCCAGGAGGATGAGTAGAAGAAGCCTAGCAGATGGGGGTGAGATGGGTGTTCCAGGAAGGGGGCCAGTAGGAGCAAAAACCTGGGGTCACCAATGGAAACCTAAAGAATCGCTGTGTGCCTGCTCCCGCGAGGGGTCAGACGTGAGCTGGGGATGGGGGAGGTGGCTGGAGAGGCCTACAGGACCACAGAGGCCTTTGGGAGCCACACGAGGAGTCTGAGAGGATCCAGCAGAAATGGGAAGTGCATTAGTCAGGTTAGAATTCCAGAAAGATCACCCTGACTACTGAGTGGAGAGAGGATGGGGGAAGCAAACATGGACACAGGGGATTGGTTTGGAGGCTGTGTCTGGAGTCCAGGTGAGCAGTAGAGTTAGCTTACCCTACGGTGAGGTCAACAGTGTTCAATCCTGCCAAAAGTCCCAGTGAGTTAAGGACTGAGAAGTGGCCACTGGATTTGTAAATGTGACAGTGAGTGACTTTGGGGAGAATAGGGATGTGGGAAGGGTGGATGCCAGATGGCACTGGGCTACGGGCACCGTGAGGCAGGAAGTGGTCAACGAGTGTAGACGGCTCCTTCAATAAGAAAGCTGTGGAGCCTGAGGACCTGGGTTTTTGTCCCAATACAACAGCTTAAGCACCAGGAGAAGCGCCACTCTCAGGAGTAGGGGACAGAATTGGAAGGGACTGCTGGTGAGCACATGGCACTCGAGGTTAGCAGGGAGGAGCTAGATGAACCTATGTAGGTGGATGCTGGGTGGGGACTCGCACCTTGGGTGGTGTGCGGAGTCCAGCTTTCTGTAGTGACACCACATGGATGTGCAAGTGCTTTGAAGGTGAGGGAGTGAAACGACGCAGGTGCAGGAGGTGCCTGCCGTCTGCTCCCTCCAGCCACAGCCAGTGAGTCAGGACTGTGGATCCACTGACGTGGCCCCTCGTGATGTCCTTCAGGGTCCAGATGATGAGGAAGGTTTAGCAGCGACAGCAGCAGGGGAGGCCGAGGTGCCGGTCAGCACTGCCGGGGAAGCAGAGGCCAGGAGTGTGCCCACCGGGGCGCCGGCCTTCTCCATGTCCACCCAGAGCCTGGGGGAAGTGGCCACTCCGGTAAGGAGCGTAAAGCACTGAGGGGCCGAGGTCACGGCTGGGAGCAGCCACTGGCCTTGTCGGAGTGTGGGTCTCATTCTGCCCGGCAAAGCCAGAGGAGCATGAGTGGGGAGGGGCACCTCTCTGACCACATGCTCCCCCGAGGTGGAGTCTGCCAGGGCCTGGGTGAGTGTAAAGTCCCCGCTCAGTGGGGGCTCAGAGAGGTGGGGTGAGTCCTGGGCCTGAGGGCAGGGCCCTGCTGTCTCCAGCAGCAGGGGGTCAGGTGCCAGAGCGGAGGGGTGAGGGCTGCGATGGAAGTCACAGCAGGGGCAGAGGGCAGCAGAGGGCAGAGCCAGGTCTTCTCAGCTCTCTTGCTCTGCAGTGTGGAGACACTGTGCCCGCCTCCTGGAGGCAGGACACAAGCATTGCAGGGCACTCAGCTAGTGTCATCCCTATGACGGCTGCCCTCAAGTTCTTCTAGTTCAACAGACTCAAACCAAAACCCCTCACTTCTGCTCCTCTTGTGTTCCCACCTCAGGCAAATGGGATCTTTGTCCTGCCGTCGCCCAATCCAGAATTCTCTTCCCTCCTCCTTGCGTCCCACATCCCGTGGAGTGTCAAGCCTTGTTGATTTTTCTACCTAAACACGTCGTGAGCCCTGGCGATTGCTAAGGCCCTGCCTGGCCTCCTCTGTCCGCTCTCATGCCCTTCTTGGTGGGGGTCCTGTCGCCCTTACTGCACTCTCAGCTGCTCCCCGGCCTGAAAGGCCTGGCGGGGTCCCCTGGCCAGCCTTGACGACCACGTCTTGGGCCACTCTCCCCACTCTTGGCACTCCAGGCTCTTCCTCCTGCCCTCTCCCATGCCCTCTCCTCTCTGCTCAGAACATTTTGTCCCTCCTCTTCTTTTAATCTTGTTTAGAGTTTAGCTCAAATGCCACTTCCTCAAGAAGGTGTGTCCCACACCGTGGGTCTCCCATCAGACACATTCGTGACACCCCTTTCTTGTCCAGGAAGGCCTCATCATAATTGCCATTAGTAATGCACTTGGACAGCTCTGTCTGGCTCGCTCCCAGAACGTAAGCTCTGCAAGGACAGGGATTCCATGCGTCTTGCTCGTTGATATGCTTCATTCCTGACCATGGTAGGCCCTGAGTGAACATTTACTGAGCGAATGAATGCTGGGGTCACCAGGCCACCACAGATCAGCAACCTTGGCCTTTGAGGTCACTGCATGAATTTGCTCCTTGGGTCTGTCTCATGCTGGTCAGGCAGCCTTCCAGCTCTGGCATAATGTCCATGCAGGGAAACTTGACAGTGGGACGACACACGCCGACCAGCTGACAGAGCCCTTCAGGCCGCGTGGCAGTTATACAGATATTTCAATGAACAAATTCCCTTCCTCCTGCTTCCTCTTCCCTCCTCCTCCTCCTCTCTCCCCTCGCCTTTTCCCTTTCTTTCTCCTTACTCCCTTCCCTCCCCTCCCCATCCCCCTCTCTCTTCTTTCAAGAAGCACTTATCACAGGGTGTGAAAACCAGGGGTCAGGTCTCAGCTCCAAGTCCTAGCTTCATAGAAACTAGACCTTGACCGTCAGAGCCATCTGAACATAGAGGGCTGCCTGTAGAGGTGGTGAGCTCCCTGTGACTGGAGGTATGCAAGCTAAGGCTGGAGAAGCACTTGACAGACCTGTGCTAGGGGAACTCTGGGGTGGTTGGAGGTGCCCTGAAAAGTGCATCCTGACCCAGGAGCTCCAGGAGTCTGCAGGGTAGGGTGTCATCCTGGATGAGCAATGGCAAGGCAGTTATGGGGATGCCAGTTATTGGCCCGCTGGTTCCTCCCTCCACCCACACACCCGCCAAACCAGGGGCAGAGCCAAATGGCACTACCCCTCATGCCAATTTTGTTTCAGGGTCCAAACGGTGAAGAAAGCTTTACAATAGCTGCAGCCACAACAGAAATGCTCCTCAGCACTTTCGAGGAAGAGGAGGCCAGCGGGGTCCCCACGGATGGCATGGCTCCCCTCACAGCCACAGCAGCCCCCGGGCAATTGGTCACTTCTGTAAGTGTCATCCAGTGTCCTCTCCAGCTCACAGGGGCGAGGGGGTCAGCATGATGGGGCAGGGGCGGGGTCGGCCTTTGCAGAGGCCGTGTTCCTTGAGCCTCATTCTGAGCATGCGTCTGGCTAGGGAAGAGCACGCAGAGGGGTCAGGCGTTGGGGTTTTGCCCTGACCCTGCTGCCTCCTAGCTTTGTCCAAGAAGAAGCTTCTCAGAGATGAGTGGTCCAAAGTTGGAGGTGGGGGTCAGTGAGCACCCCATGGCTGGGAATGGGCTAAGCCCTTAGAGGAGATGCATATTTCAGAAGCAGGTGTGCAGGACTGTGCTTCTGTGGGTGTGCTGGGGTGATGACAGTTGTAGGTAAGAAAGTGTTTTGAACTTGGGCTGGCACTGTGTAAATGACAGTTATAACAGCTCCCCAGCAGCCATGTGTCCGTGGCATCATGGACTGATTGCTTGCATTGGTTTTTGTTTTCAGGTACCTGGTGATGAAGACTTGCCAGCGGCCACAGCAGAGGAGCCCCTTACCTCAACTAGAGGAGAAGAGTCCCATGACACTCCACCTGACGGGCCGCCGCTCCCCATACCCACGGTGGCCCCTGAGACAGGGGTCACTCTGGTAAGTGGAGGTGTAGAGATTCAGCCTGGCAGATCTGATGGTGGGTGGGGGAGAGAAAGAAAGGGTGGAGTTGTGGGAGGGACCAGCCCCTGGCTTTCTCAGAGGTGGGTTTTCATTTTGGTTGGCAAATGTGGGCATTGGAGGGCCTTCAACCTGGGGAACACTCAAGGAAACTGCAGTTTGTAGAGGAGAAAGCAAGAGGTACAAATCAAGGGGACCTAGCCTTGTGTCCCAAGCTGCCCTTTCTAATTGAAGTGAGATCTTTCTAACAAGCAGCACTGTCCAAAGACGCAAAAGCTAACTATGAGACGTGGCAGGGACTGTAGAGGGAGTGGAAGCCGAGAAGGTGGTGTGGCAGTGACCTTCAAGTCCCTTCCCACATGAGTTTCTATGATTCTGGGCTACAACTGCGTGACCTTAAGCATAACCTTTCATTTCTCTGGGCCTTTGTTTCCCCTTCTGTGAAAGAGGGCTGTGTGAGGTTAGATCAGAGAGTGTTTGGAAAGCTCTGTATACACACATGGGGTGTCATTGCTTGAGGGCTGCTGTAACTTTGTATTTTATAAATGGGTACTTAGAGCTGGCCTTTGGCTTGTGTCAAGTAGGGGATAAAAATGCTCTTCAAACATGAATTTATTTTTAAGGGAAAACATCCCACTGGTGACCAGCTTGGGCTCATCAGTTCCCCAAGCAACACCCGGTCGTGCACACTTTGAAAGCCACAACTCAAGCTATGGTCATGTGGTCCATGGTCCACACCACTCCAGGACAGGCCTGTGAGGGCAGGGGCCATGGATCGGGAGGTCGGGGAGCCCAACTGGAGTCCTGAATGCCCCCTGCTCACGGGCCTCTTCTAGTGTCCCACTGGTCACCATGCTGCTTACTGGCTCTTTGTGTACAGCTGTCCTCCATGCATTCATTGATTTGCTCATTGACTGGATGCAGCAACTCTGGGCCCTCAGTCCAGACACTTGGAGATAGAGGTGAATATGTCCTCGCTCCTGTCCCCAAGGAATTCACAGTCAAGGGGAAGGAAATAAGCTGGCTGAACTGACACTGATAAAGTACTGTGCGTTCTGAGTTTATCCGAGTCTGTCCACAGCACCACTCTGGTGTCAGGTGAATACTGTCCATTCTAGCGGAGGGAAGTGGGACTTGGAGACAGAGGTGTGAGCTGAGCCGGACGTGCTGGCTGCAGAGCTTGGGCTCTTGAGCTTCACGGCTGCTGCTCTCATCCGTGAGAGTGTGGTGCAGTGGAAAGACCTGAGACAGAGCCAGGAGGCCAAGGTTCCACCGCCAGGGACACCACAACTCCGTCATCACCTATAAGAGGAGGAAGGTGAACAGGAACTCTGGTTGCACATTAGAGACACTGGGAAGCTTAAGACAACACAGTTGCCTGAGTCCAATGCCAGACCAAGTAAGTGAGACACTGGGGCTGGGGCTCAGCGCCCCTGAGGTGCTAATGGGCCCCCAGCCCACATACTTCCTAAACAAGTCCCTGTCCCCTTCTGCTCCCAACCACAAGGGATGTGCAAAAATCTAAGACCAGATCTCCCCTGAGTGGTGCTACAGCAGGTACAGAGAGATCCGGTTCTCCCTTTTCTCTCTCTTTTTAACTTTTTATTATTGAAAATGCAAAAAATTTCCAAAAGGGCTTAGATTAGTATAATTAACCCCCCCCATCACACACACACACACAACCACACACACACACACACTCATCACTCAGTTGGAACAATTATCGATATTTGCCCATCTGGCTTTATCTCTTCCGCCTCCTACCACCATCTTTTTTGGAGGGAGGGGAAAGCTGGATTATTTAAAAGCAAATCCCAAATAGCGTATCATTTAACTGGTGAATAATTCAATGTGTATCACTCATAGAATGATCTGGAACTTTCTAAATTTTTTTTGGTCATAGCCACAATGTCATTATCCATCTGACATATTAACAATGGTTGCTTTATATTATCGAATACCCTGTTTTGGGGGAGGTTTTAAAAAATAACTTTTTACAGTGAGTTTGTTTGAATCTGAATCCAAACAGGGTCTATACATTGCATTTGGTTGATATGTCTCTTGAGTTTCTTTTAATCTCTCGTTGTCTCCCACTTTCTTTTTTCTTTCTGCCACTGATTTGTTGAAGAAACTGGGTGAGTTGTTCTTAGATCCTTTGTGTTTTCTGCTTTGAGAAGGTGGCCTGGTGAGACCAGTGGTGCTCGTGGGAGAGCTAAGGGTTTACTACTTCTGGGAAACTTATCCATATACATCTATTAACAACTATGAAAATACATATTGTCGACACAGAAACTTCTAGGAATCAATCAATGGAGATAGTCTGATATTTAAAAAAGGCTTTGTTTACAAAAGTATTGTCTGTAATAGAGAAAAATTTGGCATGATTTAATTAGCCAGCAATAGGGGGTTAACTGAAGTTTATTCAAATAATGGAACATAACACAGCTATTAAAATTATATTTACTAGAAGTACTATATTTAGTGATGGGTGGAAATGCTACCAGATAATGTTAAGTGAAAGAAGCTGGTTATAAACTTGAGCAGTATATTGTGTGGTGTTAACTATTCAAAAATAAACACATGCAAAAACACTAGAAGGAAATACCCTCTGTACATGTTAGCAGTTGTTGTCTCAGAGTGGTGGACCCATGGGAGGTTATTAGGTTCTTAATATATTTTGGTGTCTTCCAAAAAAGCTCTAAGGGAAGAAGAGAAAGAGAGAGGGATGGAGAGAGGGAGAGAGAGAGAAAGAGAAAGGGAGAAAGAAGAGCAGAGCACACAGTGTCTCCTCCTGGCACATAATTGATGAAGACAGATCACTGCTAAGTGCCTGTGTCGGGAACCTGCTGTGAACCGAAACAGATGCTCCAGTTCCTGAGCAGATAGTTTGTAAGCATGATAAGGATGGTCAAGAGAGCACAAACTCTGGAATATCGTTAGGATCATTTTGAATCTGAGTCACCCAAGGCAGTGTAGCTTGCTGGGTTAGAAGCAGCATCCAAGCCTGGCTCTGCACATGTCTGGGACCATTTCTTCACCTCTGGCTGTCTCAGTATACTCATGCATAAAATGGGCATCATGATCATAGTTCCTGTCTCTTGATTTGTTATGAGGATGAAATGAGTTAATACATCGAAAACGTTACTTTGCACATAGCACCTGCTCAATAAATTAGCTATATAGAATTATTTTGCAGACGAGTCCCAGAGAAAGTTAAGGATTTGCTTACAGTCACACAGCTCCCAGGGGTCAAGTAGGGGTGAGGGTCTTGATATCTGGACTTCTGACCTTTTCTTTGCACTGTCCACAACCATCATTTTAGATATGAGATAGAAGTTGGTTAGCAAAGCTCACAGTGGTCGAAATGAAGTCATTTCATTTCTAAGCACTGACTATATATTATAATCTTTTAGAGAACATATGGAGAACATTGCCCTTGAAATGAAGTAATATATTTAAAATCTGTGTTGTGGAACACTGGTAAAAGATAAGAATGATTGTCAGGTCTGGGTGACTCCAAATGCCGTGGTCTTCCTGCTAGTCATTTAGCAACTAGGCAGTGAGAGCCTGTTATCTGCTGGGTGCAGGACGCTGCAGTGACTAGACAGCCCCCTCTCACGGGGCTTGCTGATTCCAGTCCAGGGCAAGCCCCAGCTCACTCCCAGCTCACTAACCAGGACCGGGGAATGTCATTAGAGCTCAGCAGCTCCATGTCCCAAAAACCCAGTTTTAACTAAATCTTCCTGTTTTAGGCTCAAGGAGTGCATGTGGGAATGAAAGGACAGGCTGGGCACAAAGGAGAAAAGGTTCATACTGTGCCCATTCTGGAGAACACATTAGCTCCTGATCAAGTGTCCTGGGCATGTTATTTGGGGTTGATTTTGTGAATTCTGATCAAGGGGATAGTAGAAGCAGCAAGAGGACTGGGCCCAAAATAGATCCAACTGAGAGTCTGAGAATCACGAAAACAGCACAGGGGCAGTTCTGGCTGAGTCTCTTCTTACCAGCTGGTGACCAGGTCCTTCCTCGACTTCCGTGGGCCTTGGTTTCCCTATCTGTTGTCAAAGGGTTCTTCTGATTCTGATGCTCTGTGTCTAAGCTCTGGTCTCCGCCCCAGATTTTCTTCCTGGGAAAATGTTGGGCAGTCCAGAGCTTCCAAGGACACAGACCTATGTTTGCCTGTTAGTAGCTGTAGTATCTCAGGGAAGTTCCCGACCGCTTCTTTGCTCCAGTTTCTTCATCTGTAAAATGAGGGTGGAGATGATCGCCCTGTGAGGTGATGTATAAGGGGAATGCCTTGTCTGGCTGTAGTCACCACAGAAAGATAACGAATTCCTGTTACCAAAGCACCTGCTGATGTTAAACTATTCCCAAGGGGATGTATCTACAGCGACCCCGGCGCATGGTCCCAGAAGATCCTGCCCTAGGGCCTCTGGAGTCTGTCTACCAGGACGTTGGAAGGGACAGCTGGGGCTGGGGAGGTGGGATCCTCACTGCTCTCTGCCTCTGGCCACTTCAGTGGACTTCGGGTGTCAGCAGGGCTCTGGGGAGCAGCAGGGGGCTCTGAGAGGGGGACAATCACAACATATGTATTTTGGGATTTCACTGTTGACATCTCCACTCTCCTTTTAGTGGCTCAGCCATCCTGTCACTTTATTTGCCAGGGCAACCATTTCTCTGGACCCTTTTTGACAGCCAAAACCTCCCGGGATGCCACTCTTTCTCATTCGTTTCTCTCCTTTCCAAGTGGGGGCTTCTGTCATTCTAAAAGCATTTCCTGAGCACCAGCCCTGTGCTGGATTCTGGGTCCTGGAGGTGATTTAGGCACTGTGCCTGCCCTCGAGGGCTCAGGGTTCTGGGGAGGCAGACCCCGTAAAGGCTACAGGAGCGGTGGGCAAGACAGGCTTCAGAGGGAAGCTAGGCTGGGCCTGGATACCGGTGCTCCGGCAGGCCACAGACCAGGGATGGGGAAAGCCTGGGGGGCCAGTGGGGGTGTGCAGAACTCGTCCACGCTGTTCAGCTCTTCCCAGCACATCCATCCACCCCACCAGTGTTGTGAGGAAACAAAGGGCTCCTGTGCCCTGAGGGGGACAAGGTGCCCCCTTGGGCTGTCTCTGTAAAGGACAATGCCTTTCTTCACTCCTGCGTAATTCTCATGTTAAGGATAAGCACAATTTCTACAGAAAGGAAAGGGAATGTAGGAAGAGGGGGTGTCCAGCGCTTCACTAACCATTCTGTTCTTTTTAGGGTGATGTGGGGGAGGGGCTTCCTGCCCCCCCTGGACCTTCTGAGCCTGCCAGACCCACGGTGAGATTCCCCCCAGGCTTGTCACACACATACACAGTGTGCAGGGACCAGGGATAAAGCAGAAACAGCCAGAGGCTGAGGATTCTTTTTGTCAGCCCCAAAGTAGCTTTCTGTCAGATCCCAGGGCTCTCTGCCTCTGCTAGAACCCTACGGTGTGCTCAGGAGCAGAGTTACTTATATCCAGTTTATATCCTGCCCCTTGAGTAGCCCAGAGGCTCCTCAAACTCAACATGTCCCAAACTGGACTCGTCACCTATATTAGTTTGTTTCTGTTGCTTATAACAAAATATCTAGAACTGGGTAATTTGTAAGAAAATGAAAGGGATTGCTTACAGTTTTGGAGACTGGGAATCCAGAGTCCAGGGAACACATCTGGTGAGTCTTCTTTAGTGGTGGCTTTACAGCAATGCAGGGCTCTCACATGGCAGGAAATGGCGAAGCAGACAGAGACCCTCACATACTCTCTTTTTAAAGCCCTCAGAACCATGTCCAGGACCACCATGAAGCCATCAACTTAATCACCTCTTCAAAGCCCCACCTTTCAATTACCGTAATAGGATTTCCCACCCTCAACAGTTACAGTGGGAAGGAAGCTTTTAGTATATGGACTTTGGGGGACACAATTCAATCAACCCATAGTACCACCTGTGCCCAGAACTGATCCTCCTCCTGGGCTCCCCATCTCCCTGGTCACTAAGGGAGAAACCAGGAAGCGTCCTCAAGTGTTCCTCTCCCTCCTGCACCCGATCCCATGC
The DNA here is from genome assembly GCF_027409185.1 of Cynocephalus volans. NCBI lineage: Eukaryota > Metazoa > Chordata > Mammalia > Dermoptera > Cynocephalidae > Cynocephalus > Cynocephalus volans. Next base: position 37,212,019 of record NC_084476.1, on the reverse strand, counting down.
ATCCCCAAGTCCTCTGAGTGAGCTGTGCAGTGCTGCCTCCTCCCTCGGACGGTGGCAGCAGCTCCTAATTGGTCTCCCTGCCGTCTGTTATCACCACCTCTTTTCCCACCCACACATACCTGACACCGTGACCTTCCTAAACCCAGCTCTAACTCTGAAACTAAGCTCCTTCTCAGAGCCTCTCAACAGATGCTCAATACACTTACGTTCAATGGTTGAATTAGGTCTTGCCTGGTTCCTGTTTCAGGAATTAAGTACCAGAAGGGTATTTTTAAAACTCCCTTTGATTCTTTGGAGGAATTTGATGACATTTAACTAGTATGCACTGAGTGACTTCTCAGTGCCAGATCTTGAACTCTAGACTCTGTGCTGGACTCTGGACACCCAGTGTGTCTCAGGATTGGGCAAACTCTGGAGCAGCCCTAGTCTAGAGGGACCGACAGACACATGCATAGCTAAGCTTCAAGCCAGGTGGTCTTGGCACCCAATTGAGACCTTGACAGGCCAGTAGGAGTAGAGAAGAGGGAGAGATGAATTCTGCCTGAAAATGGGGTACAGAGAGCTTCACGGAGGAGGTGACCGTGGAACAGGGCCTTGAAGGATGAGTAGGGATTTGGAAGGCAGGAAGGAAAGCCAAGGACTGGTCTCATGTAGGCTGCACAGCTGGGAGGCAGAGAGCATGGCAGGTAGCTGTAGAATGGAGTAGAGAAATGGCCAGAAGGAAAGTTGGGAGCAGAAGTTGTAGGGCTGCAGAAGCTGGGAAAACTTTCAGTGATATGGCTGTCCTTGGAGACTGGCAGTTGAATCCAAGTTGTGGGAATTTCTTCTCTCTCCAGGTGGAAGTGGAGGCTGAGGGCTCCGGCCTGGGCTGGGGCTCAGACATCAGCTCTGGCTCCGGGGACCTGGTGGGCAGTGAGGAGCTGTTAAGAGTGAGTGTGAAGCATGACACCACGTGGTGTCTGGGACTGACTTCAAAATAATCCAGTAAGGAGGGACCTGGGGGTGGGGAGATTGTAGATGAAGCCAGGTTGGCCACTGTTGAGGATTATTGGAGGTGAGTTCATGGCGGTTCATTATACTTTTCCCCTTACTTTTATGTGTTTGAAATTTTCCATTTTGATCAGTTTCCTTTTGTTTTAAGTGAGTATGAGCCTAAATTTGTATCCAGGACTCCCCTTCTCCACTTTCCTCCTTTCCTTGGCAGGCTTCCCAAGCAAGTTGTTCCAGAGAAAGCGTGCCCACTGACACCCACCTCTACAAGGTGGCTTTTGATCCCCCCTTCACCCCTTATTCATTAGAGAGACCTACTGGCCTCTTCTTTGGGTAGCATTTTGCACTTTGGCTTCCAGAACCTTCTTGAAATTCTCCCTACCATTAGGCAACCCTCTCCCTGCCTCCCCAGACTGCTCTTTCTCCCTCTTTGGCACCTCTTGGTCCCCCGGCCTCCTGCCCAAGCCTGGGTCTCCATGGGTCCCTCTCTAAATTGGCCCCTGTGGGGCTCCTCCCTTCTCCAGTTGCAGCTGGTGCCTCTGTCCCTGGCCCCCAACCTCCTCTCCTCCCCTTCCCCTGAGCACCTGTGCTGAATACCCAGTTAGAAGCTCCACTTGGCTGCCCCTCTGCCCACTGATCAGAGCCAGTGCAGGAAGGCTGCCCTCAGTGGTTGGGCGGAGTGGGAGCCAAATGGGTCTTCCATGCCCGTGGAATTAGCCAACCCAGCAAGAGGCTAAAGAGACTAGTACATTCAGGAAGAGTTTTAACAACACAGCTAAAGAGGCAGTTTTCAACCTGTCTCACAGTTAATCAGAAAACTAAATTAGCTAGAGCACCTCTAAGAATTCCAACTAATTGGATCTTTTATTGTGTACACCCATTTGGGAGAAAACATGATATAATGGGCTCAGAAAGACCTAGATTCAAATTTCAGCTTTTCTATTACTAATGAGCTGTGTGCATGTGTGAACCCTTGAATCACATGGTCTCACTGAGCCTCAGTTTTCCCATCTGCTAAGTGGGAACACCAGTTCATACTTGTAGTGTTGTTATAAGAAATGGAGAGAATGTATGGAACACATGCTCGGTATATATTTACCCTCCCTCTTTAGTTCTAACAGTGTCTGTTTTTTAGGGTCCCCCAGGTCCCCCGGGCCCACCTGGCTTGCCTGGGATTCCAGGAAAGCCAGGAACTGATGTTTTCATGGGACCCCCTGGATCTCCTGGAGAGGATGGAGCTGCCGGTGAACCTGGGCCCCCGGTGAGCAGCTGAAGTCCTCTCTCCCTCTCTGTGGCCGTGGGGCTTCCTTTAGCCAGGGAGGGGTGTGCAGATTGCAGACCCCAGCACTATCTAAGGTTCATGATGGAGAGGGAGCAGCTAGCTAACATTTGTAAATAAAAACAAAAATCCACCTCATCTGAGTCACTGCTGAGGCTCTTAAGAAGCAGCAGCCAGGAAAAACATTGTTTTACACATTGTTCTGCTGCTTTATCGCAGTCAGTGTCAAAAATGCACATTCATGTAGGATCTTGGAATCATAGGACATCAGAGCTGGGCCTGGAGTGGGAGGCCCTTGGAAACCATCTAGTCCAACCCTTCCCCTGACTCCCTCACAGAGGAGAAAATGTGACCCAAGGGTGAAGGACACTCGTCCACAGGGGCATAGCCAGCAGTGGCCCAGCTGGGGCCAGGGACTGGCAGTCCTTCCTTGGGCCTGGCACAAGGCTCTGGGCCCCAGACTTACCTGCCTCCCAGCCCTCCTTTTCTAAGAAGGGTCTGTATGTGATTCTTAGCAGAGATGTTGTGGGCTGATTGTCATTAATGCTCCCCAGGGCCCTGAAGGACAGCCTGGACTTGATGGAGCCTCCGGACTTCCCGGGATGAAAGGGGAGAAGGTACATGGCACGTGGGAGGGTTCCAAAACATGGGAGCCACCAGGCAGCACTTCTCTCTCGGACCCCCAAGCCTGACCTTGGCTCTTATATGAATGACCCCCTGTAATCCCCCACTGGTCGTCTTTGCTGGATGTCCCCAGCATAGGACGCATTGTGCCCAAACCTGAACTCAGCATCTTCTCTGCCCCCTCCTGTGTGTCCCAGCTTTGGTGAATGGCACTGCCATCTACCGAGTCACCTGGACTCTAAGATGGGTCTTCCCCAACTCCTCCTTCCTCTTCCTTTCCTTTCATGATTGGTCAGTTGCCAAGACTGGCTTTTACATCTCTCACCTTTCTCTCCACGCCCAATCCATCCTCCAGCCGCCTGCCCAGCCCACTTTCCTGCAGCGGGCTCTCATCAGTCATTGCCCTGTCCACTGGCTCCCTGATGCCTGCAGGACAAAACCCTAACTATGTGCAGACCCTCCAGCCCTTCCTGATCTGCACTTGCCACCTCTCAAGCTCATCACCTACCATGACAGCATGCAGCCCCTGGGCCAGTGCATCAGCCCTGCTGCAATGCTTAGGACATGCCTCCTGGCCTTTGCTCATTATTTTCTCCCTGTCTGGGATGTCCTTTTCCTTTTCTGGTCCTCCAAGCCCCAGTTGATATATATCCTCTGGGAATCTCTCCCAGACTCTTTATGGGCAGAAAGCATCCCTCCTTCCTCCCCTTTCTATCAGCACAGTTTTTATGCTGCCAGAACCTTCTTAGCAAGTGACACTGAAGGTGTTAGCTTGCCTGTCTGCTCCTCACCCCTACCCTGACATAGAGCCTGTGGTAATGTCTCTGGATCCTTGGAACCTAGCACCAGCCTCCATTAGTGTTTGATGAACGAATGAAACAGCCTTCAGACACCACTTTTGTCTGCCATTCCCAGAGTGTGGCCTGCCTTCATTCTCTGTCTGTAAGCCCATCCTGTCTCCTGTCTGTAAGCCCGTGGTGGTGCTGGGAGGGTAGGGGGGTGGGATTCCTGCCCCTACAGCATTCTCAGGCTGGATGATGAGATAGCTGTGTCTGGCAAAGGGGGGCAATAGAGATCAGGTGAGCCTCATGCTAATGATGGGGCCAGTGGGTTTTACTAGGGTTTAGAGGAGGGAGGATCTCTCCCAGTGGGATGGGAAGTGCAGGCCTTCTGTGCACTCCTCATGAAGATATGGAAAATGCCAACACCTTAGACACCACCGTTGTCCCTGAACTAAATTTCCAGCTTCTGTCAGCTCTCTAGTGTGTTTAATTGAAACAGTAACTCAATTTTCATGGAAAGCTCATTTCTCAGAAAAAGAAACAATTGTCAAGCTTTGTAGAACTCATTTTACATGTACCAACTGTTTTATAAGAAATTAAATTTTGCAGGAAACACCACAGACCTACACTCATCTTGCCTGTTCTTCTCACCAGCTTCCACCTACCCACTCGTACACATCCCTCCCACACTCTGTCTCGCACGCCCGCGCCCACATCTGCATGCAGAACGCCCGTGTAGATGCACTCAGCAACTGCTCGGAGAATCAGCCGTGCTTGGAGCGGCAGGCTTGCCCGGGATTACTGTTGGAGATCAATTCATGTTTGTTTTCAAATTTCATCTGAAATTTACTATGATTCTCAATATGTTATACTGTGTGTATATGATGATCTCTGGTCAAGTGAAAGGAGACTCTGGAAGGACTTGGAAATTTGCCTCTGGAGAGCTGGAAGGAAACCTTGCATATGACATTTACTTTATTTTTATTTTATTTTTTTAAAAAAAGGAAACCAAGGAGCATAGTTTGGATGTTAACAAAAACATGCTAAAGGAAATGAACAGTCTTGGATGTTACAAAACATAAGATCCAATGTTACGTTTGATCCTTGACTCCCCACCACAATATATGTCCTTCAGCTTGCACACTTCTAGTGGCAAGGAACTCATTCCCTGCACAGGCAGTGCCTTCCATGGTTGGATGAGTCCACTTGTAGGGAAGTCATTCTTCCTGCTGCTGTGAAACCAGCCTCCCTTCTCATTAGCAGGGCACATAGAGCAGTCTAGGCATTTATCTAAAGTGGGAGTTTCTCCCTCAAGAATAAGATTCAGTTTATATAGTTAGAATTTTTTAAAATTATTTATTTATTTATTTATTTATTTATTTGTCTTTTTCGTGACCGGCACTCAGCCAGTGAGTGCACCGGCCATTCCTATATAGGATCCGAACCCACGGCGGGAGCGTCGCTGCACTCCCAGCGCCGCACTCTCCCGAGTGCGCCACGGGCTCGGCCCGAAAAAAATTTATACATAGAATAGTTACTATCAAATGTGAGATTGTCATCAAAATGTGGACGGTCATTGGAATTTATCAAATAGCTTATTCCGAGTTCAATTATAGAAGTATTCCTTATTTAATTTTCCCCAAATTAAAATGAGCAGCTAACTCTAAGATCTTTAACCCAAGAGGGAATAGGTGAGGAGCAGCCTGTCTTCCCACTTGCAGAGTGCTTCTGGAAAGGTTGCTGAAGAACTTGGAGACGGTGGACCTCTGAAAAATCATTCCTTTCTGCTTTTTGCACTGTGGTTTCTGCCATCCAGTTCTTCAGGACGTATCTAGGATTAACAGTTGTCTTCTTCCAGAATCTAAGTCATTCATGACATTCTGCAGTCTCAAAAGGTACTGGGACACCCAGGCAGGAAAGAATTTGTGCTTTGAAATTTTTTTCAGCGGCTAGAATTGCTGAGGAATGTTGAGATCCCAGTAACTGGCTCTGAGTAATTTCACTGAACTGCCGAAGTGTCATTGTAAAATCGACTTCTGTGTTTTCCATAAGATGTAAGAGAAATGCAATTAAATCATCATTACCTTTCCTTTCTCCCATTAATCCCAATTTGTCTTTGAACAATTCTCTAAATCTCACATAATGAAGAACAGGCTACCCTTCAAGAATCTGAGCAGTGAGCTGCTTTTGCTTAAGATGTGGTAATGGGTTTAGAGCTCGTAACAATGTGTTTAAATGAAACGTTGCAATATTTTCCTGATTTTCTATTTTTATGTCTTCTTTCATCATCAGATGTTGTTGGTACAACATCTGGATGATAGGCCTCCATAAAAGCAAATAGACCATAGTCAAGTGTAATGAATAACAAACTGTAGTTATCAGTATTACAAACACCATGAGCAAAACCAACAGACATCCACAAGGCAGTAAGTTGGAAGTGCTGTCTTCAGTAGGAAAAAAAAAAAAGTCCATGTATCTATTAGGTTATTTGATGTTCCTATATGTTGAAGTCTAGCCATGTCCTTAGTAAATCCAATTCACCATAATGAGCCAAAATTTCTAATGAATTCTAAACCATGATTTTGCAACACGCAGCACTACCGTACCTCATTCCTTTACAATGTTTCCATTGCAGAACTGATCTCTCCATATTTCATCACTTAAAACCACACTTGCAGCTCTGCTAGTTGGAATTCCAAGATAGTACACAGCCTCACTACACGAAAATTCTCTCTCTGAAGAATGAAGTACAACTCTACCATTACTATTTTGGACTGTGGATTCTTTCCTGAGCCTTTTAATTGGAGCTCCCACTTTCCAGCCTGCCTGTTCACATAAATTCCATCAAGATAGGCTCTTCCATCCTCAAGCTGATCTGCTCATGTTCCAAACTGGTGACCACCATATCTGTGAGCCATTGAAATGGATCCAAATACTATCTTTTCACCGTATACCAGTGGGATAAAATCATCTGTTTCTGAGACAGATAAATCAAGGTCCAAAATATCTTCTAAAACTTCCTTTGAAACTGCTACAAGATAAATTGTTAATTTGAAAGGAATAGGGAAAGCAATTGAAAAAATACAGTTTTTGCTTTAGGAACATAATTTCCTTTAATAGGATCAATTGGCGACACAGCCAGTTGAGGTTTTCAGAGATGAGGCTACTTAGTGTCTGTTTCGCAGTAGCCCTGATGGTGGTTTGACTTGCTAGACTTGGCACTCGCGTCAAGGACAGATGCAACAGGCAGCGGATGATGGCGTGACTGGTCACACCTGAGAGAAGCAGACACAGAAATTGTAGCCTCTGGATCAGGTGGCAAAACGAGAACCCAGTTCTTTGAGCCATATTTCTGCCCCAGGTGGGAGGTCACGCTTAGCTTCTCCCTGGCAGGGCTGGCCAGCAGGAAGGTGACAGGTCCCAGATACAGCCACATCCTTCACCAAGCACTTCTCCCCCAGCCTTCCCAGAGTGGCCAGGATGTCCCCTCTGGCTCTCTGGCCAGGGAGATGTTGAGGTTCCACGAGGCTGGCTCAGGAGGATCTGAGTGTTTTGAGCACAGAAATTCAGGGCCACTCCAGAATCGCTGTTCCTGCCTTAGGATCCTGGCGCCTCCTGGAGGCCCAGTGCCCACCCCACCCTCATCCCCCGCTGTCCCCATTTGTAGGCCAAGCAGTGGCAGGGTCTCTCCACAGGAGAACAAAGAGGCAGTCATTGTGAGAGGCAGGGCCTTTGCCATGCCCCAAGCATGCCCCAGGTGTGAGGCATGTGTCTTCCTCCAGCACCGTGAGGCAGCCCCTCACCCTGCAGATCCCTGAGCCTCACCCTGGGGAGAAACCAGCCCCTTGAGGACGGTTGTCACAGCTACTGAGCGAAGAGCATGGACTCCCAGTCTGGGAAGCAGAGAGAGGGCGGTTGTGGTGTGTTGGTTGCCTAATGTGTGCAGGCCTTTTTGTGGGGCACACTGTGGCCTTGCCTTTCCCATTTACCCTGAGAGCTCTGTTTAGGCTCATCCTAAGCTAGAGTCCCAAATGGTCTTAGCTGGAAGGAACCTGAAAAATTATTTAGCCCCCTGGTTTTTTAAATATGTCCTGGCAGAGGCATGGGACATTGTGGAAATGCCTTGGGGAACAAAGCAACTCTAATTTAGGCATTTTTAATTATGAAAGTGATATATGAATACATTTTTCATTGCTTCTTGTGTGCTATGTTTCCTCAGTTATTCACATTGCAGTATATCCTCTAGTCGTATTTTCAGAGAGGGTCTAGAGATGGCAAACTTTCTGACATCTTGGGCATTTTTTAAAAAAAATAACTCTGTAAGGATGACTGGTAAGGGGATTTTAATCCTTGGCTTGGTGTTGTCAGGACCACACTCAGCCAGTGAGCGAACCGGCCATCCCTATATAGGATCCGAACCCGTGGCCTTGGTGTTATCAGCACCGCACTCTCCTGAGTGAGCCACGGGCCAGCCCTCATCTTGGGCATTTTAAAATGTCTTTGATTTATTCTTATTTAATAGGGGATAGAATTCTATGTTCAAAGCCATTTGCCCTTGACAATTCGAAGATAATTTCTGTCTTCTAATTTCCAGTGTTGCTAACATAAAGTCATATTTCACTCTGATTCTGTCTGCTGAAAGTCATCTGACTTTTCCCTTTGGCAGATTTTGGGATTTATTTTACTTTACTCCTAGAATTTTGAAATTCCCCTACATTGTAACTGGATGTGTATTTTTTGAAAAATTGAGTCTTCTTAGTACTTTATAGACCTTTTGTCAGGTCGGGGAGAGGAGGTGCTTTTTAATCTGGATACTTCTACTTCTGTGTTTTTAAAAACATTTTAGCTATTGTTTCTTCAACACTGCTTTCTCTTTATTTTCTTTATTCTCTCCTTCGGTCACTCCAATTAAACAGGTGTCGGAACTTCTGATTCCATCCTCAGTATCTGTAACTGCTCTGTCATTCTAGGGCTTTATGCCCTTGTGCTGCTTTCTGGGAGAATTCTGTAGCCTGGTCTTTGTATTCATCTCTCTTAAGATGTGCCTATTCTGTTATTCATCCTTCTATAGAGTTCTTTATTTCAACAGTTGTATATTTTTATTTCCAAAATCTCTAATTGGTCTTTTTCATAACCACTGTTCTTATTTCGTAATAGTTTGTCCTTGTTTCCTGGCTGTAATATACTCCTTTTTCTCACTGAGAACATATGTTGTGTACTCCAGGCCCCAACTGGATTGTTTTAACTCTGTTTCCTCAGGCGTATAGTCTATTGTTGGTTTTGTTGTCTTTCATGGTGTTGCTTTTCCTCAGGTGTTTCGGTGTTTCTTGCTTGTGTGTTTGCTTTCGAATTGGGATCCCGCTTTCGTCTGTTTCCTGCCTCCCTACAGACTGTTGGGGGGGTGGGCAGCCTCTGCTTCCGAGACTTGCAGGTTTCAGGAAGGGAACGGAAGGACTAGGGTGGGCCATCAGGCAGGGCACCTCAGGCTGGTCTTCAGAGTCTGGGGTCCCCCGGACCTCCCAGGATTCCCTAACCACCAGGGATTCTACCCTATCTCTTTGCCCCAGTAGACAATTCTTATTGTTCTTATGGTGTTAAGGCACCCATAGGTGCCCCTTGGCAGGAGTGGGGAGTGGGAGGGGAGGGCAGAGGGCTGTCCTGCAGACTTTCCACCTGTCTCCCTGTCAGAGGCCCACGGACCACACGCTGCTCCTGGCTTCCACCACTGCTTTGCAGGTTTCTTTTCTCCCTACGGATTCTCCCATGGCTGAGGCCTCTGTCTTCAGCTTCCCATCTGTTTTCCCTTTAGCATTTCCAACTATTTCAAGTCCAGCATGATCTTATTTTTGAGCATGGCTCTTTTAGAACTATGCATTCTGTCATTCCTATGGATTCGATACAAGAAGGGGACTAGCCCAGGGAAAAGGGGGTGGTTGGGGTGGGGGGAAGGCACAGTCTTAGATGGCTGGCACCTCTTCATCAGTGCCACTGCTGGCTTCTTCCCTTGCAGGTGCGTTTGTGCTTTCCTCAGAGATTCTCTGTCTGGGGGCCTCGGCCTCAGTCTTCTGATGTAGGGCAGTGCTCTCGTAGCTGACCACTCCTACTGGTCGCCCTTCTGCTTGGAACTCTTTTCTATAGGATCCACATCCAACCTCCCAGGAAACTGTAGTGTAGTCCCCATGGGTGTGGACATGAACCCGCTCTAGTGCAACCCTCTCTCCTATACTGTGCCCTGGGGGCTATTCTGTCCAGTTTTTGGTCTTTAGATCTTTCCAGAAGAGAATCGGTCATTTCCCCCATATCTCCAAAACTCCAGGGTTTAGCGCTGGGGGAGGCACCCCTATACCTCCGCCATGGGAGGGTGGGGAAGGGGTTACCCAGTACCCTGACAACTCTCCAAGGGAATTTTTCTGTGATCTCTCCCTGGTTAATCTTCCACTTCTCTATTTTTCTCTTGAGGTAGGTGATGAGCTAATAGTTGAAAAATAGGTTTCACAAGCTTTCAGCATGACTTGCCTAGGAGACTAACACCTAATTCTGCATTTTCTTCTGAACATACCTAATGAGATAGACATTAACTGGCCCTTGTTTTTGTTTTTCTGGTTTTTTCAGGGAGCAAGAGGGCCTAATGGCTCAGTTGGTGAAAAGGTAAAAAAAAAAAACAAAAAAAACCTCTCTCCTCTTCCTTCTTCCCCTTTCTTTGGGTTTACTGTAATTGGACTGTTGGGCTGGAGTATGGAACATATAAATGTCAAGAAGCAGAGAGAAGCATGTCTCAGAGGAACTGCTCAGGGAAGGCACGACAGCTGGGGCTGGGGAGTCCGCGCCCTTCTGTTCTGTCCTTCCTCGCCCCTCCCTACACATGCAGTCACGTGAGCGTATCAGCTTATCTCCACGTGAAATGTCAATTAGCGAGACAGCTGTGTCTGTACCATTAAGCAGTACGGATCAGAGAATTCATCAACCTAATTAACTTCAAAGAGTAGTTTTCTGACTCAGGCGTTCATGTTTTTCCCTTTCACGAGAGAACCCAGGGCTGGGTAATCAGCCTGTCCTCTTCCTTGCAGGGTGACCCTGGTAGCAGAGGCTTACCAGGGCCCCAGGGGAAAAACGGACAAGTTGGCACTCCTGGGGTCATGGGACCCCCAGGGCCTCCTGGACCCCCTGGACCCCCTGGCCCTGGATGTGCAACGGGACTTGGATTTGAGGTACTTTCCCCCCTTTCTGTGGTGTAAGAATGATGCTCACTGAGGCTACTGGACAGAGCAGCTTCCTGAACGCTGTCCAAAGGCAGGGGCTACACCGATTCCCCTCTGACACCCCCACCACCCCCTCCAGCTCCCAACACCACACCTGGCCCAAGTAGGTGCTCAGGAATTGCATCTGAAATTCTCAGTCTTCCTCCCCGCAGGATACCGAAGGCTCTGGAAGTATCGGGCTGCTGAGTGAACCCAGAATCTCGGGACCAACGGTTTTGAGTGTAGGTTGACTTTTGAAACCTCATTATGAGGATTGTCGTGCTAGAGTGAGGAGCTGTGAGTGCCTTCCTGGCTCTGCCACTTTCAGCGATTCACCCCCCTGTGCCCTCAGCCCCCAGCTGTGCAATGGAGAGACGAGGTGCCCTTTACAGCTGCTTGCCCTGAGGAGCGGCCCAGAAGTTGTGCACAAAACATCCTGTGTAAAAACTTGCAAACCATCTTCATCTCTGTTCACTTCTCTCTCTCTCTCTCTCTTCCCCTCACCCCCTGTCCCTTATCACCAAGCACCTCATTGCCTCGCTCCTGCTGCCCCATTCAGTACTCACTCTGCCCATTTCGGGACCCTGCACTCCTGGCAGGTGCCACTCCTGCTGCACCTAGCCTGTGGGGATGCTGTCCATCTTCTGCTCTGATGCCTGCTGTCATGGGACCAACCTCCTGCATCTCATTACCTCTGTGAAGTGGGACCCAGAGCTGAGCACCGAGTCCAGGAGACTGAATATGCAGACCTCCCCAGCCCCCAGATGCAGAGGGCTCTGAGGTTCCAGGTCAAGAGGCCACTCACCCCGTGCTGGGAGAGGGCCTCTGCTTCTCTTGCTCTCTGTGGGGTGCTGTCACCTTCTGACTCTGGAAGGGGATTTGCCCCTCAACCTTTGCTCCCATTGCCTGGGAGATGTGGGAAGATGAAAGGATAGAGGGAGAGTAAGCAAAGTGAGTAGAAGAAAACCACAGAATGTTTGTTTATCTGTTTTTATTTTTTCAGGGTCCCAAAGGAGAAAAAGGAGACCAGGGACCCAAGGTAAGGTCACAGATCGGAGGTGGGGAATGGGAGGACTTTCCAGCCTAGTTCTAGGAACATTATCCACCTACAATGAGTTCTTTTTCACTCTCGCTGCTATAACCAGGGCGACAGGGGGATGGATGGAGCCATCATCGTGGGACCCCCTGGGCCCAGGGGGCCACCTGGGCGCATTGAGGTCTTGTCTAGTGTGAGTATTGTCCAGGTCAGAGCTTGCCTATATGTTTTCTACCTTTGCTAGAGGGGAGAAAAGGTTATGCAGGGGCACGTAGCCAGCACCTGGTGCCAGAGCTTCCGTCTGCCAGCATGCTTCACCTGTCTGCACTTACCCCAATACTGCTGTTCTCTGCTTCCAGAACCTTCTTTTCTGGTTGTCAGCATTTGGGGTCAACTCAAAAAGAGCCTAGAGGCATGAGAGGTGTTGTGGTCTTGCAGTGACCCCAAATAAGCAGCTGGGGAAGAGGATTCTTCCCCAGCCAGATTCTGAACAAGTGAGAAATAAAGCCAGAGAGGAAGAGGTAGGCCCAAGGACCACCTTTATTACTGACAGAGGTTACATCGAAGGACTTGGCCCAGTGGGAGAGCCAATGCTCCTGCTAACTACACCCGAGAATCAGGCAGACTTGCCTACTGTACTGGTGTGCTTCCTGGAGGCAGGCAGATGCAGAGAAGGAAGGGTGGGGCTGAGCTGAGCACACCCAGAACTGCCTGTCAGGGAGCTTTCTCCACCTCTGCAGGGGCCAAGAGGAGCCAAGGTTACACTCAGTGGCTCCCTTCATGTCAAAGGAAACATCTTTGTATGGCCCCTTTGGAGTGTTTTTTGGCAGTCTCTTAAGACTAAAAATATCCATACTCCAAAATCCTGCGTGGAAAGATCTCCACACAAGGAAAGCATCTCCCTCTCCTCCAACCCTCGTCGACAGGGAAGTCAGTAACGTGTGGGTTTTTACTTCATCATTAACCCCCATCCTGGTACAGCAATGGCCTGTTAACATGTCTGTCTCCACTTGCTCCCTGGAGCTTCTTTTCTTCTCTGAATCCCCACTGCCCGGCACATTGTGCAGGCTCAATCAATGTTGCCGGACTGAAGTGCTGGGTGTCATTTAATTCTCTGTCCCTATCATAAACACTCTGGCATAAACACTCACGGGCATATATATACTCTGCCTCAGGTCCCCTGCTGGGCCCTGCGGGTATAAAGATAAGTAAGACACAGTTCCCACCCCCTAGGAGCCCCCAGTGAAGTCAGGAGAATGGCTGTAACAGCTGTACCCGAGAGGCAAAGGGATGTAAGTGGGGGGACAAGGGAGGAAAAGAGGTTTGGATATGAGAAATCAAGGAGGACTTTCTGGAGGAAGTTCTTTAAGCAGGAACTGGAAAGCTGAGAAGGATTTTTATCAGGTAGGCGTGGAGGACAGAACTTTCAGAGTTCAAGTGGCAAGGACACCCTGAGTCAAATGTGGGTATGCCCAAGGCACAGGGAGCTGACTGCCAGGGGGTAGCAGGCATGGGGGTGGATGAAGAGACATGGAAATTTGGAGAGGAGGCTGGAATGTGGACTGGGACCAGATCACGGTTCCCTTGATATTAGGACATCACATTTATGAAAAACCGTGGCCCTTTGGAGAGAAATAACATCGTGCTGGTAGACAACAGAAAGACAAAAAGTCCCAAGTATCTGGAAAAAGGATGACTAGAGTTAAAAGAAAAGAAGTATAATTAAAATATCAAGTGTGGGTAAGGGTATGGGGGAAAAGGTAATCTTGTATGCTTCTGGTGGAAGTGTAAATTGTATAGCCCCTTTGGACAGCTCTTTGGCAGCCTGTTAAAACTAAAAATGTCCATACTCCAAAATTCCACATGGAAAGTTCTCCACACAATATGGTTGAGTGAAAAAAAGCCAGCTGAGGGATAATACATACAGCCTGATGCCATTTATGTAAAATAACCACATGGACACACACACACACATTCACGTATATGCAGCAACACTATATGCTTTCTATGGGTATATATACATATATATATGTTTAAAATTTTAAAAGAGAGATGGTATTCATGGACTGTGTAATTTTAAAATTAATTAAAAGAGGAAAGTGATAAGGCAGCTCAGGGTTGTTTTTTATAAGAGTGGGAGGGAGGGATGTGTTTGGCAGTGGGTTGAGGGTGTTCTCAGTGTCTGCTGTGTTCTGCCATGCTGGGTGACTTCAATTAAAGCCTCACTGCCAGAAACAAAGCAGAACACGTGCCATCCTTTGTCCTCATTGTCTGATTTTTCTCTTTTCAGGCTTTGATCAATATTACCCGTGGATCCATGAATTTCTCAGACATTCCTGAGCTCATGGGGCCTCCGGTTTGTATCCACAGCTGCCCTAGAGTGAGGTTTCTACCCACACACCCCTGTTGAAACAAAGTTGGGTTGGTTTGGAGTCCTTTTACTCCCAAAGTACAGCTAGAATATATCAAAGTAGAATGGTAAGAGGACTTCGCATTTTTGAAAAGTTGCTATCACATTAAAAATTGATCCTGCAGAGAGTTTTGTCCAATGCAATGGAAATCTGCCGTCCCACTCATCGTAAATATGTGTAATAGAAATCAGAGAATTCTAAGTAACAAACCAGTTACTGTCTGTGCAACAATTTTGGCTTGCTTTCATTTATATTATCTCATTTCATGGAAGAGGAAGAGCCTAGAGAGACCTATCCTCGTGCTTATGGGGAAACTGGAGCACAGTGGGGAATGTGGCTTGCTTTCGTCTTTCTAGCCCCATTCTAGAGGTCTGGAAATGAACACACAAAGAAGTCACATTATTTCTGCAGTCCACAGTTGGCCCATAGCACAATAGGATCTAAGAGGAAGGAGGCTTCCTCCCACAGCCTGTGTAATAAATCCATGTTGCAACTGCCAGCATCTGCTGGTGGCAGTTGGGCAGAGAGGAAAGAGCTCTGGTCTTCGGCACCTTGAGGTTCCAGCCCCATCTCCACTACACACCACTCTGAGCCTCTGATTCTCTTCCCTGATAACACCTCACCAGTCTTTGGGGCAGCTTATAAGAGGTGAGGGATGGGAAACTGCTTTGCACACAGTGGTACTCTGTGCAAGTCACCGTGGAAATGGAAGCTTACAGTTTCACAGGTGCTGGGGCCACCACCCCTGAAGACCCCAATGAGGTTGGCCTGAACCCCTGTCCATTCATGACCTGGGGAAAACCCAGTGCCTGCCCCAGGATTTCTGCAAACCTGGCCTGGCACCAGGTTTCTCCTTCTGCCTCTGTTTGTGGATTGTCTGCCTGTCTCTTCTGTGCTGCACCCAACAGGGCTCCCTTTCCTTGATTTCTACTAAAACTCCAATAATCAACCCTGAAACAAACTAGCAAACAAAAGTCTACTCACAGATGGTCTTTGTTTTCCCCAGACTATAGGAAGTTTAGGGTGACAGGTAAGCTGATACTGAAGCAAAACACAGACAGCCTAAAATTGGAGATTGGGTGTCTGGGTTGTAACAGCGCCTGGCCTTGTCTGCTGTATTCCCTTGCCTCCACCCACTTTCCTTTTCCTCACTTCCTTCCCATTTGCTCCCCTCCCCTGGGAAGAATCCAGGCCTTCGGGGCCCCTTCATCCCTAATTCTGGATCGAGTGGCAGTTCCTGTTCAGTGACATTTCCCTCTCTGGGAGGATTCAAGTCCTGGCTGTCACCCTGATGCTTTTCCACCCTGCTATAGATACAGTATGTTGAGAAACATGTCTCTAGCTAGCTCGCTTGCTCGCTCTCTCTCTCTCTCTCTGTGTGTATATATAGAGATACAGATACAGATATAGACATAGACACAAATACAGATATAGATATCTATATATCATGCCAAACTCGTAAGCCTTTGATAGCTGCAGGTGTCTGGGGTTGTCAGGAAGAAGGGTCCTGGCCCCTGCGGAGTGGAGCACAAACTCTGTGTCCCAGGTCCTTTAAAATTCTCACTGCTACTCAGGGAAAAGAACTGAATCCACTAGCATGCACTTGCTTCCACCCCAGACACCCCAGTTCACCCCTGAGCCTACTCCTCAGAGTCTGATAACCAAGGTCCCGGTGCTGCATTCATCAGCCCAAAGATTTCAGACATTGAGCAGTTTCATGGAGGAGGCTGTGACAGAATGCGGAGTTTTGGTGGGGGGTGGAAAGGGTGACTGTGGGTGCCTCAGTGTAGTTTCTGCCCCCAGCACTGACTAGCCCTGTGACTTTGCATGGTTCCTGCCACTCCCAGACCTCAGTCTCCTCCTCTGCACAATGGGCTAATGAGCCCTGCTGTGGGAACATGCTTAGGCCTTTGGAAGGTGCTGGCAGGGAGTGGGTCCCTGAGGAGCAGTGTTCTTGCTGACTCTGGAAATCCTGCTTTGTCTTTGGTGTGTCACAGGGGCCCGATGGTGTGCCTGGGCTGCCAGGATTTCCAGTAAGTACCACCGTAGCCATCTTCCATCTGTGCCCTGGGGCTGTGCTCATTCCTTCCGCCTGGAATGATGTTTTCCTCCATGTCTGCATGACCAAGCTCTAGCGCCATCTTGTTCACTAACTCTTTCTCCTCGCTCACACCTGGAAGTGACAACTTCTTTAAGTTCCATATGGCTTTATTTTCACCACTCTTGTGGTCCTTTCTTCCTTAATGACAGTTATCTGTGCCCTTGCCTCTTTTTTCTCAACTATTCTATGACAGCTTATGTAGGGTTGGGTCTTACTCATCTCCCTTTACCCAGGACCACCCAGAACCTGAGCCAGCAGTTAATTTCCTATGAATGCGAGTGGATGAGTCTAGCATTTCAGATACATAAAGTCCCTGAAGAGACAGGGTGGTGGCGATGGAGGGTGGGGAAGGGAGGGGAACTATGGAATAGAAGTCCAACAATTAATTGTCTGTATGCACCACTATATGGCTTTCACTAGGAAAGGTGAAAATGCGTTTCTGTGTAGAAAGTCATTTATTTGTCCAAAAGGCTGAGTCTTGTTGAAGCCCAAGGCCTGGGATTTGCACTATTTCTCCAAGATACTGGAGCTATGAAAGGTCTGATGCCGACAGGTGACATGCACTGCTTCCAGGATAAACGAAGGAAACTTATTTAAAATGTCATAGAAATGTGTTCCTGATGGTGGAATAAGTGATCTTTTTTTCTATTTCTTTACACTTTTCTGAACTTTTTACATTTTCTAAAGGAGCATATCCTATGATAACACTAAAAATACGTGTTAACTAGACATTAAAAAGCAGGAGAGAGAGTGGTGGCCACAAGATCTCTTGGTGAGCAGGAGAGGAGGCTAGACCTCTGAGCCCCAGTCCCGGTCCCAGCTTGGCTGCTCCAAGTCCCAGGGCATGTTCCAGAACACATTCTCCTCTAAATGAGAGGTTCTGTGCGCCTGAGGGAGTCCCAGCATCCTTAGCCTCCAGGACCACTGTAGGGAGCAAGGAGGGGACCAAACAGGCAGGATCCAACTACCAACCTTCAATAAGGGAAGCTCCATTTGACATATTTTATATATTGGGCTTTCATTTGACTTCATTTTGAAAAAAAGGAAAGAGTTTCACTGCTAAAATATAATGATAAATATTTGAAAGCCACTGCTAGAATAGGTAAGTCACCCTTTTGCCCAGAAGACAAGACAGGGACTCAGTTAAGTGGCAATAAAGGGGTGAAATGTCCTTTGGGGCCAGCTTTGTTCTATGTGAGTCATCGTCTCAGGCCTTCAGTGTCTGTTGCAGTTGGGAAGAGGTCACCTCTGGCTGGGTGTGTGAATTTATCTCTGCAGAGGCGTGGAGGGCAGTCCTGAGGGGGACAACATGAGCATTTGTGCAGAGGCCATTGGGGATGCAGAGAGGTGAAGGGAGAGGTGGGGTGGAAGAGGAGGAGCTGAGGCCTGGCTGAGCTGGGCTTGGGTGTCAGGCTAGGGTGTGTGGATCCCATCCCATAGGTCGTGGGGAGCCAGAGAAGGAGTAGGAGTCAGGGAAGGTGAATGGTGGGGGAAGCGGGCTGCCTGATGGCCTGGGGGAGCCATGGACTGAGCAGAGGCAGCAGGACCAGGTAACAGGCTGTTTCAGTAGCACTCAGTTGGAGGAAACTAAGATGCAAAGAGGTGTGGGGCCTTTGGGCCTCCTAACACTCAGTGCTGTCTTCTTTCCACTAGACCACAATTTCTGAAAGTTAAGAGAATATCATGGCTAATCATGACTTCCATCTGCCTGGGAATAGCACTCTCTATTCTATTTTTTGAAAAAAAAAATTCCGATTGGTAAAGCATTTTAATCTTAAATAACAAGATTCCTTCCAATGATTTCTTTCAGGGCCCAAGAGGACCCAAAGGGGACACTGGTTTGCCTGGATTTCCAGGACTAAAAGGAGATCAGGTAAGGAGCCCAGGTATCTGGGTTGGATCGTGCTCCAGAATAGGCTACACATTTCAAATTGGCTGAAAGTAGAAAGTAGCTGTTAACTTTTTTCTTCATTGAGATACAGACTTGCCCCTTTAAATTGTACAATTCAGTGATTTTAGTAGATTCACAAGGTGGGATAGTCATTACCATTATCTAATTCTTGACCATCTTTATCACACCAAAAAGAAATCCTGCACCTATTAGCAGTCACTGTTTAGCTGTTAACTTTTATAATCTCAAGGGTCCTCCACGGTGAAGTTTGCCATGGTTGGTGATACCGATTTTCACCATAATTTGGAAAGAGAACTCAGTTGAACACTCTCTCGAATGCTGTTGTTGCACATGCCATACTTCGTCTAACTGCCTGTTGGGCATCACTGCTAGAATGTGCACTCCCTGAGGACAGGCTTTGTGCCAGTGTCTTTTCTAGAGCTCCAGAACTAGTACAGGGCCTGGTACACAAACGACACTGGAAATACTTGTCGAGGAAAGACTATATAATTAATGGATAAAATGAATGCTAATATTTAGAAATTATAAGTTGGGGCATTCTGCAGTTGGATGGCAGTCTTGGTCCAAAATCTTTGCCATCAATATTTAGCATACAGAGCACTTCCTGAGAACTCCCAGGGTTCAGAACTGACCTTTGTACCCTTCCACATTTGCCTCTTAGAATTAACTTCCCAGTTGGTCCAAAGACTGGATTGGATTAATTTCTTCCCTCATCCATTTATGGACTCATCCACCTTTTATCCATTGATGCCCTAAGGTGTGTCAGCCAATTTCCTGTCCTAGGCTCTAAGAACGTAGAAATAAGATGTGAGCAACAGATATGCAAAGAGACCGCAGAGAGCATGTCCTTTGCTGTCGTGCAGGTCTGCACTCCTCGTGGGGCACTGTGCAAGCCCCTGAACCTGCTGTGGGGAGGCATGGAGGGGTGCTGTGCTCTCAGAGAGGAGGCAGCTTGGGCTTCTCCCCTCTCTGCTGGTCCCCCACCCCCATTCCACACTGGCCTCCAAGGAAGAGAGAGGCTCTGATATCTATTGGGCCACTGTTGCAAAGTGTGGATGGCTGGGTGTTCTGGGCAAAGGTTTGGCACCACATGGGGATGATGTCTTGGGACGCTTTTGCTGCCACAGGTCTGCAGAAATGGAATGGGGCCAGGGCAGCTCTGGAGTGGGAGGATTGGCTCTTGCTTTAAATGCTCTGTTTCCTGTTTGGTGAGGTCAGATGGATCTAGAGAGACCAGCGTGCCACCCCCGCCCCTAACCTCCTACCACCTTGAATGACTGGGACGGGCGCCCAGGCACCTCTGCTCTGGCCATTGCGGCAAACGCACTTTCTCTTGCTCTGCCTCTAATGCTTTCATGCTTGCTGCTGCTGCTCAGGACTGCCTTTCCTTACCAGAGGCATCGTAAGATCCAAGTATCAGGTATGGGCTCAGGAGGATGGAGACAGATGCTGCTCTGCTTGCTTTGGTGCCATCGCCCTGGCTGCTTCCAGCCCTGTTGAAAGCACGCTTCAGTGTGCACCCCCCCAGATCCCCAGGGGCCAGCATTGAAGTCTGGGGCCAAAGCCTCAAGGTGACATAGAAGATTTCTCTCCCTGGCCTTGTTCACTGGACATACATCTTCTCAGAAGCCTCCTGAGGTAGTAGATGGTCTATGAAGACAGGATTAGGGGTGGGATCCTGCTTCCTTACCACCAGTCCACCCATCTCATGTTTCCCAACATCTGGGGTAGCTTTGCCTGACCAAGTGAGTATTTGCACATGAGCCAGGATTTTGGGGACAAAGTTGTACACAGACACACAAGGCCCCTATGTGGAGAGAGGCTTCTGTGTTGGGAGAGACATCATCTTTTTCCCAATTTCAAGTGTTTTAACAAGAATAAGTATTCTTGGAGGAAACAAATCTTGAGTTGCTAGGAAAACAAGCCATCAAACACATTAGGAGCCAGAGGTTCCGGGAGGGGCACCATGTGGCAAATGGTGGACCATATTAGGACTAGATCCTAGGGGTCTGAGAGTGAGGATGCAGATCTGTCCTCAGTGGGAGCCCTGGGGGGGCATAGAAGACATGTCTGTGATCTAGGACAGTGACTGTGATGGTGCACAGAGGGGACAGCTCAGAGAACATTTGGTCACACAGCAGGCTGCTACAGTGCTCTAGTGTGAGGTAGTGTTGGAACAGTGGGCTTGGAGGGGTGAGGGGAAGGCAGGAGTGGGAGGTCTTAGTGATCCTCTGGACAAGGTGGCAGGAGGAGGTTCAACTTCATCGAAAAGTTCTCTGAATTTCAGGGTGAAAAGGGAGAGCCAGGTGCAGTCCTCACAGGGGACATTCCTCTGGAAAGGCTGAAGGGGAAAAAGGTAATTATGCCACCAAACCCTGAAGGCACCCACTGCTTCAGGTTCCTGTCTTTGTTTCTGCCACAAACAGTGTTCCCCTGAGTGATCAGAATGCATCTTCCTGTTTTAGGGTGAACCTGGAGCACATGGAACCCCAGGACCCATGGTAAGCCAGAGCATCTCTCAGCTGGGTCTGCACTGGGGGTTGAAGCATTTATCTTACTTTGGCTCAATTAGATTTAGTTGTCCCAGTTGTGAAAATACAAAAGACGTGGTAAAATGTGCATTATTATGGTTAGGCTAACTGCAATGAAGTACAAATCTCAGCAGTTAACGCAATGGCAGCTTATTCTCGCTTTTGCCCTGTCCACTGCGGTTGTTCCCAGTTGGGCGTCTCCCCTCCAAGCAGTGACTCGGGGACCCAGGCTGCTCCCATTCTGTGACTCTGCCATCTTGTGGATTCACCAGCATCTTCCAGCTGGCAGGCTGAGGTTGGAGAATGGGAGGAGACAGTGGAAGATAATGAACATCACTTCTAGCACATTCCTCTGGCCAAAACTCCGATGCCTGGAGCTTCAGACATGTAGGTTAGCTGTGTCCCCAGGAAAGAGAGCAGAACCGGAATGTGGAGAGCACTGACAGTTACACCACAGTCCTTGCCAGCTGAAGATTGCCAGTTGCCTAGGGGACCTTCAGAGGAAGCCCGTGAAACCTCCCTGGGCTTTTGGACTCTGGCTGTGGATCTGCTACTTATGTGCTGTGAGACCTTGAGCAGCCCTCTTCTTTCTCTGGGCTTCTGTTCTCCCATCTGTACATTGAAGGGATTGAATTAGTACTAGATGATATTATAGGTCCCTTCTGGCCTTTCTGTTCTAGGAATTTTTAACCCATATGGGCTTCTGAGCAGTTTTCATAACTACTCTTTCTCTCAGGGATGAACCCTAAACTTCTCTGTCATATATTCTTCTCCAGAGAACAAAGAAAATTCAGGTGTAGAACATCCACTGTGGGTCAGACACTGCACTGATAGTTCTCATAGGCCATCTCATTTCATCTTTACCACCCTGAGAGGTGATTATCAGAACCCTTATTTTGTAGATGAGGAGGCCAAGGCTCAGAGAGGTTAAGTAACCTGCCCACTGTCATACAGCTTGTAAGTGGCAGAGTGGGGTTTTGAGCCAGCCTGTCAGACTCCACCACCAGAGAGGCTCTGTCCAGGCTCTTTCCACCACACCCCACAGCCTCCAATGGACAAGCTGCCATTGATTCTTTTGGAATATTTTGGGCTAGAGAATTGTACATGGAATTTGGTTGAAGCTGGCTCTCAGGCCTGGGGAGAAAGAATCACACATTTCTTTAACAGACATGTGTCCTTCATGAATGGCCCGTAATCTCCAAGGTGCTTCCTTCAAAAGACCTTCTGAGGCCTTTGGACCCTTAGGTCAGGCAGGAAGAACACCCTGGAGTGAGATGGCTGAGGGCTAAGGCAGACTGGGAGAGTCCTGTGTTACCACTGGTTAGCCGCTTGCTAATCTCCAACACTGTGGAAGGGGCAGACAGTTGGCAATGGTGGCCAGTGGGTGGCCAGACGCCTTGAGGTTGTTCCCACTGAAACCCAGCTGTGCACAGCTTGCCAAACACAGGCAGTAAGGGGCACCTTCTTCTAGTTTGCATCAAGGTGCCATATGGGGCAGCTGTGGCCCTGGTGACTAGTATAGCTTACAACTCCTTTACAAATTCATTAGGGTCTCGTTACTCAAAGTGTCCATGGACCAGCATCATTCACATCACCTGGGAACTTCTTAGAAATGCAGAACCTCGGGCCCCACCCCAGACATACTGGATCTGCATTTTAGCAAGATCCAGGTGATGCCTGTGCACATTTGGGAAGTGTTGCACTAGAACATAGCAGCCACGTGGCCTGTTAACCCCTCTGGTGTTGCTTTTCTTTCCCTAAGAGTAATGTGGACTGGGTACTTTACATACAATCCTGTTTCAATTGTTTTTATTTGCCACTTTTCAGGGCATGGCTATACATGTTAATTAATGGTAGAAGGAAGAAGGGATGTGGCGGGCCCTAGGCTTAAATGAGTCATTCCTCTGGGAAACAGGGCAGACCCAGCTATAGGAGTGAGAAGGTGCAGACTGAAGATAGAACATGTTCTGGGAAGAAGTACATTACAGATGGCATTGTAGGCCAAGTAGTCGCTGGAAGGCATGAGGATTCCTGCGGGAGGTTGGAACAGGAGGTTGGAGGAGTGGGCAGCCACTCTAGAAGCATGTGGACCTAGAAAGCCAGCACTGAAATAAGTTCTATGGGTCAGGGACTCTGCTGGAGGACTGGGATTCCAGGCTGAGACTGCGGACCCTAGGGACAGGTGGAAGCGAGGCAGGAACCAATTCCTGGAGCAGGTTATCAGGAAAGGCTGTGTTATCTAGAATGGGGGATGTGGTGAGCCCTGGGACATAAGACCTAGGGCAAAGGTCCATGTTCTGTGCCTGCCCAGCACCGGGCTACCTGGGTACTAGCGCCCTGAACTCTTGACCTGCTCCTTAGCTCTGACTGAGAGGGGTTGGGTTCAGAGTCTGGGAGAGGATAGAGCCTGTAGGAAAGGGGTGTGCGAGGGGGTGGAGCAAGTGCTTCTGGCTGGGAGCAGAGAGGCCAGAGACAAGGGGCCAGCAGGGGAGCACTCATGACTGCTCCTCACCATCCTTCCTCCTCTCAGTGGTTCATCATCACCACCGCCAACAAAAGCAGGCTGCACACCTGCATCTCCCTGTGATTTTCTGATCTGGTGTTTGTTTTGCATTTAGGGGCCCAAAGGCCCACCAGGACACAAAGGAGAATTTGGCCTCCCCGGACGACCTGTAGGTATCAGTGTTCCTCAGACTAGATGTAAGGGGAGGACAATGGGCCAGCCTGGCCTGTGGGCAGTAGGTTTACTAACATGTTCCCTGTGGTTTCAGGGCCGCCCAGGACTGAATGGCCTCAAAGGTGCCAAAGGAGATCGAGGGATTATGATGCCGGTGGGTCAGGGTGCCACAGCCACCATCCCCATCCCTGGTCACTCTGGGAATGGAGCCAGAGGCTGGTGCCCAGAGAAGGGGTGAGAGAGTGCCATGAGTGGGGCGTGCAGACTGAATGTTCAGGAATGTGGTCTTCTCCTACCACCACTTCCAAAGGTCCTCCCACCCAGCTCTGTCCTCCAGCTCACTCTTGGAGGGTTCCTGACACCTAAAGCCCCTTAGTGGAGCATATACTTCCTTACGCAGACCCTAGAGGGAGGGTAGGAAAAAGCAATCTAGGCATGCTCGGGAAATGTGGTTCCAAATGCCAGGCCTTCTGACTCTAGGGTAATGTCCCCTCTTCCCTCCTTTACATAGTCCCAGGGATTGCTCACATCACTGGGGGCTCAGTAAAAGGCCTCACGAGATGGCAAACCTGGGTGGCATCAGCAGGGCCTGGGGTCAAGGAAGAGGAAGCCAACATTTGTTGAGCAACTATCATGTACCAGACGTGGTGCAATGTGCTTTTAAGGACAGTATCTCACTTAGTCTTGGTGATAACTGACCCACGAGACACTCCGAGGTCCTTGTTTTACACAAGAGGAAGTTGGGGCCTATGGAAGTTAAGGTACTCACCAAAGGTGACACAGCCAATAAGCACCAAACCAAGATGCGAACACAGCTCTCAGTCCAGTGCTAGGGCTGTCCGCATCATTCTGTGTCCAGAAATCCAGAAATACGGTTTTACTGAAGCATCAGGGGTCTGCCTCACACTCATCAAGCCCACTGGAACTGTTAGGTAAACTGATGCCTTCATTTAGAGTGGTCAGTATAGCTCCTGCATGGACTAGAGTCCTCATGCCTGCCCATCAGAGCCTCCTGCTGCAAGATCCTACCTCTGGACTTGGAGGAGAAAACATTGCGTCTTATTAAGGCCAGGCTGACCTAGCTTTGAGTGACTCTGCTCTCTAACAAGAGTTGTGCATTTATTTTTGCCTTTCTGAGGTCCTCCCCCAGGCACCATCTCATGTTAGGGATTCCCCCGCCATCTCCACACTAGGGGTGCTCTGATAAAGAGGCGGGAGTTGGCTCAGTGTTGACTGAGTACTGCTCTGGGAATCAGAATCTGGGTTCCAATCTCAGTTCTGCTGTAAGTTGCTGTGTGGCCTTGAGCAGGTCGCTTCCTCTCTCTGGGCCTCATTATCTGCATGTGTCAACCAGAGACAATACTTACTGCTCTGCTGTCTCCCCTGTGACTTGTGAAGATGCAGGGAGGTCATGGATGTGGAAGTGCTCTGTCATAGGGACCAGCCTACCCGAGGGAGAAGTTAGCTGGCTTCAGAGGACCCTCCTCTCCTTGCTGTGTTCTCAAACCCCGGGGGGAAGTATCCTGCAGCTGCCTGCACCCACAACAACCTGAACTCAGGAACGGCCTTCCTTTTCTCCCTTCAGGGCCCACCTGGCTTACCTGGTCCTCCAGGCCCCCCTGGATCACCTGGAGCTGTAATTAACATCAAAGGAGTAAGTTGGGATTGGGTAGGAGTTGACCATCGTGGGGGATCGGTCACTAGGCTGGCCTGTGCCGGAGTCGTGTGTTCTGATGGCCTCACCTCTCTTGTTCTCATTTTCCACAGGCTGTTTTCCCAGTACCCGCCCGGCCACACTGCAAAATGCCAGTAAGTAGCAGTCACTGCCTTAAAGAGCAGACTTTCTTATAGATAACAACGCAGAGAAAAAGATCAGTCTTTGTCTGGGGCCACTTCTGTCCACAGCTGTCCTCTCTGATGCCTTCTATCACCTACATATAGACCCTTAAGTGACTAAAAGCTTCTAGATAACAGACCATGGCAATGAAACATACTGGATCTTCTAAGGGTGTACACACTGGCAGGTTCCTTGTTATAATACCATAAAGAAAGCAGTGTCTTTTGTTATTGTGGCCACATTAGCTTTATGCTGGGGGCCGTATACAATCAGAGAAAGTAGATCCCTTAAAATATATAGATGAGAAAAAAAGCAATGCCAACCTGTGGTCTTTGCATTCAGAACTTTGTGCTAAAGTCTACAACTGTGTTCTGTCCTTTCACAATGATCACACTACTGCACAGCATACAAGCCTGGCAGGCAGGGATTATCTCGCACTTTCTACTGAAGCAACAAACTGTGACTCAGAGAAGCTCACTGACTCGTTCAAGGTCACAGGACATGACGGAGCTGGGACCATAATTCAGGTCTCCTGACCATCAGGCAGCAGGTGCAGACACTGTGATTCTGGGGGTCAGGCACTTGCCTGGTCCCCTAGCCAGTTAGTGGCATAGTCCCTGAGGTTTCACATATTAGGAGACTTGTTTCTGTGGGAAAACCCAGGTAGGGTGGGCCTCGAGAGCAGGCATTAGTCACAAACCACGCATAATAATTCTCTCATTCATTCAACAAATATTTATTGAGTGCTCACCTGGTGCCAAGTACTCTGCTACGCTCTGGAGACACAAGGGTGAACTAGACAGGCGTGGTCTCTACTCACAGGAGCTTGCAAATTGCAATTTAGAAATATTCCTTGAAGCAGGTTCATAATTGATGCCTGTTGGAGGTGGTGATGAGGCTTGGGTCAGAGGCTTCAAAATGACGCAATTGGCTGAGTGTTTGCCCAGACATCTGTCTATGTCTAAACTTTGAGGCATCAAGTCTGCAGTCCAGGGCCCAGGAACTTTGGCCTGGAAGGCAGAAGACAGGACCCACTGATGTCAGGTGACTAAGGGGCCTGCTGTCTCCCAGCTCTATGCAAGGACAATAGCAACCCAGTAGGTATTTATATTGATGGCCCAGAGAGAAACATACAATATCAGTGCTGGGGGGACCCTCCTGGGAGATTGCTGCATCCCACCTCCTTATCATACAGGAGAGACTGCAGCCCAGACAGGCAAAGGGCTGGCTCCAGGTCCCACAGCGAATGAGTGCCGGAAGCCCCTCCCAACTAACATGATTTCAGGCTTCAAATGGGCCCACCATGGGACAGCACTTGACAAACTTTAAGGTGCTATAAAAATGCTACTGCAATTACCATGACCTGTGCTAGGACTCTTTGTAGTGACCATAGCCTTTGGGAGTCATGGGGTTACTTAAAAGAAAAAGAAGCCAACGGTGGGCTTAGAGCATTTTGGGTGAGTTTTTATTTCCTGCTGCCTTGCTGGACACCATGGAGCTGGGGCATGGACAGTCCTGATCAGCTGTCAAAATGGACATTTTGAAACAGAAATGCTTCCTCTCACACGCAGCATTTCACAAGGGCCTTCTTATTTCAGCGCCTCTACCATAACAATTTACAGCGCAGGCCTAGTGGGGGAACTCAGTCAGCTTAGCTACAAGACGTCAGCTTCATGCTTAAAAATGCTTTTCCTGGAAGATTCTGTCTCCTCCCCCCATCTACTCCTGGTGACCCCTGAACAGCTTGTGATCCTCCACCCATGAGAACAGAAGGATCTTGACGCTGGATGGATCACTTTGATTCCATATATTAACTAGGGAAAAGGTGACAATGGACTATTATTGTAGGTGGCTCCATCTTAATAGATAAGAAAATGCAGGAATCTGGGAAAGAACTGGAAGGGGATATTATCTAGAATAGCTGGGACTCCAGACTCTTGGCACTTAATGGGGTCCAGAATAGCCTTCCAGTCTAATGATAACCCCCCTTGTGAATTATCAGTACCATCAGCTCCTGTTTGTTGTGCTCATCTTTGATTACATACAACAGCAGAGCTAATGGCAGAGCCAGCATTGTGACTGGGCACATCAGTTGCTTGGACACTTGACTTCTTTCAAGAATCAATCCTAATTGATGAGAAAGGAAGCCAAGAGCACTCATAGTTGGCTAAACCAGCACTGCCATGATTTGTTGTTGCCTGAAAGCTTTGGGCTTCCCCTTTGCTGAGTTTTTCAGCCAGTAGAGTCTCAGTTCTGCCCACCCCAGCCCATCTATGTGATGGGCCTCCCAGTTGAAAGCTTGAGTGTCTATGCGTTGAGGCAGCTATTCAGGACTTTAGGGGGCTCGAGAAACAAAGGAAGGCCTGACTGCATGCCACTGCCTCTCCTGACACACGTCCCTGGGACAGTGCATGCAAACACCAGGGCATGGTTTGTAGTGTCTAACCTGGCCCTTCTCTCTTTCCAGGTTGATGCCACTCACCCTGGGAGCCCAGAACTCATCACCTTTCATGGTACACACTGTCTTCTTCACCGTGTGTTTCTCTGGGACATTTCCTGACACTTGTACCTCTGAAAAAGATGGTTTTCATTTGCCCCATGCTGGGTGCAGACTAGGTGGTTGGGAAGGTCTGACTGTGTGTGGCGGGACAGGTGGCAGCTGAGCAAGGCTGTGGGCTGGCACCCCTGTCTGGTTTTTCATACATCTGTCTATCCTGCACAACTTGGCTGGAACTCCTAGCTAGCAGGAAGCACTCCTCTTGATCACTCATTTGTTAATTTGTTCATGAAACATTCACTGATGCCTGCACCTCACTTGGTATGATCCCATGCACTGAGCTAACACAGATGAATCCTGTGCTGTTCCTGCCTCCCAGGCCCTTAGACTCTGCTAGGTGAAACTAACCATTACAAAATAATTATAGTGCAGTATGCCAAGAGCTAAGGCAGGGAAGGGCTATGGGAGCTCAGGCAACCCTTGCCTTAAAGTATTCATGGACCAAATGCATCAGCATCTCCTGGGAGCTTGTTAGAAATGCAGAACCTCGGCCCTGCGCCAGACCTGCTGAATCAGAACCTGTATTTTAGCCACCTCCCAGGTGAGGTGTGTGCACAGTCCAGGGTGAGAAGCACTGGCTCGGAGTGTTGGATTAGTAAACAGCATGTTCATGGCTACATGTAGGAGCTGATCTACAGCACATCAGAGAGGGTTAGGCCAGGAGACAGAGGCCTGCAGGCAAGCATCACTCTGGTGCTCTGTGTTCCCACACACCCTGTCATGCCGTGTGTCCCCCTTTTGATTGAGGAGTCTGAATACTTGGGGCTTAACCAGGAGAAGGTCTTTTTCCCCAAGTACTCACCTCCAGCTTGGTTCTTGTCACCCCAAAACAAGAGGATGCTCTCCCTGATGAAACAGGACCAGAGGATGAAATGGCCAGGGAATGCTCTCTCTGATGAAATAGGGACCCATGGATTTTTCTGTCACTTCTGGTTACCACGTCCAGGCTGTTTTCAGATTCCATGCTCAGATCCAATTTAAGGCTCCCCTTTCCCTTCAGGCAAGGCAGGCTTTGGGGAGGAGAGGGTGGAGCTGGATTTGCTTTCTCAGACCCCCAGTTGTTCCCCTCTCCCTGTGGGGGAGAGCACAGACCTTTCTGGATGTGATGGCCCTTGGTGAGCCAGTTGTCCTCCCTCAGGTGAGCAGCCCTGAGGTGGTGATGAACTCGCTGTCTTCTTATCTGATCACCACTGTCTGTAGTCGGTGTGGGTGGCAGAGGCCCCGTGGGCCCCCCTGGTAGGGTCCTCAGTCTCAAATAGCTCAACTCTCAAATTGCCGAGGCGAGCTGTGGTTGCATCTGCCTGCTGACCCCTGGGGACACTGTGCTTACGCCCCTTCCCCCACCTTGGGGAAGCCTGACCCCCAGACCTCGTCTAGCCTTTGTGCCCCATCTCTGGGCTCAAGGGTTAATCCGTCACACTCTTGGGACCAGGAATTCCTAGTGCCCACCCCACTGATCTAGGTGGAAAAAGGGGATCGCTTCCCTTCCCCAATACTGATCTCCCAAAGGCTCCTTTCCATAGCCCCTCCACCCCCCATAGAAAGAGCTGGGGGAGAAGGTGGGGATGTCACAGCAGAAATGGTGCAGCTTGCTAATCCTTCAGGAGGTGTGCTGTGGCCCAGTTGGATCCTCCCAGCTTTGTAAGTGGAAGTGGAATACTTAGCACCCTTAGTTGTCCTGTGCGGGCACCCCTGGGGTTTCCTCTCCTTCCGCCAGCATGCCACACAGGCTTAGACAAGATGAGACCAGAAGACTGACCTGGGGTTGAGCCACGGTCCACATTCATGAAACCGTCCCAGTGACAGCTCCCTGCAGCCTCTGCTGGGCTCCCATGGGACACTGATGACATCTCGATGGTAGCACTTGTTCCCTCTTACTTCACAGTGTTGTGAGCTGAGCCCTTCTCCCCAGCGAGCCGAGCTGTTCACGGTCGGGAACTGTGTCTGACGCCTCTCCCTCTGCTCCTCTCACCATTCAGCAAAGCATTTTGTACCTGCTGCTTTCTCAATAGGCCTTTGTTTGTTTGAGTGGACATTGCTAAAGCGGCACAGTTTGTGAACTTGTCTCAGAAAGATTTTATATAGAACAAAAGTGATTTTCCACTATCTTTATTTTTTTTAATGTGTGTGTGTTTGGTGGCAGGTGTTAAAGGAGAGAAAGGATCCTGGGGTCTTCCTGGCTCAAAAGGAGAAAAAGGGGACCAAGGAGCCCAGGGACCACCAGGTATTCCTGCTCTTGTTTAGATCTTGCCTTTGATTTCTGTTTCTGAGAAATGCAGCTAAGCCAGAGAGTAAGACTAACTACATTACCACCCTGACCACAGGCTCTGCTGAGTTTTAGTGAGACCCCTTCATGGGTGTGGCATGTCTAAGATAGAGCAATGTCCAGACAGACCAGAAGTTCCAATCATTCATGTTTCATATGCAGAATGAGGCCCAAGGAGGGCCAGGGGCTTGTCCACGACTCCCCAGTGCTGAGTTGCTGGGCCTGACTGGGGCCTGTTGCTGCCTCCAAGCCCACTCTGTTGTCTAAACCAATGCAGGGTCACTTTTATTAGGACATAACCATGGCTGCCAACTTGGAGACTTTTATTTTGAAATTTCTGAACTCTGATTGTGAATTTTATAAATATTTTTTTTTCAGGTCCTCCAGTTGATCCAACTTATCTGAGACATTTTCTGAACAGCCTGAAGGTGAGTATTTCTCTGCTAAACATTTGGCCTGTGTTCCCAATTTCTTGGGTTTATGTTGGAGACCAAGTTCATCCCAGTCTTACTGAAATACTCCCATGTTCTCTGCTTCCAGCAAGAGAATGGACACAGGGGGTTTCAAGGAGAAAAAGGCGACACTAATGGCAACTTCTTTGTGTCTGGGCCTCCAGGCCCCCCAGGAAATCCAGGCTTGGCTGTGAGTAGTGACTATCCAAATCATCTTCCCCAAGGACTTACAGCTTTCCCTGGACCCCCAGTATGCCTAGACAGCTGGAGAGTCATCGAACCACAAGCTGGAGGCAGGACTGGGGATCAGCCCATTCTCCCTTCATTCTTGTTGATTGACAGGGAGGTTGGCTGGGTCTGTGGAGGGAAGGGATCCAAGACGAATGCAGTTAGGCAACTTCCAGGCCACTGACCACACTGCCTTATTCATGTAAATGGTGAAAAATTCACTCAATGCAGAGTTGTTAATGGTGAACACATCAGATGTTGTAGGCAGAATGGAAGGTGAAGGAGATATTTTTAGAGGAGTTATTCAATTCTTCTAAAATTTTAGCAAAGAAAGAGTTCCTAGATAGCCTTGTTCTTCCTAGGATGAGAGGTATTTCCAGTGCACAAGAGAGAAAATCAAAGTCTGCTCCTAAGGAGAGCATGACCAGGCTATTGACCTTTGGTCCCAGAGCTCACCATAAGGGTAGAACCAGCAAAGCCAGGAGGCCAGCATTCTATTTCTAGCTCAGCCTCTAATTTGCTTTGTCATTTTTGGGCAAGTCCTTTCCCTCTCTAGGCCTGTTTCTTTGCCTGTGAAATGCAAAGATGAGGT
Source organism: Cynocephalus volans (assembly GCF_027409185.1). Lineage (NCBI taxonomy): Eukaryota > Metazoa > Chordata > Mammalia > Dermoptera > Cynocephalidae > Cynocephalus > Cynocephalus volans. The sequence goes on along the minus strand of NC_084476.1, from coordinate 37,180,506 downwards.
GAGATGATCCCCAAGGGCCCTTGAGGTCTTCCACCACCTTGAACTGTGCCAGGATTGAGGATAATGATAGCAATAGCTGGTGTTTATTGACTTCTTACAAATGTCCTCATAAAAGGAATAGGTGGACCCTCTAGTGACCAATAATCTTTCTCTCCTCTGTTACTGTGCACTTGCCTTGACAGGGCCACAAAGGAGAGACTGTCATTGGGCCCCAAGGACCCCCAGGTGCCCCTGGCCTGCCTGGGCCACCTGGCTTTGGAAGACCTGGTGTCCCTGGGCCTCCAGGACCCCCGGGGCCACCAGGACCTCCAGCTATCCTGGGAGCAGGTTAGTACTGTGAGCAGTGCCCACATTCACGCTGCCCCTACCGTTGTGCTCAGGGTGACCACATCTGGGTGGCATGTCATAGCCACACTGTCTAACCGAGGGCTGGTGCCTAGGTAGAGCCTTCTTTCTTTTCTTTTTTGAAAATTGAGATATAATTCACACATCATAAAATTCACCCATTTAAAGTGTACAATTTGGTGGTTTTTAATATATTCACAAGGTCATGCAGCCATCACGACTGTCTAATTCCAGAACATTTTCGTCACACCAAAAATAAATTTTGTACCAACTAGCAGTCACTCTCTTTTCTCCCCTGCTCCAGATCTTGGCAATCTCTAATCTGCTTTCTATCTCTGGGTTTGCCTATTCTGTACATTACATATAAATGGAATCATACAATATACGGCCCTTTGTTTATGGCTCCTTTCACTTAGCATACTGTTTTCAAGGTTCATCCAGGTTGTAGCATGTACCAGTGCTTCATTCTTTTTTAAGGCCAAATAATATTCCATTGTGTAGATATACATTTTTTTTATTCATTCCTCTGTTTATGGGCATTTGAGTTGTTTCTACTTTGGGGCTAATATGAATAATGCTGCTATGAACATTTGTGTACAAGTTTTTGTGTGAACATATATTTTCACTTCTCTTGAGTATATACCTAGGAGCGAAATTGCTGGGTCCTATGGTAACTCTATGTTTAACTTTTTAAGGAGCTGCCAAACTGTTTTCCAAAGCAGCCACAACATTTGGCATTTCTTCCAACAATGTACAAGGGTTCTAATTTCTCCTCATCTTCACCAACAGTTACTCTATCTTTATTATATCTTTTTGATTATAACCACCCTCATGGGTGTGAAGTGATATCTCATTGTAGTCTTGGTTTGCATTTCCCTAATGACTAAGGATGTTGACCATCTTTTCAGATGTAGGTGAAAGCTTCCTAATTGTCTCGTCAATGACTTAGAGACTTGAGAAGCTGGCTTAAAGACCAATATTGATTACAACTCTCTCTGTAAAAATCTAGTTAAGAGTCTCAGTTCCTCAAATGAAAATGGGTGAAATTAAAGAAAATCTCCATTTATTGAGCATTTACCAAATACCACATATTTTGCTAATCACTTTACTACAGTACTTTATAGAATTCTCACAACAACACTTCAGGGAAAATATTAGCATCCCCATTTTACAGGTGAAGAAAGTGAAACCCAGAGACATTTAGGAACTTTTCCGAGACCACACAGGTGATAAGTGGAACTAACAGGATTAGGACCCAGATCAGCGTAGCTCCAAGCCTGTGATATTTTAGCTATGCCCATGGTGGAAAATAATCATAGTAGCCATAATAGCGTGAATCCATTTTTTTGTTGTTGTTTGGGTTGGCACGAGCCGGGTGTGACGGAAGCATGCCTGGGAAGAGGCCGACAGAGTATGGGGCATCAGGGAGAGCTTTACACACAGGTGACTTTGGGGTTGGGGCTTTCACTTAGGCTTGGATCATTTGGCTGCAAGTGACAGAAACGTAACTCAAACTAGCTCAAGCAAAAGGGAGATATATTGGACATGAAGGGGGGAGTGAATAATCAATTTGTGGGGGGTGGACATGCAGCCAGACCTCAGGAACAGCCAGAACCAAGGTCCCAGCCTCTGCAAGGTTCTCTGGCCATCTCATGTCTCATCTTCTCTCTGTACACCAGCTTCATGCTTTCTCACCACAGACCACATCCTCTGCACAGTGGGAAATATGGCTACCGCAGCTTCCACTGTCAGCTAGAAGTCTTGGCCTTCTTTCTCAGTTTTGGTTTGAAAAGTCCTGGGGTGTGGCAAGCCCCTGGGAAGGATTCTGATTGGCCTGTCTTAGGTAAGGTGCCCAACCTTGGACCAATCACCTGTGGCCAGGAGATAGGGTCACATGAGAACATGTTAGCTCTTTCTGGAACCAAATGGTTGGAGAGGTGAAAAAAGAAGGTGCTGGGTAGATGAAAACAGAGGTGCCCATGTAGCCCTGAGGGATGAGCAGGAGTTGCAGGAGGTGAAGGCATGGTACAGGGGGAGGCAGGATGCAGAGAATCTGTTGTCCAGAGCTGCACTGCACTAGCGGCCCAGGACACCTTGCTGCATTGAACATGAATTGTCCTTCACATGAGGTACAGCAATTCGCAGTTTACAAAACGCTTCCATAGCCATAATCCCAGGTCATCTTTCTAGCTACTCTGGGAGGGAGATGAAATGGATATTGTATAAATCTCATTTCATGGAGGAAGACACTGAAGCTCAGAGAGGCTAAGAGACTTGCTCAAGGTCACAAATACTAGTAAGAAGCATGGCTGGGATCCAGGTGCAAGTCCTCTGACTCTCTATGCCCTAGGCATTTACCACCTATGTGTGGATGTTCAAGTCCTGTGGTGGAACTGAAGACTTGTTTGCAGTGACCTGAAAAATCGTACAAAGGGATTTTACTGGGACTTGTAAAAACATCCCAAACTCTGCTAAAAACCTGGCAGATTTGGGGGGTCACAAGGGTTAGAGAGGTAGATGAAGAGCAATGGATTGGCTGTAGTAATACTTCCTTAAGTTTGTCTAAAGTAAGGGCTTTTCGATTAAGGAGTTATGGACTCCTAGGGAGTTCAAGGATGTGCCTCAGTGATCTTCATCACAGTCACATTTTTTTTTGTAGAATTTTGTGCGCATTTTTCTGGGGAAGAGGGCAATAGCCTTGATCTGATTTTTAAGGGTACTGTGACTCCTCAGAAGCAAAGAACCCTGGTTGAATGCTGTGCAATTTACGAAGCACATTCCTAGTTTGCATTTCACTCAGTTCTCACCACAGCCCAGTGAAGAAGAAATGCCTGTATACATGTCATAGGACGTGGGTTTAGAGAGCTTGCTGTTTCCCCTAGATCATGTGCTGGGAATTGACAATCTGGGGACTTGAGTCCCTGACTCCTGGCCCCAAAGCCAGGGCTCCTGTTACTGCATAGCTCTGGCCTCCTTCCTCAGCCCAGCACCTTCTCTTCCTCTTTCTGAGTGACTTCCTCTGTTCAGTGGTCACACGCTTGTCTCTCGGGTGAAGTAAATTTTATGAGTCAGGATATTTTTGGATGCAAGCGACAAAAAATTTAACTTAAACTGGCTTTTACAAACAACAAAAGTGTATCAATTCACTTATAAAACAGAAACGTCCTAGGCATGGCTTGGTCCAGGGTGACAATCAAGAATCCCGGCTCTTCCTAGCACCAGTCAATGTGGCCTAAGTCACATGCTGAGTCCAGAGCCCCCATGCTGCTGTCACAAGCTGGGACGCTTCGTAACACTGTGAGTGGGGTGGTGAACACTTCTCTTGGGTGATCAGCTGACACCTGAGGCATTTGGCAGAGAGAATATTTTTAGTAACTTCTCTTTTCTGCTTTGTCTTAGCTGTGGCCCTTCCAGGCCCACCTGGCCCTCCAGGACAGCCAGGACTTCCGGGATCCAGAAACTTGGTCAGTAACATTATCAATGTGTAGACATCATTCTACTTTGGATGGTTTTATTTAAAAGTCTGGCTACAGTGTTTAGGGGCTGGTACCCCTTTTATTTTGGAATTAGGACTCCATGAGAATAGAATTGGTGCAATTCCAGAAATAGTAGAGGGGATTTGTTATCTATTTAGAAGATCATTTATTAAGTTCCACCTTTCAAATCTTTAATTGACTAAGCTATAGTAAGAAGCAATCACATTATATTAAAAAGACCATAAGCACAAGAGTGTAAACAAGATCACAGCAGATCCTTGTGCTGCTCAGATTTACCCTGCGTAACAGCTTTTTCTATTCTGCCAAAGGATGTCTCCTGTACGTTCATTACTTTGTAGTCCATTGGAGCAGGGTATAGCAGACCCAGATTATTATAATGCGCAGAAACATGGACAAGTATCTCACGAGGCTATCAGGAGTCATAGGAATGCCTTTTGTTTGTTGGTTGGTTTTTTTGTTTTTTTGGTTGCTGACCGATATGGTGATCCGAACCCATGACCTTGGTGTTATCAGCACCATGCTCTCCCAAGTGAGCTAACCAGCCAGCCCTCCTAGGAATGCTTTTTGGTCTTTGCTAGATTTTAGTCAGAAAAATCGATTGCCAAATGAAAGAACTGTCCAGCACATGATGGAATTTTGATATTTGGTTCCTTTGGGGGATTGCTAAGCCATTTTGATGCACTAAGTCATTATCTTCAAGTCTAGGTGAAAATTAATTTTGTAGTCTTTCTCAGTTAAGATGAAAAATAAAAACTCTCTTGACTGATAGTTCTTGAGATTTGGTGCTATTCAATAATTTTTTTGCATTTTCTACATCTGCTCCTAGATATGCCAAATGCTGTCTAATCTGGCAGTTTTCTAGACAGAGAAATCACAGAGCACCCGTTTTCTATCATGTATCTAATATCGTAACTACCCAGCTAGACAAAAAAGATTTATGACCTGAGTATAGTTGCTTACTTGCTAGCATTTCTTATCCCAAATGAAAAGAAATTTGTAACTCTTCAAGGAGCAACATGAAATAACATCACTTACGAAAGTTGGTGCCACCAAGCAGCTTAAAAAATAGAAGTGGCATAACTTACCAGCAATTTTGCTAATCAAAACCCAACAAAGACAACTCTGTTGACGGTGTTTAAATATCTTTGTAATCACAGAATATTATCTTTTTTGTTTTAGTTCATTTATTATTATTTAGATTTGCATTTCAAAGTACTACCTGTTTTTGTTTTATCATAAGGAATGCCCTTTGGGTTGCTCATGAAGTCATATATCTCTATGTGGCACAGGAAGCCTTTTTATTGAACATGAGGGATGGCTCGTATTTGACCTTACAAAGAGCCCAGTTTATCACATTGTGTCACTGCTCTAATGATAATGGCTGTGTGTGGAATTTAAATCATGTGACAGGTCACAGCATTCAGCAACATGAATGACATGCTGCAGAAAGCACATTTGGTTGTTGAAGGAACATTTATCTACCTGAGGGACAGCACAGAGTTTTTCATTCGCGTCAGAGACGGTTGGAAAAAATTACAGGTAATTCCTAAACTTCCTTTACCAAACTGCCTCCGAGCAACCTGTAGAAATAATAATCTACTCCTGTAAATGCCATTTTTCTGCTTTGAGAATAGGCAGTTTCTAGTCGATGTTTCATTTTCCACGTACTGTTTTCCTTAAAGCTGGGAGAACTGATCCCCGTTCCTGCTGACAGTCCTCCGCCCCCTGCGCTTTCCAGCACCGTGAGTAGTGTCCCTGCCCAGCTGCTGCCCCTTCATTTATCAGCATTTCCTGAGTTCCCCTTGGTATCCAGCACAAGCTCTCCAAACTGGACAGCCAGCTCTGCGGGTTTAGGATCTGGTGCGAGCCCAGAAGTTACCGGGTGCCAACAGAATGTTCTCACAATAGAGTGGAGGCTGGAGACCTGCTGTTCCCACGTAGTAGCTGAGTCCTCCTGGGCAACGGCCGTCCCCTCTCTTGACCTCAGTTTATTCATCTGTGAAATCATGGGTTGGCATAAGCAATCTAGAAGAGCCCTTTAATTTTTGACGCTCTCTGCCTTATAAGAACATGGGCCCTACAGCAGCCCTTTGAGGCAGGTACTATCATCTCCATTTTGCAGATGATGAAACTGCGGCTTTGAAGAGGTGGCTTTCTCTATTAAGGGAATGAATTGGATGTTAACATGGGCCTTCTGCTTCCCTGGTTCGGTGTTAGTTTTAAAAGTCTTTAGAATATCCCCTCCCTTTCTAAGGATGACTTTTTAATTCACACATAAAACTCTTCACATTTAAGAGTCACAGTTAAAGACAATGACAAACTATTTAAAATATCTTCTCAAGAAACAGTGCACTCACACCTCAGTTTACCCTGAATAACAGATTGAATGCATATTCAGAATTTTTTCTTTTTCTCTTTTATATAACAGCTACATCAACTTCAGCCTCCACTTAACCGTATTTTAAGTGCCAATTATGAGAAGCCTGCTGTAAGTACAGTTCATGCATTTACTCTGCAAAGACTGAGTGTGTGTATATTATGTGCTAGGCCCCTTGCTTAGTACACAGTTCCTGCCATCAAGATGCTTATAGACTAGTGAGAGAGGCAAACAAACACCAGACAATTACAATAGAGTGTAGTAAGTTGTTTACTGGGGATACAAGGAAGGTCAGAGAAGCCTGCCTCGAGGTGGTGACCTCCAAACCAAGATGTAAAGGTTGAGTTTAGGAGTGAGCCAAGTGGGAAAAAGAACATGAGAATGCCAGACAGAGGGAAGCTAAAACTAGAGGGAGGCAAGGGGACGCATTGCACGTTCCTATAATTGCAAGTATTTCAGTCTGGCCAAGGGAATAGATTTCAAGGCAGAAAAGGGAGAAGTTTAGTCTGCAGAGGTCAGCAAGGGCAAGGCCAGTCATCAAGGGCCTGCAAGCCAAGCTAAGGACTTTGATCTTTTCCTGTGGGCAGTTAGGAGCTACTGAAGCGTTAAAGTAGGAAAACGGTATGATAAGATTGGCATTTCAGAAATTAATTTGGTTGCAGTGTGCAAATGGATTGGCAGGGACAGGAGCAAACTGGGCCCAAAGACCAGCTAGGTGGCTCCTGTGTTTTCTGAACCAGGATCACAGCAGTGAATATGTGGAAAAGTAGGCAGATTAGAGAGACATTAAGGAGGCAGGAGTGACTAATTTGGTCATCGATTGGATACAGGGCATGAGGATGAGAGAGATCAAGCATGATGCCCAGATTTCTGTTTGATAGTTGAGTGGTGATAATCTTTCCAGGGATCATTTCGTTGCTGGGATTAGAAACTCTCACTTTATTCCTCTGCTAGCTTAATGATCTTGTTCAAATCATTATAGGAACATCATGGAATTCAGTTGCATAAAGTACAACCCAGCCTGGGGACTCTTGTCCCTGCTATTAATCTGTTTTACTATCTCTGCAGACCACCTTTTGCAAGGGTCTTTCTTCCTGTCTCCCTGCATCCCCACCCCAGCACAAGTACACAGGTCACATGAGCTTGCACACAGCTTTCCGTTGCCTTGGCGCTGATTCTGGCCCTGACTCTGTGACCTTGCAGATGCAGAGCTCAATACTCCCTGACTCAATTCTGAGTCTTGGGAAAGAGAATCTATATGATCTATCTTGGGTCTGGAGGTGTGGACTTGGGAGTCTTCAGCAGAGCCATGACAATTGTTATAGGGTACATTAGTCCATTTCTGTTGCTCATGGCACAATACATGGAGCTAGGTGATTTATAAGAAAACGAAATTTATTGCTTACAGTTTTGGAAGGTGGGAAGTCCAAAGTCTAGAGAACACATCTGGTGAGGGTCTTCTTTGGTGGTGGCTCTACAGCAATGCAGGGGGTCTCACATGGCAGAAGATGGCGGAGCAGACACAGAGAGAGAGCTCCTCATGCCCTCTCCTTTTAAAGCCCTCAGAACCATGCCCCAACCACCATTATTAATCCATTCACTACAGCATGGTCCTATAGTCTAATGGCCTCTTCAAGGCTCCACCTTTCAATTACCATAGTAGGATCTCCCACCCTCAACAGTTAGTGGAGATTTAAGCTTCATCGAGGTTGGGGGTGGGGGGCATCTAATCTACAGCACAAGGGTGGTAGGATTCCCAAAAAAGAACATAGGAGGGAACAGGATGTGAAGGTCTAAAACTCGGCAGGGAGATCGGGACTGGACGTACAGACTTGGGAGTCTTCAGCAGAGCCATGACAGTTATTACAGAGGTGGTAGGATTCCCAAAAGAGAACCTACACAGTGAGAAGGGATTGGTTCAAGAGGAGGGGAAAAAAAAAAGGAACTGATGGAAGAAATATGAGAAGGAAACCGAGAAGCCATAGTCAGAGAGGAAGAAAGAATGCCAAGCACGGGTGAAGCCAACAGGGTCAAAGGCTGCCAGGAGGTCCATAAAAAGAACTCAAGGTATCCTTTAAATTTAGAAACTAGAGCAAAGCATTGTGGCCAATACAATTCTAGTTGGTTGAGGAGTAAATGAGAGGTGAGAGAAGAGAGAAGCGAGTTTACTTAACCCTTCAAAAAGCCCCAAAACAAACTAAAAAAAATTTAAATAGTATTCTGTAAATTCGAAGTAATACATATTGGAGAAAATTTTGACAGTGCATAAAAAGAATGGAGAAGAAAATAGTAAATCACCTATAATTTTGCCAAAACTACAACAATCTACAAAATAGCCATTATAACATTTTGATTGTTGTAACGTTACTATGCTCATTATATTCATAAAAATGATACATATTCATAATAAAAACGTTCCAGCAATTAGAGGAACACAAACAGGAAGACACAAAAGGACCCCATCCCGCCATTCAGAAACAAACATAATTCCAGACATTTCTCTGTGTGTCTCTTTAAAGAGGGAGAGGGGAGGTGGGTGGGATGGGAGGCGTGCAGGGAAGCCTTGCACTTGCTGCTGCACCTTTCTTAGGTGGCCCCTGGTCTTGGGGAAGCCTCATTCCATCAAGGCCCCTTGTGAATGCCCTTTGATGCAGCCCCAGAAGCACACCAGGTGGAAGCTGATGAGACCATAGGGTCTCTTTCCGCAGGTGCCAGAGTGGGAAGAAGATGGGGCAATATAGCAGATGGCAGGAGCATCAGAGGTCCAGGGTTGGTATGTGGGGGGTTGAGGTCTAGTGGCCTGGAAGGGGTCATGGTGAGTGCGCAGCATGCTGAAGTCACCTCCCTGTGCTGACGTCTGGGAATGGAGAGCACTGAGTGCTGCCACTGGGAGGCCTGCTGGAGAAGCCTCATCTCCCTGGGGGCAGGGTGGGCGTGGTGCTGCTCAACCTGCGCCTCTCTCCAGCAGAACCAGGGATGAATAAAAAGAGAGAGACTGAGGCCAGCGGCAGGCTTGGAGTCTTTCCTCCACAGAATGGGAAGGGAAGGGGTAGTGAGTGGAGAGAAATGGCCAGAGAAGCGCAAGCACTGCGTGGGGTCGTCTGGACATTGCAGCACTAGGCCAGTGGTGGCCAACTGGCTATTCAAATAGCAGAGCGCCAGCATGGTGACACTGCACATGGGGACAGATCTGAGAGGCAGCATGGAAATGGGGAAACACTGACCTCTTCCTGCCCCAGTGTGGGGCTCATGAAATGTCTTGTGGCTTAAGATGTTTAACACTATTTTCTTTTTTTGGCAACTTGGGCCCAGGCCCTGTACCAGCCCTCCCCAGCTCTACGTGGATGAGATAAAAGTTAATCCTGAGATGAGACTGAAGGGCGGGGGGCAGGGAATGAGTGTTCCTCGATTATGGAATGCATTCCAGAGGGATGGCAAAAGGGCTGGGAGAGAGGGCAGTAGAGGGAGGGTGGGTTTGGAGAGAGAAAGTGTGAGAAAACAGACAAGGGGGTGGCTCTTATTTTGGCTGCTGACCAAGATGGCAGGGATGTGAGACTAGAATTACTTTATGACTCTTAGTTTCCAGAAGGGTCTATCCCAGCAGTCTTAGTAATAAGTGTCATGTCCTTCCCCATCAATGCCTTTCCCCTGGGTCCCTTATGTGATCAGCCCAGGCCTACTCAAGAGAGGGAAGAAAGGGCAGCAGGCAGACATCCTGGTGAAGCTCTGGTATCCAGGACCAAAGCCAGCTGAGGCCTCTGCCAGAAACTGAGGTAGGGGTGGACCCGGAGGTCTCAAATATATGGCCTACAGGCTGGATTCAGATCTCTGAAGTGCTTTATTTGGTCGCAGCAGTGTTTTGTTTTGTTTTTCACATCTATGGAAGAAATTTCCACCATTTAGAGCTGTTCAGAAAGCAGAAACAGGCTGCTTTGGGAGATCATAGCTCTCTTTCACTGGACATGGTCAAGCAGAAACTGCAGCTCCAATGTCAGTTAGAGGTCGAATAAAATGAACTCTGGGGTCTTCTTAGGAACATGAGATGGTTTATGAGGGTTGGAGTTTGTCTTTTATTCTAACTGCACTGTCCTTTCTCTCACTTTTTTCAGCTTCACTTGGTTGCTCTGAACATGCCATTTTCTGGGGACATTCGAGCTGATTTTCAGTGCTTCCAGCAGGCCAGGGCTGCAGGGCTGTTGTCCACCTACCGAGCATTCTTATCCTCCCATTTGCAAGATCTCTCCACAGTTGTGAGGAAGGCAGAGAGATACAGCCTTCCAATAGTGAACCTCGAGGTAAAAACAGATGCTGTTCCCCTTGCGTTCCAGATGCACCGGTCTCCACAGGGACTGGAGGCAGTTGCCACTCCATGACATCAACAGAAGAATGTGGGTTCAAGGCCCAGCTCTTTCCCTGATTGTGACTTTGGATAGGTTACTTATCCTCTCTGGATCTCAGTTTTCTTATATTTACAATGGCCCTTCTGTGTGGATGGTCTACGACTCTTGGAGCATAGAGGAAGAATAATAATAACATCTTTCATTTATATAGCTTTGTGTTTGTTTACAAAGCACTTTCTAATATCTTTATAGATACTTCCAATAAAAATGGTAGTTATTCTTTTCCCAGTCTCTCAGGTGAGAAAACTGAGGCTCAGAGGAAGAAAGCAGTTTGCTTGAAGTCAGTGCAAACTAGAATTAATCTCCTTGACTCCTGTGTCTGGGGCTCTTGGTTCCACCCAATGATGCCTTCCAGAGGGCATCAGTTGAGTGGCACCAGCGAACAGCTGGTGAACACTGGTCCCAGGGCAGAGGCGCTTTGTCCTGAGCCCTGATTTGGTGCCCTCTGAGCATCTAAGCTGCCAAAGCCTGGTGGATTTCTTTGTCCCATTTGCTGGTAAGGCAGGACCTCAAGGGTTTCCTCGAATCTCCATGGACACAGTCGACTCCTTTAAGGCTACAGAGGGACAGCTCTGTTGATACTCAGACACCTGGGTCCCGACAACAAACTAGATCTCAAAGGTATTTCAAGACCTTTTGGTCCATGTAACCCCAGTACTCCAGTTTGGAACCTAGAGCCTGGCAAGTTCCATCCTGACTTCAAACCCAGCACTTTCCATCTCCTCTCCCAGGGTCTGTTCACCCACCTTCGTCCACTGGAATTATTTGTATTCTTGGATCACTCCACGAGAGATCAGGCTCTTTCAGGAAAAGGACTGACAGATTCATCTTCATATCACCCACAGTGTAGACTGGCACTAGGCCTGGCACAAATTTGAAGCTCAATACATATGCATAAAATTTTTTAAATGACAATAATAAAGACCTAAAACACACTTTTGATGGGGAGGAGCCTTGAATGTGCATATAGTAAGGGAAATTACCTGAAGAAATAAGACAGTAAAACCAAAAGGGTTCAAGGATGGATTATAAAATCACACCACAAACATTCCTTGAGTTTCTACTCTGTCTAGGCACTGGGGTTGGGGTTGGGTACTTCAGTTTGAGGTGGCATCTGGGCCTTGAGGAATGAGTAAAAATCTAGTCCATTTGTAGGCTGATGATATAATGATTCTAAAGTGCTATTTTTGTCTCCATAGGGCCAAGAACTTTTTAATAATTGGGACTCCATCTTTTCTGGCAACGGAGGAGAGTTCAATACGCAGGTTCCAATTTACTCCTTTGATGGCCGAGACGTAATGACAGATCCTTCTTGGTAAGTAGGAGTGGAGGCCCTCAGGTGACAGACAGTTGTAGGAGACATCCTAACAACAGGACACCTTTATCAGCTGCCCCTCTGGGATGTTACCAACACAAAGCCACAGTGAGGACATGGAGAAAGCCCAGGCCTTGGAGCCAGAACACTCAGGTCCAGAAGCTCAATATGAAAACTTGGGGCAAGGCGCCTCTACTCTCTGAGCCTCAGCTGACTTACCTGTCAAAAAGGCAAGATAATCATATCTATACCATAGGACTGTTGTGCAAATAAAAAGAATACGTGTAAAAACTTATAGCCAGCAGTGGGCACTTAATAAGTCGTAAATAATGCAACCGCTGCTGACCCTGTAGCTCTACGCTGTAGTTGTACTCTAAATCTTTGAAAACTCTGTGTGCTGTTGAGAATAGAACACTCAACAAACCTTCCCTTAGTGTCTACTGTATACCAGGCCTGATGCCAGGCCTGGAAGGCACTGTAATAAACCTGTGCAGCAGCCCCTACCCTTATAGGGCTCACAGGGGAAGACAAACACAAACTAACCATGTTTCTAGAAGAATATTGTGACTGTAAAATGGAGAAATAGATCAGATGATAGGAGCATAGAAGAAATATTCATTTTTACTTAGGGGTAAGAATCAGAGAAGCCTTCCTGCAAGAGGAGGCATTTATTGGCCTTTAAAAGATGAGAAGAAGTCACTGATCTGAAAGTGAAACAGAGGCCACTCCTGACAATGGGACCTCATGAGCAAAGGTTCAGATTCATGAAAGCAGAGGGTATAATTTGAAAACGACTGCAAGCAGATTATGAGTGGAATATAATGTGTTCAGAACATTTGAAAAAGCGATGAGGATAGAGAGGTGATTTGGCATCTGACCATGGAGGGTTAAGGAGTTTGACTTGATTCACTAGACTTATGCCAATTTGCTTACCAAGATATACCATAAAGAAGCATCACTTCAAAAATTAACATAACAAAATTACTTTTTAGGCCCCAGAAGGTTGTTTGGCATGGCTCCAGCACCCATGGCGTTCGTCTTGTGGATAAGTACTGTGAAGCGTGGCGAACTGCGGACATGCAGGCCACGGGATTCGCCTCCCCGCTGAGCACGGGGAAGATGCTGGACCAGAAAGCATACAGCTGTGCTAATAGGCTAATTGTTCTGTGTATCGAAAACAGTTTCATGACAGACGCTAGGAAGTAATGATCTTCTGATGATTCTTAAAGAGTTTTCCAGTTTTTCTTATGTGAAGAGTTGACACTGAAATCTAAAATGTTTAAATGTTGTAAATATTACAGTTTTTTATTACACGTTCGTTATGACAGCAACCAAAGAAAACATACCTCAATACACTCAAAACTGAAAACATAAAGGACTCAGATCAAAGACAAAATCTGATCCATATATTGGTGCTAGACTCTGCGGGAAACCCCATGCAGTGTGAACACATCCCAACACAGGTTAAGGGCAAGTTGAAAACAAAGGCTGTGGCATTCCACTCACTGCATCCTTCAGAAAGTAATTTCCTCCTTTTAAGCATTGTTTTTGAGTGTAAGACGTCCTTGATGTTTTCTTATAAAGTCAGTGTTTAGAAACGTTACCCCTTTCTAAGTTATGTGCAGACCGAATGCTTCATTCTGTCACATACACCCATCATTTGCAACTGCTGTTCATACAAGGAAACAGAACTGCTCAAATGATCCTATTTGTATTTTCTGATATTGCCAGGCTTTAATGTTTTTTCCCCCTAAAATATTATTGTCATCATGCTTTAGGATTTTTATATTTTGACACAATCATATTTTAGTGTGGCATCTGTTTATGTAGCTCTGACTTGCTGGAAAAGTTGAAACTCCAAATTATCTGAAACTAGAAAAAAAAATAGCACGTAATTGCTACCTTTCCCTTGGCAGCCCTCCTCCCCACCCCCAACCCCCATAGTATGACTTCCGTTTGGCAGTTCTTGAGTTATAACTGCAGCTGAAACAAACAGGTCCAGAGGGATGAGTTTTCTGAGAACCATATATCTTCATGCTGTATACTTTGATTTTTTTTTCATAAGTGAACATAAAAACATCTTTTCCAGGCGCTTTCTTCTGTTTGACTTTTTCCCTAGTTCCTTTATTCTCCGATGCCAGTGCGGAAGCCCATCTGGGGCGAGTTTTGTCATTCCTTGTGCCACTTGGGCTCCCTCAGGCAATGATCAGAGAACTGAAAGATCTTCCCATCATGCTCATCTGCTGCTGCCTGGTGTCTCTCTCAGGGGGGTGGGGCCGTGTCGGGTGTGCAGAAGAGCCTCAGGGTGGGAAGCAGGATGGCCTGTGACTCTGCCACTGCCTCAAGGCATGACTCCGGACATGTTTGCCTCTGTCCGTCAAGGAGGTTGGGATAAGACAAGCATAATATCAGCCCCCCAGTTATGAAACATCAGATGTATATGACCCATATTTACTTTTCATAATAACTGCATGGTTAGTATTTTCATCTCCACTTTACAAATAAAAAAGTTGAGGCTCAGGAAGTTACTTGTTCCAGGTGGCACAGTTGGTGAATGGCGGGGCTGGTTTCAGACTCAGGGTCTGTCTCATTCCAGTGCCCAGGATCTGTCTGGGGACCACTGTGCAAGGCTGCCTTTTCACTCCCCCCAGCTCCACGGTGTGTGGCTGTGTGGCTCTCGGCTTGACCCTGGAGGAGAAACATAATCACCAGGCAGGAGGCATGCTGGGCTATTTCCTCCCATTCAGCAGGGCTGGCCCTGAAACTCAACAAAGTGAATTCACCCTCATAGACCTTCAAGGAGAAAGGAAATCGAGGAGAAAAAATCATCTCAGAACCTCCACTTAGGGGCTTCATAAAGGGAGAGCGGTGAGAATCTTCTAGGGAGTCACGAAATCTTCTAGTGAGTCAGCTATAGGTTGGAAAGCCCTGGAGGTGCATTGTTGAGCACAGCCCACCCGCTGAGTGATGGGGGTGGGGGTGCTGACATGGACTTGAACTGCAGGGGGAGGGGCAGGGGTTCCTGAGGTCATGAAGTGCAGACGGTGTCCACTGCAGTCAGGCCCGCCATGGCCACAGAAGGGGCAGGGTGGGCTGGGGATTCAGGGAAGAGCCACAAGGAGGGGAGACCACTTTTGCCAACCCCAGGAGACAGTACTGAGTTTTGTGTGCCCACCTCTCTGTCTTTAGGCACTGGAGGAGGTATGACTGGTCCTCCCAGGAGGTCCTGAATCCACCCAGCCCCATTCAGACTCTGAGAATGACCGTCAAAATCCTGGGCCTGGCATTCAAGACCCTTCACTGAACTTCGGCCTGCACAGGGCTTTCCTGTCACATGCAAAAGACACCGGCTTGGTGTCCACCCTGTCACTTCAGCAAGACTCATAGGCTCCTCTGTCAGCCCCGCCCCATCTCAGGACAGCTTTAACCTCTCTGGGCCTAGCCTGGCCCTCTACCAATGGCCAATACATCTATGGCATCTCCCACCCCTGCACCTGCCTCCCTTTCCTCATGCCTCCCTCTCTGAACCTGAGTGTTTATCATCTGAATCTTGTCACACAATTGAAACACAAGGGCTGAAGGGGCTCCACAGCTTCACACCACCTCCATGCCTGGAAGCCTGGGATGTGCCTGAAGGCAGGGAAGCAGATTAGCACCCTCAGGCGTAATGAGGGAGAGAAGATTTGCCACCGGCGCTTAATCTTCAGTGCTAGAGGTCTTTTGGGTACATGCTCTAAGTCCACATTGCAGACCCTCAAGGTCTGAAATTGGCAGCATCTGAAGTCCACTATTCAGCTGCAGAACCAGGACAGAAATGCTGCCAACCATGTCAGGGGCCCAGGTCCCACAAGGAAGCAGACTTTGGGGGATGCAACAGAGCAAAGGGACAGAGAAGGTAAGGGGGACGGGGACAGAGAGCACGAAGCAGGAGGTGCAGGGGGATGCCCCCCTGCCAACCTGGACATGGCCACATGTTGTGGCCTGAAGAACAAGGAGAATGGGCTATAGGGGCCGCCCTCGTATCTCCTGTGTCCTCTGGACTTTATGTGGCCTGTACTGTGTCACTGGAACCTGTAAGAAGTGTAGTAGGGGACAGCGTGGGATTCTGGGCACTGTCAGCAATCCAGTACAGCTGAATCTCAGTCAAGACACTTTGTGTTGGTCAATAAGGGAAACACTCAAATTCACCAGCCCCCAACCCCACCCCCTGCCAAAAGGAATGTATTGGCTCATAAAACTGGGAAGGACAGGGGATGCAGAGACTCAAGCAATGTAGCCACATGGTCACATAGTCTGTTCTCTGTGTGTGTGTGTGTGTGTGTGTGTGTGTGTGTGTGTGTGTGTGTGTGTGTGTGTGTGTCTTGTTTGCTTGGTTCTGCTTTCTTCTCTATTCAGCCCCTTCCCTCCAACTGAGGACAAGATTCCTTCATGTGGCGGGAGTGTCTGCAGACAGCTCCAGGCTTATATGACTCCACCACCCCAGAGAGTAGCCACAGAGGAAAGAGAAGCTTCCCTCTCCCCTCTGGGAATACACTAATTCCTGGAAAGAATTTTGATTGGTCCCACTTGTGACTGTGATTGGCAGCCCTCCCTTCCCCAGAGATGAGTTGTGCAGAGGGAACAATTCCTCCACCCAAAATGCAAGGGGGGTTGCAGTGAGCAGAAAGCGAGGGCACAGAAGGTTGAGAGGACCAGAACAATCAGATAAACAAGCGATTCTTTCACACAGCAGCAGGGAAGGGGTGAGTGTGGGGAATGTTGTGGTGGAGTGATAGGCAGAGGAGAGATCACACTGGCCTGGGATTCTAGGATAAGGCATATAGACTTTATCCTACATTGGGTATGGCATCTTGGGAAGATTTTAAGAAGGTGAGATTTGGGATCATATCTATGTTTGACAAAGATCAAGCAGGTCTTTTATGTATTCATTCATCCATCCAAAAATATTTCTTGAATGATGATTTTGTACCCAGGACCATGTCTGGATTTGAAGGTACAAAGATAAAGGATGCCCCCACTCTTTAAATCCACCAGGCCTATCCTAATGCCACAGACCTTTTCAAATCTTGTGTATATGTCTCCCGTGCTCCCCACCTCCTCAGAAACCCTACCAGTTGGAACAAGCATATGTGCATAGGCAATCCTTGCCTAACCTAGCAACTGGAGAAGCACCTTTCTGCTTGAATGCCTGGGTCGCCAAGATACCACTGAGCCTCCTTAAAGCTCTTTAACAGCCACTGGCTGATTTCCCCCCTTTGTCTTCCATCTTGTACTCCAACTTATGGGGCAGTCGAGTGCAGGGAGGCCTTTGTCTGGCTTTGAATTTTAACTCTGCCACCTTCTAGCCCTAAAATCACAGGCAATCTCCAAGTAACTGAAGATAATCCTCTACACTCAACCCTTCCCTGCAGCTCAGTCTATTCATCTGTAAAATAGGGAGACTAATGGAAACTCCTCTCCATTGAGTTAATTTAGTGGAAGCATTGGGAATGGAGTTCTGGCCCTGAGTAAGTGTCCAATCAGTGTTCATTATGCTTGGCCACCCCGGGTGTCTCTCAGGAGTCGGTGAGTTGTGGTGGGGGTGGGGTTGCCTTCACTCTAGCCTTGCTAGATGACATCCTCCAATCTGCCTGGTTTCTCTGCCCATCTCCAAGCTGAGGGCTGTGACTCAACATGTACTCACTGGTACATCTCTATCAGTGAATATCCCCCGAATACCCTGGCCTGAATATCTGAATACCCCGAATACTCTAAATACCTGAATACCCTGAATATCCTGCACCTCTGCTCATCCTCTACATAATCCAACAAATACGATGTTATCATCTGGCTCCATAGGGGATCCAGGACACTAGGGCTAGATGCCTTCTGATTGACAGGTGCATGTGCCATGTTGGCTGTTAAATGGTCTTATACCTCCCGCATAGCCTGCCCAGGCCCCTGACTTGCAAGAAGGACCCAGAATGTCTGTTATCTGGTATACTGGGGGGAGGAAATTGCCTACCCCTCCTCTCCTTTCAGACTTGCTCCTTTTCTTTTGGTCCTTCTCTCAGTGAATGGCACCGCCATTCAGCCAGTAGCTCAGGAATCATTTATTTAATCATTTATTCAACAAATATTGGCTGAATGGCTCCTTACAATAATAGTAACAACAACAACAATAATAAATCATAAAACAAGTGCTAGGAAGTTCAGCAAAATCAGCATATTTCTATGATGACTACTTTGATTTTTTAAAATGTCAAAATATTTGAAAAGCATTTTGGGGCTCTCTTGCTTTACTGCATGTGTTGGTCTTCCTCTGAGACAATGTGGTGCCGGTTCCCCTCTTACCCTTCTTAGGACTGCTGCTCACACCTCCATGCTGATCTCCTGGCCTCCAGCTTCTCCTCCAATTCACTCTGCACACCAGGAGAGAGAACTTTCTAAAAACCCTGCCACACTCAGTGTTTTGATTGGAGCTCCCCTTTAGAGGAGGATTCATTTACAAATGGTTTATATGCAAGGTGATCCCAGGGAATACCTGGGAGATATTCAGTAGGAGAGTGGGGAAGTGAGACAGGGAAGAAAAAGCAGATTTTAAAGGGTATATCCACTTACCACTGTGGGTCACTAGATCATACTCTCCTCTTAGGAACTCAGGGAGCCTCAGAGTTTCCAACCTAGGGGACAAGGGTGCTGTGGTATTTGTACACCAATCCCCATCGGTCTTTGAAAAGAGGGAGAGAAAGGGGCACCGCATTAAAATCCGGTACTTCTGTCCTGCCATGCACAGGCAGAGTGGGTTTGAGTTGCCAGAGAAAGCTCTCAGGTAGAGATGTGGATGCCAGCACTCAGAATTTGGAGGTGTATGGGAGGGTCACCCCAGACCTGCCATATCAGGCTCAATCTGACAGGAAGCCTCTCAGGTTTTATTTCAAGATAGTAATTTGAGCTTACAATAACTTTCTTACTTATTAAAATGACAAAAGCAGTAAAAGTAAGAAGAAGAAGAAAAACAACCTGCAACACCACTGTTAAAAAAGGAAGACCATCAACCAGGCAGAAACCTTGAGGACTTTCTGGAAGATGTGAATCTGGGATGATTAGATATCTCACAACCACAGCAAAGGCAGGGCCCATCTGCAAATCCATTCTGGGGCTGACACCCACTAGACTGTGCCAGCAGGGGCTGGAGTCCAAGGCTGAGGGAAAGTTCGTAGAGACCTGAACAATTGCTGACAGCGTCCAGAAGAGCTATCGATCCTTTTCCATGTAGATTTCATACTTGTGAACAGCAGTAAATAACAAGCACCAGCTATTATCCGAGGAGATGCAGCAGCCTCATAAAGAGAACCGGCAGATCAGTCAGAGCCAATGGCTTCTATTTAAAAAGAATTATTACAAAACACAGGAGATAACTTTTAAAAATTCAAATTTGTATATGCAATAAAATTTCAGGGGGTAAAAGAAGCATGAAATGGAATACTAAGAAAACAAGAAACAGTCCTCGAAAGTAAAATAATGACTGTATGCACACCAAAATAAAATAGGTCTATAGCATATATGCTATTGAAACCTGACCTTGTGAGTTATTAGATAAAATCAAAAGATTAATATGATCCTTTCAGAACACAGACAAAAAGATAAATTAATGAGGTAAAAGATAAGGGGTAGGGAGATAGATACAATGCTGTAATATTTATGTAATAGGAATCATAGAATAAGAAAGAAGAATGGATGGAAGAGAAGTATCAATTGACAAAATAAAAAAAGAAAATTTCTTGAGCTGAAGAAAAAGCTTTATCTATGGATTGAAATGGTTCACTGAGTCCTAGGCAGAATTGTTGCAAATAATATACCCAAGGACATACCTGGTAAAATTTCTGAATTTTAGTGGTAATGTAAAAGTCCTATAAACTTCCGTATGGGAAGCAATGTGGACAGGCATTAGAGTTCTCATTTGCAATATTAAAATTTACAGTATAATGGAGCAGTACTTAAATAAAACTTATGATATTAAAGCTCCACAGACAGCCAGACTTTCACGTTTGAGAACAAAAGAGAGACACTTTCAGCAATGTCAAGACTCAAAATTATAGCTTCCAGGTACCTATTCTGAGAAACAAACTTTCTGGAAGAATTATAACCAAACGGAAATTGGAAGAGAATTAAGTTCTCACAAAGTAGAGAACATTGTAACACACTAGAGATCTAATGAGAAATGAAGTCAGGACAATTTATAGTTATGTCCAAATCAATGTTTCCCAATGTGTAGTATGCATACCACATAATGAGTTGATGTGATTTTTACTTTAATCATTATATGTTTATTTTAATATGTGTTAGAAAAATAGAGGTAGACACTAAATACATTATTTCACATTTATTTTTATTTAATAAGAAATTAAAGTGGACATAAAAAGTGTGTTGGTTGAAAGATAAATATGAGGTAACTAACAGTACAAATGGTATATTGTAAGGACGGTAGGCAAATGACTAAATTTGGGGAAATGCTGAACTCTTGAAATGTTGCAATGTTGATAATGTGGTTGTAAAATATGTTCCAGACCTTGCCAAATTATAATGATAAAACAGGTTCATGTTTCTTTTAAAACCTAAATTACAAGTCTGATCGTCTAGGTGCAAAATTAGTACAAAGTCCAGTCTTTTTTTCCCTCAAATACTCTTCAAAAATTCTTCCTTCAAATATTCTGGGCAAATGCCCAGGAATTAATTCAATTCATTGTTTATCTGTGGGCATCTTCTGGGAGAAGGGAACTCAGGGCTGTCCCCTTGAGCAGATTCACTTCCTGGGTGTCAGTGCTCCACTGGCTGTTAGTGGTGAGCTGGTGTTACTGAGAACTCTGCTGAAGTTGTGGGAGTCTCACATGGCAGAAAATTTTGGAGCAGAGAGATAGAGACTCTCATGTGCTCTCCTTTTAAAGCCCTCAGGACCATGCTCACAACCACCATTAAACCATCGACTTAATCATGTCTTCAAGGCCCCACCTTTTAATTACCATAATAGGATTTCCTATCTCCTTTACAATGTCACAGTGGGGAATAAATTTTGGTGGGATGTCAATCCACAGCAATCCTGCTCTGTGTTCACATCAAACTTTTCCTAGACTGTGGTGACGAGTGCCTTAGTGTCCCACAAGGCAGAGCCTGAGGCAAGGACTTGGTACAGGTGATCCCGAGAAGCAAGAGTGAGGAATTAGGGAGAGTCAAATAGAGAAGGAGGAAAAGTTCATTTACAGACACATTATTGAGGTCATTACCATCAGCGATGGCAGATCGATTCTACCAGGACCTCTGGGAAGTATGTAGAATATCTCCCCAAAGCATCCACCTGATGGATAGGAAGCCGGAACATTTGTCCATGGGCTACCATTCTGCACTGATAAACCCTTCTGCAGTTCTGAGCTGGGCTCCCTAGCATCAGGAAAAGGCCCTAACACACAACAGAGGAAGACGAGTAAGTCCTGAGGTGGGACACCAGAAGGAGGATGTGACTCAGAACTGTCTGCTACAGCTATAGCTGAAATCAGAGGTGGCCAAGAGGAGTGAGATGCAGACACGAGAAGCATCCACCACAGTCCCACTCGGCAGTCCAGCCTCCGCTCTCCTTATTGTCAGTTGCTAATCTGGTCCCCTCCTCCACATTGTCGTACACTGCTCTTTGGCTTCAGTCACAGCAACAACAGTATCACAGCAACAACAGTATCTCTGACATGCCAACATGTCATAACATCTTTGATCCCTATCAGCAGGAGAAAAAAAAATTAATGAAGATAGAAAGCAAAAACAAATTAACCAAAGTTTACAAAACAGAAGAATTGATAAACAAAACAAAGAGCTGGGTATTTGAAAACAAACAAAAGTAAGGAGACCTCTGGCAAGTCTGCCAACCAGACCTCTGGCAAAAGAAAAAAACACACATAGTCAAAATTACAATGAAAAAGCTATAAACCACGGTCACAGAAGCCATTTCAAAAATTAAAAGATTCTATATATAACTTACTAGTATGAATTTTTAAACACATATATAATGGTAATGTGCCATGAAACTGTAATGATTAAAACTGATACAAAAATAAATTAAAAATCTGAATATTCTAACCACAAATGAAATTTAAAAGCATATCAAAACTCTGCTCACCTCCTCATATTTAACACTCTGAGATAGTTTTGTAGGTGAGGTAGGAGCCGTTCCACAAAGAAAGGGGGCTGCTACGGAAGAAAGAAAATGTAATGGGTGAGTGAAAATAAAAGATGTCCATTACATCCCACCCCTCAGGTGTTAAACAGACACACACACACACACACACACACACACACACACACACACACACACACACACACACACACACACACTTCAATATGTATAATTCTGAGAATGCTCTAACTCACATGCAATAAAAATGCACTCACCTCCTCCTTAAGGGTTGACAAGCAAAGTGACAGCTTTCGTATCGAGCTACAAGCAAGGGTCTCTGGGTGATGTACATTCCACTCTATCTGCTCCTGATGCTGGTCAGCCAATTATTAATTATTTCTTGAGCAGATAGGAGTACAGAAAAAGACAGAGTAACTGCCCTTGAGGGTCTTATATTCCAGGGGTGGCGGGTAGATAGGTAATAAACATGCAAACAAATAAATAGATAAGATGAATTCAGGTACTGAAAACTGCTAAAAGAAAACAAAGGTCCTGGGGTTGAGTGCAATTAGGGGTGAGAAGTGCTGCCTACACTAGCATGGAGAGACCATTATGAAGATATGACATTTGAGTTGAGATGTTTGTAAGTGGTTTATTAAGATGTCTTGATTAAAGTATAAGCATAGTTCCTTATAGCATAGACCTTTACAGATATCCGGGAAAGTGTATTAGTTAAGGTCCATGCAAAACAAAAAACAAAAGCACTTTAGGTATTAGAAACAGGAAATTTGATACAGATAATTACAGTAGTCTCCCCTTATCCACAGTTTTGCTTTCTGCAGTTTCAGTTACCTGCAGTCAACTGTAGACTGGGAATATATTAAATGGGAAATTCAAGAAATAAACAATTCATAGGTTTTAAATCTTAGGCTGTTCTGAGTACCATGATGGAATCATGCATTGCGTTGCTCTGACCCGCCCAAGACATCAGTCATCCCTTTTTCCAGCAGATCCATGCTGTCCTCACTACCCGCCCTTTAGTCATTTAGTAGCTGTTTAGGTGACCAGATTGATTGTCACGGGATCCCAGTGCTTTTGTTCAAGTGAGCCTTATTTTACTTAATAATGGCCCCAAAGTGCCAAAGTAATGATGCTGGCATTTGGGATATGCCAGAGAGAAGCCATAAAGTGCTTTCTTTAAGTGAAAAGGTGAAAGTTCTTGGCTTAATAAGAAAGGGGAAAAAAATCATATGCTAAGGTCTATGATGAAAAAAAATCTACCTATGAAACTGTGAAGAAACAAACCAAATTGGTGCACAGTATTTACAGGGTTTGGTACTATCTGTGGTTTCAGCATCCACTGGAGGTCTTGGAATGTATCCCCCGTGGATAAGGGGGGACTACTGTAGTTATGTGGGTGATGGAAATGCTGAGAAACTGAACAAAGGACAGTAAGGTGATCCAGATATTGTCAAAAGAGGGGCAAATTGAGGAGGATGTGCTAACAGAGCCCAGAGGCTAGGATCAAAAAGCAAAAGTTGGACCATGCTAGGCCTGGAGTCATGAAGGAGGAAGAGTCCACAGCCAGAAGCACCCTGGAGACTGAGAGCGTGGAGGATGAATCCCTTGATTCTTTTTTTTTTTGTTTTTTTTTTTTTTTTGTCGTTTTTCGTGACCGGCACTCAGCCAGTGAGTGCACCGGTCATTCCTATATAGGATCCGAACCCGCGGCGGGAGCGTCGCCGCGCTCCCAGCGCAGCACTCCACCGAGTGCGCCACGGGCCCGGCCCGAATCCCTTGATTCTTTACTGCTGTCTGCTTTCCAGTCCCTCTCCTGTGCCTGCCTTGATCAGAGCCAGGAGTCAGCTGACCCAGCCACTTGGGCAGCACGCCTGTAGGAATCAGGTCCCCACCCCCAATAGGGGGCCAGGGTAGGGAAGGGTGAGGGCAAACAGGCCCAAGACAGGTACAGGAAGAGCTCATAACTTCCCAGTTGTTGGAAGTCCAGCCTACTTTAAGACTCCAATCTCAATCTCTATTTAAATCTCTCCTCCCTTCCCCTGCCCTCACACAGAGTGCTCTTGAGCTGGTGTCCTGACTTCTAGGAATGAAGATGGGAAAGGAGTGCGATCCAGCTCTGATCCCCTCTCCTTCCTCCTTCAAGGCCCGGCTCTTCCTGAGGTAGACAGAAAGAAAAGAAACTGGGTGAGATTCTCTACTCACCTGGCCACAGCTGCAGTCCTCTCTAGTTGGGCGTTACTGCTGCTCTGGCTAATGCTGTGGCCACTGACACCCTCATCATGGAGGCCATTCCAATTCTGATGAGTCCTGTGGGCCCAAGTCCAACTACCCTGTGCAGTGTCCACTAAGCTAGACCAGAAATTCTCCCATTCTTGCCAGGGCAACTGTTGGACTATAGGCTGCTCCCATCTGCCCCTATTTCCACCTTGAAGTAATGCCAGTTATCTCTTACCTTCCTCAGGTAAGTCCAAGGGCAAATTAGAAAGTGATATCCAGTTTGGGAATGCCAATGTCCCCTTCTCTCAGGAATCCCCTACCTACGGCTTATTTTTTGAAGCCTCCCCAATATTTGGCTTAGGAGGGAGGGTCACCTCTTATCACAAACACTGCACTCCCCATAAGGCAGATGATTCTGACCCTAACTCCCCACTTTCTCCCCTTCCCAGTCATTTCATGAAGATTGAGAAGGAGGGATGGGGGAAGGCTGGTAGGGGTAGACCTGACACCTTTTAGTAAGCCCCAGAAGGGGGATCTGGTGCCATGGTGGGCAGCTCTCTTGAGAAGGTGGCGTGCTTAAAGCCCTTTTGTCATCACCTCTGGGCTTGAGCTAGAATTTCCAGCAACAGGAAAATTCCCATTGAACATCCTGTTTTGAACAATGTCCTGTTTGAACAATGGAAAGGAGGCAGGCTTGCAAAGATCTGGGGGAAGAGTGTCCCAAGAAATAGTAACAGCAAACGTGAAGGCCTTGAGATGTGAAGTAGCTTGATGTGCCTAGAGGGCCCGAGGCAGCTGGTAGGAGTTGGAGCAAGAGTAAATGCAGCGAAGACAGTGGGATAAGAGAGGATGGGCGGGGAGCTGCAGATACCGAGGTTCTTGTGGGCTAAGGTAAGGGGTTTAGATTTTATGTCTGGTTGCTCCGAGACATAGCATATATAATGGAACTGATTTTATTTTTTCAAGGCATCAAATTATATAACTGCGTCTATCATTATGACATTTTCCACTGTCAGAAAAAACAAAACCAACATAGAGTCTCACAAACACCTATTCACCTCTTACATTCATTTTATTTTATTTTATTTTAACATTCATTTTATTTCTGAGACAGATACAACTACCTAGATTTTTGCTCTCCACAGATCTCTTAGGTTTAATAGTACATGAACTGATTTTTGTTTTGGAAAGACCACTGTGACTTCTGTGTGCTGAATGGATTGTGGAGTAGGGCTGGAGACAAGTGGACTGAGCAGTTAATACACTGTTGCAGTGACTTAGCTGAGAGATGATGATGTTTTGGGTTATGGTTGAAGCAATGGAGGTGGTGAGAAGTGGGAAGATTTGGGATGAATTTAGGAGAAGAAGCCTTGCTGAAAGGTCTCAGTTATGAGAGCACAATCCCTGGGACCTGGGTCCAGCCAGTGTCTGGATGGTGGTGCTACTTCCTGGCGTGGGAATGACTCCGCGAGGGCAAGATTTGTTTAAGGTTGTCTGTTTGTTCTCTTCATTATTGTATCCCCAGAGTCTAGAAGAGCACCCACCACTTAGTAGGGGCTCAATAAATATGTGTTAAATAAGTGAAAAGGCAATAGTTTGATCAGGTTATAGTTGAGAAGCCTATTGGACATACTCATGTTCTTGCCACCTATGACTAAATGATACATTAAACCACTTCAGATAGGTTTGCAAAATCTCCATTTAAAAAAGGAAAAGAGGTAGCAATTCCAGTTGTCATCAACTGAGAACCTATATCCCACCCTTCTGGACAGAGACAGCAAGACTCCCTTCACTGGCAGAGGAGCAAGTTCTTTCTGTCCTCCTATGAGTCCTACACGCTGGGGGACTTGGGAGAATTCCACCAAGCAGCAGTAAACTGGCCCCCGGACCGGAGGGATTTCTGCTCTTCGAAAGAAGAGCAGTGGCCTAGAGGAGTGTCCCCTTCCTGAGGCTTCAGCTGCCTTGAAGCGCCAAGTGATGAGGGCCGTCTGCACAGGCCCTGGGCTGTCTTCTAGTCAATGCTGCTTCGAGATGACCCGCTCCCGCCTGACTCCAGCTCCCCCAGGGTATCCCGCTTCCCAGCCACAGAATTCTGCTTTTGCAGTTCTTGAGGGTAAAAGATCACCAAACTCTCAGCATTCTTGGAATCTTGCTGCAAGTAGAAGGAGACTTATTTGCCTGCTGTTCCCACTGCTTTCAAACAGCCCAGCTTCAATGGAAACATCTCTTTTGGTAGTGCCTCATTAAAGGGCATAAGAAACAGCCAACACATTCCAACATCCAGACGTCTTCTGACCTCAGACCTCTTAAAGCAGCTGGCCAAGGTTTGCCTAGCTGCTTACCCCCTCGTGGCTTTGACTTCCAGCTCTCCCCCCAGGAAAGAGGAGCCCTCGTGGCTCCCCGCCACCTTGCCTCAGCCAGTGCCACAACTCCTCATTTGCAGGTACCAATTTCTGGCTATTTTATTCTTCAGGCTACTTTCATTATGGGACAGAAATCCAATTAAAAGGAGCTTAATTAGAAAAGGAGAGTTATGGGCTCTTGTCAAAAGGGTGTGCCTGGCATCAGCATCACTGTGTCCAGATAGATAATATTGTCAAGTCTTTCTCCTCTCTTCTCCCGACCCTTTCTCTCCATCACTTCTCTCAACTTTTCTCTGTGCAAGGGCCTCGTTCTCTCTTACTTCAGACCGCCTCGTCCTGGCCAGGGCAGGGCAGGGCACAGGAAGCATGGCTACCAGAAGCCCTGGCTCATGTTATTTAGCTCAGCTCCGTCAGCAATGAGAGGGCTTCTCTCTCCTCTCCCTGCTTCACTGGACATAAGTCCCAGCCGATCGGGCCAGCTTTGGTCAGTTTCCTCAATCACTCCGGTGGCTGGGGGATGTCAGGCCTAGGTAATGCCATCATCTGTGTGGCTGTGCATCAAGAATCTGTAATTTGCAGCCCCGCTAGAATCCACTGTGTGGTTGGAGTAGGGGAGGAGCAGATCTTTAAAGGAAGAAGGTGAGGACAGTTGTCCCTGTTAAGAAAGAAGAGGGAAGCTGGGCAGGAAACACAACAGATTCCTCTTACAGTGAGTCAGGTTTCATGCCAGGACCCAAAGAAAGACTGAGCATTCAGAGGCTTGTTTTTATTCTGTTCTAACTTAATTGAGAAGTGAACTTGGTGGACAGAAATTGTAATGAGGAAGTGAGCGTAAACGTCTCCCTTTGTGGAGGAATGTACCAGGGGCGGGGAGTTAAGAGAGCAGGTCCTAGCTTGGCAGCTGGACCCTTGCAGTCTCTTGGAGAAGGAAGCCATTTCAGGTGATGACTCAGTGCGCAGTGTCACGCCCTCCTCAACTCTGCTCTGTCCAGTTCTCCAAAGCCAAATAAGTAGGAAGTGTGGCAGACGGCTTCTTTTTAGTAGCGGTATACTTGGGTTTGTTTCCATGGGCATGAGTCCACCGGAAAGCAGTTATTTTCTCTTGCTTCTTTGCTGCATCAGAGAAATAGAACAATTTTAAAGAGAGATTTCAAAGAAACAATATCATAGTTTACAAAATGGAATCACATAGGGACTGCCAAGTCAGCTATGCTAAAATGTCACAACTTGTTCTGATCAATAGCCTTTATTAGAATCTTAGCATGCCAGAATCAGAAGGGATCTTGAGATCACAGCCAGCCCTCTCCCAAGACAGAGAAGGAAAATGAGGCCCAGGGAGGGGAATGGAGTGACTTCAAAGACCCCGTGAGTTAGAGGCAGAGTGAAGTCTGATGCTGAGGTCTTTTAAATTGCTGCACAAGGATCTTTCCACTGAGTCACTCAAGGATGCTTAATAAAGCAAATAATGGAGTGTCTGCTACAAATTTGCTTCTAAATATCCTTGAGAGCAGTTTATGGGAAATTTCAACCTAGTGCTGCAAGTGAAATTGCTAAATGAATTCAATTCTTGAGTGCCAAAAAAATATCTCTACAAAGATGTGACTTTGTTATGCTTAAACAGAAGACACTTGAATTCAGCCATAAAGGTCATGCCTTTGCACATAGTGCCCTCACCTTCCAGGGGCCTTTCTGGTCTCTCAATTCCTGTGGTCTGAAATTGGTCTCATTGAGGATACTGCTTGGCTGTGTTTTTGTCATCTCTGGTGCCCTCTGAGTTTCCCCATCTTGACTATTGGGCTGTGCTGCTCAAGTCTGGACCCTGTGGACCCCCTTCATCATGGTGAGGCTGCCTGGGTCATTTGCTCCTCCACATCCCCTTTGCTCTGTGTCCTGCACCCCGACTCATCTGGAATACATCAGTGGGGTCCCCTGCCCCTTGGCTTCCAGCTGGATTCAGCCAACTGGCTGGACATGGGAGGGAAGCTGGGGTGCTTGTTGCCCAGTTCCCTTTCTGTGGAATCTGCAAGGCTGGCTGCATCCCTCCATTGAAAACCTTAGTTCCTGAACAGGACTCATTCTCCACGTACCAGTAGTTCTCCCTCTCCTCACCTGTCCAGCAGGTGCACCTGCTATTACTAGTGTTTTGACAGACCTTTGGGTTCTGTATTCTCCCTTGTGGTTTCTCCATACCCTGCCATCCCTTTTGAAAATAATCCCTTTATTAAACTCACCTTAAGTTACCCCTTTTGAATGTGCTACCTGTTCAGCTGGGACTCTGGCTGATTAACCAACTAACTCCAATCGGGGTCTCAGTCTCCCGAGTCTCTGGGACATATTCTATCTCAAAAGGGAGAATCTTCACAGCCTACTTTCAGGAGTCAGTGTGTCTGCACTAACTTGAACCTGTACTCCTAAATTGTAATAATGAATTCTCACCTTATTCCTGAGAACAAGCCTCTGAGAACTGAAAGCAAGCCCCTCACATGGAGATGGCAAAGAGCCAGGAATCAGGACCTTGAGCAAGGAGGTTGCAAAGCTGTGCTTGCTTCTGATCTGGCATCAGGTATCTCATATATCAGAGAGGCAACCACAGGAACTGGTAGTTTTGAAAGAGAGCCTACTCTGGCAGCATTAGAAGCCAGAGTGTTCTTATGCTTCTTACCTTTGGGCTGGGAGAACTGGGGGAAGGGTTTTGTGTCCATGATTGGGCCAGAGCACTAAGAGGGCAGCACCTGCCAGAGCCAGTGTGGTAATGGTAGTGAGGGGCTGCTAACTGTGCTGAAAGAGCCCCTAGGGAAGGTGAAGCTTAGTACTCTCCACTCAGCACTAATTCCTCCCTCCAAATAGCCCACTGGTTCAAACTCCTAGTTCCCCTAGTCTAGCCATCCCATGGGTCGCTCAGGCTCCAAGCCCCTGTTTTCCGACAATCACAAGCTATTCAGTAATAGCCAGTGTCTTCTTTATTTCTATCCTTCATTGTGCTAGACACAAAATATGTTAGATGGAGAATAATTTACAATCACTTACAACCTGCTTGTTTCAGACTGCCACTTGAGCACAAAACTGTGTGGGATAGCAGTTTCACAGAAGAAATAGACAGTTGCAAAGATGCCCAAAGTGATAATATTATCTCACATTTTTTTACAGTGTTTCACAGTTTGTCAGACATTTTCTCATGCATTATATATCAGTTGATTCTTACAATAAACCTAGTCTATATGCATATATGTGTGTATGCATATTATATATTATGTATGTAAAGTATTCATATATAGAAAATGTATAAAATTTTTATATCTATATCTATATATATAACTGAAGTGTGAGGCTTCCAGAAATAAAAACGACTTACCCAAGGTCATGTAATAAGTCAGAACAAGTGTCTCTTTATATTTCTTATGATCTCATTGTGTAATGTATTAGTTATGATTATCTCTGTTATTCACCAGAGTCTGTGAGTTCATTAAGCATAGAGTCCATAGCTTATTATGTTTTTTTGTCCTACATACCAATAGGTATGCAAATTTGTATGTATGTATAATGCATCTTTATAATGAATACTAAAACAACCAGCAATGTATCCACCACTTAGATTAGGAAATAGAATGCTTCTGTTACTGTGGAAGGCTCCCCTGTGTCCCTTCCCCATACCTTCTGCTCTCTCAGCCCTCTAATCACTATTCTGAATTTTGTCTTTACCATATAAATGTATCCCTAAAAATATGTTATTTACTTGTGTGTGTCATTTAACCTTATGTAAGTGGGTACATGGCTTATTTCCCCACACCTCCGTGCCCCCCCATCTTCCTACACAAATAGTGTCCTACACACAGAAGGATCATGGGCTAGCCTGGCTCTAGCGTGACCAGAAAGGATCTGCCTGCTCACCTTCATTTCCAAGGGACTGAAGAAGTCTGGTCAGAAGTTGGAGTTGGTTTCTGGGTGACAAATATCATGGGAACTAAACATCTTGGCATACCGAGCTGTATTGCATGAACATGCTGCCACTCCAGTGGAGCCCTTTGTAGCCACAAATCTGATCTTTTCAGTGGGAAAGTCCTAGTGGCTGCCTTACTACTTGAAGCTGGAGTCCCATTTTGGAGCTCAAACCTCTCTTCGCAAAGCCTTCCTTCTGAATCACTAGTGACAAGCAACGCCCACCCCCATACCCTTACACATGTCCCTCTCAAATTCCTGGAGAATTTATGCCACACTTTAACAACTATTTCAACAATGCAAGCAGTTCATGCAAACCTGAAGGTTTGTCACATTGTGGATTATAACCCATTAATGAGTTGTAAAGTCAGTTTAGTGGGTTCAGACCAGGATTTTTCAAAAATGAAATAGAATCGGGCATAACCTTGTCAAGCAGCCAGGATTACAAAATATCAGTATGTGTTCCCAGTAGCAAGGTAGCAAGGGGTAAATGTTATTTTGCAAAAATTTAGTGTTAGTTGTGTGTGTGTGTGTGTGTTTCCTGGGTCACGATGTAAAATGTATTTCTTACTACAGATCATGTTCAAAAAATGTGTGCAAGCCACTACTCGAGAGGAACCTTGCTGGGGACATTGGTTGCTGACACATCAACTATCTATATCACCTCTTCCCTACAGTAGGGTAACCTTGTGGTTTGGATGGGCTCTAGGAGTGGCATGAGTGGCCTAAACCAGTTACCATAATTCCAATTCAATCACCTTCATGATTGGTTCAGGGATGGGCAGTAATCTTAGGCCTACACCAACTAGGACATGCCATGCCCTGGCCACAGTGGGGGGACACATGATCCAAATAATCCAAAATCCATCTTCCAGAGAACCTAACCATATCCTTCAGTGGGCCTGGTAATCTTACAAATACATGCTTTGAAGAGGCCCAGTCTAGTCTGAAACACAAAAAGGCTATTCACTGTCCACCCCTCCCCCACCTCAGACCAGATCTTGCTGGAGAGGGAAAAGAAGAGACCAAAAAACAAACAAATAGGACACATCTTCCAAGGGATATCATCAATAACCTACTTATAAAAGTCATGGTTTGATTGCCCAAAAAACAGCTTTGTAGGTGACCACATGTTCCTTTCAAGCTCTAGGTTCTCCCAAGGAATAGTTTACATATTGGAAAAACTTAGACACTTAGGAGGCTGGATTCCTAGAGAAACAAAGACTTGAGAATCATCAGCATGTCCAGGCCAGGGAAAGCCAGGGGAATGTTTAAGTTTGTCCAGAGAGAGGTATAAGCCAAAGGGAGAAGACCTGGGACAGACCCTGTGGAGCAATAGTGCTGGGGGATGGACAGAAGAAAGGGTGGTCACAGAGAAGACCGACCCTACTGCACCGGTCCTGTTGTGTTATGGCGAACATGGACAGCACATCTCCCCGCCTGCTCCTCTCTGGCAGTCTGCCAAGACCTGATCCACATTTGCCTGCTAGACTCCCAGGGCTTTTGTGATCAAGCTCTGGCTAGTAGGAGATGCGGAGGGAGAAGTCTAACTGGATAGGCTTTAGAATGGGCAGAGGGCCTCTCTGAAGGAAAGACATCCAGGAAAGAGGATGGGGTGACATAGACCACATTTTGAGAGAAGATTTAAATGTAAACCCTTCTGGCACCATTAAGATTTTTTTTTTTCAAAAAAATCTAAAATGACTCTTTGGTGTTTTGAGGGGAGTCAGGTCATTGTTTCTCGTAATGAGACATTACGGTGAGAGGGCTAGGAGGTGGCCAACTGTATTGGAATTACAACACCAGGATAGGGAGTTAATTGTAAGTAGGCATCTCTTTCACTAAACTGTGAGAAAAAACAAGAGCTGGGCCGAGAAGAGGTGATCTATGAACGTTTGAGGGAGGGAGGAAGAGAGGATGAGTGGGAAGATCTCATGCTGTATTGAGTCCTGTTCCTCCAGGGGCACCTGTCCCTCCCCACCTAGCCCTGCTTATGAGGGCTACAGGAAAGAAATCAGTGCATCCGAGGAGCCTGAGCCTACACTGGCTTTTTATTGGAACTGGGAGGAAGGAACCCACCTCGGAAATAATATGGAGTCCTCTGTAAATGGAGCTCTGAAGTAGGATGTCGAGCAGAAACTTCCAGAAGCTCAGACACATTCTGTAAGATTGGTGGACATCCGGCATTTTCTTGTTTCATTTCCCTTAGCATCACAGTTCAATTCCTTTGGAAAGTACTTAATTGTGTCAACTATCTTACTGAAATTGAGGAAGGGGTTTGGGTTACATTTTGGAGCCTGAGGGAGGAGTCAAGAACCACGCTTTGGGGAGCTGGGTATGATGACTCAGGGGGCAGAGTTGGGGATGCTGGCCTTTCTGCCCACTTGAGCAGTGCTCATCCAGTGCTCAGGCTCTGAAATCTCTCCTAAAAATGTGCCCTGACCCTTGGCTTTGACTCTGTGAACTGTTTCCCAAAGTCTGGTTCCTGTAGTCAGCTCAGCACAGCTCAGCTGTGGCGTTATGAAGATGTTAGAGCTCTTGAAGGAACAACCCTTCCTTCCCTTTTTCTCAGAAGACGGCTGGGCACATCCTAGTTCTGATGGGCTTGAGTGTGGGAAATAGCATTTGCCGTGGATGGGATGAGCCTGCAAAACCCCTTCTGGCTCTCATTTGGTCCAGCAAGTTTCCGAGCTGACTCTGGTGCTGAGCACTGGGGATGTAGGAGGTCTTGACCCTCTTAGAGATTATAGTCCAGGGAGCATGTGGAGGGGTCAAAACCCAGAGAGATCATTAAGGGGTGTTGGTTTTGAGCAGGAGTCCTGGAATTCAGGATGCAGAGTGGCTGAGACATGGGAGGAGGGTAGTAATCCTCCCCTCGGGAGCACTCACTTTCCCCTTGGTGATGGTGGCAGTCAACAGCTGTTGGTCTTTGTCTGCGGAGCATCCCTTCTGGTGATAGGAACCTAGTGATGGTTCCTTTGAGAAATGACTCCTCCTCAACCATCCATGCCATGTGGGTCTGATGGGGTTGCCAAACACAGAGCCCAAAACCCTGGCTGCAGTGACTGATACAGGCAGGGGTTCTCAACATACGGCGGGACTGCACCCCACACCTTCCACAGTAAAAATGTCTGTGTGGGGGGTGGAGGGTATTTTTGTTGTTATTGTCACAGTGACTGAGGAACACTTCTGCCATTTAGTGGCCAGGGGTGCCAAACATCAGCAACATCCAGGACAGTGCCCCATAACAAAGAGTTGTCCTACTCAAAAGGCCAATAGCTTCTCTTTGGAGAAACCCTGACCCAAAGGATGGCACCTGGTCCCAGGTGGGCCAAGAAGACCTGTCCCTGGGGCTTTGATTAAGAAAGTCTGGGAAGAGAAGTTTTCTTTCTCTGGGTTCTCTGGCTTGGGTGAGTCTAAAGCCACGTTGGCCATCCCCTTCTGTTCCATAATGCGTACAAGAAGATGTCTGGAGGAGGGAACAAGGCCAACAGAGAGAAAAGGCTGAGATGGGAGAGGGAGATGAGAGCATGAGCGAGCTAATGACATCATCTGTCCTTGTTCTTTTCTGTTATGACAGCCAATTTTTTCCTCTTAAGCTCTTCTGAGTTGGATTCCTTTCTCTTAAAAGCCACAAAATCCTGACAACTCTGAGGCTTCAGGAAGCAATGTTCCTTCTTCCTGGTGATTGATACAAGGAATCCAGATCTTAGAAAGCAGCTTTAACTCTCTCTCTATTCTTCCCAAACCTCTCTCCATACTTTCAACAAATAAGGAAACAGGTCCAGAGAAGGGGCACACAGCAGATCAGTAACAGAGACTGAACTAGAAGTCAGATCTCTTGCCATTGATTTCTGCATGAACAACCTGCTCCTGTTTTATAAATAAAATCAAACGTAAGCTCCTGTCACTGAGGTGGGGATGCTACTATGTCCTTCATACCCCATTTGGCACTCAGGGGAATGCTGAGATACAGAAAAGGAAACTTTGCTCAGGTCCACTGGGAACTTTCAAGCTGGTTGGGGTCACCATTGCTGCCCAGATCCTATTGTTTTGGTTTAAAAAGTGGGATATTCAGATGGAATTGGGAACACAGGGCACATAAACTAAAGGGCAGAGAGTTTCAAGCCTGCTAAGGCTCATCCTACTTCTTCCTGGCTTTTCTAGGTGAAGCAATGCCCTCTGGAATCTCCCATTTTCCTTTTTGGCCCAGAGCATTCTTAGAGGATCCATGTGGCCAGGACACTATAATTAGATGAAGGTGGGATCCTTTGCCCTTCCTCTATTAGGTAGGAAGGATTTACACAAGGCTGGTACTTGCCTGATTTGGATGGGGGAAGGCTGCACTGGGGAAGACAGGGAACCTGCTCGTCTGTAAATGCTCTCCTGATACTGAACTTTAGGGCACACTTGGATCCTCTGGAATGCCCCCCTTCCCACTCCCCAACCCATTACACAGACAAACTTAAAAGTCACTGTCAGGTTGTTATTGCAGCAGAGTACAGTCTTAACTATTACAGGTATCAAAGGAATTCAAACAAAAGCTACTTGGCAATAGAGTACAAAAGAACTTCAGTTTCTGATGTTTTCTA
The DNA here is from genome assembly GCF_027409185.1 of Cynocephalus volans. Classification (NCBI taxonomy): domain Eukaryota; kingdom Metazoa; phylum Chordata; class Mammalia; order Dermoptera; family Cynocephalidae; genus Cynocephalus; species Cynocephalus volans. The sequence goes on along the minus strand of NC_084476.1, from coordinate 37,145,302 downwards.
CACTTCTCTAAATTCGAGAATATGCCCACAAGTTCTCTCCGCTCCTCCTTCATTCAAGCTGATCTCTCCAAATGCTTGGGTTACTTAAGGGAAATTTTTTTAGCGTTTTTGAATATTTTGTTTTCACTTGAACTTTTGTTATGAATATACAACTTAAAACACACTAGGGACAAAGGATTTGTCCCCTACCATCTCGGCTTTAGAGGGATTTCTTGTGGTTTCTTAATTTAGGATCAGTTTGGTAAATGTCCCATGGATACTGGGAAACAGAAGGGGATTCTGCTTTTTGTGCATGTGAATTTGAGTGTGAGAGTGTGTATATGTGTGTGCATACTTAATATCAGGAGTTATCCTTGCTTATTTTTTGACTGCTTGAATTGACAAATAGAGCTGTATTAAGCTCTCTGCAGTACTGCGTGCATCTGTCAATTCTCTCAACAAATGCGGACACTGTTGTCTGGATGTATAGTTCTAAATGTGCATGTGCATGTGAGTGTGTGTGTGTGTGTGTGTGTGTGTGTGTGTGTGTAAGATTAAACTTGTGCAGGTCTCCTACAAAGAGGCTACATGGGCATGCATTCTATGTCTCATGGCCTTGTTTTTTTGTTTTTCTTTGTACTTTCTCACAATGAGTGATTAAAAGGAAATTCAAGCCATGAGGAAGGTGTAGTGACAACTTATTGAAAACTTTCAATTTGTCTTGACCACAAGGGAATATTCCTGATTGACTTGGGGAAAAGCCAAGCTGTCCCTGAGACAATGCAACCGTGAAAGGCAGACCGACAGGAGGAAAGAGTACTGGACTACGGGGGGCAGGCGGCAAACAAGGGCAGACTGAAAATTACATGCAGGCAGTCAGCTCCGGAGACTCTGACAAGGAGGCAAGATGTTTCGACAGACAAAGAGCAGCTGCAGATGCATGAAAAGTAGAGTGACAACTGCATTAAGGAGGTTGGTCCATACAGAGCAAAAACTTATCCACTGGGCTTGCTTTGGGCCTGAGATTCCAGTCCTGGAACGGGGAATGATAAGAGGGAGGCTGGGCCGGACTTGGAGAAATTGTGAACAACACAGGGGACCAAAGCAGCAGCCTAGACTTGGGTGCAAGGCAGAAGCCTAGTTCTCAGCCAGCTGAGGCTGTGTCCCAGGAAAGGAGGCTGGGACTGCTTAAAATCCAGGTGTGTAAGGGCAGGACTGGTGCTGGGAACTGCTACAAACAGAGCCACATGCTGTACTGTGGGACCATCTCTCAGGGGCGAAGAGAATATGCTCGAACCTGCTAGCTCCCAACCCTAACTCAGGGGGGCCAGGAAGTTGAATGCCATTTTAGTTCCTGGTGAGCTAGAGAGGGTGGTAAAGCCCAAAGGCTGTGGAAACAAGGAAAGCAGTGGTGAGGTGAAAGAGTTTCCTGCATCTCTGTCTGTCTTTGAAAGATCAAGCAGCCAAAAAATAAGCAAGGATTAACATGCGAAACACATATATACTTACACAAATTCACATGCACAAAAAGCAGAGTCCACTTCTGTTTTTCAGTATCCATGGGGCATTTACAAAATTAATAATAAATTAATAAATAAATAAATTCCACAGAGCAAAAGAAGTATTTGTCCACAGGTCAAATTCTTTATCTGTAGTTTGTTTAAAATTAGACATTCATAACAAAAGTCTTAGCAAAAACAAAACAATACAAAACACAAAACAAAATAAAACACAACATTTTCCTAAAGTAACCCAAGCATTTGGGGAAACCAGCTTGAAAGATGGGGATGGGAATAGGCAGTCTGTGAACATATTTTTAATGTTAGGGAAGCAGCGGAGACAATGCCAGAAGCTGAATTTCTCTTGCACTGTATTGGCAAAATAGCTTTTGTTTCCATCCTCTTCGATACCTATAACAGTTGCAATTGTGTTCTGCAATAAGAGGGAAACTGGTAGTGATTTTTCAGTTTGTGTCATGCAGGAGATTAGGTAGTAGGAGTTTTTGGTCCTGGTAACTGGTGAATTGACCTTCTCATTGAAATAAAAATGAAAAATGTAGGGGAAATATATCTTTCTAAATGCATTTATGAGCTGGCAAGAAAGTAAGAGACTCTTAGGCCAAAATACTAAGTGAAAGAAGGAGCTCGACAGGCTAATTGGAGCACTGTAGCTGGCTGTTGCTCTGAGGGCATTTATTGAACCAGATGAACTTGAGCTTCTGTGGTCTGGTCTCAGAGAGCACAAGGAATAGGAGACAAAGATCATGGACTAAGCAATGTCCCTGGACACTTCCCTATAAAGATGAGACCTCAAAGTTCTACATCCCCAGTGAAAGGATGAACCAGAAATAACTACTAATCCTATTAACTGCCAGGAAGTTGTAAGAGCCTAGGTGCTGAGCAAAAACAGAAAATTAATGTCATGAATGAAAATATGGAATCATAAGCTGTCTGTCCCTCATGTAGTTTGAAGCCAAAATTCATATTACCTGTGTGGTCCAAATAATAAACAAGTAAAAAATCTCAAGCCAGTAATTTAATTTAGAGTAATTAGAGACTGTAAGTGGTCCAGGAGGCAAAAATAAATGCAAATCTTCGATAGAAGAACCTGTCTTTATCTCAGACCTCTAAGAATTTCCATAAATAAAATCTCAAGGAAAATTAGAAGCTTTCAGAAAAAATAGTAATTTTACTTACAGAGTGGCACTGTGAATGAGAAACAACAAACAGCAGAAGACCCACAAGAATTCAAATACTGAAATTATCACACTCAAACACAACTATGAAATAACTATGATTGCTACGTTGTTTTTTTAAGAACACCAAATTGAAAAATATAATTTGAAATAAGTAACTATAAAGAAAGAAGCAGATTTGAAAAAGATCCAAATAGAACTTCTATAAATAAAAAATAAAATAATTGAAAGTCAAACTTCGTGGAAATAATAAACAATTAGAAAATAAAACTTAAAAAGCAACCCCATTTACAAATTTATTTCTAAGTAAGAACTTACCTAAAAATAAATTTAACAAATATTATGGGCTAGCTGGTTAGCTCAGTTGGTTAGATCGTGGTGCTAATAACACCAGGGTCAAGGTTTGGATCCCTGTACTGGCCAGCTGCCCAAAAAAGAAAACAAACAAACAAACAAAAACCCCTCAACAAATGTTATGAAAGACTCTTACCAATAAAAACTACAAAACATGTTGAGAGAAATTAAAGATCTGAATAGATGAAAGATATATTATGCTCATGGATGAGAAGATTCAATATTGTAAAGATATCAATTCTCCCCAAATTGATCTATAGATTCAATGTAATTCCAATAAAAATCCTGGCAGGCTTTTTTTTGTTTTTGTTTTTGTTTTGGAGATATTTACAAATTGTCACTAAAATTTATGTGGAACAGTAAATACCTTAGAATAAGCAAAACAATGCTGAAGAAAAAGAACAAAATTGGAGAATTTACAGTACTTGATTTTAAGACTTACCATAAAGTAAAAGTACAGTAATCAAGATAGGGATATTGGCATAAAGATAAACAAACAAACCAAGAGTAAATACAAGAAAGTCCAGAAATAGACCCACAAATATACAAATGATTTTTGACAAAGGCAGCAGTGTAATTCAATGTGGAAAGAAAAGTCTTTTCAACAAATCATGTTGGATCAACTGGATGTCAGAATGGAAAAAAACTGAACCTTAATTCACAGCTCACATTTTACATAAGAGTTAATTCAACATCACTTAAAGATGTAAATGTAGAAGTTAAGACTGTGAAACAACTAGAAGAACATGTACAAGAATATCTTTGTGATTGAAGGTAGGACACTAAAAATATTCCGTACTACACTGTGATGGTGGGTACATGTCATTGTACATTCGTCAAAACCTATAGAATGTACAACACCAAGAGTGAATCCAAATGTAAACTATGGACTTTGGGTTATAATGATGTGTCAATAGAGGTTCATGGACCGTAACAAATGTCACTCTGATGGGGGATGTCTGCAGTGGGGGAGGATGTGCATGGACGGGAGCAGGGGATATATGAGAACTCTGTAATTTCCACTCAATTTTGCTGTGAACCTAAAACTGCTCTAAAAAAGTCTATTAAAAAACAAAAGCAGCCAGAGAGAAAAGACAGATTACCTACAAAATAGAAACTATTGGCTATTATCTGATTTCCCATAAGCAAGACTGGAAGGCAGAGAGGGTGAAACATCTTCAACTGTTGAGGGAAAATAATTATCAACCTAGAATTCCGCGTATAGTAAAAATACTGTTCAAAAGTGAGGATTCAATAAAAACATTTTCAGTCAAAAACTAAGATCGTAGGCCACTACTAGACTCTCTGAAGGAAATTTGAGAGAATACACTCGTACTTCGGTCAGAATGAAAGTGATTTGAGATGGACAGTCTGAGAGATAAAAAGAGATAAAGATCACAAAACTGGTAAAAAAATGTAAAAATGAACATACTTATTCTCTTGATATCTATGTCCCTTTGCAATGTGATTTGCAGCTCCTTTTATCAAAAAAATGGAGTCTATTTCCCTACTCTTAGAATTTGGGTTCAGCCCAATTCATGTCCATAGCAATGGGATGTGACAGAAATGATGTGCCCGTTCCAAACCTAAAGCTAAAGTGGTGGGGACACTGTCACTCATTATCTTAGACCTTTCTTTTCTTTCTTTCTTTCCCAGTACCCCTGTACCCCGACCCTTCATCTTGGTGTTAGAATGAAGTGCTCTGACCAACTGAGCTAGCAGCCAGCTCTTATGTTAGAAGTTAGAACTGTCATTTTAACAAGCCCAGGATAGCCTGCTGGAGGATGAAAAACCACATGGAGGACCTGATCTAGACCATTATAGACCTGTTCAGTCCCCAGTTGACCTGTCACCTGACAGCAGATTCATATGCAGGTTCAGCTAAAATCAGCTTCAGTTGGCCTACACCAGAAAAAACTGTCCAGCCTACCCACAATCCCATGAAAAATAATACCTGGTTATTATTGTAAGCTAAGTTTTGAGGTGGTTTGTTATTCGGTTAGGAGCACCAAGAGTTAGCATAGTTAACAATGGTATAAATCAGTAATATCTTGTAGGTTAGGAAATAAGACACAAATAGAGTACACAATATGAGGGTACTTCAAACAGTTCATGAAAAAAATAAGGTTAAAAGATAATAGGAATCCATGAACTTTTTGAAATATCCTTTTAGATAGGATGGACATATGTCTAGAATTGAAGTATTCAAAGGTTGAAAAAAGGAAGAGATTTATTATTTTTTTATATATAATAAGAAATAAATAAGCATTCTAGAGCTGGTGCAGTTGCTCAAGGAATTTATCAAGGACCTAGACTCTCCATTTTTTTCCTTCTATTCCTAGTTTTGGCTGTCACCCTAATATTTATGAGATGGCTGCTGTACCTCCAGTCATTGCAACTGTGTTCCAGGTAGAAAGAAAGTGAGAATGTGATGAGTCTGTCTCTTTTTCATGGGGAACAATATCTTTCCTACAAGTTTCACCTTGTGGAAAGTAGTTTTCTGCTTAACATTTCACCGGCCAGAATTCAGTCACATGGCCTTACTTTGGTGCAGGAAGCTTGGGAAATTAGGAATTTTTTTTTTTACCTAGGTGAACTGTTTTCCAAAAGGAATCAGGATTCTGTTATAAAGCAAATGTAGGCGTCTTTGCTCTCTGTTTTGATTAAAATATCTTACTTAAAGGAATAATCCAAAAGGAAAAGCAAATAATGTACTCACCATAAAAATTGAGAGGTAGCACTGTGCAGGGTATGAGGCACTGGATGAGTCACCTAGTTCTAGCTCTGCAGCTGACTTGCTGAGGGACTGATCCTCAGCCCTTTAAATCAAGACATTGAAGTAACCAACCTGTAAGCCATCTGGGAGTCTATAGAGAATTCGAAGGGAATTAACATTTATGACAGATTTCTTATGTGCAATAATAGCTCATTAGACCTCACAACAAATAGATGAGTAGGTGTCATTATCAGAAAGATCACTGGTGGATGCTAAATCTCAGAAAGATCAAGTAGTGTTCACAGACCCACATCTAGTGAGTGGCAGAGCCAGAATCCCAAAGCCAGAGGCTTCTTTTCACTCCCCACCCTTTCTCAAAAGGCAAATAAGCTCATGCATTTTTATTTACTAAATTTTAAGTAAACCAGTGTCTAAACCAGTGTCTTTCGAAGTGGTCCTGGTGCCACCTTCAGCAGAATCACCTGAAGTGTTTATTACAAATGCAGGTTCCTGGATCTCCTCCAGATAAACTGAAGCAGACTTTCTAGGTCCTGAATCCCAGGAATCTGCATTATTAAATCTCCCCAGGTAATTTGGAGACACTTTAGTTTGGGGACCATGGTTTTAAACTTAGAATTTGTTGCTCCTTTGTAATGTAGTCTATTTATGGATCTGTGGCTCATGGAAATTTCCTCCTAATATTAGGAAGATAAAATTTTAAATTAGTATGTTTCTCTTCCTGTTCCTCAGTTTTCTATTGACCATACTCAATTCCATGGAAAATGTTAAGGAACTAGAGGTGTGTCATAAAAAATATCTTAACACTGATTAACCTAGGCTCTGGAAGGCAAAGACACAGATTAACATGAACACAAATGCTGATGAGAATCACACAGAGCTGGAAGGGGATGGGCAAAGGAAATGGCATTAACTAAATATTTACTATGTTCCAGACATTGTACCAGACACATTGCGTCATTTAAGACATGTGATTCAATCTTTTTAACTATAAATCGAGTAGGTACTATTATTATTTATATTTTAGAAATTTACATTAGGAAGCTAACGGCCAGAGAAAAACAGTCACTTTCTGAGGTGAATCATTAATTAATATAATAAAAATCTCATGAGCTCTTATCTTGTGCAAGACACAGAACAGAGAAGCAAAAAGGCAGTCTAGAGACCTCAGGTGTCACAAGACAAATTGGGGATGGATCCTGCCAGAAGCAGTCTCTTCTGAATTGGTCGGATTTGGTTGGCTTGAACAAGAGGAGAGCTTGCTGCAGGTGGTCCTGGAGCACCAGTGAGCGAGCTGCACGCCTCTGAGCCGAGCGAGCCTGTTGCAGACTCAGAAAGGTTAACTGAGTTGCTTAAGTAAGTGTCCCAGCCCAGAGGAGAATGGAGAAGGTCTCAGATCCCAGCTCCAACACCCCCACCCTTCACTCACAGCCCACTGAAGGAAGCCTTCACAGACGGGCAAAATGCTGTAAAGAAATGCTCACTAAAGAAACTTACAAGTCCATACTAGAGGCTGGTTCTGATTCCTGCTACGAAGGTTTATTTGATTCCAATTTCAAATTATACAGAAAATAGAAATTTCTCCTTAAAAGGTTCTGCAGAAAATGTTCTCTGTTCTCTGTAGCAGCCTCCTTGGCTGTGTTTGTGTCTGAAGAAAGGACTAGTCTGACAGGAAGAATTACAAATCTGGAGCTCATTTTGGCGTCCCAGAGGGAAGGTGGGTGGAGCATAAATTAGGAATTCAGAATGAAAACGTAGTTGAGTTTATTTGGGTTGTTAGTGACACCGCAGAATTACTATACTGGAGTGTCAGAGACAGCTCAAAGTAATGATGACTGCTCCACCTCCGCCCCGGGGGAGCTGGGTGCTAAGAAGGGGAATCCCCTTCCTTTGAGGGGTGTGGTGGGGGAACCCTCCCTTTCCAACCTGGATCAGAAAGGGGGAAGTGGGAAGGAAAGTGGCCTGGATTCCCATTCCGAGTCTGTTCTGGAGGAAGGTGGGAGGCTATTTGGGTGTCTGTTTGGGATCTGAGGCTGGGATCCGAGGACTTTCTGGGCCTGGAATTTGGGTGTGGGAGGAACTAGGTTTGGGGAGGTCGCTGACAGCAGGAGGAATCTGGAAACTAAGTCGCATGTGAAGGGCACTGAGGAAAGATCTTGAGGGATGTTGAAAGTTGAGGCGTGGATCTGGGGAGGGGAAGTAGAAGTGGATGCAGGCACCCGACGATACTGAGGATCTGGGCGGCATGTGTCGGGGATTGCTGGTGGAGGGCTGCGAATGGGGTCGGGGTGGGGCTGGGTCGGTACTAGCTCTTTGGTGACTGGCAGAGGCTAGAAGAAAAGAACGTCAAGCGGCTACAGCCTTTTTCTGAAGCGACTCACACACAGACACACCCATCGCTCAGCACCGGCCCTCCGGGGCTGGCGAGACCCTGCCCCCACCCGGCTTCTCCGCGGGCAGCGGCTCAGGCTGGGGCAGGGGTCTGGCGGCGCGGTCCGGAGAGCGTGGGGGCGTGACCAGCGGCCTCCGTCCGCAGTTCCGGATTGGCTGCCTGGCGGGCCCGTGGGCGGGGCTCCCGGCGGAGTCCCGCTTGGCCGCCCGCAGCCGGCGGGAAGGCGGGGCCGGCGGGATCCCGGCAGCCAATGGACGCGCGTCCCCTGAGCAGTTACAAAGGGCCGGAGCGAGGCCGCCGCGGCGGCGGGGGAGGTGGGGCGAGGCGAGGCTTGCTGAGGCGAGGCGGCGGCCGGGCCGGGCCGGGCCACAGGCAGTGGCGGCGGGACCATGCAGGCGGCGGCCGCTGCTCCGCGTCCCCGGCTGCTCCTCGTGCTGGCGGCAGCGGCGGCGACGCTGTTCCCGGGGGCGACGGGTGAGCGGCGGCGCGGCGGGCGACTGCGGGGCGCGCGGGCCGGGCCCGGCCTCTGGCTGGCTTCTGCTCTTTCTCAAACATGGCGCGGGGCCGGGGGCGCAGGTGGCGGCGCGGGGCCCCGGGCTTTCGGAGCCCGGCCGCCGCCACGCGAACGGCAGGCGGGGAGCGGAGGCGGGGCGGGGGCGTGTGTCTGAACGCGGGTGGACGTGCCGGCAGCCCGGGGCCGCCCCGCTCCGACCTCGCGGGGGAGGTGGCGTCGGGCGGAGCAGTCCGAGGTTGGAGGCTGCCCTCTGGGGTGCGAGTGAACGAGGACCGAGGGGCGGAGGGCGTGAGGCTGGCCGAGCCCGGGCTGCCCCGCGTCCCCGCCCGGGCCCTGCGCGGGCTTGTTCCGGGCATCCACACCCCGAGCGGGTCTGTTGCTCGGGGCTGCTGGGGCCCGGGGAGCGGTTGGGGTCGAAAGCGGCTTCCCGGACGGGTTGTGAGCTCTGACCTTCGAGGGCTTCCCGGAGCGCTGGGAGGGTCTCACGTGTGGTTGAGACCCCGGGTGGGCAGGCTGCTCCGGGCTTCGGCCTCGGCCTGACCCTGCTAAAAGGGGCTGCTTCTCCAGCCAGGGTGGCTTTGGAAGGGGCGCTGCGAAGCTTTGTGTGGAGAGGAGGAGGCAGGGAGATACGCGGAATGTTTGTTCTTTCTTTGCGTCTGGGAAGTGTTGAAGTGCATCCAGTAACCCGAAGGCTACGGATTGATTTCCTATTAGAAACTTGAACGTTTGCTCACTGCTGAGTTTGGAATGTTTGGGAATGACTCTGTGAATTGATCAAATGCTTTTATTTCCTCGAAGGAACGAACATCAGTGATATTCCTTTTCTTGAGTGACGGTAGTTAGGAACAGACGTCTGTGTAGCTGGTTTTCAAGGGAGAATGTTTGGTTTTCCAAAATATTAAATCACGGTGGGTTAGGTGGTCGTCATCTACCCCGGTGAAGGGAGGAGTGAAAAACTTTGTTAGCAACCGAACTAAAATATTAGAAACTAAAACTTAGAGCCTCAATGTTAGCAAATAAAATACAGTGAAAGTACATTTGTATTTCTGAAACTGGACAACAAATGTTGGAAAAAACGGACACAAAACTCAAGACTGACAGTGCCAATTATTGTTAGTCTTAATAGCTAATGTCTACTAAGAGATGTAAATGCATAAAATAAACGAAAGTACATTGTCTGATCATCACAACTAAATCCTCAGAGCTGGTGGCATTTGCCCCATTTTATAAATGTGAAAACAGAGATGCATAGAGATTAAGTATTCAGTTACTAAGTGCTGGAGTTAGGATTTACACTCAGGACTCTCTCTCTGCTCTGCCATTTTCTGTCATGTGAGACCCCTGCATGGCTGGTAAAGCCACCACCAAAGAAGACCCTCACCAGTGTGTTCCCGGGACTTTGGACTTCCCAGTCTCTGAAACTGTAAGCAGTAAATTTCGTTTTCTTCCAAATCAGCCAGTCCCAGGTATTTTGTTGTACGCAACTGAAATGTACTAATACAGAAAATTGGTACCAGAGAAGTGGGGTGTTGCTTATAACAAATACTTGGAAATGTGGAAACAGCTTTGGAACTGGATGTTAAGGAGAGGCTGGAGGAATTTGGAGGAACATGCTAGAAAAAGCCTAGATGCTGGTGAAAGTTTAGAAGACAAGAAAACCAGGAAAAGTTTGGAACTTCTTGGAGACTGGTTAAATGGTGGTAAGCATTATGCTGATAGAAATATGGACAGTAAAGGCCATTCTGAGAAGATCTCAGATGTAAATGAGAAGGGACTTATTAGAAACTGGGGCAAAGATCACCCTTGCTATGAACTGGCAAGGAATTTGGCCACATTCTGTTCATGCCCAAAAGTTTTATGTATGGAATGTGTAACTTCAAGGTGCTAAACCAGGGTATATGGCAGAAGAAATTTCTAAGCAGCAAAGCATTAAGAAAGCTGCATGGCTTCTTGCAACACCCTGTGCTGAGTTGTGGCAGAAAAGACATGAGGTAAAGCCAAAATTTATAATTCAAAAGAAAGCAGAGGGCAAAAATTTGGAAAACTTGCAGCCTTGCCACAAAAGCAAGGGTGTAGCCCAGGGACCCTTTACTTAGGAGGTGAGCACAGAAGAAAGGGATTATCAAGAGAAGGGAAAAAAGACCTTGAAGGCATTTCAGGGGCTGCCTCTTCCATTACAGGCCCAGAGGCCTAGGGAGACAGAATGGTCTTGGGGAACAGGCATGAGGCTCCCCTCTTGGGCTCACTGCCCTGGGCCACCTTGGAAAGCTCTTCCAGCACCAGCACCCCGGCTGCTTTGGCTGCTCCAGCTATAGCTGAATTGGCTCCAGGTGTGACTGGACCCACAGCTTTGGAAAATACAAGTCAGAAGCTTTGGCAGTGTCCCCATGGTGTTAGGTCTGCAGGCTCACAGAATGCCAGAGCTGTGAAGGCTTAGGAGCCTCCACCCTGATTTCAAAGGTTATATGGAAAAGCCTGGGGGCCCAGGAAGAGATCTGTCGCAGGGGCAGAGTCACTGCAGACAGCTTTCGCTAGAGCAATGCCAAGAGGAAATGTAGGGTCGGAGTTGCAGCAGAAAAACCCCACCAAGGCCATGCTTAGTGGAGCCATGGGAGCGGGACCTCATGGAGACCCACCATGGAGCTACCAGGATGCATCGCTAGCCTGGGAGAGCTGAAGCATGGCCTCACAACAGGAAAGCCATAGAAGTGGAGATGCCCAAGGACTTGGGGACCCAACCCCCACACCAGCATGCAGAGGATGTCGAACCACAGAGTCAAGGTACATGATTTGCCAGCTTTGAGATTTCATGCCTGCCCTACTGGGTTTCAGACTTGCTTAGGACCTTACCTGCCCACCTGCATCCCACCCCTTTCTTTTGGCCTATTTCTCCCTTTTTGAATGGGAATACGTACCGTAGCTCTGCTTGTCCCACCATGGCATCTTTGAAATAGATAACTTGTTTTGATTTCACAGGTGGGACTTTCACCTTTGGACTTTTCAAGTTGAAACAAGTGAAGATTTTGTGGACAGAATTAATGTATTTGTATGTGAAAAAGACATGCGTTTTGGGGGACCTGGGGTGGAATATTACAGATTGAATTGTGTCCCTCCAAAACTTTAATGTGTTGGAGGCTTGATCCCACTGTGACAGTGTTAAGAGGGGGGAAATCCTATTGTGGTAGTTGAAAGGTGAAGCTTTGGTGAGGTAATTTGGATTGTGAGGACTGTACTCTCGTGAATGGATTGATCCATGTTTGGAATAATGGGAGTGATTCTGGTGGCTTTAAAAAGAGAGTGAATGAGGTTAGTCTTTGCTCCGCCATTCTACCACATTAGACCCTTGAATTGCTATAAAGCCACCACCAAAGCATAACCTCATCAGGTATGTTTCCTGGCCTTTGGACTTCCCAGCCTCTGAAACTGTAAGCAATAAATCTCATTTTCTTACAAATCAGTTCCAGATTTAAGCAACAGAAATGGACTAATACAATACCAATGATAATTTTTAAAATCAAGAAGTTAAAAAGAAAAACAGTAGTTCCCTGTGCCACTCTTCCTCTCCTTTGTCCTACTTCCCAGAAGCCGCTACTTTTAATTATTCTTACCTGTGTCTTCTAGTATCTACCATTATATCTGTAAATAGTATGTTTATGCTGGGTATTTTTGATTTATTAATTTTAAAAAGGCTTTATTGACTATTATAAAAACTGGGTATTTATCTTTCTTACATTTTTCATGTTCTCTACTTTTTTTTTTTCCCATTTAGCTTTCTTGCTATTTAAAATTAAGTCAATAGTGTTTACATTTTTGTCACTGATACTGTATAATTTTGAATGCTCTGTAATGAATAATATTTGCAAAATGAATATAGTACTCCAAACTATCAATTATTAAAAACCCTAATTAATTCATCTTTTTTTTAGTATTTACTGAGTGTGCCCTGTGTGTTAGATCAGTGCCAGGTATTGGGGAAATATAATGAAGAATTGGTTTCTGTTCTCAAGGAGGTCAAGGTCTTGTTTGTGAAAGAAAAGATACAATAATAATAATAGAGGCATACAAATATGGTAAGAGACCCAAGAGGAAATAGAGCTTTACCTTGTCTGGCTAGTGAAGGCTTCCTAGGCAAATTCTAGAAATGAGCACTGAAGGAGGCAGGAGTTATCCAGGTATTGGATTATTGACATTGTGGGTATTGGCTGTAGAGAACATCACCTCATTTCATTTTATAGTCTGCATAGTAACGGGATTGGATATGTAGTAGGTTCACGGTACAGATGTGTCGAACTTAAGCTTGTCATACTCTTTTAGATAAAGCCACACCCTTGATTTTATAGCAGTGCACATGTTCATGAAAGTGTCATTTTAAATAGAAATATCTTGCTGTCTTTGCATTATGTAACAGACCAGCAATAGTGATCAACCTTGAATAATGACACTGGAGGTATCTGGACATAGAGATAGGAATGTCATCAGCAATGAACTCCGGGGTCTTCCATGTCATATTCATCTTTCTACATAATACAGTGCCTGACATTTAACTGGTGCTAACTGTATGTAACTAAATTGACCCAAAGAATATGGTATTTGGGTCTAAGTTTAGCTTTAGATGAATATGAGTTTATAGTATTGTCTAATTGTGAGAATGTAAGAAAGTTAAGACTTTATCCTGAAAGTTGGATCACAAATGTGCTTTTATAAGAGAAGGATAACACTATGATCGCAGTTTTCATTTTTTTAAAATTTATTTTTACTAGGGATTATTTTGTCTCTTGTCAGGTTTTCTTCAACTGTTGAGCACATTATATCTTAGACTAAAGACATTGAGGGTTTCCTCCCTCACCTGGGAACTTAGTTACTTTGGAATGTTTTTGTTTTGATTCATTATCTGAGAATTTTCTCTGTGTAAATTAATCAAATGACTTAAATTTGTGGTTTCAGAAGCCTCATTTCCAACTGGGTTGTGTTTTATTTCAGTTAATGAAAATAAATTAGTTTTGATTATAAAAAAAAAAGAAAAAAAGGATTTGCACTCAGGTTTCTCTGTTTCCAAAACCTGTACTCGTACACTTTATATATACATCAAACAATATGGCATAGCCCCCCTTCCTTTTTTTAAATCATCTGATGGGCAGTTAATCTTTATTACTTGGTTTTAGATTTTGCCCTCACAATTTAGGTATCAGGTTGGCTTCTTTCTGACTCCTAGCACATTCCTAAGTCCCATCACAGGGGCGTGCAGTAAAGGAAACAATGGATTTTTGACATGGACCTAAGGAGGGAGGCAAGATAACTGTGTGGACAGGTGGGAGAATCATTATAGTTATGCATCAAACGTTAAGTAACATTTCCACACCACTATTAACTGAATAACATAATTCACTCTTTTCTACATAGGGTAGCACATGAAGCGTTCATGTATTCAAGTAACAATATTGGACTTAATTGCATGTAGAGATCATTGCTCCATCCATGCCCTGGAGGAGTTTACATTCTCCACAGGCATGCATATAACACAAAGCTGGTCCAGATGCTTCTTACTCTTAGTCCAGACTGCCTCAACTCATCTGCTTGCCCTGTTGGTTAGGTTGATGATTCAGTCCATCCTTTCATACATTCTGAAGGTCAGTTTATATTTCTCTGCCAAGCTTCTGCTCTCTCTAACATAGATTTCTCTAGAGAAATTGGTTTGTTGTCCCTAATACACAGTTTAGTACCACTGTGTTTACATATATATTGTAACATATGCTTATAACAAAATACACAGAACTGGGTAATTTATAAAGAAAACAAAATTTATTACTTACAGTTTCTGAGGCTGGGAAGTCCAAAGTCCAGGGAGCATATCTGGTGAGAGCCTTGGTGGTGACAGTGATGGCAAGAGTATCACATTGCAAAGATGGTGGAGCCGAGAGAGACTAATTTCTTATGTGCTCTTTTTTTAAAGTCCTCAGACCCATGCCCCTGACCACCATTTGTAATCCATTCACTACAGCATGGTCCTACAATCCAATCACCTCTTCAGGGCTCCACCTTTCAGTTACCATAATAGGATTTCCCACCCTCTTTACACTGCCACAATGGAGACTAAGTTTTGGGGGGACATTCAACCCAAAGCATGTATCTTGTGAGAAAGCTGTTTGCTTCCTTTCTACCATTCATAACTTTTTTTCTTTGAAAACATGGCTAAAACCCAACTCTTCTTTATGTTAATGCCTCTTGAATATCTCTTCCTTTCTTGGTATGCAGCCATCAACTTAGTCCTGCCTTTTATCCCCCAAATCTAATTTCTTTCCAGTGTTTCTCATTTAGGCTTTTTTGGTGGACTTCTGCTAAGCTAATTTTCCTTAGCCATCCTTAAAAGGTTTACAAGATTTCCCATTTGTATTCAGCAGTTAGAGCAACACTTGAAGCTTAAGATTAGGGCCACCTCTGAGTATCCAACCAAAGATCTCATTTCTCACTACTGCAGGTCCTCAATTTCAATGATTTCTGTTTTCCCACTGACTCCTGACTTGTAGCCTTTTCACTACATATTTTATTTGCCCCTTTTGGGAGGCTGTGAGGAGAGAGGTGCTCAGTTGTGACTTCCTGTACCTGTGTAGTTCTCCTTGAACTCTTTAGCTCCCTGAACTGTACAGCACTTAAGTTTGTGTTGTCCAGTTCTACCATCTTGCACTATTATTTAACTATACTCGATTATATTACAGGTATCCAGAGTGTCTTCTCTTGACTTTATGGTCTCAGAACCTAGCACTGTGTTTTCTATTCTGTTCCACATAAATGATTGTTGATTAAATGAATTCTTTTTGACTGAACATTCCTTTAGTATTTATACTGTTATATGTAAGTATACTTTACACAGTATTAATTTATAATTCTGAGTGTATAATCAGGAAAAGTTATATGGTGTGGTGAAAGAGGCATTTGGTTATTAGATTTGATTATTAGTCCCAACTTCACCTCCGTTTATGCGGAAAACAGGGATGTTACCTACTTTGCTTAGTTCATGAGATTGTAAAGATCAAATGAGAAAGTTACATTTGAGTTTGAAGTTGCTATTTTGCATTATTAGTAAAAAGTAGGACTGACGTTCAACCAGCAGGTCCCACTGGACTATGTGTGTTTTGATTGGTTAAACATCCTCTCTGATTGGTTTGTACCCTTTTAGTGTGAGGTGAATTTCTCAGGGGTGCACAGGGACAGAACTGAGGCATGAGCATTGATTTTCCGATTCCAAATCTGTGCCCTATATGGTGCTTTCAAATGTAAAGGATTTGGAGGTGGGGGAGGAACAGGGTTAATGGAGTAACTTACCTAAGTGAAGTTGGTGTTTAATTTCACAGAATTTATTAAAAGTGAGTTCTGAAGATGGGAGAGCAGGGGAATGATTATAGGTTAAAAGTCCTCAAGGAAAGGGTAGTATCTTTTTTATTGTTGAAAATGGGGCCTGGTTTATTTTGTACTTACTGATTGAGAAAAGTAGGCTTATAGTAGTTTGGAAGTAGAGTTTAGTTGAGTTGGAGTGTAATTGAAAGGCCTTGGTTAGGTTTAGAATTTTAGATGATATACTCTTTGAAATTAAATGGGGAACTGACATGAATACAAAATAATCGAGAGGGAGATAAATCTTGTTCCTGTGGGAAGACCTCTCTGGAAAGGTTCTAGGCCTAGTTGGAACAGTTAGCCAGGCTCAACACCATTCTTGTAGTACCATTCTGTTGTAACAGATATGTCCGTGTGTAATGAAGTGAGTTTTGAAAATGCTGGTATTATCCTATGGATAACCCTTTTGATATGAGAACATGTCTCTTCAAACCACAGAGCCCCCTGTCAATGTTAACAAACCGCGTGCCTTTTGCTGCTTTTTCCTGGTTGTGGCTTACATAATGCAGCAGTCTCTGAACAGATGGACTGTGGTTTGATATCATATGACTGGGTCACATCTTTGCTTCCTGCTTCTGGAATTGAGGGCAGATGCTGGCATGTTTCTCAGGGATTTTTATGCTTTGTTCCATAGAGCTGGCTCGAGGAAGCTTTTGGAGTCTTCTTAAAATTTATGGTCTATCTTGACCCAGCCAAACTCCAATACTTAGGATAAGATTTAATGCTTTTCTTAACTGGATTTTCTCAATGTCAAATCCAAGAAGTCTCCATAAACATTAAAATTTGCTTCTACTTTGAATCAGATCCAATTTTAGCTGTATAATTTGCTTTCAGCCCAAATAATGCAGGTAAGTTTCTCGTGGCTACCCTTCTTCAGTATGAACTTGTTATTGGTTGACTTGTAGGTTTTTTGCCTTAGACATCACCTTCTCAAATACTGGTGCAGAGTAAGTCTGATTTTACAGGTTCAATTTTAGAGATCAGATCTGGTTTTTTGTAAAGCTGCTTCCTTATTTTGGCAGTCTGAGAGCAATGCACAATATAGAGAATGACTTCTGACTTTTTTTTTTTTTAATTATGACTTGCAGGGTGTACACATAGGCTGTTTTGACAGTTACTGAAGGGATATAGTAAAAGAATGTGCCAGGCTTTCTACCTGCCTTGTCTCATTTAATTCTCAGAACCAACCTTGGATTGTAGTTGTGTAGTAATACAAAAACTTCTTATGTATGTGCTATTTAATTTCCAGAAGACTCTTTTTAAGTCCATTTGTTCTCATCTCCAGGTGACCAGTGCTCAGAAGGTAACCGTTGGTTTTGATGGCATTGGTTCTAATCCAAGAATCTTTTCAACATTCTTAAACATTATCCAAAATGTTAGTATTCTTTCTTTCATCCTTTAATCATAAGTACATTTATAAAAGAAAGACCCTGCTTCAAACAGAACACATGTAGACTAATAGCAGTCCAGCCACCGAGACTGAAATGACTGTGCATTACCAGTAACTTTATCTGCTTGGGTAGGCAGAGTTGACAGGCTTTTGCTAAGATTGGAACCTAGTTTGTATCTATGAAAGAGAGCTTCTATGTTTCCATTTTACAGACCAGGAAACTGAGGTCATGCTGTTAATGAATGGTGGAGCCTAAATTTGAGCCCTTCAGGGTATGTGCTCTTTCCTGTATGTCATGCTGCTTTCATATACAGTAAATACATTGTTAGAGTCACTTTAGCAGAAAGGTTTTCTTTTTTTTTTTTTAAACCATGAGAATTTACTTTAGCTTATGTTAATTATGATCTGGCCCCTTTGCAACTGCAGGTTATTCAGATACTTGCAGTCTTTCTTTGACATCATATTTTTAGGTAATTTGAATCTCACTGATGAGTTCAGTGAGAATCAACCACTTACTATTCGTATTGATTTTTATATATTCATAGCAAACGCTTTCCTTCTAGAAGTAACACAAACACAGAACTAAAAATACTGAAAATTTGAATTAGAGGAGAGAAAAAAGCTATCACCAGCCATCGTTAACATTTTGGCTTATCTTACCCTCGTGCATTTTGTGTGTGTGTGTGTGTGTGTGTAATAAACCATTCTTTAATCATTCTATTTCAGCAGTTTTTCAAAGCTAACACAAGTTAATATTTTTAAGTTGGCGAAGAGCTTGGTTTGTAGAAGAAATAGCTCATTTATTCTTAACAGATATTTAGTAGTGATTAAAATGATGAGAAGCATAGAAAAAGTAAGAGGCAGATTTGCTGTTAAGAATCACAGTAGCCAAGAGATGGAGTCAACCTAAATGTCTATCAAGGGATGAATGGATTTAAAAAATGTGGTGTATATATACATAATGGAATATTATTCAGCTATAAAAAAGAATGAAATACTGTCATTGCAGCAACATGGATGGAACTGGAGACCATCCTGTTAAGTGAAGTAAGCCAGGCACAGAAAGACAGATACCGCATGATCTCTCATATGTGGAATCTTTAAGAAGGAAAAAAAAAAGGTTCCCATATAAGTAGAGAATAGACTAGTGATTACCAGAGGCTGGGAAGGGAAAGGGTGGAGGAGGAGGTTGGTCAACAGGTACAAAGTTACAGATAGATAGGAGATAGGAAGAAGAAGTTCTGGTGTTCTAGGGTGACTGTAGCTAATAATATTGTATTGTACATTTCTAAATAGCTAGAAAAGAGGATCTTGAACATAATCACCACAAATAATAAATGTTAAGGTGATGGATATGCTATCTGCCTTGAGTGGATCATTATATAATACCTGCTTGTGTTGAAACAACACATGGTACCTTGTAAATATGTACAACTAAAAATAAATTTAGAAAGAAATATGATGCTGAGGAGATATCATGAATACAGACTCAATAACAGCAACCACAGGAACTATTTCACAGAGGTGGTAGGACTTGATCTTTCTGCCTTGCAGGATGAGTAGGGCTCAGAGCAGATGAGGGGTGGGAGGGAAGCACTCCTAGGCTGAGGAGGATGGTATGCATGGAGAAGGAACATGATAAGTTTCAAAAATTTTAAGGGGAGGAGTGGGAGTTCATGATGTAAAGGGTGGGCTCAGAGAATTGGGCCTTGAAAATCAGGTGGGTGGTTTTAATGTGGGAAGAAAATGCCTAACTGTATCACAGAGGAAATGGAGCAGACTGGCTACCTAGGAGATTTTGGAATTAATGGCATTTGGAATGGAGTGGAAGGGTGGCTGTGTGACATTGAAACAAAGAAATTGGAGGAGTTAGTAGTAGCGCCTTTGTGTGGCTCTTTCCTTGCCTGCATGGTCTTTTCTCTTGTCTGCGTGGCCTTGCTCCCTCACCTCTTACAAGTCTTTGTGCAAGTGTCACCTTTTTCTCAGTGAGGCTTATCCTGACTACCTTTTTAAAAACTGTCGTCATCCTATTCATTCCACTTTTCTTTTTTGTATCACTTACTACCTTATAACATACCTCATTTAATTATTTACTATGTTTGTCTCTTCCTTCCTCTTAGAATGTAAGTTTCATAAAAGTGGATATCATTTGTTTTGTTTATTAATGTATTTCAAGTGCATAGAAAGTGCCTGGGGCCATCAAGGCATTCAGAAATATTTGTTGAATGGCAGTAGATCTTAGCTGTAGAAAGTTAGAATACAGAAATTAAGAAGACTCCATGACAGAAAAAAAGGACTCCAAGGCTTTTACACCTGGATAATGCCTTTGAGTAATAAGGAATTTGGTGAGAGAGAGATTAAGGGGAATGAATTCTGGTTTGAGCAGGTTGAGTTTGAGGTGAGATAGACAGATGTAATTGTTCAGTAGGCAGCAAAGATAAAAGACTTGAACCTGGTTAGAAATGGGAGAGGCAAAGAAATGACTGTCAGCATTCCCCTTTCAGCTCATTCTCTTTTTCTTTTGGAGTCCAGTGGCCTAAAAAGCCACCGTAGTGGAGTTTTCACTCTGACCCTGAAGTCCTAGTTGGGATTTGGAGCCCTGCTCAGTTCACTGGGATATTCTTCCCTCCTGTGTTGTAGGTCCATGCTTTGTATTCCTCCCCCTACCTCCCCACCCACCTCCCTAACACCAAAGAAATATGTGTTCAGAATTATTTGTAATCTTCTGGTTGTACTGAAATTAGTTTTCTGTCTGTGCTGCTTTCTCTGCAGTAATATGTTTGATCTCTTGGGAATCTCCTCTGGTTCCTGGCTGAGGCAGAAGAGAGGAAGTTTCTTGTTTGGGACCTGTGTTTATACCACTGGCCTCAGGTCATGGTTCCTGATACTACAGGTGTCACTTTACTATCTCCTGGAGTTCCCCTGATGGCTATCTTGCTAAATGCTTTTTATCCTACTCCTTTTCTCCATGAACCAAACTGTGGTATGGTTGTATCTCTAGACCATCTTTGTTTTTCTGTTTGGATTGATCTTACTTGTTTGTTTTCCTTCCAGTTTTGAAGGCAGACTCAGTTCCTGTGACTTGGTTGCCAAAAATTTAATAAAATCTCTATAGAAGTAGGTATATGAGCCTCGATATATAAGGGTATTTCAAAAAGTTCATGGAAATATTCGTATTATCTTTTAAATTCTGTTTTTCCATGAACTTTTTGAAGTACCTTCGTATTTGTCTGGAATTAGATTCTAATCAGTTTATCTCTCTGGGATGTAGTTTTCAAAGGAGAATAACTCCTAACTTACATGATTGTTGTGAAGTAGTGTACAGTAATGTTTATAAAGTATGTAGCATAAAGTCATCTGGAAGGTATTCAATAAATGAGAATTATTATATATTTAAATAAGTGAAGGAATGTCTTTTGGAAGAGAAAATACATGTCTGTATACTGAAGAACTAGAATTAATTAGTAGACTGAAGGGCAGATTTCAATATAAGGAAGGACTTTCTATGAACAGTAGCTGTCATAAAATGGACATCATAAAGTAGTATGTTCTCTGTCATTGGAAATATTCAGGTAGAGCCTCAATGACCTTCTGTCTGAGAAGGTGTAGAAGGAATTTCTTGCATTAGGTGGGACATTGGACCTGATTATCTCTAAGTTCTATTCTACTCTAGACTTCTGTACTTTTAGGTATAGTCCAAGCTTCCTTGCTTATTTCTTTTAGCCAACATACAGGATAAACCTCCTTGGGATTCTTGACTTAAAGATGAGCATTATCTTGTAATTTCTTTATTATATGAGAAAAGCTTATTCATTGATTGGCTTGTACTCTTGCCACTTTCCAAAAAAGGATTTGGGAAGCTTGACATAAAAACAAATAAGTAAGACCAAAATTATTGACCAGAAAAGATAAGAATCAGTAAGTAAAAGGAGAAAGCAGAGAGAACAATTATTCATAAGTGTAGCTGAGGAAAGCCTTAGCTATTGAGCATAGTATTTAGTTCTGAGTTTTCTAATAGCAAGGGCAAATCAGGAAACCTGATCGCATAGATCTCATCCTCTGTTATTGAGAATTCATGAGGAGGCTGCCACCTACCTTAAAAAATGGAGACCCAGGGGCCGATCCCGTGGCGCACTCGGTAGCGTGCTGTGCTGGGAGCACGGCGACGCTCCCGCTGCGGGTTCGGATCCTATATAGGAATGACCAGTGCACTCACTGGCTGAGTGCCGGTCATGAAAAAAGAAAAAAAAAAAAAAAAAAAAAAAAATGGAGACCCAAACACCAAGATTGCAATGTAGGGAGAATCTCCAAGTGGTAAGGGATTGTTACTAGACCTGGCAGTTCTGATTCTTGTTCTCAGGCTTCCTCTTTAACATGTATTGAGGGTTCAATTTAGTTCTGCTGCTACCATCTTTCTTCTTCACATTAAGTCTGTACTCCAAGAATGCACACACTGGTCTTTCCCTAATGCCAGTGGAATAGCTGTGTAAGGCTAGGACAGTTAAATTGAGCTTTGGGAAAAGCTACGGGATGACCAATAGAGAGCAACATGAAACTATTCAGCCTAGCTTATTAAGACATTTTCTTCATGTCCTTATCTTTTGGCCCACCATCTCCATTTGGCAGCTAGCATCTGAGAAGCACCACCAAAGGTGAACAGAACCAGACATTTACCTTTCTTCAAACAGGCCCAAGTCAACAAGATTCAGAGAGTGTCTTTGCTTGGGTTTCCTGTTTGAAGAACTGCATCACTTCTAGGTGATGGACACTGGGAATGATAACTTTAGGAGAGACCACACTTACCCAGAGGGTGTGGCCCTACTGTACTGGTCTCACAGTAACACCAATATTCATATAAAAGATATCCACGTACATTAACATGAGGGCATTCTTTGCTTAGAGGCATTCTGATTTCATTGTGAAAAACAAGCTGCTTCCTGCTCTTGAGCAGAATCTATTATGGAAGCCTTTGTATATAAGGGCCACTGGGATATAAAGTGAACAATTTGGGTTTATCACTGACTTGTAGGGATTCACTTTCCTTTCTTATTCTGCAGCTGTGAGCTACTTTAGGTCTGTTCCCGTGTTTCCTTGTTCTCACCAGTAGGACTGAACCTCCTTATTTTTGTTTCTTTGCTTCTGGATAACCATTCCATCTAGATTTCCTAGGTGTGAGCCTCACTGATTATATAATAGTGTATATTTATAGTTCTAGGACACCTTGTACAGATGTCCTGTTACATTTCTACAATATAAGATCCTTAAATATGCATTGAAATACAAATAGCTCCCATGGGAAAAAGCAAAAACAAATGGCTTTTTTCTATTAGAAGCTAGGTTTAATATACATATTTGGGAACACTGCACTTGGAGGATGCAGCTAAACCTGAAGAGGAATATAGAGATAGAAAAATAGTGACTGTGGCTTTTCATTTGTGTGTGTGGTGTGTGTGTGTATCACATACATGGGCATGATATATATATGGGTTTTTTTTTTTTCTTTTTTTGCTCGATGTATTCATTCCCAAATTGAACTATAATGTGATAATGTGCTCTAATTGAGTCTCTTTGTTTAGCACATGGCTGTTGATTTGAGTCCTTTCTCTATTTGAAAAATTGACATTTGAATTTTGTTATTCAGTGTGCAACAGATTTAAATTAAAACACCAAGATTGTGTATTGTAGATTTCCTTCAACAATAATTATGTATAATTATTTTACCAAAATAAACAAGTTAAAGTAGTTTCAGTTATTTTATCTCATTTTACATTTGGAAAAAAATTTCAAACCAGGGGCCGGAGTTTGCTCATGTTTCTCAGTGAGGAAAGATAATTTCTGATTGCCAGTTTCACCAAATTATCGTAAAATTGGTCCTTATAAAGAGTACTGAAAATGTAACAACACTGTAGATCACTTTCCTATGGACAGATGCTCTTTTTTTTTTTTCCTCCTTCCATTATTTTGCTTTCCTTCTTTCTGAAAGAACATCTTTTGTTCTCTTCTTATTTTTATGCATGTATAAACTCAAGTCTTTCTGCTCTCATATACTCTTTCTCTCCATGATCACAATTGTTTCTTCTACTTTATCTATTTTTTTAAAAAAACAAGGTCACATAAATATTTTATCTAGATCTCATCTATCATTTAAGTTTTGTCAGATCCCGTCTGCCCTTGTCTTATGGTGAGAGAAGAGAGAGGAGGGGGGAGTTTCAAGAAGTTTTAGGTGTCAGGCAGAAATCTTAGGGAATACTCTGCAAGGATCAGCAGGCTCGGAATTAGCTGTGTATTGCAAACAGATGGTGTGCCCTTGAGGAAATAGTTTCCTTAAGCAATTGGGTGCTTCCATCTAATTTAGCTTATAGTCCCTGGAATGGGAAAAAAGATCTTATGGAACAAATGGATATGATCTCCTATGATCCATAGCTCCAAACCATAGCTAGAGCTTAGTAATTATTGACTTGTATATCAACATCGTAATTCTTTGAAAGATAGTCTACTATACTGTATTTTCAATTCTTCGAGACATAAATAGCATAAAAGACCTCATGTCTCTGACTCTGGCAGACTCTTATTGTTTAGTACCCAACCTCCTACTAGAGGCCTTCAGTAACCAAGTTGCTAGCATCAGTGCTGCCAGCAATTGGATACTCATATTCCTAATGCCAAGTGTCTGAACATCTAGATTTTGATGTCTGAAAACTTTATGAGCTGGTTACGGTGTATCCCAAGCTTCAGTTTTCATATACACATAGTTTAGTCTCAAAGGACAAGTGTTCCTCTGAAAGGAGTTCAGTAAACACAAGATGCTTGCATCCTTGTGCCCGAGGGAGTCTATGATTCAATGGTTAGAAATATTATAAAAATGCAGACAATATAGAAATGATATTAAAGCCCTTCCATTTTGGCTGGCTTCTCTGTCCTTGCTTGGTTTAATTCAGCTATATTCTTTTAGGAGTCTACAACCAGAATTGAACTGCTTGCTTTGGCATTTTGTTTGTCAAGGAGATGAACATTTTAGATGAGGGAAGGCCAGAACATTAAAGCTTGTGTTAACTACATCTATGGTTCACCAAGTCTCTGAAATTTCTAACAGTGTCAATCATCTCTCTTTTGGCTAGGCTCAGTAATTTTTTCTTTCTTCTGCAAAGGGGTAGGAGTGACATAAAGCTACATACCAAGAGAATTAATTGAGAATAGAATGTGTTTGCTTCTGTGGAGCAGGAAATGGGAAAGGTTGAATATTGGGGAGCGGCTCCCTTTTTTTTGGTAACAGTCTTGTAGTACTGTTTAACACCATGAACTCTACATATATAACTTCGATAAAAATAAAATCTAAATTAAAAAATAGATAATTACATGGCAGTTATAAGTCCATGAATGCTTAGTAAATCTGAAGGGTTAAATTTTCCTGTAGGAAAAACAGATTCTTAGACTGGCTTAATACTCACACAGAGGCCTACAAATCTAGCTGTTTTTTCTAAGAAACACTTAAAATGTCACCAAAAGGTTGAAAATAATAGAATAGAAAAAGGCAAATCAGACAACAACAAATAAGGTAGATAGATATGTTAAGATTAATACCTGACAAAATAAAGTTCAAGCTATAAAGCATTAAAGGGAAGAAGGAGGTGTCTTCTATATTCATAAGAAGTATCATTCCCCCAAGACAGTGTCACTAATCTTTATGCAACTAATAAAATGGCCTCAAAATATATAAAGCCCAAACTGTCAAAAATATAAGAAGAAATTGATAAAGTCAGTTTAGATTTAAGAAAGCAGTATAGGGGCCGAGCCCGTGGCGCACTTGGTAGAGTGCTGCGCTGGGAGCGCGGCGACGCTCCCGCCGCGGGTTCGGATCCTATATAGGACTGACCGGTGCACTCACTGGCTGAGTGCCGGTCATGAAAAAACGACAAAAAAAAAAAAGAAAGCAGTATAATATAATAACTATTATATTTAATATAATGTTATATTAATATAATAACATTAATATAATAGAGAGATTTAATGTATTCCAATTTTGTAATCATGGATAACATTCTTTCAAAATATTTTGGGGGTTTTCTAGGAAATTGGTGACATGGAGGTCCACAAAGAACACCCAAATTATAAATTAGTAATGTATCTACTTGAAAATGTAAGATTATTCTTCTCAATAATGCCTTGGTTAAAGACGAAGTTACAGTTGTAATTACAAAATATCTGGATTTGAACAGGAGCCCTGCATACCAAAATTAGAGTTTTGCTCAAGTAGTACCCAAAGGAAAATTTGAAAGCAAGAAGTTTGAAAATCAAGCTAGAGAAGGAACATCTAAGTAAATACAAAGAAAATAGGAATATAGAAAAAAATTAAGAAAAATAGATTTGAGTAGTAAAATACTAAATTTTTTTTTGTAAACACATTATTAAACTAGACAAATATGTGGTAAATCTAAAAAAAAGAAAAAGGCTGACACAAATAGAAAAATAACAAAGCAGAATGCTGCCTCTCTGATGAACTTTAATGTATTATGTAGCCCAACTTCAGTTTTTTTCTCTCTAAGGTTAGTGCTTTTGAATCCTGTTTGATTAATCTTTCTGGATCCAAGTATCTTAAAAATGTTTTCCTGTGTTTTTCATCTGAAAGATTTCTTGTTTTACCTTTTGCACTGAGGTGTACAGTCCATGTGGAATTAATTTTTTTTTTCTTTTGGTGGCTTGCCAGTACAGAGATTGACCTTGACCTTGTGTTTATCAGCAGTTGAGTTAACTGGCCAGCCCTTAGAATTGATGTTTTATTATGGCTTGAGGTGTATGTATGTATGTATATATGTGTATATATATATATACTTTTTAAAAATAAATATATCCATATTTTGGATATATCCAGTTGATTCAGAACCATTTATTGGTAATACCTTCCTTCCCCCAGTAAACTATAATGTCACCGTTATCATAAATCATGTAGTTGTATATATGAAGGTCTACTTCTGGAGTCTGTTATATTCTATTTGTCTGTCCTTGTGCCATTACCACACTGTCTTAATTATAATGCGTGGGTCTTAATATCTGCTAGTATAGGTCTTCAAAAAGCATTGTTCTTCAAGATTGCTTTGTCTGTTCTTGGGGTGTTGTTTTTCCATATAAATTTTAGAATCAGCTTGTCAGTTCCCACCAAAAAAAACCTGTAGGGATTTTGATTTGATTTGATTGAATCTACAGATCACTTTGCAAAATATTGACATCTTTACAGTATTGAATCTTCCAGTCAGGAACTTGGCATCTTCCTTCATTTATAAATAAAAATTGTAATTTTATCTCCTTGTATTTTCTGTCAATAGTAATGTTTTAGGCTTTCACTGTAGAGTCTTTTGTTAGATTTATTCCTAGTTTTTGATTTTTAAAAAATTTTTCTATTTGTTGTTGCTTTAAGAAAAGCTGATGATATTTTTTTGTAGTGACTTTATATTGAGTGACCTTGCTAAATTTACTAAGTGATTCTAATAGTTGATCTGTAGGTTACTTTTGGATTTTCTATGTACATAATTGTCATCTGCAAATTATTTATTTTAATTTAAAACATTTATTTATTTTATCTTTATTTATTTTTTCTGGTTTATTGCACTCCCTGGGACCTCTAGTACAATGTTGAGGAGGAGTAGTGATAGATATCCTCTTCTTATTTGTGATTTCAAGGGAAAGCTGTCAGTCTTGCATCATTAAATGTAATGCTTGCTTTATGCCTTTTCCTTAATCTGATGGAGTATCTCCAAATTTCTTTTATTCTGCAGTTAACTAAGATATTTTTAAAATTATGAATAGGTGTTGAATTTTATCAGTTTCTTGGGGTTTTTTTGTTTTTGTTTACATCACCTAAACTCTTATTCCTGTATCTATGTATAATATTTTTATATATCATCTCGTTGGAATGACTTTTCTTTCTTCATTAGCCTTCCTCAAGTCTTAGTTTAGCTGTTATTTTTCAGGAAAATCTCTCTTCTCTCTGCTTTCTGTACTTTGCATCAACATTTGTCAGTTGTGTGTTCTCAACATTGTGAACTTGAGGGCAAGGATCTCATTGTAATCACGTCTGTCTTTGTTTTTCCTTCCTACACAGGTTATGTACACCGTTATTTTCTGGGAAAAGGTATTTGGGCCTTGCTTTCTGCTTCTGACATGATTAACTGCACAGCACCATCAGTTCATTTCTTCAACTGTGGTTCCAGGAGGTCTTTTGCTGTTTGCTGACCCAGGTGTTACTCTCCTCTGCCCTGAGTCAAATGCACCTGGGGGTGGTTACCACTTCCTTCTCTTATCATAGTTCTGTTTCATACCTCATTCCCCTAGCCCAGGATGATCTGCCACTTTCATTTACTTTATCAGTAAACCTCAGTGTCTGTGCAACCAAGTCACAACATCTCCTACAACTGTTCTTGCTTTCCAAAGGGAAAGGGGTTGAGTCTTCATTTTATTTTACTTGTGGGAGGTTTCTAGTTATCCTTTTTTTCTTTCTGTGCTTTTAGAATAAATCTAGATTATGTTGATGTAGCTCTTAGTACATTTCTGTTTCTTCATCTGCAAAATAAGGGTTTGGATCAAATATTTATCAAGTTCCTTCCAGCATGAACATTTTATGGTTAATAAGTTATGCTATTAACTTATTTATTAGTTAGGGGTATTACATATAAATGGACACATTGGATGTGTTCCAACACCGTTAATTTGGGTTGAAACTGAAACTATACTTCCTGTAGGTACCTCCCATGCTATTAGAGTGAAGTTCCTGGGCTAGCCCTTTTCAAGCAGTCATATTGCTGAAAAATTCCATATGGGTATCTGTGAATGGATTAAGAGAAGATAATAGCTGCTGTGAATGTTCACTGCTTTACGCATGCAGTTTACATCATGTTTTATGTCAGTGTTGCCTTCCACAACTGTCTAAGGTTAGCTCTGATTCTCTGTCTAGCATCTAGAGCAAGGACTGGCACATAGTAGGAGCTCTAAAGAAATACTTGTTAAATGAATGCATTAATGAATTTTTGAGCATTTTACTATGTGCTGGGTACTGTGCTAAGTATTCTATATATATTACCTCATTTAACTTTCATATTTGAGATTGGTACTATTACAAATTTAGGAAATAAGTTGAGGAAATTTAGGCCCAAATAGTTGTGACTTCCTCAGGATTACTCATTGGCTAACTGGCAAAGATAGGATTTAAACTTAAGTCTTTTAATCTCTGAATTCCATGAGCTTAACTATGATTTTCTTATAATGCCCAGTAATCAAATTAAAATCTAATAAGAAATTGTGTAAAAGCATTTTTAGATTGGGGAAAAATAAGAATTCTGTTACTGTTGCAGCACTTATCAGAAATAGAAATTTCTCCTTTTTTTTCAGGGCTTGGGATAAGGCAGATTGCACACATCTGCTCTCTATATTAATATTACCCCTCAACACATTGAAGTGGAACAAAAACAAGAAGGTCACTTGACCGGACCGTAATTGTAATCATACTGTATAAGCTTTGCTTTCTGCCCTTTTTTACATTAATAGTATGACATTTCCCTGTTCTTAAACATGCTTCTAAAATATTAATTTTATGGCTCTATAGCCTTCCATTTATGATTTTATCATACTTTATCCTGTCATTTTATTGTCATTCATATAGGTTGTTTTTAATTATAAAATACTGTAATGAACATCTGTGTGCTTATATATCTTGGCAAATTATTTTCTAGGAAGAACATAATTTTGTAGTCCACATGTGAGGTGGCTATACTCCATACGGTAAATGTGCTGAGTTGGTATTTTGAAGGGATTATAGGGAAAAGGGATAGAGCATGGAGAGGCATTTTAATTTTTTTTTTATTAGCTTCAAATAGGTATAATACACTCACAGTTTTCAAAGTTCAAAAAGTACAAATGGGTGTGTATTGAAAAGTCTCCTCCTCTCCCTGTCCCTCTACACACTCAGTTCCCTTCCTTCGAAGCTAGTATTACCTATTTCTTTTGTATCCTTCCAGGGAGATACTTTGTATTATATATAAACCAATATGTATATGCATTTTTTCCTTCTCCCTTTCTCTCCTCTCTCTTTCCCTCTTCTCTCCCCCTCCCACTCCCCGATTCTTTTTGCATATGTGCAAGTACTTCTATAGCCTACATTCTTCTGGGTCAGATTGTATGTTCATTTGTAATGTTGAAAATTTCATGTTGCCCTCCATTTTATTCTAGACAATGGATATATTACATCACATGGGCTCAAGGGAGGTATCTGAAGTGGGAATTTTGGACAGTAGAAAGAACATGGAGAGATAGGAAAAGGATTTCAAAAAGGAAAGTAGTGAATCGTTAAAGAATATTGGCTTGCTTGGACATTTTATTGGGGATCCTGGTGGTAGCAGGCACACACATGCTAATGACATGTTCCTTGGATGTTTATTTAAGAAAGGTATATGGGATCTGTCCTTGCTGCCAGGTACTGAACAAGGATCTAGGGATAGCGATGCAGAAAGTGGTAATCCAGTCCCTGACCTGAAGAAGTTCACATTTTAATGGAGGAAAGAGATAAATAAACAATTACAAAATGAGGTGCACTTGAAGATGTGAAACTAATTTGAATTGGTCATAAAATGAAAACATGGATGTGTGACTTGATGTAACTTGTAAAATAATAGAATCTTACTATTGTAAGAATTGTAGAACAGTTTTAGACTGACGTTTCATTGAGCGTGGGAGATCCCTACTTCACCGCTGACTTTTGGTCATTAAACTTCTGCTTAAATGTCTTCAGTGACAGGGAAATCATGACCTTTTGAGGCATCCAGTTCCATTGTAGGAATCATCTGTAGTTGGTAGGAAATGACTTTTTATGAAACAAAATTTGCCATATCCTGGTGTCACGATTTGATTTAGTATTATAGTAAGATAAATGGACTCATTTGCTACGTCTGCGTGGCTGGAGTACCTTTCAGTTCCAACTTTGTTTCTTTGATTCTCTGACTCATACTTACATGGCAGATTTATATTTAAGTGGTACTGATTACTTATTGTATTGGACATTTGGTGGGATTTTGTACCCAGGTCTCCTCTTCTTTTACCCCACCACCATGGATATGGTTAGCAGTAAAAACTGTTGAAACTTTTAAAATCTTTTGTTAAACAGATTCCCCAAATTTGCTAATAAGCAGATCTTTATCCTTTACTTGTGTAATTTATTTTATTTGGAACCTAAATGAAAACCTTTGGATTAGTCGCCCCTTGGGCAACCTAGTCTTAGTGTGCTTTTCTTTGATATCAGTTAACGTTATATTAGCTAATTCCATGTAGCCTAGGAGACTGGAAAATGAAGGTATTGTGGAAAAATAAGTGGTTGGGAATTTAGGAGTGCCCTCGTTCTTCTAAATGAGATGTAGGTTAAATTATAAATGATACTTCTTAAGTTCTTTAAGAGTGGCAGAAGTAAATGGAATTTATCTAGGAAAATGTCTGGAAAAATCAGATTTTTATTTTGAAGCCCTAAATTTGGGGGTAAAACATTATCAAGACTAGGGGAAATTTTTCTTATGCTGTATGGTGCTCTGTATTTTGACAAACTCACTTTGACATTACTGCTGCAAGGTAATCCCAGTGGGGTTCAGTTGAAAAGAACCCCTGAGTGCTTTGAGGAACAAAACCCATGGCAGGTGGCTAGAGGTGTTGGCAGTCAAGGTTTCGCCTTGTCTACAGAGATAAGCAGCATATTAAGAAAAAAAGAAGAGAATCTGTATGGTATGCTTTACCCCAGAGGTGGAGAAGGGAGAAAAGAGAAAAGGCTCCTTGAGAAAGGGTGTGATGGTAAGAATGGAAAAAAGGGGGAAGGCAGATTACTGAGAAGAACTGGGGTAAAAGAATAAGTTGGATGATAAAAGGGGTTAGCATTAGTACCCAAAAGGATTTGTTATAATCTCTAACTTTTGCCGTCACCTTGCCAACAGTGGTGTGGTCTTCTGCTTTTAACTGTAGCTATGTGGACTGAATAAAGGGCATTGTGCATGTTAGGTCCTTTACCTTCCTGTTGATGCATATTCGTAATATTTGGAAATACTCTTACTGTGAAATAAAGTATAATTATGCTGTAGTGGGTAGGGTGAGGGAAACAAGGGTCATCACCAGCAAAGTCAGAGTGGTGAAAAGATTGGAGTTCAGTCTTTGGTGAGAGAAATCTTCATCCTTCTCTTCCATTTTAACTGCCAAGCTGTCTCAGCAAGAAGGAACTCAGGAATCTTTTGAGGGGCCTTTTGTTATCAAGGTACCATTAAGAGTATTAGAAGAATATGCTTTATTTGGTTTTGAATATTTTGGCTTTGCACCAGTAGATAAGCCAAGCAGAGTGTTTCCTGGAGGCAGTTAAAATATGAGATTAGAGCACAGGTGAAAGGCCAGGAAGTATGGAAATGTAGGTCTGAGATGCAGCAAAGGGCTGAAAGCAAACTAAGTTTGGGAAGTGTAGTGTCATATAAACTAATAAAGAAGAGGTGTTCCTGTATCCCATATCCTGTAATATTTTGAAAAGAACATTGAATTAAACAAGAAGGGCATCACCAATGGATTACAAAGAGAGGTTTCAGTAGAGTTCTGGATTGGAGGAAGCTGGGTGATGGAAGGATGGAGAGGGCCAATAACAAGGGTTGAAAAAGGAAGGAATATTGAAGTGAATGCATAAAAAGAGGGAAAAATTGTATAGACACTGTCAATGTAGGTCTGGGAAGACAAGGTTTTTGGTGCTAATTTTTATTTCTTCAACAAGGGTAATAGAAATGTCTGTTCCATATACACAGGCTGTCTACCTCTCCATTTTTCTAGCCAGATATATGGGTTTGTTAATCAACCCTTGGTAGCCCTGACGTTAGGTATAAGTAATAGTGCTTCCATTTGTGACCTCCAGATATCCTGAAATGAAGCAACCATGACAATGCTCGATAGTTGGGACCAAGAACCAGCATCTCAACTTGGATTTATCACCCTGGTACTGTAATACAGTGAAGACATAGCCCCAAGGGTCCTGCTATCTCTTTTTACTGTTATTACTTCATTTGACATGCTAGATATTGGTTTCTGACAGTCCTTCATATCACACCAACATCTGCAAACTTTGAAAATTCTGATTTATTTTGAAATGTTTGGAAATATCACTGCTAGTAATCGTATTTCCTGGCATGGGACTGACAGTTTTTGGTGAACATAGTAGCTTTTCCCTTCAGAGCTGAATCATGGTGAAATCTTTGCGCAGTATTTTAATAAGGATAAAACTGAAGTTCAATTTTAGTTGCATGAGAGTTACCAATACAAGTAATTAAAATGATGATTAAATGAATAATACCTTCTATGCACAGCCAAGTTTGCACTTTGCTTAGGTTGCAACAGCTTATCACGTCTTACCTTTCTGTCTGAAGGCTGGAGTTTTCTTTTGACATTGATTGTAAAGTGTGTCCAGAATTCAGAAATGTTAAAGTGTGAGAAAAAGTGCATCTCTCAAAAACTGTGCCTATTGGTTGAGATTGGGGCCTGGAAGCATAGCTGAACAGTATAGTAGAAAGATACTAAACAGGGAGTTTTGTTCTTATCTTTGCTATCAAGCAGAAAACTAAAACTCTAGGGATCTGAACACGAGACTGTATTATTGGTCCACCTCGGAGTCTTTAAAGTTCATGGTTACTTAGCATAGGGTACCATTACAGAAAATAGCCATATATGTTTCATTCGTGTTCATGGTGATAATATAGTGGGCATTTATATCCACCTGTAACCTAGGTAGAATATTGTTATATTATAAATCATTTTGGTACTCTGAAGTATTTGTTTCTTCATTAATAAAATGACCGAACTAAATTACAACTAGATGATCTCCAAAGTTTTATGTGGTTCTGTCAATCTAAGATTCTACAGTGGAATTTTAGGCATTACTTTTGGTAAGAGTGTTTCCGTAGTGCCCTACCATTAGAAACTGTGTTTGGAACATTGTCATTTATCATATGTGATAATTGTTTTTATATAATAATTTCTATCTGCTTCAAAATGTGTTAATGAGAGTATCTCATTTAAGGATCTCAACGAGGTGATGAAATAGGTCTGGAAAGTGTTATGTCCATTTTGTTAATGAAATGAAATCATTGTGGTTAGCATCTTGAATAGTTATTTAAATTTGATGATCTTACTTGGGATGCTAGCCACTGAGAATGAACTCCTTCCACTGAGGGAAACAAACCCAGTCAGGATAGCTTTCTCACCTTCATCTATCTAGGTAATTGTAAATATTCTCCAGATTTGACTTGAATGCCCTGTGAAACTTTTCTTGATATCTGCTACCTCAGCAGAGTTGAAACACTTTGATTATTCTCCACAAGACTCTAGATTTTGATGATCTGTTTAATGCCTTATTCAACCTAGTGAACTACTTAGGTGCAAATACCTTGCCTTACTCATCCCTACACTCCATAGTCCATATAGTACCTGACGTATAGAGATGCTCAATGAATAATTACAGAATTAAAGATTCAAGTTGATGGGCTGGTGTTGTGGAGTGGGAAGTGGAACTTAGGGTCTGGGGTGATAGGAAGATGTCATCGTGTATCTTTTTTAGATATAAATTTTGCCCTGTGCATGTATTTAAAAATTAAAACAAAGAACAAATCTAGTTTAATAAAGGTGGGGGGGGGGGTGCGGACAGCCAGGGGCGAGATCTATCTTTTAATAAAATAAGTTTGAATTTTAAAGATGAGGGAATTAAAGCTCATGTTCTGTTAATGGGAATTAAAAAATTTGTTTGTTTTTCCATAAACTATTTTACCATATCATATAACAGCAGTCTTGTAGTCAATCAAGACACTGATTTAGAATGGTGAGATAGAATTTTTAAATTCCCTCAAGAGAGAAATCCTTGCCAGGTTAAGTTTTGTGTTTTGTGATGTTTTTATCTGTCTAATAACCTGTTCTTATTGAAAGAGTTAAGAGAAGCCCTTTAGCACCGACTTCCAAGTTTGCTGTAATGTAATGACCCCTTTGAAAGGAAAACTACAGGGTGTACATTCCATGATGTTACTTGCGTTGTGTAGACATGAAACTAGATACAAAACCCTTGTGTTTGGGCCGAGCCCGTGGCGCACTTGGTAGAGTGCTGCGCTGGGAGCGCGGCGACGCTCCCGCCGCGGGTTCGGATCCTATATAGGACTGACTCACTGGCTGAGTGCCGGTCACGAAAAAATGACAAAAAAAAAAAAAAAAAAAAAAACCCTTGTGTTTTTGGGTCATTTACCACTATAAACCAAATCTGCAAATGAAATACAAAGACAACTACAAAAAACCAAAATTCAATGCAATTAACCTGT
Source organism: Cynocephalus volans (assembly GCF_027409185.1). Classification (NCBI taxonomy): domain Eukaryota; kingdom Metazoa; phylum Chordata; class Mammalia; order Dermoptera; family Cynocephalidae; genus Cynocephalus; species Cynocephalus volans. Next base: position 37,110,507 of record NC_084476.1, on the reverse strand, counting down.
GTGATAGATGATATTTAGCTTTCACAGAAGAAAAATAAAATAGCCTTAGGTCTGATTCCATTTTAAATCTGTTTCTGTATTTCAACTTCAGTGATAATAAAAGCTATGAGTGCCTATTCTTACCACTAATGTTGTGCAAGATGGTATTAATGACCTCAACGCTTTGTTGGTAGGTTCAGGATAATGAGGCCTCATACCTAACCAAAACTTGCCGGCAAGCATTCCTCAAATATCAGTTTTAATGAGATGTCAGCTGTTTTGTTCACTGGAAGATAAGGTTAACATTATGATATTATTGAAATCCTCATTAAATGGTTTTCTAAACCAATTATTGCTAAAAGTGAGAATGGAAAAACATGATTACATACTTACAATCACATTTACTGCTAATGAACTTTTGCAAATTGTAGTACAAAGATAGGACCCATATAAGACTTGCATGTGATAAAGTGCATATATGGTATTGGCTGTTATTGGCTTTTGAATATACCAGGCTTATTGCTTTTTGCCCTGATAATTCAGGTTCCCTATATTTTTTACTCTTTCTATTACAATTATTATGAAACCTTTGTTCTGCATATAGTGAGCCATGGGGACATTTGGCCTGAAAGAGATCTTTACACACTTGAAGAAGCAGCAGTGAAAGCCTAGTGACAGTGCATGTTTAGACAGTGGTTAATCATGATCCAGAATGTCTATCATTGCTTTTAGATTATTGTTGAAACAAAAATATTTTTTAGTAAAAAATTGTACACAACTCTTAGATTCCCTTTCCTTTCTTGTTATATCTGTTTGGGAAACATTGTTATAGGAAATATTTTTCTGATCACTAGCTAGGAGGTCCAGGATTCAAAGATGTGAAAAAACAAAATAAACTTGACCATTCTTAAAGTTATGAGAGACACTTTAACAACGAACTATAAATAAATAGATTGATCTGTGCTATTCTAAAGGTATGCAAAGAGGACTATGGGAACATACTGAAAGGAGATACCAGCTATCTTAAGCGTAGGGGAGAGGTTTAGAGCACCCCATGGAAAACACCTTGTTTGAATAGGGTCTTAATGGATGAGAGGGAGTTGATAGGATGGATTTAAACTAGGCAGAGAGATGTATAAACTAGGCAGAGAGATAATAAGTGTTAAGACCAAGGTCGTGAAGAACATAGTTATCATAATGGTGAGAAGTATGTGGCCTTACTAGGCATTTGTAATGTGAGATGTAAATTGGAACCCAAAAGTAAGTCTTAACTGTTAGACCGAGTGTTTAGCCCTTATCTCATATGCACAGGGGGGCCCCCATGGTCTTAGAAACGGGAGAGTACTCATGGCAGTATTTTTTATATATAGCAGTTACCACATTGTATTGTAATGTTCTCCCTCACTAGTCATTGGAGCTCTTCCAGGACCATGGTCATTAATCTTTGTATACTAAGCTTTTGGTAGAGCAACTAAAGGTAATACATAGAAAACATGGGTTGAATGACTAATCATGAGTAAAGATGATTCAGGAAAGAATGATGACAATCTCCTATGGTGGTACTTTTAATCTTTTAGGGGTCACAGACCCTGGGTGGGTTCTGTTTAAAGCTATAGACTTTCTCCTTGAAAATGCAAATGCATACAAGTTTTGGCCTGTAGTTCCATGGGATTCATGTACCCATTAAAGCCAGTTCATGAATTTCTGGTTCAGAATCCCTCCTTAGGAAATTATACTCAGGGAAACCTATAATCACCACCAAATATCATCATGAATAACTACTGTGTCTTTTAACAGCCTTTATTATTGTGTCTCTTTCTTATACTTTTCTTGTGTTCCCTTCATCCTTGGGAAGAATTAAGTGAAATAGCTAAACAATGAAGAAAGAAAACATTTTTCATAATGATCAAGGTCAAACTTTGCTGGTCTGTAAAGACAATAGATAAGTGTACTAATTAAGCCAGCAATGAAGAAGCTTGAGGAGAACCTGACATTACTGAATTTGAGTTCAGCAAGTGAGTTCAGGTCCCCAGGACCACCCTCCGGCTTGATGATTTGCTGGGAGGACTCACAGGACTCAGAAAAGCTGTTATAGTCATGGTTATGGTTTATTACAGTGAAAAGATACAGATTAAAGTCAGCAAAAGGAAAAGAAACCTGGTGTGAAGTCCAGGAGAAACCAGGTGCAAGTTTCTAGTTGCCCTCTCCCAGTGGAGCAGCACAGATGGCCTTAAGTCTCTCAACAAAGATGTGTGACAGCATGTGAGAAGTGTTGCCAACTGAGGAAGCTCACCTTGAACTTTGGTGTCCAGGGTTTTTATTGGAGGTCAGTCACAAAGGCTTGCAGCACCTGCATGACTGACCTCAGCTCCTCAGACTCCACCCCCCCACAGCAAATATAGGTAGGTGTTCACTATATATCACACTGTTAACATAAACTACTATCTGATCAAAATGGTACCTTGTGGCCCAAGGCCTCAGGCATACAGAAACATTCTTATCAGGGAAAATATTCCAGAGGCTCAGAGCTCATCTTCTAGCCAAGGCTAGTCCTCAAGACAGAACTTTCTTGGGAATGTGCAGGGTTTGAGCAACTCAGGCCTGCTGAGTTAACCCTTTCCTAGACAGCGAGTTAGCTTTCTTGTGGCATGCCTGTCTGCCTAGCCACTCCTTTTCTAGATACAGTAGACCTCCCTGGTCTCATCATAGGTGGCCATTCCATATACCCAGACTTTTCCTTTTCCCTTGCCAACAAGTAATTGGAAAGTTTGATTGGACTTTAGGGCATGTCTGTGCTTTGCGACTTCATGAGACCACATGAAATGTAAGTGCCCATTATGTCATTCATTCAACAAGAATTTTTTCAGTGCTTCTACGTATCAGGCATAGGTTAGGTAGCAGATTTATAGAAATGATTAAAACATCTCTGGCCTCAAGGAGGTTACAGTTCTGTAGGGGAGTGGAAACAAAAATCTGGTAAGCAGTGTGTGATTTGGGAGCACTTAACATCATTGGAGAGCATGGTTGAAGGTGTGTGTATGGAAAGTTGTTGGTAATAATTAGATTTCCCTAAAGAGGTCACTCCTGAAGTTGAGCCATATAGATCAAGAAGATACAAATGGACATGGAGCTAGTGTTTCTACAGTCTTTTCTGTAGCTAGGTTGCCCATGTGGTTGGGTCATATATGTATTGTTACTGGTATAGTCTGCTTGGCTTCACTGAGAAAGAACCCCAATACTAGCTAGAAGATATATGTCTTTCTCAGGGTTTGCACCAGGGGGAACAGAGAGTGTCTGGCTCAGTACAAACCTGTTTCCATTACTACATTGCCATAAATCCACCAACATGGCATTTCTTAGGTGCAGTGAGTTGGTGGTAGTGTTTTCACAGGTTGCTCCCGAACAGGAGAATATGTGAAAAATGCATAGTTTGGGGCTGATAAAAACAAGTATAACCATTAAAAATTTAAATGCATTTTGTTTCAAATGGGAGGGCAAATGCTTGCCTTACCTCTATGAAATTGTAACAAAAATTTTTCTGTACTGGGAAGCAAAAAATGTATTAGGAAAAACCCTAGGTCCAATTTTCACTATATTTCCTTGGGTCTATATACCGAATTTGGAACTTCTAAGAGCACCAGTTTTGTTTTTTGAACAGTGCATAGAAATTGTGTGATCATAGGATCAACAGTGTATTATTAGAGTGAATGTTGGATAGTTGCAAACTGTTAACCTTGAGATTTTTTTCTAATAGAATCTTGTTTTCTTTTTCCAGCATTACAGTGTTTCTGCCACCTCTGTACAAAAGACAATTTTACTTGTGTGACAGATGGCCTTTGCTTTGTCTCTGTCACAGAGACCACAGACAAAGTTATACACAATAGCATGTGTATAGCTGAAATTGACTTAATTCCTCGAGACAGGCCATTCGTATGTGCACCCTCTTCAAAAACTGGGTCTGTTACTACAACGTATTGCTGCAATCAGGACCATTGCAATAAAATAGAACTCCCAACTACTGGTAAGTTGTTGTGTAAGATTTTTTTCTGGATTCTTCAGGAAAAGCTTTTTGACTCTGACTCCAATTTTAGTACTGGAAGGGATTGTAGAAATCATGTAGCCCAACTTGTTCAGTTTAGAGACAAGAAGTGACTTGTCCATAGTTGGAGAGTTATAAGAGTAGCCAGATCCTGACTCCTGGATATGAGTGGTTTGAGAAGGTGGTTCCAGGATAGACTTTCTTTGAGGTCTGTTATGCCTAAAAGTGTAGCCTCATAAAAGTGAATTCTTTTTTTTTTTTTTTTTTTTTGTCCTTTTTTCGTGACCACGCTCAGTCAGTGAGTGAACCGGCCATCCCTATATAGGATCCGAACCCACGGCGGGAGCACTGCTGTGCTCCCAGCGCCGCAGTCTCCGAGTGAGCCACGGGCTCAGCCCATAAAAGTGAATTCTGACAAAAGACCACAGCAGCAGTATGTCCTCAGGGTGTACCCATTTTGTTCTCAGAGTGACTTTCTTCTTCCTTGTATAATGTTCCTCCTACCTTTTAAAGCAACCAAGAGCCCTTTAATGGGTGGGGATTGAGAGCAGCACTAAACAGGTTAGATGTTTTCATTTTGTAATTTCATCTTGTTTTATGATCTTTACGTATGAATTAATTACACATGATTTTGAGATTTTTGGTCCTTCACTCATAGTTGACATTTTACAATGTCCTGACAGAGCCAGCAGTTAGGCTTCATAAACTCTTAAGATTAATTTTAAGGTTATGGTTTAAGATGGAAGTCTGAGCACACATACGAGTATTTAACTCTTTTACCACTTTCCCCATATTCCAAATTACTACTATAATAATCAAAGGAATATAAAAATGAGAGAAACCAATGTTAATACTAGTAGAATTAATGGAAGAATGCTACTTACATGCCAACACTTGTGAGGAATTTCTCCAATTTGTAGTATACATGACACTAGACTAGTGAAGAATTGAGTAACCATACAAGAAAGAAGTGAAAGGACCTCTGGCAAAATCCCACCAATACCTTAAGAAAGAGGGCTGGGGATGAAGTTAGGCTACAAGGCAGACTCTCAGTTTTCTTTTAGGAAGTACATGGTTTAGTGCTCAGAGGAACAGACCACTGTGCTCACTTTCCGCTCAGATTTGGTCCAGGCCTCATGCTCATTAAAGTAGGAAGCACTAGTGTAGCTCAGAGGAAAAAGGCCAGACCTACCAGTTACAGACAGGAGGCAGCCTTCCACCTAGTCTTAGCATGACGGGGAAGCTCCCCTTGGTAAGGCTCTGTCAGACTGTAATTTCTTTGTGACTTTTATGTAGGCATCTGCTGTTCTAATATGGCAAAGAAAATGATAACCCCAGAATATCCCATATCCGTTGTTTGAGCTTGAAATATCTGAATAGAGATTTATAAAACCTTAAATAAGTCACCTCATTTCTAATAGTAAACATGCATAAACTCCTCATTTTCAACTCCAGGATAAGCAAACAGCAAAAAATTGCCAAGTGAAAAGATTAAGTGCTTCAAAAGAAGTAGACTGAACTAGATAAATTAGAGTAGATGTCATCCTATGCAGTAGGTTTACCATGTGATAGTGTAGAACTTTCAGTCTAAGGTCTATTTTCAGTTGTTCATTATGAAGTGAGAACCTTTCACACAGTTGTTAAAGATTCAGATGAAAAGCTTCAATTGATGAATGTTTTTAAAAATGCAGTATTGAGAGTGAACAGCAGACTGGATACTGTAATTTTATAGTCAAGCTTTATACAAGCTTAAGGCACAAGCTTAAGAAATTGTGTTATAATTCAGAGAAAATGATAATTGTTGAGCAAATTTGGAGATACAAAAGACAGATCCAGATGATCCAATAAACTTATCATTAAAATTCTAGAAAAAGGCATGAGAGCAGACAGAAGAGAGAAGACTATCTGGTAAAATTAATGAAAAAAATACCCAAAGACATGTAATTAGAAAAATGTCAGATTCAAGAATAAAAAAATCATATAAGCATTGAGGACACTTAAAGCATTTGTTGCCTATAAAAGGAAAATAAATGTTCAGATTTTCTACTTTTTTAATTATCAGAGAGCATTGGAACATTACTTATTGATTGTCACCCAAAATCCTTGAAATAAGCCAAGATTTTTCACATACAAAGGCAACAGCCATCTTTAGTAATTAAGTATTTAGTGAACAGGACCTATGTATTTATTCCTGAAGAAATTATTAGAAATAGTGTTCTATATGATAAGAAATCAGTCCAAATGAACATCTCAAGAATGGGAAAGATGCGATATGAAAAAAATGGTGATGAGCAGTGAACTCATAAGGCTCAAGATGAATGTCAAAATAATTAATATGGTTCTGAAACAACACAAAGTATTAATTATTAAAAGAGATTATAAGAAAATAAATATTCTGGAATTAAAAGTCCAGGTGGTTAAAACAGACTAGAAAGTAAATATGTAAACTCTATTAAAAAAAAAAAAGAATATATTTTGCCTGAAAAAAATCGGTGGAGATATATATGCTAAACTGTCAGTTGTTTTGGAGGGGCAAGGCTATAGTTATTTTTTATGTTTAGTTTTCACTTTTTGCCTACCTGTATTTATACATTTTTTTTTCCTGCTATGAGTATGTACTGGCCTTGGAATAAGAAGCCTAAAGTACTTTCCAGATTACTGGTTCCTTTATTAGTGACTTGAGGTAATAAGTGGGGAGGTGCTAGGATATTGGTGGTGGCTGGCCTTGTGATTAGATGATGGCTGGAGTACTCAAGACGAGTAAGTGGGTGCTGACAGAGCTGATGACCATAAAAGGACTGACCTATCCATTTGTTCTGAGTTAGAGCCTTGTGAGCTTCTGTGTGAGGCTCTTTGAATAAGTAGTGGCAAGGGCCAACTGCAGGAATTGTGGAAGACTAGGATAATGTGGGTGTCACCTACAGTGTTTGTTGTTGTTTATTTCACTTGAGGCCCTTTTTCAGTAAAGCCATCACCTGGCCTTGGTCCCGTTGAACTGGCAGCTGTCATTGCTGGACCAGTCTGCTTCGTCTGCATCTCACTCATGCTGATGGTCTATATCTGCCATAATCGCACTGTCATTCACCATCGAGTGCCAAATGAAGAGGATCCTTCGTTAGATCGCCCTTTTATTTCAGAGGGTACTACGTTAAAAGATTTAATTTATGATATGACAACATCGGGTTCTGGATCAGGTAATGTAATTGTTTCTCCTTTTTCCTAAGAAGTCTTTTAAAAATTAACTTTGGTGTTTATTTTATTAGTTGGCTTAGTTTGTTAAAACTTGTGATAGTATGAACAGTATTCCAGGTCTGAACCTAATAAAGGTCTTTAAGCTTGGTCTATATTAGACTGTCGTTAGTTTAGTACAGACAGATTGGAACTTACTGTTGCAATAAGTCAGCAGGGCAGCTCCACAGTTTATAAATTTCAACGCATTCTCACCTATGTGATCTCATTTGCTTCTCCTGACTGAGGTAGAAAGGTTAAGGACAATTCTCATATAGATGAGGTTGAAGTTCAAAGATGTTCAGATGAACTGCAGGTGCCCATTCTATTCAGAATTGTTTAGCAGCTTTATTTTTATATTTTAAAGCAGGCATGTCAGAAATGTATTTGGACTTGTGAAGGTTATTTGCTTTCTTAACATTATGTGAAATTGCTGTCTTTAGCTCAGACCTGGTTTGTTATTAAACTAATAAAATCTTATTTTCTCACTTCAGAAAAAAATTCTAACTACCTTGTTGTTTAATATGTTTAATACATCTATGTGGAATTATGGCCCCTTTTCTCAATTCTGCTTGTTGATTTCTGTGGGACAGAAATAGACTGGCTAATTGTCAGAATCATCCCAAGCTGGATTTTGGCATAGAAATGCTTCATGTTTAAACTGAAGGGGAATTATCTTTTATTTTTTCTTGCATGTGGTTTGAAAGGATACTGAGAGAGGAACATCCCTATCCCTTACAATTTTGGAATTTCATACTTGGCTAGTAATCAATAGATCTAGATTCCAGTGCAAACTTTGTCATTGATTAGCTCTGTGACCTTGGTTAAAAACCATTTTACCTCTTTATGCTTTTGTTTCCTTATCAGAAACATGGGACAGATATTATTGATAATAATACTTAATGTGGTTTGTTAGGACTTTTAAATGAGATAATGCTGTTCTTTGAAAAGTATAAGTCAGCTTTAAGGGGAAAATTCCTGGATAAAGTGAAGATTTGAAAACATATATAATGATAATTTTACTAATTTTATAATCAAGTGATATTAAAGGAACATTAAAGCAGAAGTAGTAAAATCACATCTAATGATACAGAAAGTTCATGTAATGACAAATGTCTCTTTATTTTAAGGAAATGAATATATACTGGTATGTATGCATATCTGTTCATTCATTTAAGTATGAGGAAACTGATTTCATGAACAGAAGTCTTTTTCTATAGAATCTGGCCATATATATTCAATAAGTGAGCTCTGTCCATGACTACTGGGACACATAAGGCTTGCCCCAGAGCCCAGGTCTCTTAAGGCAACCTTAGGGACTCTTGAGACTTGTGGGAGGGAAGCAATGAGAGTTTGGACTGAGGAGCACCCTTAGTACTGAAGATGTGACAGTCTTTGGGCAGGAGTGGTGGGGAGAGGTTATTTTAGGGCTTTTCTGGGGTTTCGCATTGATTTTGAGTTAGTTCAAATGGTTTCCAAAGAAGATTTTACTCATTCTAGAAGTTATCCTGGTACAAAACAGTGATGAGCAAGGACCAAAGTCACAGAAAATCAGGGTGGCAACAGATCATTTGGAATTAATCTCTTGGACTATTCTCTTCTTGCCACACTTATACCTGGGGAAATAAAAGCAGCTTGTGCTGCATGGCACAGTGGCATATATTAGACCTCAAGAGGAACAAGCCCACCTAAAGGATTAAAAGGAATTGCTGGGTGGATGGCAGTTGATTTCTGAATAAGAATATATTTGTTTACCTTTTAAGATGTAGACATGAAATAAGGAATGGAATTATTCTTTTTCCATTTTATATATATTTCTAGATCCATCAGGGACCATAGCTCTCTGTTTTCTGAAAGCTTCTCTTCCTCCTTTTATGCCTTACCATGCAAAAATTTGTCTACACTGTTTGTTTGCTACCTCTGCAGCAGTTAGCTATATCTCATGCTTGAGTTATTTCATCTTTAAAATGAAAGTGGTGAACCCTGCTTTGTGCATGTCGCTGAATTGTTGTGAAGTTCAAAAGAGACAAGATGTTTGTATGAAAGCACTTGGTAAGTTGTAAAGTTATGTCCAAATGACAGGGGTTACTCTTATAGAGAAAACATTTGGAAGAAAAGTCTGACATACAGTATCAGTTTGCTGCATTATACAATAAAGCTTAATTTAAGGCTTCTTTTCCCTGTCATAGTTCATTGTGTGCTGAATTCCCTCTGAACTTATCCAGGCATCTTCTGTTGAATGATAGCAGAAAATGCCATCTGTTTCCCTTCTATTCATTATAAAGCCTTAATGCCACCTTATGCAATGGGCTCGTGCCTGTGAATAAGTTAAATGTCTATCCATAATACCCTTTTTATTGCTTTTACTCATTGGGGAAAAGTTAAAACTGAGCATTTTATGTTTTAAATTCCCATGTTTATTATTCAGTTCCATGACCGTAATTGAGGAAAGGCCCTATCTCTACCTCTTAAAGACTATTTTTAACTTGGAAACTTCAGGGAAGACAAGGAAGAGCTGGGTTCTGGAAGCTGTAACCTTGAAGATAATCTGATTTTTGTTGTATTAATTTGAATCACAGGTTGTACATGTGTTCATATTTAAGACACATGGTAATTAGATTGTAAAGTGTGTGTGAGTGTATGCATGTGCGTATGTGCCAGTTTTTGAAAGGGTTAGTCTCTTAGGCCAATGTTCATGTCTTTTACATGCTTATGATCTCTTGTAATATGCATGTTGTTCAAGTCAGATATTCATTGTTCACTGCATGTGAAGCATCTGGGATCCTATTTCCCTATTGAAGTTTTTTCTCATGTAATAAAAAAGTAAAGCTTTAAGTAAGCAGTTTTTTCTCTCCTTTCTTAAAAGCAGAGAATATAGAGATCTGAATTAGGCCTGTTTATTTTTGTCTTTAGAAGAAAATTGTTACTTTTCAAAACTGCTCAAGTATTCATGTGGGTTATGGTAACCCATTTATAGATGATCTGATGAATTTAGATTTGGTTTTTAATGTTAGTTCTGCATCTAAAATTCAGTGGTGAAGAGGAAGACAAAAACTTCCCTTGTCCTGTTAGCCTTTCTTGACCATCCCTTTTACGTGAGTCCTGAACCTGTCAGTCATTTTCAGACTTCCTATTTGTGATTCCTTTTTCTTCTTTCTTACTTGCCTTCTAGATTAATCTCTAGAAATTAACTCTAAAGTATACTTTAAGTACATGGTGTGGCACTATATAAGGCTTTAAAAAATTTAATAACTTAGTATCTATACTAAACAACATAGTTAGGAATTGATTATTCTTAGTACAAAAGAGCTCCTTGATTTAAACAAGGATTTTTCACAGACCTATTTTTAGCTAGTAGTCTCCTTATAAACATAAAAACAATAGTTTATAATTGGACTGCTAACTATTTTGTAGGAGGTAGGGAGGGTAGAGCAAGGGTAAGAAAGGACCCATTTGAGAAACTTAAAGATGAGAAGAGCTTCCAGTTGCTTTAAAGACTTAACATTTGGATTTATAAGCATTTTACATTAGGGAACCAAAGAGAGCAGATAATTTTCTTTACCATCATTGGGTTAATTAGATCTAGCAAGCAACTTTGAATATAGATGATAAATAACACATTTATGTGTACATAAATTGTGTAAATAAAATACTAGTGTAGAACATGATATACACTGGTATTTTATTTTTGTCAGTATAATTTAAAATAATTCCTTAGTGGATGGGGGATATAATAAGTGATTATTCCAAATATAGTGTGACTTAAATGTAGGTAGTTAGTACATCCTTTTAAATGAAATAAGACAATATTTAAAAATATTTATTTTAGAGTAAGACGAGTTCAATTAGTGAAAAACATAAATGCCCCATTATTAAGGTAAATTCCTCGGCATTGTTCTTTAAGATAATAGTGTTGCTTAGGTAGCCAGTTCCCAGCAAGTAAGTTGCATGCCTTGAAATGGTTTCTGTGATAATTTTTACTGATTTATTAAAAATTATGCCAGAATTTACTTCTATGTTTCATGTGTTATCTTTTTCTCCTCCTATTAGTAAGACTGTTACCAGATTCATCTTTCTAAAATAGTATTTTTAAATTACCCTCCCCTGCCACCATTCATGGCTTTTTCTCCCCCACCCCCACCCCAGTAGTGGTTCCTCTTTTACCTATAGCTCTCATTGGTCATCTTCATCTTGAGCCTGGCAAGCCTGGCATTCAGTACTGTTCATTTTCTGGTGACAGCTTACCTTCTATTTCACTGCCTTGCCACATACGAGGGTACTTCAAAAAGTTCGTGGAAACTAACAGAATTAAAAGATGACACAAATATTTCCACGAACTTTCTGAAATGCTCTTGTATGTCCTCTCTGATTATCCAAGCTGATTCCTTAAAAATGTATCATGCATTTCCTCCTTCTGCCTTTGCTTTGCATGTTCTTTCTACCTAACCATCTTATTTCCTTTTCTCTTAGCCTTTTGTCCTATCCCTTCTGTAAAGCACAGTCGAAATTCAACTTAATTTACAAAGCCTACCTTGACCCTCTAGGCAGGAGTTTCTTAATTCTTTTATTGTATTTATTGTCTTATTTTTCTTTATTCATTAATTATTATTATTATTATTATTATTATTATTATTTGCGAATGTAGTCTGTATCTCCCCAGTGAGGTTGTAAATTCCTTAAAGGTAGAGCTTACAGAGAAATACTTTTCTGGGTTACTCTTTAGTGCCTGTCATGGTATTTGAAACACATAATGTTGAGTGTGTCGAATACTATTTATTTTTATCTTTAGGTTTACCATTGCTTGTTCAGAGAACAATTGCAAGAACTATTGTGTTACAAGAAAGCATTGGCAAAGGTCGGTTTGGAGAAGTTTGGCGAGGAAAGTGGAGGGGAGAAGAAGTTGCTGTTAAGATATTCTCTTCTAGAGAAGAACGTTCATGGTTCCGTGAGGCAGAGATTTATCAAACCGTAATGTTACGACATGAAAACATCTTGGGATTTATAGCAGCAGACAATAAAGGTCAGTAACATTTGCTTTTCCTTATATTGAGTATCACAAAATACATTTAAGCTTTTTTACAGATAATGGCTACTATAAACATTGTCAAATTTGATGAGAAATAGATGTTTTTTTGTTGTCATATAGATTAGATCCACTACGTCAAATACAATATTAGAAACTTTTAGAAACAGGGACTTCTTGGGCCGAGCCCGTGGCGCACTCGGGAGAGTGCGGCGCTGGGAGCACAGCGACGCTCCCGCCGCGGGTTCGGATCCTATGTAGGAATGGCCGGTGCACTCGCTGGCTGAGTGCCGGTCACGAAAAAGACAAAAAAAAAAAAAAAAAGAAAGAAACAGGGACTTCTTAAAAGATTTTCTTAACTCTTGACAACAGGTTTCTAAATATCTAATTGTTTTATAAAATGTAATAGAGCTATTAAAAAAAAGCCATGTACATTTGTTATTTTAGTACTTGGGCCGTTAATTATTGAGTATAGTTATAATAAAGGAAAAAATTTATAAACTCTGGTTGCTCAAAATTTTGAGGTTACCACTTAGTTTTCTGTTTCCTTTAATCTTTTCCTGACCAGTAGGGCATTTCAATATAGACTAATGACCTTCTTTATGGGGGGAATAAAAATAATTTCTTAGTGTACTCTATGTTCCAAGTTGCCAGGGGCTAAATAGATTAACCTTTTAAGTAAACTCAGTTAAATAGAGAAATGGTTTTTCCACAACCACCTTGCCATTGGTAACTATGTGGACACTTTCTTGCCTGTAGTGCAGGTGCCTGAGGCCCAGAGTCAGATCAGATGCTCCAGAAGCAGGGAAGCCGGGTCAGTGCAGAGGTAGGATGAGTGGGGACTGTGGATGACATCAGCGGGGACTCAGAATGAGCTCAGACTAAATTTTGTCTCTTTTCTTGGCTTCAGCTAATATCTTTATGCCCACAATTCCTACTTTTACATCTTCTGTCAGAGACGTGGATTACAACTGAACTCTCATCCTCCCCACCCTGAATCAAATTTAATTCCCAGCTTTCCTATTTTTTTAAAAAAAATGCTATCATTGTCTTTTTTAGCTTGACCAGACGTGCAGTCATCTTGACGTGCAGTCATCTTTTTCCTTCCCTTTCGTCCCATTTTCTTCAGCAGTATTCATTTCTTCAAAATATTAACATTGTTTAATCCCAGTTGGTGATTTTTATGATTTTTTCTTTTGCTTCTCTTTATTTTTAAATTTATTAATAACAAACATGTATTGCTTTTTTTTTAGCTTTTATTTATAGAAAATTTCCAATATATAGAAAAGTAGAGAATATTGTAATGATCCCCCCTCATCCAGTTTCAACAGTTACCAGCTTATTGGCAGTCATAATTGATCTCTGATCCCACCTACTTTGCCCTAACTGAATTATTTGAAGCCAATCCCAGATAACATCTTTTCATGCATAAACATTTTCAATTTGTATCTTTAAATGATGAGGAATCTTTTTTTATGAAACAACTGTACTACCATTGTTAATTTTTAAAATGCCATCAAATAGCCAGTTGGGTTCAAATTTCTGTAATTGTCTCCTATTCTGTTGTTTATTCATATTAGGATCCTAAGTCCACACACTGCATTTGGTTGATATTTCTCTTGTGTCCTGTAAAGTCTTTAGGTTCCTCCTTCATCTTTTTTTTTCTTCTTGCAGTTTGTTTGTTGAAGAAACTGGATTGTTGTCCTGTAGGGCTTATCATATTCTGGATTTTGCTAATTGAATTCCCATAGTGTCTTTTAACTTGCTCCTCTGTATTGTCTGAAAACTGGTGGTTAGATTTAGAGGCTGAATCTGATTGAGGTTTTATTGGTTTCTCCCGAGTACATACTAGTTCTGTTTACGCTGCCTGTCGCATCACATCAGGAGGCATGTAAGGTTTGATTATGACAGGGAGGGCAGTGATGGATGTAGGCGGCAGTTATCAGTGGCTATTAGAAATTCACTATTACTTAATTAAAAAACAGAACAAATTACCTAAAGCAACAATCACAGTCTGACCAAATCCTTAGTTCTCATTTTCTTTGGCCTTTGACACCATTTTGCTCCTCCCCCAACTCTTAAAACATCTTTTCTTTATTATGTTCTGTGGCCCTAGACTTTTCTTTGTTTATTCTTATTTCTTAATAGTTGTTTTTGTTTTCTCTAACTCTTACTCTTTTTGATTCATATGGAGTTTCTAATTCTACCAATAGTAATTGCTTCCTGAAAGAACTTACCAATATTTATAGTTTCAAACCTATGGTCTACCATGGTGGTGACTCTCAAATTTGCATTTTGAAGCTTAAACCTCACCCAGGGCCTGTGTTAAGCATGTTCCAAGTTGCAGACACAAGGACACAAAATGCTGGTGCACTGAGCTTTCTCATCTCATTTGTTCAAGCAGAAACTAGCTGATGCTGTCATCTGGTGGTCACCATGGGAACTAGTTGACCTTTCTGGCTCTTCCCTATCTCCCTTCTTTTTTCTTTGTCAGGGGTTAATGGACTTTGCTCAGAACCAAGCCCCTCCACCCCCATTCTTTTTTCCTTTATCTTCATCCTCCTGATTTAGTTAATTCCACCTCAGACAGCCCCTTATGTGCATGACCTCTTACATAACCTTCTTTCTGCCTCTCTTGTCAGTTACCTCAGAAAATCTCTTCCATCTGCCTGTGTTCCTCTTTATTCCTTGTATTTATGAGCCTTTCAAAATTCAGTCGTGGTTAATAGGAATGCAAATAAGCTAGTGATTTACCTATATCAAGGAAAAGAAAAGGTACAACTTTGGACAGAATCAGTTTACAAAGTTTATGAAAAACAAATTAATAAGGAGCTAGCATCAAAAATCTCTGTCATTTTGAAAGTAATCAGAAATCCTCTCCAGAATCTTCTGAAAAGTTCCCATCTCCTTCCTTAATTTCTTCTAATCAGAGTTGCTTAAGTAACAACCTTCAAAATATAGAAGTTGTTTTATGTCAGTTTGGATTTTTTTCTTTTGTTTTACAACTAGTAGGGAAAGAAACAGCACATTTTAAGTTCTCATGTGCCAGGCACTGTACTAATTGCTTTTTTAAAAAAACACTACAGTATTATGTTTTTTCAATCTTCTTAACAGTCTTACAAAGTGAGATATTATTCTTGTTGTATAAAAGAAAAAGCAGAGCCTTGCTGGTTAAAAAACTCGTCTGAGGTCACGTAATCAACAACAGGCAGGCCCTGGATTCCAACCCAGGTCACAATGACTCCAAGTGTGTGTCTTTTGCTGAATGGTGCTGCCTCCTAATGTAATGTTTTAATGCTTTTTTTCCCCTTCATGATTTAATTAAATATATGGTTTTCCAGCTATTTCTAGGTTAAACAGTCTTTTGTCGACCAGTCTAGTGTAGGAACTTAGCCAGTACAGGTTGAGCATCCCAAATCTGAAAATCTGAAATGCTCAGTGAGTGCCTAAATGACACTCAAAGGAAATGCTCGTTGGAGGGTTTCAGATTTTCAGAATGCTAAGCTGATAAGTGTAATGCAAATATTCCAAAATCTGAAAGGGTCCAAAATCTGAAAGACTTCTGGTTTTAAGCATTTCAGTTAAGGGATACTCAACCTGTATCTTTATCATTATTCCTATGAGAAAACATATTTCAAATTCATGTATCAGCTTACAATAGAACTTTTGGAACCCGAGTTCCTGGTTGTTTAGGTTCAAAATCACCTTGTGTAAAATTGGGTTCAGTCCCTGCTTTTCCAGCTTTTTCTTCTCCTGACATTTCAATTCCCATCTCAGCTTCCCCACGTGTCTGAGGTACACTACTTTTTTGTTTTTCTAAGCTAGCAACCTTAAAATCATACTCATCTTGTCTAGCAACTTTGTGAACTATATATACAGTCTGCCTAAAGCTTGTCATTTCTCATTGAAGCTCACTTTCAGTTTTGTCCATACTTTTCCATTCCTACTGTGGCCATATTGGGCTCCAAGTGCTTCTTATTTCCCTCTCAACCTCTCTGTTGGCCTTCTTTTTTTCCTTCTCTACTTCCAAAAACAGCCACTGAGCACTTAACTTTACCCAAGCATTTTTCTAGGCACTCAAGAGTCCCAGCTCTGCTACTAACTACATCTGTGTAGACTCAAGAAAGTCATCATCTTTGAACTACAGTTCCTTGTCTCTTAGATGGGATTAATTATCCTTGCCTTATCTCAAGAATAGGGAACTTTACTCTGAGAATCTGAAGGATACATATGTGAAATGTATCCTTTTACAGATGTAAGAGTATAAGACAAACTGAATATATAAGGAAATGGGCAGGAAATACATACAAATTTTAGGTGGCATGATGTTGCAGTTGTGTAATTCAGGATTGAGAGTAAAATGTGAAAACTTTCATAAACGGCCTACGGCCCAACTGAAACATTGTTATTCTATTTTTCAGACAATGGCACATGGACTCAGCTCTGGTTGGTGTCAGATTATCATGAGCATGGATCCCTTTTTGATTACTTGAACAGATACACAGTTACTGTGGAAGGAATGATAAAACTTGCTCTTTCCACAGCAAGCGGTCTTGCCCATCTTCACATGGAGATTGTTGGTACCCAAGGTAGCTCTTTAAGCAGTTCTCTTATTTAAGCTTTGAATTCCCATGAATCTAATGTTCATTCAGAAAATAGAAGTCAGCCTAACTAGAGATATTTAAAATGAATTTTTTAGATGAGAACATTTCATCTTTCTGTTGAAGATCTCAGATAGAGTTAGGAATCTGGGAATTTGTTTAGAGATTCTCTAGTCATTGTAACAACACTGTGATATTTTTGTGAGTTCTTCAAAGTAGCATTCAGTCTTATGACTTTTGAGGATTTCAGCTTTAGAATTCAAGTCTAAGAATGTATTTTTATGTGTAGTATCAAATGAAATGTGAAAGTGCTTTGTAAACATCAGCATGCTATATAAATATTATCTGGTTATCTAATAATTATACAAGGGTACTTCAAAAAGTTCATAGAAACATTTGTATTATCTTTTAGTTCTTTCACAGACTTTTTGTAGTACTCTTATATTTGGTCCTGAGATAAGAAGATTGCATAAGATAGTTTTGCAGTTGAAAAATTAAATGCGATTTTTAGTTATGAAATTTTTATGCTGTGGTATTTGTGCCATGAAGGATATCAGATGCCAGTATACCTCTGTTCTAACGATTATCCATTTGCTATACAATGGCTCCCCCACTTCATATTTTATTCCACATGTGCTAGTTCACATATTAGCCAGCCCCACTTTTTAACTATTATTATTGCTGATTATAACAGTTTTGTTGATTATTTATTCACATATCATACAATTCACCTAAAGTGTATGACTCAGTGGTTTTTAGAATATTAACAGATTTGTACATCCATAACCACAATTTTAGAACATTTTCATCACTCCAAAAAGAAACTCTATAACTATTAATAATCATGTCCCCTCCAATCCCCCAAACCCCTTAGCCCTAGGCAACCACTAATCTGCTATCTTTCTCTGTAGATTTGCTCATTCTGGACATTTCATATAAATGGAATCATACAATATGTGGTCTTTTGTGACTGGCTTCTTTTACTTATGTTGTGGCATGTATCAGTACTTCATTCCTTTTTATGGCTGAGTAATATCCTATGTGTGGATATACCACATTTTGTGTATCCAGTCATTAGCTGATGGACATTTGGGTTGTTTCCACTTATGGCTATTATGAATAAAGCTGCAATGATCATTTGTCCACAAGTTTTTATGTGGATGTATGTTTTCAGTTGCCTTGGCTATATACATAGGAATTGAATTACCACATCATACCATAACTCTATTTAATGGTTTGAGGAACTGCCAGACCGTTTTTCCAAAGTTCCTGAACCATTTTACATTTCTACCAGCAGTGTGTGGGGTTCCAACTTTTCACACTGTAATTATTATTTTTTAATAGCACTTTTTCCAGTGGTTAGTGTTAAAGATAATACATTTAATACTCAGTACATTCTAGTTGATAGGAAAGGGAAGTGATCTACATGTTTGGTTCCTGGGCTGGAATATCAATCTGTGACTTGGGTTCTTATAAAGAATTCATAAAGTGCCAATAGACAAATCAATAACATTTTATGCCCCCAATCTTCAAGTCGTTTGGCTTATGTTGTTTGAACATCATCTTTTGGAGCATCTTATTTTCTCCATTTTCTAAAGAAATATAATTTCAGTAACTTTTGGTATAGTGATTCACTTGAGTTTGCTTAGTAATGGCCTAGGTATTTCAGGTGATGTGACTGAAATGCTTTGATACTGGGACCAGGAGGAAAGGCTTTTGAACCTAAAGGTGAGAGTACCGATTGGTATTAACTTTTAAGCAATCACATTCAATTTTTGATTCTTTAGGAAAACCAGCCATTGCTCATAGAGATTTGAAATCAAAGAATATCTTGGTAAAGAAGAATGGAACTTGCTGTATTGCAGACTTAGGACTGGCAGTAAGACATGATTCGGCCACAGATACAATTGATATTGCTCCAAACCACAGAGTGGGAACAAAAAGGTATTTTACATTTGTATATAAATAGTATTTTAATATCTTCTAAAATCAACCTTTTTTTCCTCCTCTTCATTTGCATATACACATCTTCTGAAACTCAGACTTGTACTTTATTAGATTGTCCACAGGTAGAAGATCTCATGGTCTTGCCTTCTCTGAAGCCAAGGTTACTTCTTCGTCAGCCAAGGCTGATGAAAGGTGGCCCTTCCAGAAAATGTTATTATTAGTTGTATTAATTATAATAACAATAGTAACTAACATTTATAGGGTGCCTACTATATGCCAATCATCTTAATGGGTCTTTTACATACATCACTTTATTTAATGCCCTCCTCAAATGTTATGCTATAGCTAGCTTCAACTATTTTCATACTTTCAGTTTCTGAAATAGAACTTTTTCGTGCGCTGTATCCTAAACCATATTTTTCCCTACTACTGCCCTAATTCATACTCACCCTTCCTTTCTAATAGGAAGCCTTTTCTGGTCCTTAAGCCTCTTAGGTGTTCCTGCCAAGGCCTCTCATAGCATACTGAACTTGGATCATTGAGGCACTTTTACCACATTTAGTTGTAACTGTCCATTTATTTGTCTGTATATTCCATTGGATTGCAAGCTGCTTGAGAGCAGCCTTGATTTACCAGCATCCATCACAGTGGCTAATACATGGTGTATTCTCAATAAATATTGTTGAATCCCTGAGTCCTCAAAAGAAGCTAATTAGGTGTAGGTGTCATTACCCTTAATTTACAGATAAGGAAACCACCTTGTGGAGGTTAAATAATGTGGCTAAACTTCATATAGATGGTGGGCTGAAGAACTGAGTTTTGAACTGTGCATTTCTGATCCCAAAGCCCTTATCACATCATGTTGTCACAACATTTCTTTAAAACTACTTCCTTGGCCTTGGAGAGAGCCAACAGCTTTAGTCCATATAAATTGTATTTATGATTTCTGGATTTCTGGATTCACTGGGGACTTTCAGAACTCTGACTAGCTAAGGGAAATCCTTGATGGTGGTTGGTTCAGGTCTTTGTGGGTCCTGACCTGTAACCTTAGAGTTTTTGAAGCTTTAGAACTCTGTAATGTAGCATTTGTATGAGGACTGGCATTCATTGTTATCTATTACTTTGTTCTCTGGACTATGTCCCTGACCTTCCTTTCATCCCGATTTAGTGAGAAGACTTCTAGATTAAAATAAATAGTGCCTAAAGAAAAAAAAAAGTGAGTGAGTGTGTGTGTGAGTGTGTGTGTATAGTCTCTGCATAGTACATGACAAAGCAGGTGGTGTACATTAGGACATTTGTAATAGTCATAATTATTATATATGCATCTTCCATTGGGAACCAAGATCATAAGGCAGATAACATGAAACTGCTGTTTCAGCATTTCATGGGATTTAGTCGACATCATTAAGTTGCAAACCAATGTGGATATTTAATATTTTTCTTGTGTCTAATATGATCTCAGTTATGTATATTGTATGTACAGAGAGATGTCTGAAATGCTCATCAAAATGTTAACACTGGCAGCAAGGGGATTTTTTTTACTTTGTACTTTATGTATTTTGAGAAATTTTTTATAGAAATTATGAACTATTTTTAAAAACAGAATCACGCTAAAGGGGGAATACCCTTGAAGTTAATAATATTTGTTTTTGTTTTTTTTAACTCTTAAGAGTAAAAGAAAATTTATGAAAAAGTTCAAAAATAATGTGGCTAACATTAAATAAAATAAAATAAAATGTTGACTTCTTTTTTAGGTACATGGCCCCTGAAGTTCTAGATGATTCCATAAATATGAAACATTTTGAATCCTTCAAACGTGCTGACATCTATGCAATGGGCTTAGTATTCTGGGAAATCGCTCGACGATGTTCCATTGGTGGTAAATTACTCTCCCCTCTCCCAGCAGTTTCTTATGGGCAGAAGTTGTTTAAGAATCGCCTTTTTTATTGAGAGAAATTGCATATAGCAACAGTCTAAAACAGGTGATCACTGAGAGTGCCACAGAAAACAAAGGAAGTAAAACCTACAGTGAGGGGAAAATGACATGACATGCAAATGCACAGCTTTGTCCTAGTATACTCTTTTCCTGTTTCCATGTGAAACATTTTCCCTTTTTGGGAAGCATCAGAATCTAAACCTTTGTTATCTTGAAATATAATTATTTAGAATGTATGACTACTTGGAGAGGCCACCTAGGACACAGTTTCTAGCATGTACCTGGGTTAAACTGTTTTTTTCCCCTTGAGATTATTATTTTTCTCCAGCTTGATAGTTTGAGGTTGCATATAGGGAACAAGGCTCATAGTTAACCACCATTAAAAACAGCCTTTGCTGATATCATGGCAGTATACAGTTTCAAGATGTGCGTCCATTACCAACTCAGAGAGGTGGGTTGTTGATGCAGATGTGGATGTGATAGAAAAAACTGTAACTCCTGTTCCACTTGCCTTATTTAGTAATGGAACACTGTAATAGGCCTCTCAGGTGACCCTTCTAATGGTTTGACATTAGCTGAATAAATTCTTCAAAACTGAATTTGTTTTATTTTATTTTTTACCAATATAGGAATTCATGAAGATTACCAGCTGCCTTATTATGATCTTGTACCTTCTGATCCATCAGTTGAAGAAATGAGAAAAGTTGTTTGTGAACAGAAGTTAAGGCCAAATATTCCAAACAGATGGCAGAGCTGTGAAGTGAGTATTTCTTCTTGATACTTTGCAATTTTCTAAACTGCTTCTGCTTAGTAAGTGGAAATATGCTACTTTTCCTTAAAGAAAACAGGCAAGAATTTTCTTTTTCATAGCAGTTAGACTAATGAGTAAAAACAGAATAATTTGGTTTTCATGTCCAATTTTAAGTACATTGAAAGGGCCATGAAGCATTTGCAATGGACATCAATGTATCAGAACATTATTTAGATCTATTAAATGAACTAAGGCACCTGCTTTTTAAATGAATGCCTCCCTTCAGCCAGGGCAGCCTGGAATAGTGAGGTCAGTACCCGACAGGAATGAGGAAACCTGTATTCTAGACCAGCCTGGCTACCATTTCAGAGTCTAACTTTGAACAAGTCACTTCAGTTCTCTGGAACTTAACATCCCTTTGTCAAATGAGGAACTTGGATAAAATGATTGCAAAGATGCTTCAGATTATTTTGCATTTTATTCATCTGATTGCCTAGATGACCGTTTTCCACTGGTGTCTGAGCTTCTCAACCCCCACTTTTGCAAGAAGTTTTAGAAATGTTTTCTTTGTTGTAAATTTAAGGAATTCATGAGATGAATTTTATTTAACCTATTCTTAATTGCTAGCTGTGACTGTTACAATATTGGTGAAGCATGGCATCTCTCTCCAGATTTGAAATTTTGTAGCTTAGGAGGAGTAAAAATTGGTCACTTCAGTAGCTGATTTTAAAATAATGTAGGACTCAGCAGAACCTCTGATATTAGGAGAGCTTGCTACCTCCAAAAAAATCAATATCTAGGCCCAGATGAAATACGTCTTAGGGTGCTCAAAGAATTTGCATGTGACAGTTTAACAAATGAGAGTGGAGCTTGTTTGTCTTCTTAATTCGATCTGGATACTTTAAATTACAAACCTAAAGTATTCATACACTCATTCAGTAATTAGAGCAGATTATTATTAAACAGATGGCTTTTAAGCATGAAGAAAAGTTAGTAGTTAACATTAAGAACACATGTGTAATTTGCAATTCCTATCACATCATGCTGATTTAATACCATTGCTGTCATTTTTGTTTTTTTTCAATTTGATGGTTGGTTTTCGATGTACTTATCACTAATTCAAACTTTCACTTTTCTAGGGTTTTATAAATCTCTCAGTTGAAACACCTCAAGAATGTGAAACTGATAGAATACCTAAAAAAAAAAAAAGAAAAACCCAGTCTGTTCCAGAACCTTGTAATCATTTACAGTTTGGACTGACTGCTCTTGAGGCCAGCTGTAGAGCTTTCATCTCAGGGTATCCCTCATCTTTCATCCTGGGATTCCCTTTGCCTCTCTTTTATGCCCAGTCCTCCTTTTTGGATCATGTGTCTTCCTGTTTCTTGGTTTATTCATTTGCCTCCCCTCTTTTGAGTCTCTACTCAAGTGAGTCATTACCTCTCTACCAATTTAAAATAATACCCTCCTTCTCTATCACATTTTACAGGTTGAGCACCCCTAACCTGAAAGTCCAAAATCCAAAATGCTCTAAAATCTTAAACTCTTTGAGCGCCAACATGACATTCAAAAGAAAAGTTCATTAGAGCATTTGGATTTCAGATTTTTGGATTAGGGATGCTCAGCTGGTTAAGTATCTGCAAATATTCCAAAATACGAAAAATTCGAAACACTTCTGGTCCCAAGCATTTCGGATAAGGGATACTCAACCTGTATATTTGTCCCGAAGTTATTTTTCTCCTTAGCATTCACCACTATATGGTGGTCAGTGTACTTTTATGGTAATTTATTTATTACATGCCATAAACTTTATGAGGACAGAGATTTTGTCTGTTTACTCACTGTTATATCCCTAGCACCTAAAATGGTACCGGTATATGGTAGGCATTGGTCCTTTTTATCTGGAAGCAAATGTTCATTTTTAGGAAATGTTCCTCAAGTATTCTTTGATTGCTTCCCTTCCATTTTCCTCTATTCTCTTTCTTCAAGTCTAGTTATGAGAATGTCAGAAGAGTCCCTCTGATTTTATCTTTTCTCCCCCATCACAGGTTGAGCATCCCTAATCCAAAATATTTGAAATGCAAAATTTCACATTATTTTCCTCAAATGTGTGATCACACTCATTCTCTTCATGTTTAAAAAAGGGGGCACTGAAAGCTGATAGGAGACTTTGTGCATGTAAATGGAACTTTTTGACTGTGATCTTTTGGGTGATCTAACTGGGTTGCTTTCCTGGGGAACCACTGATACTAGTCTCTTGGGCAGCTGAGATTTTCAGAGAAGACTCTTCTAGTCTCCTGCCTGAAGGAATATATACAAGTTGCTGCCATGTTTTTAGGGAGAAAGCTTACACTTAGCATTCAGTGTATTTTCAGTGTGAAACTTCTGCCCTCGTGTTCCTCAAGCCAGAAATCTGTTTTACCTTCTCAGATGAAAACCCTCTAATCTTCTTCTGGGTACAGGTGGGGTGGTCACCAGCTATGTGAAATTGAGGAGGGGTAGGTATCTGCAGTTCCAGTGCTTTGAGGTGATTCTCCTATTTTTACCCTGAGCTTCACCCTAGATGTACTTCATGCAGCTAATTTCTCGGTTTGGAGGTAATTTCATTTTGAGTCACATTCTTTGTTTGCTCTGCCCACCACTGGTTTAAGATTCAGCTTTTTCAGATCTTCTAAGTGAGTTACTCCTTGTCCATCTGCTTTCTAGCAGCTGGCACCAATACCCTGTTGATGGAAATGTAACTCATTTCTATTCATTTGCTATTACAAATAATGTTGAAACAAAAATAATTTTTGTACATATATTATTTTAAAAGAAAATTTACAGGTAAAGACTCTTATCAAGATCAATGGAAAGTGGTGTATGCATTCATTATTTTTCTTGTGTTTTCTTGTAGGCCTTGAGAGTAATGGCTAAAATTATGAGAGAATGTTGGTATGCCAATGGAGCAGCTAGGCTTACGGCTTTGCGGATTAAGAAAACATTGTCACAACTCAGTCAACAGGAAGGCATCAAAATGTAATTCTGCGCCTTTGCTTGAACTCTGCTTTTTCTTCACTTTGCTCCTGGGTTTTAATTTGGGAGGTCAATTGTTCTACCTCACTGAGAGGGAACAGAAGGATATTGCTTCCTTTTGCAACAGTATAATAAAGTCAATTAAAAATTTCCCAGGATTTCTTTGGATCCAGGAAACAGCCATGTGGGTCCTTTCTGTGCACTATGAACGCTTCTTTCCCAGGACAGTTACAAAGTGTTATGTGGTCTACTTTTATTTTTTAACAAAACTTGTTTTTTTAAAAGATGATTGCTGGTCTTAACTTTAGGTAACTGCTGTGCCGAAGATCACCTTCAAGGGTAAAGGAGCTGGATTGCTGATAATGAAACCTTTCTTATTTTTAAAGAAGGTGATTTATTCCTGGTTGGTACATTCTCAGAGGATTCTGAACCACTAAAGAGTTTCCTTGATTCAGACTTTGAATGTACTGTTCTATAATTTTTCAGGATCTTTAAACTAACACTTATAAAACTCTTATCTTGAGTCTAAAAATGACCTCATATAGTAGTGAGGAACATAATTTATGCAATCGTATTTTGTATACTATTATTGTTCTTTCACATATTCAGAACATTACATGCCTTCAAAATGGGATTGTTCTATACCAGTAAGTGCCACTTCTGTGTCTTTCTAATGGAAATGAGTAGAATTGCTTAATGTCTGTGTGTTAAAATCTCTGTTGTTTGAATTCAAAAAGTTTATTTATCTTGGTAACTCAAACTTTTCTGTTTTGGTTTTTCAAGGGGTTTTTGTGGTATGTCATTGGATATTCCATTTTGAAAATGCCTTTTTCCTACCAAAATGTGCTTAAACCGCTAAAGAAATGAAGTGACATTAATTAGTAAATTGTCATCATGGTCATGTTCGAATATTCTCACATCAACCTTTTGCATTTCAATTGTGTTGTGTAATTATACTTTTAAAAAATCAAGTGGCACTCTAGATGATTATAATACTTTAATAATTTAAAGTTTGTAGCATACAGACTAATTTTTCTAAAAGGGAAAGTTTGTCTAGCTGCTTGTGAAAAGTTGTGTGGTATTCTGTAAGCCATTTTTTTTCTTTATTTGATCAAAGACAGTGTTATTTTTTTAAGAAATGAATTAATTACATTTAAAATTAGAGTATGGTTACTGTTAAAATAGTCCTTTTTCTAGATGGCAAAGGTAGTTAATAATTTGAATAGATACAGGTTGTGAGAGTCACAATTGTTATATAGGCGTAAATGTTCGGTGGATTCTGTCTTTGTAACTAAGGTTAGAGTTAGTGTGGTTTTGAGGTCTCACTACACTTTGAGGAAGGCAGCTTTTAAATTCAGTCTTTCCTTATGTGCACAGATATTGCAGCTGCTTAATTTACATGGTTATATAATGAATTCAGTGCACCCTTGATATTTGGGAGAGGTAGTAGCTAAAGAACATTCTGACTATGAGTTCTCCATTTACAGATGTTTTTGGTCAAATTAAATGTTTAAAGCAAACTTGTCATGGTCTTCTCACATTAAGTTGAAACTAGCTTATAACAACTGGTTTTTACTTCTAGTGCTATCAAGTATTTGCAGGGCGTTTACAATTTCCAAGTCCTTTTTATCACTGTGATCTTATTCTGAGGGGAGAAAAAACTATCATAGCTGTGAGACATGATTGACTTTATCATGCTATCAATTCCCGGATAAAAGGGTCAGAAGGAAGAGAGTGGCCATTTGCACTGAATGAGTTGCATTTTGATAATGTCTTATTTCTTATACATAGAATAAATTCGAAGGACTATTTGGTCTTAAAACCAAAGTAATTTTAGAATGAATGACATATTACATAGGAATTTAGCATCAATTTCATGTGTTTAAAAACATCATGGGGAAAGTGTGCTTAGAGATCAATATTTTGACTACAAATTTGAGTTTTTTCTGTAGTTACCATATTTTTATCAAAGCATATGAATGAGTTTGAGAGGTTTGTTTTTATAGTTGTGTTCTAATTACCTGTTTAATAATATCTAGTTCTGTGATCAGGTACTTTTTTTTTTCTGGCCATTTCTAAGCCTACCAGATCTGCTTTATGAAATCCAGGGGACCAATGCATTTTATCACTAAGACTATTTTTATATAATTTTCAGGAAATACCAAAAGTTGTCTGATTTAAAGTTGTAATACATGATTTCTCACTTTCATATAAGGTAATCAACTTTTGCTGAAGATATTCTTTATTAAATCAAAGACTGAGTTAAAATTTTACTGTTCTTGCTTAAGTGGATAAAATGTACTTTTGATGAATCAGGGATTTTTTTTTAAAGTTGGAATTTAGTTCTAAATTGAGTTTACATACTACTGCAGCGAATTCCTTTTTTGGCTAGGGATGGTTTGATTAACAACCCAATTGGCTAATATTGAAAATGAAAATAACTTAAAGGATGAAATGGATCATGATTACTGTGGCCATAACTACAGATATATTTGACTAGAGTAATAATTTTGTCATTTAGAAATTCAATCCTTTGTTTATACTTCTTATCCTAAGATGCTTAACTTTCAAGATTGAAGTTGGTTAAAACATATCTTCTGGCAAATTATTTGTCAACATTCATTTTGTCAATACCCTGAAGGGGTGGGGTGGGAATGAGAGAAGTGTGATTAATGGGACGTAGACATCTCTGGTCCTTCCTTCATATTTTCCATCCTGCTCTCTTTCTTCCATCCTGCCTTCCTGCTGGTCCCTGACTCAGAGATCATTGCCTCCCCTGCCACTAGCCTTTTGACTGAAGAGATGCTCTTGAGACCTTCAGTAAAATGGTTTATGGAAATTGAAGCTGCTGTGACTTTTACCGTGGGCAAGGAGTGGGATGGCAGCAGGGTGGCAGCTGTGTCAGTAGGAGTTGCGCTGGAAGCAGTGGCCAGTTGTATCCATAATAGATCAGGCTACGGCCTGAAGAGCTGAGCCTGCAATTCTGCTGTAATGATAGTGCTCAAGAAGTGCCTTGAGTCGGTGTACAGTGCCATGGCCATCAGGAATTCTAGATTTCAGTTCTTGTTACAAAATGTAAGTGGTCACTTGGCCATTTTGCAGTCCATGCATGAGTTACCTTTTTTATTTCTCTATGTCTGAGAACTGTCAGACTGTTTTGTAAAACAAGATTGCAAGTGCTAATTAAAACGCACAACAAAATCAGTATCCCATTGGTCATGTCATATCAAAAGTTTATCCTTGCACTGAAAGAGTGATTGTAAGTCAACTGTTTCTTTTGTTTGTTGACCGGGGCAGTGTTCTGGCTCCAAATGGTGGAGATTCCAAATAATGGTTCTGTTACAGCTCGGCAAAAAAATGCCAATTCAAATATTTTGAGATCCTAAGGAATAGCTCTGGACATGCAGCTTCTTATGTCTGTTTTGGAATGCTGGAATACCCATGAGCCCTCTCTTTAGGAATGCTGGACATTATGAGGACTGTCAGTACATTAAACTTTTCAATCCCATTATCTTATTTGTAAATGTGAACTTTTAAAAATATGATTAATAACATTCAACCTGTTTCTTAAAACTTAAGAACTTCACTGACTTTGTTTTTATTTTTTAACAAGATTTGTGAATTGAATATCATGAACTGTGTTTTGATATCCCTTTTTCACATTGTGCCAATGGAATGGGGTGTTTGGTATTTCTTTATATGTCAAGGAGATGCTTCAAAACGTCAACTGCTTTAAACTTAAATTACCTCTCAAGAGACCAAGGTACATTTACCTCATTGTGTATATAATGTTTAATATTTGTCAGAGCATTCTCCAGGTTTGCAGTTTTATTTCTATAAAGTGTGGGTATTAAATTACTCAAACGGTACTGTATTGTTTATATTTGTACCCCAAATAACATCATCTATACTTTCTGTTTTCTGTATTTTATTGTATTTGTGCAAAATTCTTTTGGCTTTATCAGTTTAATCTTTGCCCTTTCAGATATGTACAGAAAATGTCCATATAAATTTTCATTTAAGTTGAATGGTTTTGAGAAGCCTGTAAAGAGGAGAGAAGAGCATAAACTGCGTTTCCCCATAAGTTTTTTAAATTGTATATTGTATTTGTAGTAATATTCTGAATGAACTGTAAATAGGAAATAGAAGAGTGATGCTTATGTTAAGTCCTAATGCTACAGTAGAAAAATGGAAGTGATGAAAATAAATTACTTTTTTTCCCAAGTGCCAGTGGCATATTTTAAAAATAAAGTGTATATTGGAGTAAGCCATGCTGTTATGAAATGTAGTTGCTGTAGATAGAGACTAGAATCTCGGGTTACGAAGAGTCTGGGTCTTCCTCACTGCCCTTCCATCCTGTGAGCTGCTTTCATCCAGAAGGTGAAGCTCAGCATGTCCCCTGTGGGATCCAGTTTGGAGAAGTCTGAATAATTTACCCCAGTGGCAGCTGGCCAAACCCCCGAGCCAGCTTTAATGTTCACCTCAGTCTCTGAGGATAGTGGGGCCTCGAACATCTCTCTCTCTAGGCAAGAAAAAAAAAAAGAGGCCAGGGAAGCTAAACGCTCTATGTGTTCTCAACGTGTAGCAAGCCTCCCTAGATCTGAAACAGGCTAGAACAGTTGTAGGCAGTACAAGTGGAATATGCTCTAGAGGACCTGCAGGTGCACTTTCTGGCTTCTGAATAGAGAGGGCACCCGGATACAGCCATAGCGAAGTTTTCTATGCTAAGTTTAGGTCTTTCTTTCCTTTTCCAACTGTTGGTCTCATGAGAGTATGGAGAAGATGACTTCTGCTGCCTTGAGCTCCTCCAACCAGCTCAGAGGGGCTGGGCATCCTGGGGTTGTGTTTCAAATTCAGGGCCTGCAAATTTCAAGTAATAAATCTGCAGTTAGTTGCCATTCCCTCCAGGAGGCTCCCAGGATGTCTCATATTTTAAAATCTATTCTTAAAGCCTGTTTGGTGTAACAGTCTCCTTGGGATCTCTGACTCAGAACCAACGAAGGGGCCTGGATGCTCAAGAGTGGTTTCTGCACTTTCGGGAAGCTTCAGACGCTATTGGCTTGGGAGCATTATAGGATTTGGACATAACTAGCTTTCAAAAATGAAGGCAAAAAAAAAAGACATTCCCAGATAAAGACCAAGGCAATTTATTGCCTATGTATCTGCCTTATAAGAAGTACTAAAAGAGCTAGCTGATGAGCTCAGTTGGGTTAGAGCATGGTGCTGATAACACAAAAGTCCAGGGTTCGATCCCTATACCAGCCAGCAAAAAAAAAAAAAAAAAAAGACAAATCCTTCAGACTGAAAATAAATGACATTAGACACTAACTAGAGTCCATACGATGAAATGAAGGGCACCAGAAATGGTATGTAGATAGGTACTATATAATAAAGACTATGATTGTACTGCTGCCATAACAAATTACTACAAATGTACTATATTTTAAAACAACCCCCATTTATGATCTCACAGTTGTGTGATTCAGAAGTCTGGGCATTATGTGGCTCAGTTGGTTCTCTGCTCCGTGTTTTAAAAGGTCAAAATCAAGGTGTCAGCAGGGCTGCATTCTGTTCTGGAGGCTCCTGATAAATAGGCTTCTGAAGCTCATTTAGGTTGTTGGCAGAGTTCAGTTCTGTATGGTTGTTGGACTGAGGTCCTCATTTCCTTGCTGATTTTTTGGGCAGGAGTCATTCTCATTTGGCTTGTGACCCCCTTCTTCATCGAAGCCAGCAACAATGGGTTGAGTTCTTCTCCCACTTTATCTTTCTGATCTCCCTTTCTGTCTCATCTCTCTTCTGCTGCTCTCTTCCACTGCATCTCTGATTCTTCTGCTTTTCTCTTGTGCTTTTAAGGGCTCATGTGATTATATTGGACCCATCTGAATAATCCTGAATAATCTCCCTATTTAGTAACCTCAGTTTCATCTACAAAGTCCTATCACAGCAGTACCTAGATTAGTGTCTGATTAAATAACCAGAGGATGAGAGAATCTTGGGGACACATTTACCTACCTCAATAAATGTTTTTTCTTCTCTTCTTTAAATGGCATAAGATTGTATAAAGCAACAATTATAACACTGTATTGTTTATGACATAGATGCAGTGTATATTATAATAATACCACAAAAGATGGGGTAGGAAATGGAGCTATATTGGAATAAAGCTGTCATTTATTGTAATTTTATTAGTCTTAATCTGAAGTTTGTGATAAATTGAGATGCATATTACTGTAGTCCCTAGAGCAACCACTAAAACACCACTCAAAAAATACAGTGAGAAGATCAACAAAGAAGTTAAAATGGTAGACTAAAAAAATATTTAACACAGAAGGCAGAAAGAGGGACAGAGATGCAAAAAGATATTAGACATTTGGAAAACAGTGCAAAATGGCAGCAATAAGTCTAACAATATTAATAATTTCATTAAATGTGAATGGACTACTGCAAAAGGTAGAAATTGTCAGGTTGGATAAAAAAGCAAGAATCAACTATGGTTGTTCACAGAGGCACACTTTAGATTAAAAAACAAATAGTCTGAAAGCATGGAAAAATGTGTATCACGCAACCAGTAACCATAAGAAAGCTGTGATAGCTGTGTTAATGTCAAAATGAGGTTTGAAACAAGAAATATTACTAGAAGAGATATTACTAGAAACAAGAAATATTACTAAATATTACTAGAGAAGCACATTTCAAATGATAGAAAGATCAATATATCAGGGAGATACAACAATTATAAATGTATGTGTACCTAACAACCCCTAAGTATATGGAAAAAAAGTGGAATTGAAAGGAGAAAGACAATCTGACAATAAGGGATTTCAATACCCCACTCTCAATAATTGATAGAACAACTCAACAGAAATTCACCCAGCATATAAAAGACTTAATGCTATCAGCCAACTTGTTCTGACATTTATAGAACACCACCCACCACCAACAGAATACAAATGGAACATTCTCCAGGGAAGACCATATGCTATGCCATAAAACAAGTCTCAGTGATTTTAAAAGAATTGAAATAATAAAAAGTATATTCTCCAACCATGTTGAAATTAAATTAAAAGTCAATAACAGAAATTTTGCAAATCCCCAAATATTTGGGAATTAACACATTTGTAAATAACCCATGTATTGAAGAAAATCCCAAGGGAGATTAGGAAATAGCTAACTGAATGAAAATGAAAGCACAGCATATTAGAATTTATGGTATGCGGCTAAAGTAATGTTTAGAGGGAAATTTACAGTTTTAAATACTATACTTAAAAGGTATTTAAAGTCCATGAAGATAACTGCAAAAATCCTTAAAACACAATATTAACAAATGAAATCCAGTAACAAAGTTTTACGTATTGGAATCAAATGGGATGATCCTAGGGGCTGCAAGCTTTCATCCCCAAATCAGTTAATGTAATTACACCATATTAATGGAAGAAATAAAACCTACATGACCCACTTAATAGAAGCAGCATTTGACATAATTCAACACCCATTCTTGATAAAAACTCAACAAACTAGGAATAGAAGGCAACTTCCTCAACCTAATGAAGGGCATCTATGAAAAACTCACAGCTAAGATACTTAATGTTGACAGACAGAATGCTTTTCTCCTTAAATCAGAAACTAAGTCAAGAGCATCCACTCTAATCATTTCTATTCAACATTGTAGTGGGGATTCTATCCAGCCCTCAGTACCCCTCCCTCAAAAAAGACTAAAGGCATTCAGATTGGAAAAAACAAAACTGCCTTGACAAGTTACACCAGATTTTGAGGGATCCACAAAAAATAAAAGCTACTAGAATCAATAAATTTATCAAGGTTGTAGAGTACAAGATCAATATTTTAAGAAGCAATTGAACTTAGCAATGAACAATCCCACCAAAATTAAAATAACAACACTCAGAATAGCATCAAAATACAATAATAAATCTATTTCACTGAAATAAACTTGCTAAGAGAAATTAAAGATCTAAATAAATGTATGGATTGGAAGATTCAATACTGTTAATGATGGCAGTTTTCCCTAAATTGTTCTGTAGATGCAACTCAACTCCAAACTTGCCTTTTGCCATTTTTCCCACCCAGCATACTTCACATGCCAGCCATACTAAATCACCCTTACGTCCGCGTGAAACTGCTGCTTGCCTCTCTGCCCAGGCTCTGCTCTCTGTTGGAACTGCACTTTTCCCTCTCTGTTCCCTTGCTAACTTGAATTATCCCCAAGGCTTAGATCAAATGGCATTCTCTCCACCAAAATTCAAGTAGGATTTTAAGTTGACAAGCTGATCCTAAAGCTTACATGGAAATGCAAAGTATCTAAAATAGCCAAAATGATTTTGACAAAGAAGAACAAAATTAGAGGAATTACCCTACCTACCCAATTTCAAAACTTATTATAAAGCCACCATAATCAAGACAGTGTTGATTGGCATAAAGATAGGCATATAGAGCAATGGAACAGATTTAAGAGTCCAGAAATAAATCCTTACATACATGACCAGTTGACCTTCAACCAAGATACTTCATTGGGAGAAAAGACAGTTTTTTCAGTGCTGAGACAATTGGATATCCATGTTAAAAAAAGAAAGAAAAGGGGAAAGAGACCCCTTATCTCATTATAGACCCAAAGGTAAGAGCTAAGGCTATACAACTTCTAGAAGAAAACAGGCAAAATCTTTCTGACTTTGGGTTAGGCAAAAACTAAAATATGATTCCAAAAACCCAAAATCTATTTAAAAAATTGATAAATTGGGCTTTATCAAAATTAAAATCTTTGGGGCTCTAAAAAACACTGTTGAGAGAATGGAAAGATGACCCAAGGACTGGGAGAAAGTATTTTCAAATCATATATCTGATAGAAGGTTTATATTTAGAATATATAAAAAACTCTTACCACTTAGTAAGAAGACAAACAACCAAATTAAAGAATGGTCAAAAGATTTGATAGACATTTTCCCAAGAAGATACATGAATGGCTAATAAACACAATTGCGTATAAAGACTTAAAGTTAAAACCACACTGAGAAACCACTCTACACA
This sequence comes from Cynocephalus volans, assembly GCF_027409185.1. Classification (NCBI taxonomy): domain Eukaryota; kingdom Metazoa; phylum Chordata; class Mammalia; order Dermoptera; family Cynocephalidae; genus Cynocephalus; species Cynocephalus volans. The sequence goes on along the minus strand of NC_084476.1, from coordinate 37,076,952 downwards.
CACTAGAATGGCTATAATAAAAAAAATACTGACAATAAACATCAAGCATCGGAGAGGATTAAGAAAAACAAATCTTCACACTGCTGGAATGTGAAATGGTACAGTCCCTTTGGAAAACAGATTGGTAGTTTCTTAAAAAGTTAAATAAAACCTGTTGAATGACCCAGCAGTTCCATTTGTAAGTACTTATGCACAATAGACTTACCAGGTAAAAAACAGGATGCCCAGTTAAATTTGAATGTCAGATAAACATCAAATAATTTTTTAGTGTAAGTATGTCCCAAATATTGCATGGAACATACACTAAACAAAAATTTGTTGTTTATATAAAATTAAAATTTAGGGCCGGCCCGTGGCTCACTCGGGAGAGTGCGGTGCTGATAACACCAGGGCCACGGGTTCGGATCCTATATAGGGATGGCCGGTTGGCTCACTGGCTGAGCGTGGTGCTGACAATACCAAGCCAAGGGTTGAGATCCCCTTACCAGTCATCTTTAAAAAAAAATAAAAAAAAAAAAAATTAACTGGTATCTTATATTTTAACTTGCTAAATCTGGCAACACTAATCCAAGAAAAATGAAGACATATGTCCACACAAAGATTTGTAGGTGAATGTTCATAGCAGCATTGTTCATAATAGCCCAAAATGAAAACAATCTAAATGTCCAACTGGTGAATTGATTTTTAAAAAGTGAAATATTTATACAATGGTTTATGGACTACTGATCCATGCTGCAACGTGGATGAACCTCAAAACCATCATGCTAAGTGAAGGAAGCAGGAGGAAAAGACTGCAAACGAGCATAATGGAACTTTTGGCGGATGATGATATTTATAAAAAGAATGTCCTGAAACTGGATTTTGGTGATGGGATGCACAACTCTATAGATTTACTAAATATCACTCATTGTACACATGCAATGGGAGAATTTCATGGTATGCAAATTATACCTCAATAAATCTGTTTGTTAAAGAACAAAAAAACTCACCTTCTGCCATTCTTCCCACCCAGCATACTTTATGTGCCAGCCATATGGAATAACCCCCATGTCCCCATGCACCACACCGGCTTCTGGCTGCTCTGCCCAGGCTCTGTTCTCTGCTGGAATTTCACTTTCTCTCTCCACTGCCTTGCTAACTTGACTCTTCCCCATGGCTCATCTCAAATGGCATTTCCTTCACCATTGTTCCTCATCCTGCCTGTTGGTAGATCACTGGCCCTCTGCAGTGTTTCCAAATCACCTGGCTTAACCTCTCATTGCACTTTATTCCCATCTTAACCTCCTTAGGGATTTTAAGACTCTCTCTCTCTCTCTCCCCCTCCCTCCCTCCCTCCCTCTTCCGCTTAAAGGAAGCAGATGGTTCCCACACCTTTCCCTTTCCAAGCACCCAATCTAAGAATTAACAAAACAGGTTCAGTGATTGTTCGGATGCTGACTCTGCTGGGTCCTTGGATGTCCAGGGAGCCTGGCATGTTTGGGGTGCCCTGTCAGAAGTACCATACCACTTCTTAGGGAGTCTTCTCTGGATGGTTCCTTAAAACACTCCGTTCCTGATACCATGTCATATTGGACGCATGCTTCCCTCTGAGTCCTTGTATTACTTTTGTGTCCTTGCATGGTTCCGATGCCTGCCACTGCCACAAAGAGAACAGGGGCCATGTCTGATTTATTTCTGTGGCCTTCTTGCCTAGTCCAGGGCTGGGTCAAAGCAGTCCCCAAGAAGAGCTTGTTGAATGAACATTCAGTTAAAGGAATCCTAAATGAATGTAAACTGATCTGACAGAATGCAGCTAAGGGGATGGATATTTACTTTAGATGTAGAATCAAGGGTCTTTTATCCTGGGCTCCTCAAATGCAGGGCCTGCCAGCTTTTGATAAAGGCACTCCTGACTCCGGCTTCCCCTCAGGTCTTTTTGTCCTTATTTACTGCCCCACCAGTCTCTAGCCTCACCCTTGCTACTTATTCTGTTTACCGATTCCATCAATTACTTTCATTGTTTTTTTATGTATATTTTTCTCACACTTGATGTCATTCTTTTCAAAACCATGGTTCTTAGAACCCAGCATCTTTTAGTGAGATGGAAGTTTAGGACCTTTTGATTTAAATTTAAGTTATTTAAAGTGAAAGAATATTTTTACATTCTCAATGAATGTTTATTGGCATTGAACTATATAACAAATCCTGTACCTATTACTCCCTTCTTAATATATCTTTTCCGTACTGTTCTCCCAAATTAAAGAACAAACAGAATTCTTATTTACAACATTCTAGACCTCAGCCCAGCTTATGACCTTAGTGAACCAGATGATTTAGGTAGTCTTTCCAACTCTAATATTTATTTCTTTACATTTCTTTTTTTAAACCAATAAGAAAATGAAGTCTTTTTATCTTATTGGGATGTTGCTATTTTCAACCTTTACTTTAAAAAGGAACAAGAGTTCCATTCATCAGATCTCAGAGCCCGAGTTTTTAAGGAATGTGTCCTAAGTGTGGTTGAGTGTAATACAGAAATCCAGCACTTGCCAAATGCAGGCTGAGTTTTGCAGGATGCCTCACCAGATGTATAGCTTGATTCCTCCTGGACTCTTTAGTGTCTTGACTATGTTTGAGTCCTTCCAAAGCCAGTCTGATGGGATCTGTGTTAAGGGGCCTTGCATAGCACCTAAAATAAAGCAGGCACCATTGAGAATTTGTGGAATACATGCATGCCTGCTGAGGCCATGTGATCTAACTTCCCTCTGAAATGCAGACACCCTTTCTGTAACATCCAGGAGGGAAGGTCACATTGCCTCTTTATTTAAACATTTTAGTGACCAGGGTGCATTCACCATTTTCAGGAATATTATGTGATTTTGGGAAAGTAACACTTATTAAAAAATTCTTTCTAGCAGAGCAAAATATGCTACCTTATCACTCTTTCCCATTTGTCTTCTGGGGTCCCACACTCCAAGCCTTTGCCCTAGCACAGCTGTGTCAGAAATTTGAGACCAAGTGCCTTTGGGTGGGCTCTTTACTAGATGTAAACAAACTCTGTTTCTTAAAATACTACCTATATGTTCCCAAGCATCTCTCTGTATGACCCTGATTGCTTACTTATATATATATATATATTCTCTTATTTTGTCTTTTTTTGCAACCAGCCTCACCGCGCTCAGCCAGTGAGCGCACCGGCCATCCCTACATAGGATCCGAACCCACGGCGAGAGCGCTGCTGTGTTCCCAGTGCTGCACTCTCCCGAGTGCGCCACGGGGTCGGCCAACTGCTTACTTATATTGCTAGTAATCCTTGCTCCTAGTGGAAGAGCACCTAGATTTCAGGTCTGTGGCAGTCTCATGTTACTTAAAAAACAAAACAAAAAGCCTTCCCAATTCAGCCTGTTGTCCAATAAATCCTCAATAGGTGGCAGTGTAGATCTTTCATTGGTTTTTGGTCTCTGGGAGGTTTTTGGTTTGTTTTTTGTTTTTGTATAGGAGAAAAGTTAAGGTCTTGATCTAGCTTTAGATTGAGGGCTCTAGAAAATGTAATTCTTTTTAACTCAATCAGACTCTTTTGCTCAGGGCTTTACCAAAAGCAATAAGTCCCCTAGGTGGGCAAAAAATTAGGTCAATCTTCAAACTAATATTCTATTATTTAAAATTTTTTAATTACAAAAGTTATACATGCTTGTAAAAATTCAAAACCTACAGAAGTGTAGAAACTAAAAAGTGAATGAAAGCTTTCTGGGTGTTTTTCTATACCTAACAAATACACATAAATATAAAACATACAGATATGTAACACTATATATATATATATATATATATATATATATATATATATATATATATATATGTGCTTGTACTATCCATATGAGTCTGCTATTTATATTTGTTTCTTTACATAGTGTGTTCTTTCACATCAGTACATTTGATCTTCATTCTTCCCACTCTTGTGGTTTATAACATTTACATTCTGTTCCAGAACTACAGTCAAGTGTTCTGGGCTTGAACTTCTGAATACTTAAACCCAATAAAAATAGCATTTACCATATTGTGGTTCTGTAAATACTAATGACTGCAGAACACAGTGATCAGATCTATAGAGAAAGAGAAAATTCCATGTATTTAAACCCTACCACACAATTGTCAAGATTCAAAGTTTTAATTTTTACTTTTCTCACTTTTACTCAGCTATCACTGTTTTTTGTTTATTTTAGTCTCGTGTTTTTTGAAATCTCATTCTTAAATTCCTTTTGTTTTGCTCAAGGACTTTCTTGAGTAATCTTTAAATGTGAGTGCATACATGATAAACTTTACTTGCATAGCTGATGGCTGGTTTGACCTGGAGTATAATTTAGGCTCAAATTCCTATTCCACTGAAATTTTAAAGGCATGGTTTTAAAGCATTTCTGATGGGAAGTCTAATGTTAGTCACTTTCTCATTCCTTTGTAGATGACCTGCCTGTTTTTTTTTTTTTTTTCTTTCTGGAAGCTTTTAAGACTTTCTCCTTGTTCTTGGGGTTCTAAAATTTCTACTATGACTATGTAGTCTTGGGTCTTGTTTTCCATTATCCTGCTTGGTACCTAGTGGGCGCTTTCAATCTGAAGACTTGCGTTTCCCACAGTTAAGGAAAGTTTTCTATTTTGCCTTTGATTTTTACCCCTCATTTTGCCCTCTCTCTTTCCTTCTGAAATTCCTACTAAATTAATGGATATTGATCTTTTGGATCTTTCCTCTGTTCCTAGACTTGTCTTTTGTATTTCACTTTTCGCTGCTTTGTCTCTTTCCTGTGTTCTGAGAGATTTCGTTCACTTCCAGATAACAGGTCTGGGTTTTGGTCTTGGCTATTGTATTATTCCTTCTGTTTGCTGAATTTTTAAAGTTTTAACCATCATTTTAAATTTCTAGAAATTTCTTGTGTTCTGATGTCTCCTTTTTCTGTGGCAGCTCACTCTCATTTGAGAGATTTCATGTTCTCTCAAGTCTCTCCAAAGATACTACTTAGTTTTCTTCTCTAACATTTCGTACTGTGTCTTGTTTTTTCCAAGATGGCTCATTTTGTTTATTCATCTTTGCTCAGCTTTTTCATGCTGTTGGTTTTCCTCAGATGGTTGGTGATCCATGGCTATTCATCCACTTTCATAAATGAAGGATTAGATGAATCTGTATGGATAGCTGGTATTGCCTGTTTCCTAAGAGGCTGGCTCCAGGTTCCTGGAAGTGGTTGGGCTGTGTTACCAGCAGGATTTTCTCTAGATTTTCAGCAGGCAGCCTGGGGATGCCCACACTTGCAAGTGTCAGGAGGGGCTTAAATAATGGACTGGAGTACTTTGCTATATTTTACTCTTGGGCTAAGGTACTTCCACCCCCTTCCCACAACCCCAACTTGCCATATATGTTTCTTGTGGAGGTCTAGATGGACTTTAAGCCCTGTTCTGCTTCTCTCCTGGGTTCTGACACCATGTTAGGATCCCTTCCTGGACAGAGCACCCACAGTTTTTGCAGAATAATTTCTGGGACCTAGGGACCCAAGGGATAAAATTTCTACTCCTAGCTATTCCTTATGGGTTGAGGGTTTGTTTGAGGGGTGGTGAGCGAGAGCAGGGTGGTGCCCCAGCTGGCCCAGCCCCGGTGATGGCAGTCCTTTGCTCAGTTATTCTGATATTGGCCCTCTTGCTTTCTGTTTCTTGGCTCTGAGTTTGGAGAGCCTCTGGGGCTCGCTTGAGAAGGAAAATTCTTGGTCCTAGTGTTTGGGGCTGTGGTTTACCTTTGTTCTTTTTCAGTCTATCTGATCCCCTCTAGTTTTTACTTCTAGTAGTTTCTCAGACTTTCTGATCTGCTGGCACCCTGTTTTGTTTTCTAGCATCAATATGATTGCATTATTAAAAAAATACCTTATATTTTATTCTAGTGGGTCCATAGTATAGTGGAGAGGTGGTTGCATGTGCTCAGTTTGTCACTTCCCTTATGCTCAGGGGACACATTCCAAGACCTCCAGTGGATGCCTGAACCCACAGATAATACTGAACCCTAATATACGTTTTTCCCTTTACATACATACCTATGATAAAGTTTAATTTATAAATTAGGCACAGTAATAAGTTAACAATAACTAATAATAAAACAGAACAATTATAAAAATATACCATAATAGAAGTTATGTGAATATGGTCTCTCTCTCTAAAAATACCTCATTGCACTGTATTCACCCTTCTTGTGATGATGTGAGATGATAAAATGCCTGCATGATGAGATGAAGTGAGGTGGATGGCACAGGCATGGTGAGGAACACAACCTAAGGTCTCTTGCTCATAAACCTAGGAGGAGCTACTGGGATTTTTCTCTGTCATCCTGGTCACCGAGGGGTTAAACCTTCGGCAGCCTCTGCTGACCCTCAGGGATTTCAGCCATTCCTCCAAGGCCATTAATCATCCCAGACCAGGGCTGCTGGAACAACACTTACTAGCAATTAACCTACGGTAGAGGGAGCATTGTTCCCTGCCTGCACTCCCTCATCTGCAGGCCCAATTACTCTAAATTAACATTTACCAAGCAAAGTGCCTGTTAATTGGAAGGGCAGTAGAAAGAAAGGCCACACACCTACCCAATCTAACTTAATAACCTCCAAAGCAGCGATTAATTAACAGGGAAACGTTTCCATTCAGGGCTCGTTTAGGCAGTTTGCAGTTAACTATGTGTCTGTTTCTGAGCTCGGCTCTGCAGTTCCCCCTCCCCGCCCCCCTTGCCAGCTGCTCAGATGATAGAAAGCACACTCATACATAAAACTTCCCTTTGAAGAATGTCCCTGCTGGCCAGGGGCCTAAGGGATTCCTGGAGACAACCTTCCTATTGAGAAAAAGGAAGAGAGCGGCCCAGGGTCACAGGCTCAGACACTGGCTGGCGTCCTCCCTGGCCTGGGCCTCTCTCACTCCGCCATGTGCATGTGGGGACGTGTGACAGGCTGTGGCAGCTCCATTCTGGTCTCTGTAATGCCAGTGTAGGGGCCAAGGGGCAACATCCCCTTCAACCCCATGGAGGTTCTCTGAAACATCAACTAACAGATTAATTTGAAGAAAAGACATAAAGTTTATTATTTTAACATGCTAGGCACGGGGTGCAATGCACAGAGGAATCACAAGAGTCATTTTCCAACTTTCCAGTGAGGTACAGAACTTATATACCCGCTCAGCAGAGGGGCCTGAGCGCCCCCGGGCCCTGAGGCTGTGTGGCTGGGGTCTGGCTTCCTCCCCCTCCCCCCAGTGCATCTTCCCACAGCCTCCAGACTCGCCCACCTGGACCAGCCCTGCCTGCCCAGCCCCCACCCACTCTCGTCCCCTTCAGGCCCAGCTTCTAAATGGACATCATGCTCTTCGCACATTCTCACCTCCCAGCCACTCTCCAGTGGCCATAGGTGACCCTTCTGTCCTCAACCACGGCAGACACGTCTTTGCCGACTTCAAAACAACTTACTAGTTACTAAATCCAGGAGACACGTTTTAGGTTTGTTGGGAAAATAGAACAATTTAATCAGGCCCTCTGGACCGGGGCCCAGCTGGGGGTGGTGCGAGCATTCTCTGTAAACAAATTGTGTGTGGGTGGAGTTAGTGCTGCCTGCCCGGTGCAGCCACCTCGGCTGGAGTTTAGTGCCTCGGGTGCCTCACCTGCGGCCCTGCTCTCCAACCTGCGGCTTCCAAGGAGCTGTTTGCTGGTTACCTAGCTCACAGACCTGCGTGTGAGGGGTCTGGTGACCCAGCCTGGCGTGCGAGGGGTCTGCGGACCCAGCCTGGCGTGCGAGGGGTCTGGTGACCCAGCCTGGCGTGCGAGGGGTCTGGTGACCCAGCCTGGCGTGCGAGGGGTCTGGTGACCCAGCCTGGCGTGCGAGGGGTCTGCGGACCCAGCCTGGCGTGCGAGGGGTCTGCGGACCCAGCCTGGCGTGCGAGGGGTCTGCGGACCCAGCCTGGCGTGCGAGGGGTCTGCGGACCCAGCCTGGCGTGCGAGGGGTCTGGGGACCCAGCCTGGCGTGCGAGGGGTCTGCGGACCCAGCCTGGCGTGCGAGGGGTCTGCGGACCCAGCCTGGCGTGCGAGGGGTCTGCGGACCCAGCCTGGCGTGTGAGGGTTTGTGACCCAGTCTGTGAATGGGTTTGAGGGGGTCTGTGAGCTCCAGACCCAGCACTGGCTCAACCATCGGCCCAGTTGGTGCAGGATTATGGGCAGGTAAAAGAGCCCGAGCCCGACAACTGGCGTGGTCGTGTGGCTTGACTATTGGCGTCAGAAACAGGATTAGTAGCTGGACAACTGGCGCTGTCGGCAGGATGCCGACATTAGCCGTAGCGCCACAAGGTTTTTGTTTTTCTAAATATGACCTTTTTGCAGAAGTTTCTACTTCGATCACACCCTCCCTCCGTCGCCCTCCCTGAGGCCCCTCTCTCGGCGTCCATGACTCCGCTCTTGATTTTACGGGAATCTCCTTCCTCCTGTCCCCTCGGCATTTTCTGTGCCGGGCCCTTGTCTGCTCATCACACGTTCTCCACGGTGGCTCATCCAGTCTGTGCCTTCCATGACCAACTAGATGAGGATGAGGAGGAGAAGGATGACAAAGACTGACAATGACAGCGACGGCTCCTGAATCTCCCTCTGATTAGCCAGACCCGACGCCCAAGCACCAGACTCATTTCCATCCGCCCGGGAGACATCTCACGGCGAGTCTTGTAGGCCCGTCACTGTTACCATGTTCAGGATGAGCTCCTTGTCTTCCCCTTGTCCTGCCTCCACTCCAGGGCTTCCATCTCATCAAAAGTGCTACCATGACCTGGGGTCATCCCGGCCCCGGTCTCTCATGGCCGATCAATCAATCAGCCAAGTCCTATGAAGTACCTTCAATCTCCAGTAAGGCTCTGCATTATCTCAGCTGTGACAAATTCCAGCATATCTCCCTACAGGCAGAGGGATCTACTAAATCCATATTTTGTTAGGTCATACCCTTCAGCGACATGGCATTGCCTTCAGGGTGGAGGTCAAGTTCTCTAGATTCCTCAAGGCCAACAACTGGCATGACACATTGGAAAAATTCCTGGGTTCTAACCTCTGTCTCAGTGTTCTCATTTTTAAAAATAAAACATACATCCCCTCAACAATGTGGGTTCTTCGAACTTTGATATTTATTTCCTAATTTAAGTCTTGTAACACTTCCATAGATAGTGACTATTGTCTCCATTTTATAGATGAAAAAGTTGAGTCTCTCAGAGTCTAAGCTTACAAAATAATTGAGGCCATATTTGAACTCAAGTCTCCCTTCCTTTGCTCTTTCTGTGATCCCGCTGCTGAACAATTGGAGGGAGCAGAGGGGAGGGCTTCCAGTAATTCAGAGACCTCTGATCAGGCCACCAGCGGACGAGACCTGCCCAAACGGCAAACGTCTTTTCCTGTGTGCCTCTGTGTGGACCTGTACCTGGAGCCTGAGCTCCTTTCCAAGTTCTGGGCCAGAGAGAGAGCCTGCTCCATACCTTGTCTCAGATGGAACAGGGATGACAGATGAGCAAGGATCAATAGCCATCTGTCCAGGCTCCCCTGACAAGCTAATCTTTTCAGTAAACATTTCATTAGCTCCTCTTGCCAGCCAGGCTGCTGCATCTGCTGACAGGGTGGGGGAGGGGCCTTCTGCTTTATAATATGGCTCAGGTGTCAGCAGGGGTCTCCTGGCCCCCAAGAGCTCACTAAGCTCAGCTAGAATACCCCTGCCACACACTGGAGGAATCCAGATCATCCCCAAGATTTTTGTAGATTCTGGAGATTTATGGTTTTTTTTGTTTTCTCTAGCTCTTCCCCTGAGAAGCTTTCATGACCCACCATCTACACAAGTCCTCCCCACACCCTGACCCATTATAAGTTCTTACAGCAGCTTTCGCTTTTCCTTCTTCATACTGTTACTACTATTGCTGCTACTGCTGCTGCTATTAATCATAATATCAGTTTTATTAATAACAACAACAGCCAACATCTACCGAGCACCTACTATGTGCTGGGCAATGAGCTAAGTGTCTAATGTGCATTGTCTTTTGCAAACCCCACAACAACCCTGTGAGGTAGGTGCTAGGATACTTCCCCATTCTGCAGATGACCGATGAGTCTCGGGTTAGTTGGAGGAGTCGGGGCTACAGCCTGGGTTTATTTCACTCCAAAGCCCGAGTTCTTATCCACCGTATTGCATTTGCAATTTGCGGAATCAATTGACTAACATTTGGTTCCTCTAGCCAGATTGTGAGCTGCTGCAAAGGTAGGAAGTATATCCAATTGCTTCACCACTATGTCCCCAGCACAATAATTAAAAAAAAAAAAAAAAAGTGATACAAGGTATTGTATATGAGTTTGTTTAGACTTTATTGCTCCCAAGCCAATGGGGATAAGTTTATTGTTTTAGGGGAGGACAGATGTTTGTTTCCGCCAGGCAAATTCATTCTTCCAGACTCCTTCCCCAAACTGCTTATTGCAAATATAGCTAGTTTGGGTGGTCTCTCATTGAGAGGATGTCTCCTCTGCTTCTTAGAACCAAACTGGGTCCAGAACTTTCCTTATGCTAGATGATAACCCCTGCCATGAACTCACTGCCTTGATCAAGAGATTCCAGTTTTGCACATCAGGGGCTGCCTCTCATCTTCGAAAATTATGTTTGCTGGCTTTCTCGGGGGTCGGCAGCCTCTCCACTTCCTCCTCCATTTCCCTTGTTCCATCTCCTGTTTCATTGCCCACTGCTTTCGGCAGCCCTGACAGATAATTTTGTTTCTGGAGTTTTGGTTGTCTCCAAGTTTCAATAAAAATCATTGTCTTTTGGAAGACTTCCAGGAAGAGAAAAGGGAAAAACTGACATCCTAGCATGAGTGACTTTATGGGGAACTGGGTGAACCCAGGCAAGGGGCACCTCCAGCAGACAGTTGCCAGGGAGGAATGCAGGCAAACTGCTGCCGGATCTTCAGTGTTTCTTATAGTGGGGAAGGACCCAGCCAGAACTCTTGGTGTCTGTCTCTAACGTGCTTGATCTTACACGACATTGAAAGTCTCCACTTGCCTTGTTATTGGAAGAAACGTAGAAAATGCTGATAAGCTAAAATGAGCAAATAAAATCACTCATAGTGCTTCCACCTAAAGATAGCCACTGTTAAATATGCAATATGATAGTTGGTAAAGGGACACAAAAATCAACTTCATTGTGTATTGATAAATTAAAAAAAAAATAAAGCTTTCAGATTGTTTTCCATACATATACGTGCACACAAAAAGATGATCATACTGGGCACGTGATCTTCAACTTATCATTCTCAGCACTTGGTGATGAACATGAGGGAACTTCAAAATGTTTGTGGAAAAATAGAATTGAAAGATAATATGCATCTTTCCATGAATTTTAAAAGGGCCCTTGTATATATTTCCATGTCAACAAACACAGATTTATTGAATTTTTATTTTTTTATTTTTTTTTATTTTTTATTTTTTATTTTTTTTATTTTTATTTTTTGATTTATTGAATTTTTAATGGCTCTATGGTATTCTAGTGTATGTAGTTAATTAGTCCCCTGTTGTTTCTAATTTAAAAAAATTTTAAACAATGCTGCCTTGGATATCCTTGGATATATATATCCCTGTGTCCTTAACTGAGTTTTCCCCATTAAGGCAGGTTTTCTCAATGGTGACACCACTATTCTGGACCAATAATTCTCATTCTGAGGGGTTGTCCTGTGCACTGGAGAATGTTTTGCAACATCTGTGGCCTGTACCCACCAGAGGCTAGTAGCATACCTCCCCTAACATGGTGACAATCAACATCTCCAGATTGCCAAATGTCCCGGAGTGGCAAAATTGCCCGTGCTTGAGAAACACTGCCCTAAGGATAAAGTTCTTGATAAGAGTTTAAAGAATATGCATATTTTAAGATTTTTGTTATTTGTTACCAAATTGCTTTCCAAAAGTTGCACTGATTTATTGCTTTATACTCTAACCAACAGTGGGTAAGATTGCCTGATGTCATCACCCTTACGAATATGAGCATTACCACTAAAAAAGAAATTAAAAAACCAAAACATTTTACCAATCTCACAAGACAAAAAGTTCTCTCATTGACTTTTTAAAATTACTAGAGTGAGGATGAACATTAAAAAACAACAACAACAACAAAACAAAACCATTTTGATTGTATTTACTGGCTATTGCTACTATGGTGAATTATCTTTCCTTATAATTTACTACTTTTTCCTTTGGAGTATTCTTTTTTTTTTTAATGTCAGCTTTTTAATATATTGAATAAAATGTACATATCTTTCCTAGCTTGCTGTTGTCTTTAGTGTTGATATTTGTGGTTCTGTTTATTTTAAAATCTATGAGTGTTGCAAGCAGGACCAGGGAAAGAGTCCTTGTACGGTTGCCTTACTGGGGCTCGGTGTCCCTGCCAGTGAACCGCCAGCTGACTGAGCCTTTGCCTTGTAGAGGATCCGGTTTGGTCAGGCTCATTTATATTAAAATCTGCTGAATGTTCCTTTTGCATCTGAGTGAAAAGTTCTGGCTCTGAAAACCAGGCTGTCAGGAGGGAGCCTTGATCTGGGAAGACTGACCTGGGGCTTGACAATAATTAGTTCAGGTTAATTATTGCCAATCTGTAGATTTGCAGCGTGGGAGCCTCTCTTCCCCTAAGCAGGGGCCTCTGGAGGTTTCTTTTATGAGCTCTGAACCTGAGGGAGGACTTAAAGCAATGAATTTTCCCATAATCAGATTTGAGGGTTGATTCCCTGAGCCACCCAGTCAATTGGAGAATTGAGCACTGCCTGGTTTCTGTGACCACAGGAGGCGGGAGATGACACACAAGGTATCCGATAAGCAACCTGGTGAGTATAGTGAAAAAATGATGTGACATTTTAGAGACACCGGCCTCTGTTTTTAGAGGGAGCAGTTTTGTTTTCAAGGGGGAGATATCATTTGGGAGCTATTTAGGAAAGAGTAGGTTTGTTTTATTTTGAGTATCAGGGAGTAAGAGTCCTGCTTGTCCTTTAGGGGAACGCTGGTGAAGTTTCCCTTAAACTTGTAACTTCTTTCCTATGGGAGCAACGCATGTTTGTAGATATTTAATTTGTCCCTGTTTATACATACTTAATTTCTTCAGTATTTATTTAGCATTCATTCATTCATTCAATCAATCAACAGGATGCTCTGGGGTTGCAGAATGAATGATGCGTACCCTTGCTTTATTGGGAGAAAATAGATGCTTTGTGTTGATTTGTGTTATGTAAACCAGGGGTCACGATGTAGAAACCTATAGAAGCCAGGCAGGCAAGTGAGGCAGGTGCAGCAGCGAGTAGGGAGAAGCGGGTGAAGTGAGAAGCCCAAGCCCGCCTAAGCGATGGCTGCCGCCAGCTCCAGCCGACCGTGGCCAACACTTGGGCCCTCTGTTACCACATCTTCCAGTTCTTCAAGAAATGTCAGAAACACAGATATTTATTTATTTATTTATTTTGTAAAATATTTCTATTTTAAAATTTGGGCTCAAATTTTTATTAAGCATTCTCTGGGCCAAACAAAACACTCTGGCAGGACAGATTCAGCTTACTGGCAGCTAGATGTGACCATAAATACTTCTGCAAAGTATGTGATGATTCTGTTGAATAAACATGCCCATAAAGAAGATAAGAAAACTTCACAGAAGTTAGAAACCAAATAAAGAAAGGAAGCTGGGTGGGGGAGAGGAGAAAATATTTATACCAGAAGCCAAGTATAAGGTAACTATTCCAACTGTAAGCATAAAATGTGCTTAAAGCCCTGGAAGCCAAGGCAAAAAGGGAACTGCGTGGGGTAAAAATAATGTGTATTGTCTGATAAAAGGACATCTGCAAATGTATTTAATTTTTTCTGTGTTTGACTAAATAGCCGTGGTGGATATTGTGCTAGAATTCTTACCAAATTTAATTCTCAATGCTGCTGTCAGGTAGATACAAGCATCCCCATTTTTCAGGTGAAGAAATTGAAGCCCAGGCTGTTGAAATGAATCGCAGAACTGGGGCTTGAACTTGGACCCAGGCCGTTGCAAGAAGGCATCTCTCGTAACACTAAGGTGGAAGAAGCTGCTTTGTGAGGTGGCGAGCTCCAAGTCACTAGAGGTTTAGAAACAGGAGATGGAAGACTAGTTGATGATGTGCTGGCCAGCTAGCTCAGGTGGTTAGAGCGTGCTGCTGATAACACCAAGGTCCAGCCACAAAAAAAAAAAAAACAACAAAAAACAGTTGATGTCAATGCAAGGGGGAATTCAAGCCTGGACTGTGAGTCAGACCAGAGCAGACCGAGACGCTAGTGAGCTTACTTGGGGAAGGGGTACCAGTACTCTGAGGTGCCTGTCCTGCCCTTCACCCCCCCTTGGAAAGTTCTTCTTCAGGTTGAGTTGAAATCTGTCTCAGAGGTCCAAGCTCCACGCTCTGCTCCTGGGAGAGCTGGAAGTGACATTGACAGAATCTAACCTGTGCCAGGCTCTGTGCTGGGCTCCAGGGCTATGGTGAAACTCAGACTTGGTCCTTTCCTTGCTAGGAGCACACAGCCGGCCTGGTGACAGGGACAGGTAGATGAACAACAGTGTTAGGCTCCCAGCACTCGGTCACAACACGCTGTCCCATCTGAGTCTCATTCATGTCACAGTGTTGGACTGCAGCACATCCTCTGGGCCCCCGACTCTCCAGAAGCTGCAGTAGGCAGTTCCCAGCGTCAAGCTGCTGACTTCTTTGCTGAGAGTTGTTCCCGGCACTGGAAGTATGGGGAGGCAGTGGGGGTGGGAACGGGGGAGCGGCACTAGCAGCAGTAAGGGTTGGGAGTCTGTGGATACATGCCACAACTGCTCTATGTCCTCATGGGAGGCTTTTGAGGCTGGTTTCACAGTTCTCAGAGGGCCTGCAGTGGGCCTGAGCCCAGGGCTACCTGCCTTGGTTTTTGGAGGCCAGTTCTCTGTCTCATTCTCCTCACTTCCTTGCTTTGCTGCCTGAAATCCCCCTCCAAATAAACTACCTGCACTCAAGTCCTTGCCTCAGGGTCTGCTTTTCGGGAAACCTAAACTAAGACAGACACTCTTCCATTTCACAGACGGGAAGACTGAGATCTGGAAAAGGGGCAGTGACTTGTCCAAGCCACCCAGAGAGTGAATGGCAGAGAAAGCCTGGATTCCAGGCTCTCGGCCCTGAGCGAACACCCGCGGGATCACCCCAGGGTCCTTTTCAGTCTCCCTTTGCCTGCCTTTCGTTCATTTTTCCTTTTAGAAGGATTCAGTAGTAACGAAGTCAGAATTCTGGGTAGTTTTCCAGATTGGGAATTTTCCTCCCAGTGTGCTTCTGCTGTCACTGCTCTCCTGCTCTGTTCATTCCCACTCCCACTCGTTACTGATGTCCATCTCTGGAATTGCTTTCACCTCTTTTATTTCTTAATCTCGTTTCCAGAAATGTTTTGTAAGTTTATTATCTCCCTCACTAATTTGATTTTCTGCAGCGTCAAGTTTTTGCTTATTGCTTTCAATGCATTTTATCTTGAAATTATTTTTCTTTTAGTTTCTTTCTCTTATTTTACTCAGTTCTTACTTAATAGAACTTACATATTTTGGTATCTAATTAAGAATATGCCCCTATTTGTTTCCAAATTTTCCTTCTGTTTCATGAAGTGATTGTATTTTGGACCTTATGACCTGGTTCCTATTCTCTTTGTTACACAGTTTGTGTAAGGTCCCATGTTGAGGTTTTGTTTGTTTGTTTTGTTATCTGTTAGCACATCTTGAGTAAAGTGATCTGTCTCGACCCAGTGTTGGAATTTGTCGGAAGTGAAGGTTACTATTGATGACCTCTTGGTTTGCTCTGACTTGGCCAATGTCCCCTTTCTGATCTGGAGATGAATGGGTGACGAACTGATAGGTTTTCAGTGAATGCTTGTTTCTACTCCCTGGGTAGCGTCCCATGTGAACCTCTCAGAAAATGCAACAGCCTCACTACATCTGAACTTGGAAAAAAACTCCTTGCAAATGGACTTCCCAGTCAAAGTAGAGGAGAAAAGTCTAGAGCTCTTGAGCTGCTTTTGAGTACTGAGGTCACCAGAGCCAGAAGCAGAAGGAAACTCCAGTGGACCTCCTGGGGCAGGGACCCAGATGGCAAATGTGGGCCTGCTGCAGGCCAGGCGGGACCTCTGACAGACGGGGCAGCCTGGACCAGCGGCGAGGGAGGGAGGCAGGTGGCTGAGAGGACAGCGCACACGGGCTGCAGAGGTCCCCCACCCTCTGGTCCATCACTGGAGCAGGTCATGTGTATCCTTCTGACCCTCGATTATGCTCGTTTCTTGTTTTTCTTTGCAATTGCATGCTTTTTCTTTCCTTCTCAGCAAGTCTTATGGGGCATACGAAAGGCATTTTTGTGATGGTATTTCTACTCAACCTACCTCTTCTCAGACAGGAATCTTATGATGTAGATTACAAAATATTTAGAAATAAAGGACAGAGTTTCCAAAAGAGATTTATTTGAAAGATATGAGGCTCTCGAAAATGTCATTCTGAGTTAATTCCATTCTGTGGTGAATTCCAGTAAAGGAAGCAAAAGAGAGACAGCCAATGTCACAACACAGCTTCACGGTAAATGTACTGGCTCCAACAGCAGAGCTGTCTCAGGCCAAAGACTCGGCCAGAAAGTTCATACACACACACATCCACATCCATGAAGGACAGCAAGGACATACAGGGACATGGTCAGGATGGTTACCCAGAAGGGCTGAGATTCGTGGAAAATGACAAAAAGGCTTTGCTGGCTCTGCTCTGTGTGGTTTCAAAATTGCATTCAACTGCTGGCCACAAAGACCCGAAAAACAGTGGCTTAAACAAAATGTAGGTGCATTTTTTCTCTTAGGCAGTGCAGGATTGCTCTGGTGGCTTCACAGTGCCATCAAAATCACTGGCTCCTCTCATCTTTTTGCTCTGCCATCCTTAACGAGCGGCTTCCATCCTTAAGTTCATCTCATCTCCCGAGCTGGCTGCCAGCACTTCTACCATATCTGTGTTCCAGGCAGGAAGAAGGAATTGGGGAAGAGCAAAAAGGCAGCCTTCCAAATGTGTTAGTCCACTTGCTATGGGTCAGATGTGTCCCCAAAAGTTCATGTGTTGGAAACTTGATCTACACTGTACCAGTGTTAAGAGGGTGGGACCCTCATAAGATATTGGAAAAGTGGGGCCTTTAAGAGCTGATAAGATTGTGAAGACTGTGTCCCCATGAATGGATTGATCCATTCATGGAGTGATGGGTGTGGTTCTGATGGCTTTATAAGGAGAGTGACTGAGAAGGTCAGCTCTTTTGCTCATGCCATTTTCTCTCATAATGTGATACCCTGAGTGGCTGTATAGAGCCCTCACCAAGAAAGGCCCTCATCCAATGTGTTCCCTGGACTTCGGACTTTCCAGCCTCCGAAACTATAAGAAATAAATTTCATTCCTTTATAAATTACTCAGTTTCAGGTATTCTGTTATAAGTAACAGCAAATGGACTAATACACCCCTCTCAAGTAGGTCCCCAGCAATCCCCCCAGTGACTTCTGCATATACTGGACTGACCACTCCTATCTGCAGAGCGGGGTGAGAAATGTGGTTTTACAGCAAGGCACACTGCCGTATTCACTAATATGGGGATTTGTTACTAAGCGAAAGGAGAGAATAGACAATGGAGAGACAACTAATGGTTTCTGACACGAGCTTAAGGAGGACAGAACGGAGGAGGAGCCCCGCCCCCTCCCCAATCTGGGGACATGGGGCGTGACTAATAAGCAAGAGAAGCCCAAGACTGGAAGCTGTCATGAATCTGCTTCCATCCTCTCTAGTGAACGTGAGAGAAAAGTTCAGACCCAGGGTAGTTGAAGAGGTGGAGCGGCACTTTAGGTGATGTCAGGTTCCAGCCCCAGGGGTGAGTTTCAGCACAGGGCAGTGAAAGGCATCAGGACTGAGAAACCCCGGGGACTTTGATGGGGGAGGGGCTTGAACGGGAACATTACTTTCTGAAGTATGTTCCATTTTCTAAAGATATTGCTGAATGTTGCATTAAAAAAAAATGGCTCCCTTGTCAAAAAGTTTGGGAAACTCTGAAACACCAAGTTATGCAGTGTATTTGATTGCAGAAAATTCGGGAGTCATTACTATGCTCACTTGCTTTGTGATTTTTTTTTTTTTTTTTCTTTCTGAAAGGGAACATTTCCAAGCTTATTTGGCCACGGACCTCACTTCTTAACAGAAAACCCCACGAGATAAATGTCCCATAGAGTAAACATTTGGGAAATAATGGTATGGTCAGAGGCCACCTCTTTACTCTGTCAGCTTCTCAAAGTGCCACCCAGGGAACACCTGCATCAGAATCTTCTTAGCCCCCATTTCAGAACTACCAGATCACAATCTCAGGCCTCAGGCCTGGAAATCTGAGTTTTGCTAAGCTCTCTGAGCTATTCCTATGCTCAGTGAAGTTTGAGATCCACTAGGTGACAGAGCTGAGCCTCTACTTTACAAATACTATGACTTGATCAGTTTACATCCAGGTACCTCCTCCTGGCCGTCTCAAAACTCATTTCTCTCATTACCATTTGGTTCCTGGACAATTTTCTCAGCTCTGTTCAAAGCATGTTGCATTTATCTTTATTGCCACTCTCTTCATTGATTTAGGTCCGTCTCTGCAATTTGTCAAGCTTGGATTGCATTTTAATCTTGTCTTCCAAAGTAGCTAAGATCCCTTCCAGCTTCGTATCATCTAGAAATCTGATTAACTGGGTCTCAGTTCCATCCTTCAAGCCATTAATGAAAATATTAAATGGTCCTGGTTTGGCATGAAGGTCTTCAGGGTTCTCAGTAGATATATGACTCCCATGTCTGTCACCAGTCGCTGCTTGGTGTAGTCATAGGTTGGAGATAACACCTAACATTTTAGCTTCCTCATGTACGAATATGTGCATGTAGTGCAACTCTATGTAGAAAAAAGAAAACCTCAATTAATTAGCTAATTCATTTATTCTTTCAACAGATATTACAGTAACAAATGTCTGTAAAATGCCACGTTTTCCTCTCACACCAATGGCATGTTGACCTCAGGGTGAAGCTTATAGCAAGTGTGTGCATTAGAAAGATCAACTTTTACGTAAAATGCAAGCTCAGTTCCATCTTTGAGATCATTCTGAGCTAAGCCAACTTCCTGACAAGCAGCTTCTACATGGTAATGCAGTAAGAGCTCACTTCTCTGAGCACTTCCTACACACCAATCACTGTTTTCATTTCCTCATAGGTGTGAACTCACCTCCTGCTCACACTCCTGTGAGGTCAGTGCTGTTGTCATTTCCCTTTTCTGGATGAGCTGTCTAAGGCTCAGAGAAATTAGACAACATGTATATAAAGTGTCAGAGCAAGAATCCAAAGTTGGGCAGTCTGGCTCCAGTGTCCAGGCTCTGGACCACTACATACTGTCGCAGCAGTGACTGAATGAATGATTTGGTGGGAAATGCCTACGCAGAGTTCAGAACCCAGAATTGATCAGAAAGACTGACCCCGGTGCTAATGGGTTTTCATCAGTTGTCTCCTTCAATGTCTGCAAACTCTGCCAATCATTATTCTTTGCTCCTATTATACAGATGAGAAAATAGAGACACTAAGATGCCCCCTACTCCCAGCGTCAACCCTAGGTCCAGCTGACTCTGCCTCCATGGTGGCTTGCCCCAGAGGAGACGTGCTAGACGGGCACCACCTCAGAGGACTCCTTGGAGAAGTGGGGTTGGAAAAGTGGGTCAAGAAACAAGCACTGGTGGGTCAATGTTCAGTTCACCCCACTCCACCCAGAAATTTCTTCCTGCAGCCTCATCCTCAGACCTGTAGCAAAGCACTGATGGGCATGGCACCTACAAAGCCCACCTTCTTCAGAGGAGCCTGATTCTCGTGTTGGGCTAGGGGTGAGCTTGGGAGCCAATGGCTGGACTGAAATATCTTATTCAACAGACCCACTCACTCACTCGGGGCTGGGCCTGGCCTGATCTCAGGAGCTGAACAAGACACAGACCCTGCCCTCAAAAATCCAAAAGATCAGCAGACATCAGTACAGTCTAGGTTTAGCTGCACACGTGGCAGAGGTACCAGCCACAAGCTGGGGCAGAGCTCTTCATCTATTCCCAGGGGCTGGACAGAGGGCAAGCCAGGCTTCCTGGAGGAGGGGGTGTGAGAGTTGGGCCTTGAAGTCGGATTTCAGTGACAGCTGAAGGATGGGGTAGGGTGGAATATGAGGGGAATCAACACTCATGCGTTGCCCCCCTGAGCGGCCAGAGATTTCTCAGACAAAAGCCTGCCAAAGCATCTGACATAAATCAATTTTTCACTTCATTCCTTCAGACTCGGCCCCTCTGTCAGGCACTCAACAGCTGTTTCCTGTGCTGATGTACATCTCAATTGTCAGTCGAGCCACGACAGCCAGGGCCAGGGTCCCCAGAAATAGAAAAACCGACAGGGCTGCCCCTTCCTATGCCAGAGAGGATGTGTGGGTCTTTGTTCTCCGAGTTACGGCTGTAAAGCACTTTGCCCATTGGCCACAAGGGGGCGATGGTCGCCCACACATCGGAAAGCCCCACTGAGACCCCGGGAGCTTCTGCTGGGAAATCTGGGAAACTGTGAAAGAAAGATGACTGTTTTAAGGAGGGATGACAGGATTTCCCTCTATCCCAAGGCTTTTAAAAGACTTTACAGTGGCATGTTCTGATCCTAGGGAGCAGTCTAGTTTGAGAATTGCTCCTTAATTTTTAATTTTAATTTTAATTTTAATTTTTTCTTAATTTTATTTTGTCGATATACAATGTGGTTGATTATTGTGGCCCCTTACCAAAACCTCCCTCCCTCCTCCCTCTCCCCCGTCCCTCCCAACAATGTCCTTTCTGTTTGCTTGTCGTATCAACTTCAAGGAATTATAGTTGTTATGTCTCCCCCCTCCCCCCCGGTTTTTGTGTGTGTGTGTGTGTGTGTGTGTGAAATTATTTACTTATTTTTAGCTCCAACCTATAAGTGAGAACATGTGGTATTTCTCTTTCTGTGCCTGACTTGTTTCACTTAATATAATTCTCTCAAGGTCCATCCATGTTGTTGCAAATGGCAGTATTTCATTCATTTTTATAGCTGAGTAGTATTCCATTGTGTAGACATACCACATTTTCCGTATCCACTCATCTGATGATGGACATTTGGGCTGGTTCCAACTCTTGGCTATTGTAAAGAGTGCTGCGATGAACATTGGGGAACAGGTATACCTTCGACTTGATGATTTCCATTCCTCTGGGTATATTCCCAGAAGTGGGATAGCTGGGTCATATGGTAGATCTATCTGTAATTGTTTGAGGAACCTCCATACCATTTTCCGTAGAGGCTGCACCATTTTGCAGTCCCACCAACAATGTATGAGAGTTCCTTTTTCTCCGCAGCCTCGCCAGCATTTATCGTTCAGAGTCTTCTGGGTTTTAGCCATCCTAACTGGGGTGAGATGGTATCTCAGTGTGGTTTTGATTTGCATTTCCCGGATGCTGAGTGATGTTGAGCATTTTTTTCATATGTCTGTTGGCCATTTGTGTATCTTCCTTAGAGAAATGCCTACTTAGCTCTTTTGCCCATTTTTTAATTGGGTTGCTTGTTTTTTTCTTGTAAAGTTGTTTGAGTTTTTGTTAGCTTGTTTTCTCTTCATGAATGCCATTTTTATTGTACTGGCGGGTTTAGATTTTTCTTAGGTTTTTATGGCAGTGGTAGTTATTTTTCAGGAACCAAACCCAGTACTCCCTTGAGGATTTCTTGTAAGGGTGGTCGTGTGGTGGTGAACTCCCGCAGTTTTTGTTTGTCTGAGAAATATACTATTTGCCCTTCATTTCGGAAGGCTAGACTTGCAGGGTAGAGTATTCTTGGCTGGCAATCTCTGTCTTTTAGTATGTTGAATATATCATCCCATTCCTTTCTGGCTTTTAGGGTTTGTGATGAAAAGTCTGATGTTAGCCTGATTGGGGCTCCCTTATAGGTGATTTGACGCTTCTCTCTTGCAGCTTTTTAAGATTCTCTCTGTCTTGGAGTTTTGCCAATTTGACTATGACATGTCTTGGAGAAGACCTTTTTGGGTTGAATACATTTGGAGATCGTTGAGCTTCCTGGATCTGAAGATCTGTGATTTTTCCTATACCTGGGAAGTTTTCTGCCATTATTTTGTTGAATATGTTTTCAATGGAATCTCCATTTTCCTCCCCTTCTGGAATACCCATGACTCAGATATTTGAGCGCTTAAGGTTGTCTGATATCTCTCTCAGATTTTCTTCAATGCCTTTGATTCTTTTTTCTTTTTTTTTTTTTTTTTTGTCTGCTTGTGTTATTTCAAACAGCCCATCTTCAAGTTCAGAGGTTCTCTCTTCAACTTCCACAAGCCTGTTGGTTAAGCTCTCCGTTGTGTTTTTTATTTTGCTGAATAACTTCTTCAGTTCGGGAAGTTCTGCTACATTTTTTTTCAGGGCATTGATTTCCTTGTACATTTCCTCTTTCAGGTCCTGTGTACTTTTCCTCATTTCATCATGATGTCTAGCTGAGTTTTCTTGTATCTCATTCAGTTTCCTTAGAATTATCACTTGAAATTCCTTGTCAGTCATTTCAAGGGCTTCTTGTTCTATAGGATCTAGAGCTTGAGATTTATTATCTTTGGGTGGTGTACTTTCTTGATTTTTCGTATTTCTGGTATCTTTTCTTTGATGTTTATTCATTGTGGCAGGGGGTTTCACAGTCCACAGTTTTGACACTATTGACTGACTAAGATGTTGCTGTGGTTGCCAATTTGGTATCACTACCTCAGTGACTCCCTGTTCCCTGCACTCTGGTCCAGGCTGCTGGGATGCGCCGAGGCACCGCAGAGCGTGTGGTCTCTGCAGAGCTTCCCCTTCCCCTGCAGGATGTCTCCCTGCTCTGTGCGCGCTAGGCCAGGCTTGGGATGGAGCCGGGTGGTGGTGGTGAAGCCTACCTGCTGCTGGATTGCGCGGCAGCAGCATGGACCCTGTGGAGTTCCCGACTCCCCTGCCGGACGTCTCCCCGCTCTGTGTGCACTGGGCTGGGCTGGGCATGAAGCTGGGTGGCGGCAGTGAAGCCTACCTGTTGGATCACGCAGTGGCAGCCCCGCAGGGCGTGTGGTCTCTGCGGAGCTTCTGCCTCTCCCGCTGGACATCTCCCTGTCTCAGCCGCAGGTTGATTTTTCGGGTTGATTCGCTTCCAGCTCCAGGGATGGGCGGGTGGGTGCGGGGGGTCAGAAGCCGTGGTCACCGCTGCAGCCCGGGGTGACACACACCAGCTCAGGCCTCCATGTTTCCGCGTCTGCGGCTGCGGGTGCGACGCGGGCTGTGGTGCACCGGAGGGTCGAGCGCGCGCGGGTTGGGGGAAGATTCCCAGTTCTCGGCAGGGTAAAGACACCGTTTCCAAGCCGTTCCTTTGCGCCGATTATGCTACAGCTGCATCTGGCGTGGGCCTCAGGCTGCTTCTACTCGTGGCGGAAAAGCAGCAGGCAGCTCTCCTCTTCCGCCATCTTGACCTGATCTCTTTAAGCACTTTAAAGGTTGTATTCCCGTATCTGCGAATGGCACCAAGCACCACCTTTTCAGGCACCCACCTATGCTGGAAGCGGGTTGGACACCCCCGAGAATTGCTCCTTAGGTACAAGGATACTTGCTTGAGGATGTCAGGAGATGAGGTTCCAGACCCTAGCTGATTCTCGGGCGCTGTTTACCTCCCTCAGCCTTATTTGTCTCATCTGTAAAATGGGCTAATACTGCTTGTCGTGCTAATCTCACTGGGTGGTCATGAGGTTTAAATGAGACAAAGGGAGTGAAGGAGCTCCTACATTGCATGGCGTATGACGAGAAGAGATTTTGATCGTTGCTGATTCTCTTGCTGGTGTTTGTTCCAGTATCGTTCCTGTCTAAAGAGGGGGAAGGAGCTGGCTCCTTGTCATGGAAGGTGGCTGCTCTGCAGTCAGTGGCACAGAGCAGGTCCCTACATCTGAGAAATCAGGGTTGAGAGGGAGGTGGGGCTGCTAGGAGAGGGTGGGTTGCACTTCACAAGGTGACAGTGCTGGCCCTGGTGCCAACTCCGACTCACTGCGTACCATGAGGCATGTCTCACTATTTGTGCAGTGGGCAGGTAGGTGAGATCACTCTGTGCCCTTCCCGCTCTGCTGCCCACTATCTTCCAACCTTCAGAGTCCTCTGAGCTGTTTTGGCATGGGAGGCAGTGGCAGGGAGAGAAATTACTGATGTGGGGAGTCGGTGCGGAGCTGCAGAGCAGCCTCTGATGCTCAGGGAACCTGGAGACCCATTATTTGGGCCTCGACTTTTTCATCTGTGGAGCTGGCAGGTTGGACTAGGTGACCTCTTGCAATTGCCCCTTCCACCCCTGTCCCAATAAACACACACACAGCCCATATTGATGCTAACATTTCTGATTTGGATATCATTAAAAAGCTAAAACATACTGCCCTTTGGCTGTTCCTGACCTCTATTGTGCCTGCAAAGTGTTCCAACTCAGTAGTGACTGGAGGCCATTATCATGAATGCCCTTCTCACCACTGTGTATTGAGGGAAAATGATAGAACACTCAATCCAGTTAGACAATGGGTGGACACAGACTGGCAGTGAGGACCAGCCATCTGTTCGCCTTCCTGATGCTGGCTCCAGGGCATATATGCTAAGCTCCACCTTCAATTGCTGCAGTAGCTGTCCCTTGTCTAGCCTCAGATGTCCTATTCTCCAGCCAACTGAGGCTGGGTTAGCTCCATGTTGGTGCATGGTCCTTTTGTGATCCTGCGGCCCATGGAACATTGTTACTTTGTGTGGCCCATATTTCTTCAGTGTTATCTTCCAGTGCTTTCATTGATTTTTTAATTTCAGTGCAAATATGAAGCAAACTGAAGTTTATGGAGTGTAGGAAAATCCATCTGAAAATTCCCCAGAGTGGCACTGAGATTGCAACTTTAGATGCACAGAGAAAGAAATTTAATATCAGCACACTGTGTGGCTCTGCAGTAAATAATATTTATATGGCATAGAAGTCCAGAGCATAAGACTTAATTATGGTTTCTGATGCACATGGTAGTGTTCCCAAATTTTACAAAAAAAAAAAAAAAATGAGATGAATATAAAAAAGAAGTATAGCTGAAACAAGTCATGAGCCAAAGTGGAGGAAAGATAGGAGAGAAGGAAGCTGCTAGTAATAGTAATAATCTCATCTTATAAAATGGGGAGTCAATAAATACTGCCTAAGATTGATGTAACAAGAAATAGAACTTTAACTATTTTATGTCAACTTGCAAAAGTAACCGTGTTTG
Source organism: Cynocephalus volans (assembly GCF_027409185.1). Classification (NCBI taxonomy): domain Eukaryota; kingdom Metazoa; phylum Chordata; class Mammalia; order Dermoptera; family Cynocephalidae; genus Cynocephalus; species Cynocephalus volans. The sequence continues at coordinate 37,051,590 of NC_084476.1, read as the reverse complement.
TTATTAGCGCTACTTACCGAGATATTTCTTGTTCTCCCTTGTTCTGGACATTTCCTGACCCCCTGCAGTGGAGTTGTTCTGATAATTGATTTGTGCATCAGAGTGATATGAACCACTAACAGGGTGAGCATTTCATTGCTGGTGTGATCACTCTTCCTTCTGGATGGCGATTGGCCTTTTGTGAGATGGTGCCTCTCCCCTCAGCCATGGTTTTGAATAATTATGATGTACAGATTCTGCCTCTCCTTGTCCCCTGTGGACCTGCAATAGACATTTTCCATGGATGAAAAATAAACCTCTCTTGATAGAGAACACTGAGATTTGGGGTTGTTTGTTACTGCAGCATTACCTACTGTATCCTGACTAACACTTGCTATTACTATATTAAAAGGAGGGGAGAAGAAGAGGTAGGGGTTTTAGGTGAGCTAAGTCTCCAACTATTAGAACAGAAAATCTATAGATAATGTAGAAATGTGTTGATCCAAGAAATAGCTAGATGAACATATTATTTGAGATGGCCACCAGAGAACAAAAACCAAAATCATTAAAAGTGGTTACCACTGGGGAGTGGGACTAGGGATGGAGAGCGATGGAGCAAAGGAATTTTGCTTGGTCATTTTATTTATTTATTTTTTTTTAAAGAAAATGTAATTCTATTAATATTATTTTTTACATTCTATGATGTTGCGGGGCAGTTGGGAGGGAATGGGGAGGGGAAAGGGGAAGGAAATGGGTTAGAAGAAGGAGGAAGGAGGAGGGGCAGGATTGAGTGGTCCTGTGCTGATTGGGGGGTGGATCGGCTGTCCTTGCTGTGTCCCAGTGTTCCCCTGGTGGGCCCGTCTCCCCCACTGCCCATGCTGCAAACACTTCCCATGCGACAGGCTGTGTGCCAGTCCCTTTTGATGACTTACCGGCCTCTGAGTGGCTCCTTTTCTTCAGTTAAGAACTGAAAACTGTGGTTCCTCAGTCCTATGTTGGTCCACGGGAACCCTGTTAGTGGTCTTGCTAGCCTGGGGGCCACCATGACCCTCTTCTCCCCTGCAGCATCCAAGCAACTTCATCCAAAGGGCACTGCTGTGGCTTCTGCTGGCTCCTGTTCTGTGTGCTCAGCAGCTCCAGCCTGGATAGGCCATGGCACGAAATTGTTGGAGTGGTTTTTTCTTTCTGTCATTGTGTCTTCTCCCACCTTCATGTACTCCATAGGTCTCTCCTCCTCTTCCCCTGAGCCCTAGCAGCCCCAGCTTGGCTGTCATTGCTTTTTTGTAGTTGTAAATTGGTTGATTTGTGGGAGAGAGTGACACTGGGGACCATCTATTCGGCCATATTGACCAGAACTGAGAGTACTCATAACAAAAACCCTCTCTGGTAAAGATTTCTTTCCATCAGAAGATGCAGAAACATTTTTCCCCCTGGAGCAAATGAAAGCATTTCTCATGCACCCCCCATTTCTTCACTGCTTTTCCCCCCAAGTGCCAGTGTAGACAGTCTGTGTGGACTTTTTTCCAGAGACGAGAAGTAGAAATTTGTACTTTATCAGGAGAGGGTGCACTTTTCCCCTGGCTCCCTTTTCTTCCACCTCCAAGATGGTAGGCTGCTTTGTCATTTTGAACTGTTCTCCACTATTTGAGTTTTGAAATTAAATTTTGTTAGTTTTTAAAACAGGCAAAGTAGATATAAAAGGGGATACAGTAAGTCAGTCTATTTCCCACTTCTGTTCCCCAATTCAAAGGCAACAGCTTACCAGTTTCTTCTGGATTTTTACAGGAGTAGTCTAAGAATATAAAAATATATGCATGCTTCCATGTCTTTATTTTCACTTAATATCTTGGAGATCATTCCCTAACAACACCTTTAAAGCTTCTTTTATTTAAAAATAGCTGTATGGTATCCCATTGTATGGGTATACTATCATTTAACTTACCCCTGTCATTGGACACTGGCTTCTTATTTTTAACATTATTAACAATGCTCTGTGAATATCACTGTAAGATGTCTTTTTACATGTGTGAGCCTATCTAAAGGCTAAAACCCTGTAAGTGGAATTACTGAGTATGTGTTTTTGTAATTTTGGGAGAGTGTACAAATTGCATACAGAAGTTGTATCAATTTACACTCCTACCAGTAATGGATAATGTGCCCTGAGCCTGTGTCTTGCCCATAAGACCTGTTGATCTGATTTGAATAGGAATTAAAGTGTGGATTTATTTTGTAAATTACCCCCTGAACTACCCATTGAAATAAACCAAAACAATACTTTTGTAACATTGCACTGCCACAAAGAGTTTTATGCTATATTTTACAACCTTCAAATCTTTCTTGGCATTTACTCATTCCTTTGTTTGCTCAATAAATATGTGTTCAGTACATTCTACAGTCAGGGGCTGAGAGACACAGTGTGAATGAATGGATGAATAAACAAACAGATAACCAAACCGTATTCTAGATCTACAGCTCCAGTGATGGGGAAAATGCAAGGAATATTAGGTATTCAGAATATTCTTTCTTTTCTAGAAAATTTATACATATGCACACACATAAATGTATATACATAAATTGGTGACTGTCCTGCTTTCTCCACTGTTAAGTGTAGAGTTGCAGGAGCAGTGACTTAGTTTGGGAGTGAAATTGCGAAACTGTGGTATTTGCGTCTCATCCCCACTCTCTCCTAATTCTTCCATCACTGGAGCTGTGATCCCTGCCTCCCTTTCTCCTTAAGGTCTCCATTTCTTCTGCCTCCCTCCTCCTGGCTTCACATACTTCTCAATTTCAAACAGGCCTTCCTTTGCTGCTGTGCTTAGATCAGGATACATCTCGGCTTCCCTATTCCCTGGTTGTGACACTAGCATTCCTCTCCTCCAGTCTCCTTTCTAGAACCAAGACTGGACCCCGTGGCTCTCTTGCCTGAAGATATGAGTGGCTCCTCTTCCTTTGCATGAAGCCTGGCATCAGTGCTCTCAGGCTATTACCACTGCTCGGAAGGATAGTCAGGGCCAACACGTATTGAGCTTGCACTCGCTTCAGGGCACTTTGCTAGGTGGTGTGCATACACTATTCTGTCTGTCTGTCCTCACACCCATCCTAAGAGAGTGGGGAGGATTATGGCACAGAGAAACGGTCCAGGCCCAGGGCCACCTAGTTAGGAAGGGAAGGTGCAAAGATTTGAATCCTGCTCCCAATCACAGTACCATGCCACCCTGTCACTTTGAAAAACTTTCCGAGATTACTCCCCAGAGACAGAATTCAAGGTTCCTTCGTCTTTGCTTCTAGGTTCTCTGGCTATGTTTTTCCTTGTCCGACACTTTGCCACGTGTCTTTCTGCCTCTGTTACTAGACTGGGAACAATTCAAGCACAACACCGAGGCAGAGATACTCAGCAAATGTTGACTAAATTGAATCCTACTCCATTTGGGTAGCTTCCCTGCACTGCACGCCTCTTTCCCTATGCCTTTCTTTAACCTCTCTGCATCTGGGCTCTGCACATGCCTCTGCCCCATCCCAGCCAAGTCTCCAGGGGTGGACATCATTGTGGCTACAAACCAAGTCAGCCCTGGCCCTGCTTTTACCCCTTCTCCTGGCCAGAGCTCTCTCCCATCTTGGTCTCCAGCACACTGCCCATGACGAGTGGTTTGGCCTATCATGGCTTCTTGACTTCTATTTCCACAATACAGATTGGCCTTCTATCTGCAACCCTCTTACACCAAGTCAGGAAGCTGACCACAGCTCTGTCCTCACTGCCACCTAATACATGACCCCCTCCCCCCAATAGCCCCTTTGGGGAGCATAGAAGCCATTCCATAAACAGGAGCTGGATAAATATTTAAAGGGAAGTAGTATATTAACAACTTACGTGGATGTTGTAATGATCCACAGTGAAATATTCTCTCACCTCTTGGTGAAATTATCATTCCAAACCACGGAATACATTAGGTTTTATGATCTACTTGCTTCTTTAGGGAAATATAAATCTTGAAACTTCATCTTCACATGACAGGGCAAAGAGTCCCCTGGGACACAAGATGTTTAAGAACGTTAGCCGAGAATCAGAAATAGTTTGCGATTAATATCGGGGTTTTGTTTACGGGCACAAATAAATCCCAGGTCTAGGGGCTGACCTGTAAAAATCTGTCTGTGATGAAAACTCTGATTGCAAATGCTGGAATGGGAAAACAATCTGAATTTGAAGAATTGAATTGGGAGGCAGGGTTGCAGTGTTTAGAAGCTAATATTTTCTGACCACAAATTTGTATGCTGTTCAAACACTTTTAGTCACCAACTCAAATAAATATGATAGAGACTAGGAATTTATATCGACGGTCTATAGCTGTCCAAGTTCTGTAAGTAGGTTGTATGAAATGGAGCAGTTCCATTTTCTAGGATCATTGAGAGAGAGTCCCTTGCTTGCCCTTCCTCTTTCCCCATTAAGGTGAGGAGCAGGTGGGAATACTCTACATGAGGGGCAGAGGCAGCCGTGCAGGCATTCAGAGCCTGGCAAGACTGCAGGGAGGTGGGCAATTCTCACGGAGAGTGCACCACTGTGGGAGTGAAGACCACGTTTGCCTCCCAACTTGTTAGTCCTGTGATTCTTACATATTTGGACCTGGTCGGGCCTCTTTTTGGTTGAGAGCCCATCACAGACTGCCCATGGCTTCCAGAACAAAGTCCAATGCTCATGATCTCTACACGAACACCACAGAAAGGAACATGTTTACTCACTGATGATTGTGGCCTAATCATACATCTAGCTCCAAAGCAGCGGTGACAGAGGAGGCAGCTGGTGGCAGCGGCTGTAGGACAGCGGGTGGCAGCAGTCAGCACAGTGTGGTAGTGGTAGTGATGCAGGCGGCAGGGGGCACCAGACTCTGCTCTTCTTTTAAAACAGCTCAAAGGTCATCTTCTCTCTGAAGCCTTCTCAGTCCCCAGGGAAGAGGTACTTTCTTCTTCTTTCAACTTTCTAGTAAACCTCGAAGATCATTCTCTCCCTCTGTGACTTTGCAGTACACAGAATGAGTATATGTATGAATATGATATATGTCCCCATCTCGCTGGTGTAGGATTTGGCTGAACAACTTGTTTAGACTGGTAGGGTGTGAATCTGAGGCAAGTCCTTAAGTGGCTGCACATTTGCTATGTTCTGTTGCATTTCCTTGATCCTCCATGAGAAGAACAGGTCTTTGGTAGCTGCTGTTCTGAGGGGAATATGGAGTCCTGTGGAGCAAATCTGAACCCAACTCAAAGCTAGAACCAATGCCAGCTGAACTGTAGCCTGAAGAAGAGCTGCCCAGCCTAACCACAGACTTGTAAGAGAAAAATAAATGCTTGCTGCTAGAAGTCACCGAGTTCTGAGGTGGTTGTTATGCAGCATTAGTGTGGCAATAGCTGACCAATGCACCATCGCCTTGGGCCTGAACCTCAGAGAGGAAGTGTATGTAGAAGAAAGCAGGTCCTAAGGCTGGAAGAATTAAAAGCTATTAGGGCTGGTGCTTTGAGCTTCTCAGAGTAGTCTGCCTTTGGTGTGGTGCCATGCCCAGTATGGTATGGAAGTGGTGCAGCAGCACTAGCGAGGCAAAAGGTCTGGAGAGATGGGGCAGAGATGGTGCTCCTGGATTAAGAGCCGATTCTTGGACAGAGATCCAGGAATTCCAACACGCCTGGTGGGAGATGTGGAACCTTTGGGAGAACTATTTGACTAATATAGGGTAGGGGTCAGCATAGGAGAGCTACAAAAAGCCATCCCTGGGACTTTGGGTAATGGAAGGATTTATCTGCCTGATACCCTTCGACCAGCCACCTCACTCCAGCACAGGATGCCCAGAATCCCACAGGACATGGACATAGAGGCCAGTGAAGACCTAGAGGGGAGCATAAGGACCAAAGGTCACTCTTCGCATCACTGTGCTGGTATCATATTGGAAATGAGGCGGTGGGGAGTGGACAAGCTATGAATGGAGAAAACAAGACTTTATGGATTTTGATTTTAAATATACTGAAAACAGATCCAAAATAAACTATTCTAAAGGGGAGGAGACTAAGTTACCCTTACTTAAGAAGTTTAAGTGCCCTGCCCTAGGCTGAGTTCCCCTATAAGAGGAAAGAGTAGAGGCTTGTTATAGATAATAAGGTTATTACTATTATCATTATTTGGACATCTAAGTTGTAGTGAGTAATTGTTGACCCCACTTGCTATGACCTGAATGTTGGTTTCCCTCAAAAATTCATGTGTTGGAACTTTACCCCCAAGGTGATGGTATTAAGAGATGGGCCTTTGGGAAGTGATTAGGTCATGAGGGCTCTGCCCTCATGGATGCAATTAGTGACCTTATAAAAAAGTGCTTGAGGGAGAGATTTTACCCTCTTTTGTCCTTCTCTGAGGACACAGAGAAAGTGCTATCTATGAAGAACAGGCCCTCAGCAGACACCAAATCTCCTGGCACCCTGATCTTGAACTTCCCAGCCTCCAGAATTGTAAGCAATACATTTATGTTTATAGGTTACCCAGTCTAAGGTATTTTGTTACAGCAGCAGAAGCAGACTAAGGTATCACTGTGTGCGCTCTGCATTGCTGGTACTTCGGAGGTTGAAGGAACTGGCGTTCGATGTGGGCTGAAGAGCTGTGGGAAAAGGGCAGCTGTCACATGTCACTGGAGTTGAAAAGTAGAAAACTGGATATTTATGTGACTGAGAAAATGGAAGTCCTTTACCCCTGAAGATCTTTAGTGATATTGGGGAGATTCTCTCTCTCTTATTATATAGAGGTTGAGGGTCAAAGTCATTGTACTTAAACATTAGGGCAATGTACATCAACAGAGGGCTGGAGGACCTGGGGGCTCCCAAGCTGCTGGCTCTTGAGTTTCATGGCATTGAGGAGGAACCCGGGATTAATTTCAACACATCCCTCCAGACAGGGATGGAAGGAAGTGTGTGTGGGGGTGATCCGGGAGAGTCTGAGAGGGATCAGCCTGGGACTGCATTGATCACATGTTTGGAGGAAACTAGCAGGCAATGGGATTGGTTAGTTTCCAAGACTTTTAAGTGTCAGAGTAGGCAGGAGGCCACTCCTGACGGGGGCCTGAAGTATGGGGTGGGGATGACTCAGCAGATTCAGTGAGCCCTGCTCTGCACGTTGCATTAAAAAGCTGCATTGTAAGCTGAATTATGGTCTCCCAAAGATGTCCATATCATAATCCCTGGAACCTGTGAATATATTACCTTACATGGTAAAAGGGTCTTTGCAGATGTGACTAAGGGGAGATTGTCTTGATTTGGAGAGATTATCCTGGATTATCTGGGTGGGCCCAATTTGATCACAAGAGTCTTTATAAGAGGGAGACAGGGGTAGCAGAGAGGAGATCATGGAAGCAGAGATTGAGTCATGCAGTCACATGCTGAGGAATACAGGCAGCCTCTAGAAGCTGGAAGACGCAAGGAACAGATTCTCTCCTGGAGGCTGCAGAAGGAACCAGCCCTGCTGAAACCTTGAATTTAGCCCTGGAAGACTCATGTTAGGTATCTGACTTCCAGAGCTGTAGAAGAATAAATATATGTTGTTTTAAGCCACTAAATTTGTGTCAATTTGTTAGAAGCAGCAACGGAAAATTAATATAAACTGGAAGCAATATAATGATCTAACAGTAGGAGATTGTGTGATAGAACCTTGTTTTCATAAAGCAAAACACATGTGGGGGATAATGTGGAGCTGCAGTTACAAGTTCAGGCTTTTGAGGTGAACAGATGTGGGGATCTGACTCTAGTTCCACCCTTGCTAGCTGTGTAATCATGGGCAAGTGAATTATCCTCTCTAAAGCTTAATTTATTCATCTGTGAAATGTGGATACCTGCCTCATAGCCTTTGGGAGGACTAAACTATGCCTGATGCACAGTGAGCACTCACTAAACAGTAATATCTACTGTCAATATTATTATCATAGAAATGGAATCTGAAAGGACCTACAGCAACATGGCAGACATCTCAGGGTGAGGATGATTTTATTTTTCTTGTCCTCATTTTCTGATTTTTCTAAAACAGATATAAGTACCTTTGGAATAAGAAAAAAGCAATAAAAGATCTGAAAAATCTGAAAACGAATCCGAAAATGTTTAGAGCTTTAAAAAAGTCTTACTCATTCTCAGTCAATGAATGAGAGTCCATTGCTCTGCTTCTTGGGTAATGTTTTCATTACTTCCAGTTTTACAAGTTAGTTGCAAATAAATGTTTGCTATCGCCAATTCTTTTAAATAATTTTTAAAAGTGTACAACATGTATACCATTTTCCATCAAACTGCTTTTGTCCACCTGGTTTGCTCCCAAGGTCTTGGTGTGGAAAGGTCCCCTAGTGAGGGCAGTGGGCACGCAGAACTGTAAAAGGGCGTGCTGGGCGTTCCTGAGGATGGAGGGACCGGCCGGAGCAGGCTGGGGCAGAAAGCAAGTAAGCTCCTGTTCGAAACTTGACTCTGGGAGGAAAAATTGATGTTAAATTGGGATTTTAAACAGATTACGTTTACTTAAGTAATTAGTTGTGGGTATTTCCTTGCAAATGGCTTAAAACCGAGTCTTAGTTATTCAGGTATTAGCAGGTAAAGAGAATTTTATTTTAAATTTTCTTCAACAAACATACTGAGTGCCCACTGTGTGCTGGGCAGACAAGAGGACGGATTTGGGAGGGGAGTGGGAGGTGGATGAAGAGAAACACAAAAATGAATAACTGAAGCTCATTAGTTTCAATGAGCTTATTATCTAGTTTCATATTTTTTTCATATATGCTTTATGTCTCTCCCTATTTCTTTTTAAATTTTTTTTGAAAAATGACTTAAAAGTAATTTTCAGACATCATGACCATCATTCCTATATATTTCAGCATAAATCTCTGCTATGGAATGAATTGTATCTTCCCAAAATTCATATGTTGAAGCCCTAGCCCCCAGTGTGATGGTATTTGGAGATGGGGACTTTGGGCGGCAATTAGATTGGAATGGGGTAATGATGGTGGAACTCTTACGATGGGATCAATGTACTTATAAGAAGAGATGCTAGAGAGCTTTGCATACTCTCTCTTACTCCATCATGTGAGGATAGAGCAAGAAGGCAGCTGTCTGTAAGCCGGGAAGAAAGCCCTCCCCAGAACCCAACTATGCTGGTACCCTGATCTTCCAACCTCTAGAACTGCGAGAAAATAAATGTTGTTTAAGCCACCCAGCCTGTGGTATTTTGTTATGGCAGCCAGAGCAGACTAAGACAATCTCCTAAGATTAAGAGCATACTCCTATAGTTTCATATACTATTATCATTAAAATTAATAATAATCCCATAATATCAAGTCTTAATTCAAATGCCCCAAAATGGGTTTTACAGCTATTTTACACTTGATCTTGGCCAAAAGGCTGAGAAGTGATTACACCTGTTTTATTTCAATCTACTCTGTTTTTGTTGTTGTTGTTTTTAATTATCTGGAGTAAAACTGACCTTTGATCAGTGTTGCCAATGGCATTTCTGTTCACTGTATAGCATTTGCAGGGTCCTGTTTAAAAGAAGTCACCAGACTCTGCAGAGCTTGCGCTGTATATTCTTGTTAAGTGGCATCAAATGCCATGCCTCATAAGAAAAGCTGGACCCTTTGAACTCCCCTTTCTACCTGCACCTAGGAGGAGCTCAGGCTCTCATCTTACAGGCCATCTGCTATCCACTCAGGTAGGATGGAATGGGGTGCAAGAAAGTAGGTTCTTAGGATCTTTCTACAGCTGCCAATTTTGAACTGATACCATTAGATTCAACAAACATTTATTAAGTGTCTACCACGTGCCGGGCCCTATCACACGTTAAATGCTCTCAGAAATACCGCAGAGCAATATAATAGGTATGAGTATCTGTTTAGAACCCCAGGTGTACAAGAAATATTGTTATTCTTTATTTCCTTTAAGTCAGCTTTGGATCTTTGAGTTCTTATTTTACCATTCTGCTTCAGTTATTATTGAGGTCTTCTTCTGCCTTGGGTTGAATGTCCCCTCAACACTTAATTCTCACTGTAATTGTTGAGGGTGGGAAATCCTATTGTGGTAATTGAAAGGGGGGGCCTTGAAGAGGTGATTAGATTGTAGGACCATGCTGTTGTGAATGGATTAATAATGGTGGCCAGGGGTGTGGTTCTGAGGGCTTTAAAGGAGAGCATGTGAGATTCTCTCTCTCTCTGTCTCTTTCTCTCTCTGGCTCTTTCTCTCTCTGTCTGTCTCTCTGTCTCTCTCTCTGCTCCTCAATCTTCTGCCATGTGAGACTCCTGGGTCACTGTCAATACCACCAAGGCCTTCACCAAATGTGTTCCCTGGACTTTGGACTTCCCAGCCTTAGAAACTGTAAGCAATACATTTTGTTTTCTTTATAAATTACCCAGTTCCGTGTATTTTGTTTCAAGCAACAGAAACGGACTAATGTGTATTAGTCTTCCCTGTCTTCTTTCTTCCTTCCTTCTTTTTCCAGCCACTCCCTTTAGTCTCCCCTACCCCTTTCATCTCCCTTTCATCTGTCCTTCTCCACCTCCCACCACACCCCACCAGGTCCCCTCTTTCTCCTGCCCTTCCCTCCCTTCTGCCCTCTCAACCGCACTGAGCTCCCTGAGGATGGGTTCATGGTACTAACTGTAAATTCCCATTTATTGAGTGCTCGCTGCATGCCAAGCATAGGGGTGATTCTAATTAGTGCTCACGACGACACTATGAGACAAGTTTATTGGTTACAATGCTTTAGGCTGCCAGCAACAAAAGCCCAACCAACAGTAGCGTGAACCATGAGGACACCGATCCTTTCCTTAACAGATGGAGGAGGAGGACGTTGCTGGCCTTAGTTTGGCTGTCCAATGGTGGCATCAAGGACTCTGGCCTTCTGCTCTGCCATCCTTCCTCGGGCTTATTCCTTCATGATTGCAGGGTGAAGACTGGGCCCCTCATCTGCATCAAAGACAGGAAGCAGGGCAGAGGCTATGGCTGTGACAGCCTTTCTTTTCCTGTGCTTATCTCTCTTTAGAGAAAAAAATATGTCTTTCCCTAATCTGCCCCCCACCACTCATTGCCCTAAAATCACTTACATGGCCACTACTAGTCACAAGGGAACTGGGGGACTGAGTATTTAGCTTTTTTAACCTCTGTGGTGGTGAGAAGAGAGAAGGGAGCTGGGAATTTCCTATGGTTAGTGCTTTTACACTGTCTGCCTCATTACTGGCCCCACTTTTACAAAGGAAAAACCGAGACTCAGAAGACTTATTACTCACCCCAAGGTCATGGTGCTAATAAGTGGCAGAGAAGAATTTGAATCCACATCTCTTTGACTTCAAGTTCCCAAAAGTTTTCCAATAAGCAATTCTTATTGACCGAGGGCACTCTATAAGGCACAGAGCTCTGTCAATATCCTCGCACACACACCTACAAACATCTCTGAGTGCTACTGTGCACTAGCCCTGGGCTGGTCCAGACATGGATGAGGAAGGCCCAGTCCAGGGGGCTCACGGGCATGTTAACCGATGACTCCAGCAAAGAATGGTCAGTGCTTTCGTGGAGCCTGCGTGTGAGCGTGGATGAAGAGGATTGTGAACAAGTACGGCTCAGAAACATACCTTGCCCAATGTCACCAGATAGAAAGTGGCAGAGCAGGGACCCAAAATCTGAACTGTCTAAGTACAAAACTGGAAATTTCCCTCTCTTCCTTTGCACCTTCTGCTGTGCACAGCAATCAGGGAGTGAGCGACTCTGACATCTAAGCAGACAATGGAACCCAGCTCAGTGCAGTGGTTCGTGAATGATGGTGGGTCTCCTTAAACATTCCAGAGAAAATGATGACATGAGCTCAAAGAAAATAAAAGCACTACCATCTTCAGAATAACTCCCCTTGCAACCCTGTTCAGTGTTTTTACTAAAAAAAAGTTTTGGTCCCATCTAAGTTGGGCTTAGCACAGTATAGATGGCCATCTAGATGTTCATATCCTAGATATTTTTTTTTTCTTCAATGGCATTTTCCCCTTTAACTAAATTCCCTCAGCTGTCCACTTGGCTTTACCTGTGGTTGTAGGCTGTAAGTGAAAGGAATGACAATTTCTTACAACTTGGAGAAAACCCAGCTCAGCCTTCAGTTCCTCCTTGAAGTCTTCTCCACTCCCTAGAAAGATAGTACAGAGTTCTCATATACTGCACACCCAGTTTCCCCCAGTTATTAACAACTTACATTAGTATGGTACATTTATCACAATTAATAAACCATTATTGATACACTATTGTTAACTAAAGCCAAACATTATTCAGATTTCCTTAGTTTTTACCCATTTTACCCAATGTCCTTTTTTGTTGTTGTTGTTGTTGTTGTTGTTCTAGGATCCCATCCAGGACACCACATTACATTTAGTTGTCGTCTCTCCTTAGGCTCCTCTTGGCTGTGAGAGTTTCTGACTTTCCTTGTTTTTGATGTTCTTGACAATTTTGAGGAGTGCTGGTCAGGTACTTTGTAGGATGCCTCTCTACTGGAAGGTGTCTGATGTTTTTCTCATGATTGACTAGGGTTATGGGTTTTAAGGAAGAACACCCCAGAGGCAAAGTATCATTCTCACTTTATGATATCAAGGGTACATCCTATCAATGTGACTTACGATGTTGACCTTGATCACCCGGCTGAGGTAGTGTTTGTCAGGTTGCTCCACTGTAAAGTTACTCTTTTCCTCCCTTTCCATACTCTACTCTTTGGAAGGAAGTCACTATGCACAGTCCAAAATTAGAGCAGGGAATTATGCTCTACCTTCTTGAGGCTGGGGTATTTACAGAATCTGAAATTCTTCTGCATGGAAGATTTGTCTATTCTATTCGCTCCCATTTATTTATTTGTTCAATCATTTATTTATCTCAGTAGGGACCAATGAATATTTATTTTATACTTTGGGTTATACTTGAGTACTACTTTATTTTACTGCTCTTGTGTCCCACTGAAATACTCTCTATCATGTGACCTTTTTTTTTTTTTAAAAGCACTTCCTTATTTTCTGGCATTACAAGATGCCCCAAGCTTATCTTGTATATTTCCTGCACCATCCTAGAATTAGCCAGGGTGTCATTGCTACTGGAGTATCTTCACTTCTAGGCCCTTTCAGCTGACAGAGCAAGAGAATATATACATATCTATGAATATACAGATATAAATATTTCTATGTGTAACCATCTGGATCTATATTGTTAAACATGAGTTCATCCTGATGTCTCCAACTCTAATCCACATGGACCATTCTAGCATCCTCCTCTTTGCTTACCTATAAATTCTCACTCCAACAATGAGAAACCTGGATTCCACCATCTGCCATCCACCTACATAACTGTTCAGTTCTAGAATACACATATACTGGTTTCAGAATTGTTAACCCCCTCCCCCATGGGAAACAACTTTGTCTACTAGAGTACAGTGCTTATGGGCCGTTCCTTGTGCCTTTATTTTGCAGACCTCACTCATTTCCAAAGTTATTTAAGTTGGCACCTTCTTCCCTCTCCCATCTCAGTGAGGATGTTTCATACATTTGTATAAAATTCCTTTTCCAGTCCACACAGAGTCAACCTTGGACAGTCTCCTGGGACCCCTCTTTCTCCTCTCTTCCTCTTTTCTATCCTTCTGCCCTCCTTCCTGAAACCCTGGTGTAGGCCGGGGAACACGTGTTTGGTTTTTATCCTGAGGGAGCAAAGGTGAGTTCCTACAATCAGGTGACGATGCCCCACAGACATCTGGGGGAGCAGGTCTGGGGTCCTGGGTTGCCCAGAACAGAGAACCTATGAAACAAGAAAACCTTTCTATTTCTGATGTTCATGGCCTATCATTATATTACTTATTATTATGATAACTTAACCCCCATCCACAGATACATGGATAGAGGGGAAGAAAGGGGAGTGAATGTGGACAAAGAACACCCTCCTGCCACATGGAAGACTGTGAGGACTGGCCACAGAGCAGGGTGGGACCCAGTCATGCCACGGCCATACCACAGAATATAGATTTTTCAAAATCAAATGATTTCATTTGCCTGAAAACATTTTTCTTCAAATTTCTCTATTATGCGTATTTTTAAAAAATCAGATTATTAGAAGAGTTTGAAAAATCACTTTGAATGGTGATCTAAATAACATTCTCATAGTTATAATAATCCCTGTGGCTCTGGGGTGGGGGGGTCTGAAGCTTCAAGTGACATTCGTCATCAGTTGTCCCTGAGGATGAAGTGGGAGCCTGGCAGCTGATCACTTCCTGCCTCTGATGAGCACCTTTCTTATTCTAATTACACCTTTCCCTGAAGTAACTTTCCCAGCTTCTCCCCCCACTCCGCCCCTCACATCCCTTTTTAAAAGGAGCTTATTCAGGCAGTTTGTGAACAATGACGCTTGGGATGGTTTAATGGGGACAGGAAACCTGTGGAGAGTCTTATCTGGGGTGAGGTCTCAAGTATCCAAGATTATCCCCGTCACCCCTTGACCCATCTCCTTCATGCCACTTTTTAATTTTGGTAGCAATTACGGTGTATATAGATAATGCTCATTAGCATATTCATGGTCATCGCTTCATATTTATTGTCCGCACAACTCATTAATCTTCATCTACTTTGTGTGCTTGACAGCTCAATCTATTTTGCAATCTCTGAGAAACAGCCATAGCCCCCGAAAGCCTTTGTTTCCCTGTAAATAAACTGTGTTGGGGACCAGAGGACAATGGTGCATCCTGTGGTGATTGACACCAGCCGTGGCTCCTAATCAGGATGGGACTTCATCACCAGCTGAGTCGAGTGCATTATGGGGCCATTGTTCCAATGCTGCCAGGGCAAGAACACACACAGCCAGTCACCTTCGCAAGATGGGTCGATTGTTCTTCAAGATTAGACCGAGTTGCCTTATTATCCATCCCAGACAACAAGGCATCTCACCCAAACAGACGCATTTGCAGGAACGGCCAGTACACTGGCCAAATTTGAATTGCTAATGTATAATCTGCCCAGCACAGATGTGCAATGAATATCTGGATGTTGTTCTGCCCATCAGTTGAGGAGGATGAATTGACGAGGTGATGAGGATTCAATGATAGGTCCTGGACGCTGGCCAGCAGGAGAGCTTGAGCACTTGCACAGAAGGCAATCAGATCACCCCCCAAAGTGCCTTTGCCATAGTTCAGTGGCAAATTCTGTGACAGTCCAGCAGGGCATATTTCTGGTTGGTGGAAAGTTCCCTTTCTTTTCTGGTGCAATTAGATGTTTTGCAAACTTGGGAAAGATAGAAATTGCCTTTATTTTGCCCTTACCTGCCAACTCGTGAGGCTATTAGTACCACGGGAGCTAATTGCTTGGGTTTGAATTTGGCTCCGCCATTTTCTAGCTTATTTTCTTAAGCTCTTTGTGCCTCAGTTTCCTAATCTTTTAAAACAGGTAGAAAAATCCTACCAACTGTGTAGAGCTCTTGTGAGGATTACATGAGTTGATATATACAGACTAAGTCCTAGAACAGTGGCTAGTGCATAGTAAGTGCTTGACAAATGTTGCCTATTACCATATTATTGGTCATTTTGCTTTCTCTCAATATTCCTGTGATCAAACAGCTTGGATACACTGGAAATAAAGTTAAGCTGCCTTCATTACCTCAGGATGTCTCATGGCCTCTGTTACGCTACTTTGTTCCATTTCCAATAGAATAGAACCTTTCCTGTGTTTATATGACCACGGAACCCTTTTCCTTGAAGAATTTTTATAGCTTATTTTCCCTCACAACATACTATAGGAAAAGCTGCCTTGGAAGATAACCCAACATTTACAAAGCTTTGTAACATGTGACTCAAGAATTTTATATACAATAAACCTATTTATGTAAAGACAATGGGAATTATGCAAATGCATATATTCTCTCTGAAAAAATGTAACTCAAAGATGCTTTCCACTGGAAGGGAACAGTGAATCTAAGGTAGGAGGAACTCAAGAATGGCAGATAAAAACTGGTAGGAAATGGTGAGCAGCTGATTGTACTGAAATAAGTCCAAACAATTGAAGCAAATATATTGTCAAAATTGAAATCAAAAGATTAAATTGATTAAACTGATCGAAATAGTGGGGTAATGGCATGATACATCAATGGAGATCAAAAGAATGAAGTAAGGGGGAAGGGAAAGCAAGTGTCTTTTTTAAGAAAAAAATGAAGATAGAAAAGATATATATCCATCTATATTCAGGTGTAATAAGAGCAACCCCAGTAGTCTTTATTTTTATTTTTTATTGTCTTTTTGCATTAGCCGGTAAGGGAATACGAACCCTTGACCCTGGTGGTGTAACACTGCACTCTAACCAACTGAGCTAACCGGCCAGCCCAGTAGTCTTTAATAAAGCATTAAAGGCCAAAACTATTAGATACAAGAAAAAACAACAACCTCTAAATACAAGATATCTCTGCTTATTAGACAAACCAAAAAAAAAAAAAAAAATTCAAAATCAAAATATGATTATTCAAATGTGAACAAAGAGAAATTTAGGTCTGGGAATACTAATATCAAGTAGTGCAGAATTATACAAGTCAAAAAGTATTAGACTGTTAATTTCATTTCTTTATCTCTAGTCCCTTGTACATGATAGGACCTTAATATATATTAGTAAGATGCATTGTGGAAGTAGAAGCAATAGGCAAAAGGTATGTGGGAAGGGATGGCTTGCCTGCCAGGGCTCCTTGGGTATAAGTTTTAAGAGATCTCCATTTTGGAATACTGGAGAGGGCACATACTTTGTCTGCCGAACTCACCTTCTTCTGGGAACTGCTTCCTCTTCCTTCCTCAGTACGCTCCCTGTGCGATCTTGGATCCTGGAACAGTTGAGGAATTCAAGATTAGGTTCCTGACCTGAGCCTGACAAACCATAGGACCTTGTCTCTGAGCCTTGCTTTGTTAATTTATGGGAAGGCACCTGAACCAAGAAGGGGCCATCATAGTCCCTTGCTGATGTCTTTTCAAACTCTGAAAAAGAAGGCCAGTTAGAAACAGTAAGATGGGAGGTACTGGCTTGCTATTGGTGCCCATGTTTCCTGCCACAGGGAAGAAACTAGTCTACAATGAAAGAGAATGAAATATAATACAAAAAAAAAAAATGATTTTCTGGTGGCATTTAAATTTCTGGTTCCATTTAAACCTCAAGCCTACCTATGTCCCTGTGCTTCCCCTGGTTCAATTGTGGGACTTTTTCTTGAATTACATGATCTATCCCAGTAGCTTCCTAAAAATTTCCCTTTTCTGCCTAAACTAGAGTTGGGTTTCTGTCACTTGCAATCAAGAGAGTCCTGACTAATACAGTTACCTTGTTAAAAAATTTAAATAGTGTTACATATGTCCTGATATATGCTATTGTATTACTCAATTGAATTGAAGTGTTAAGCCAGGTTTCCAGGTCCCACAGTGCAAAAAGAGCATACAATTTGGCTGAAAGCAAGCTAGTTATCATGGTAATTTGGTTTAAAAGTAATCATTGTGAAGGGGTTTTTCAAGATGGCGGTGGCTGCGGCGGCTGGCGCGGAGTAGCTGAGGTGGAAAAGGTGGCCATTGGGCCTCAGGCAGCCGGGAAACTTGTGGACATTCCTCTCACCATCTCTTAAGGGAGGACCGCTGCTGCTGGTCGGTCGTGGGGGCTGAACGCCACTTTGCTCCTGGCAGGAGAGACTGCCTCACTTACAGGCAACAGCTTTGAAGTGTGGAGCAGGAAAAGAACTGTTTCTTAGCTGCAAAAGCGAGTCTCTAAACAGGGAACACGGCGCCAGGGCTGCTGTGGATGCAGACAGGATCCCGGAGGCCGGGGCCGCGCTGAAGGCGGCCAGCTGCCCTATTCAGGATTCGAGGTTTCACGCCGGCATTAAAGAAGATTCCTGGGAGCGCTCGAGCCGCACCGCGACAGAACAGCCTGAGGCGGCAGCGGCTGAGAACAGGGAAGGTGACAAACCAGAGGCAGAGAGTGAGCGCCCGACCTGGCACAGCACTGTGAGTGACCCCTGGCACAGCTCTGTTCGGGGGGCGGATGCCCACCAGGCTCCTGCCTGCACGACCAGGCCACTCACCGCCCCAGGGCTGCCTCCATTTTCCCAGGTGCGGGCAGCCCCGCCCGGCTCGGCCATCACTGAGCCTTCCCACTTGCTTGGCCCGGCGCGGGGCTTTCTGGAGCCTGCCGGCCGGCCTCCCCTCCCACTCCCTCCACGGTTCTCTGGCGGGGCTGGTGGTGGGGGTCATCCCCGGCCAGTGTCGGGAGGGCAAGGAAGTACAGGCGGGCTGACTGTCACTCCACCACACCCTGGACTCCAGCCCCCGGTAAACTTCCTGTTACTGGGAGGCAGATACCATCTCTGCGGCCACCAGTTTGGAAAAAAGCCTCACCAATTTCTGGTTGGGAATAGTGTGGTAGGAGAGTTCCCAGGTCTGCTTGAACCTGCCGGAGAGCAGGCTGCAGGTGGGCGCTAGACTCGGTTTATACCGGGGGGATACAAAGGTGAACAAGACCCGAGAAAGATCTATATAGTGCTACAAAGGCACCCAGAGAGACCGGTGGTCTGTGCCTAGCAGAAACCTGGTAGACTTCCTGGGCGAGGCGGTGCCGAGCAGGGTCTTGAAGGCCCAGCTGATAGACGAGGGGTGCAGAAGACACGCCCCAGCCCAGCACAGTGTGCACAGAGTGGGGAGACGTGCGGCCAGGGAGGCGGAGACTCGACAGAAACCACACACCCGGTGGGGTCGCCACTGCACGATCTAACAGCCTGGGCTAGAGCACACGGAACAGGGATAAGTCCTGCACAGGAAGTGAAAGCTCAACAGAGATCACACACCCTGTGGTACGTGATCCACCAGCCCAGCAGAGTCCAAGCTGACCAGAAAGGTGGCTCCGTGGAGAAGCCCAAGACCCGAGGCAACCACACACACAAGGCACTAGAGGCCAACTGAGCAGTCACGGAGGGAGCCATACGAAATTGGCAACCACAGCAACATCCTAGTTAGTCATTAGTCTCAAACCGGTGGACTGTGAAACCCCCTGCCACAATGAATAAACACCAAAAAAAAGATACCAGAAATACAAAAAATCAAGAAAGTACACCACCAAAAGTTAATAAATCTCAAACTCTAGATCCTATAGAACAAGAAGCCCGTGAAATAACTGACAAGGAATTTCGAGTGATAATTCTAAGGAAACTGAATGAGATACAAGAAAACTCAGCTAGATATCATGATGAAATGAGGAAAAGTATACAGGACCTGAAAGAGGAAATGTACAAGGAAATCAATGTCCTGAAAAAAAATGTAGCAGAACTTGCTGAACTGAAGAAGTTATTCAACGAAATAAAAAACACAACGGAGAGTTTAACCAGCAGGCTTGTCGAAGTTGAAGAGAGAACCTCTGAACTTGAAGATGGGCTGTTTGAAATAACACACGCAGACAAAAAGAAAGAAAAAAGAATCAAGGACATTGAAGAAAATCTGAGAGAGATATCAGACAACCTTAAGCGATCAAATATCCGAGTCATGGGTATTCCAGAAGGGGAGGAAAATGGAGATTCCATTGAAAACATATTCAACAAAATAGTGGCAGAAAACTTCCCAGGTATAGGAAAAATCACAGATCTTCAGATCCAGGAAGCTCAACGATCTCCAAATGTATTCAACCCAAAAAGACCTTCTCCAAGACATGTCAAATTGGCAAAACTCAGAGACAAAGAGAGAATCTTAAAAGCTGCAAGAGAGAAGCATCAAATCACCTATAAGGGAGCCCCAATCAGGTTAACATCAGACTTTTCATCACAAACCCTAAAAGCTAGAAAGGAATGGGATGATATTTTCAAAATACTAAAAGACAAAGATTGCCAGCCAAGAATACTCTACCCTGCAAGGCTATCCTTCCGAAATGAGGGGCAAATAGTATATTTCTCAGACAAACAAAAACTGCGGGAGTTCACTACCACATGACCACCCTTACAAGAAATCCTCAAGGGAGTACTGGGTTTGGTTCCTGAAAAATAACTACCACTGCCATAAAAACCCAAGAAAAATCTAAACCCGCTAGTATAATAAAAATGGCATTCATGAAGAGAAAACAAGCTAACAAAAACACTATCTACAACCTAAGGAACCAACAAACACAGAAACCAAACAGCAAATCAGAAAGCAAGGAACAAAAGACACCTAAGACAACCAAACAACCAATAAAATGCTAGGAATAAATCAACACATTTTAATAACAACTCTTAATGTAAAAGGCTTAAATTCCCCAATTAAAAGACACAGACTGGCTGACTGGATCAAAAAGCAGGACCCAACTATATGCTGCCTACAAGAGACCCACCTCACCCACAAAGATTCACACAGACTAAGAGTGAAAGGATGGAAAAGGATTTACCATGCAAACAGAAAAGAAAAACGAGCTGGAGTAGCTATTCTTATATCTGACAAAATAGACTTTAAACTAAAAACCATAAAAAGAGACAATGAGGGACACTACTTAATGATAAAAGGACTGATCCATCAAGAAGACATAACAATCATAAATATGTACGCACCCAATGTTGGAGCAGCCAGATTTATAAAACAAACTCTATTAGACCTAAAGAAGGAAATAGACACTAATACCATAATAGCAGGGGACCTGAACACCCCACTGTCAATATCAGACAGATCATCTAGGCAAAGAATCAGTAGAGAAACACAAGATCTAAACAAGACTCTAGACCAATTGGAATTGGCAGATATCTACAGAACATTCCACCCAACAACCTCAGAATATTCATTCTTCTCATCAGCACATGGATCATTCTCCAGGATAGATCACATATTAGGTCACAAATCAAGTCTCAATAAATTCAAAAAAATTGGAATTATCCCATGTATCTTCTCAGACCACAATGGATTAAAACTAGAAATTAATAACAAATGAAACTCTGGAAACTATACAAACACATGGAAATTAAACAGCATTCTACTTAATGACATATGGGTCCAAGAAGAAATCAAGCAGGAAATCAAAAAATTTATTGAAACTAATGAAAACAATGATACATCATACCAAAACCTGTGGGATACTGCAAAAGTAGTATTGAGGGGAAAATTTATCGCATTAAACGCTCACTTCAGAAGAATAGAAAGATGGCAAGTGAACAACCTAACACTTCACCTTAAAGAACTAGAAAAACAAGAACAATCCAAACCTAAAGTTAGCAGACGGAAAGAAATCATTAAGATCAGAGCAGAACTGAATGAAATTGAAAACCAAAAAACAATTCAAAAGATCAACGAATCAAAAAGTTGGTTTTTTGAAAAGATAAATAAAATTGACAAACCATTAGCATGGCTAACAAAAAAAAGAAGAGAGAAGACTCAAATAACAAAAATTAGAAATGAAAAAGGCGATATTACAACTGATTCATCTGAAATACAAGGAATCATTCGAGACTACTATAAACAACTATACGCCAACAAATTTGAAAATCTGGAGGAAATGGATAAATTTCTCGACACACACAAGCTCCCAAAACTGAACCGTGAAGACGTAGAAAATTTGAACAGACCAATAACAATAAAGGAGATTGAAGCTGTTATCAGAAGGCTCCCAACAAAGAAAAGCTCAGGACCAGATGGATTCACAGCAGAATTTTACCAAACATTCAAAGAGGAATTGACACCGATTCTTTAGAAACTATTCCAAAAGATTGAAACAGACGCAAGTCTTCCGAACTCTTTCTATGAAGCAAACATCATCCTGATACCAAAACCAGGTAAAGATATAACCAAAAAAGAAAACTACAGGCCAATATCCTTGATGAATATAGATGCAAAAATCCTCACTAAAATACTAGCAAACAGAATACAGCAACACATACGGAAAATTATTCATCACGATCAAGTGGGATTCATTCCAGGGATGCAAGGTTGGTTCAACATACGCAAATCAATAAATGTGATACACCATATTAATAAACTCAAACACAAGGACCATATGATCATATCTATAGATGCTGAAAAAGCATTTGATAAAGTTCAGCACTCATTCATGACAAAGACCCTCTATAAGTTAGGTATAGAGGGAAAGTATCTCAACATAATTAAAGCCATATATGCCAAACCCACTGCCAATATCATCCTGAATGGGGAAAAGCTGAAAGCTTTTCCTTTAAGAACAGGCACTAGACAAGGATGCCCACTCTCACCACTCCTATTCAACATAGTGTTGGAAGTACTAGCCAGAGCAATCAGAGAAGAGAAGGAAATAAAGGGCATCCAGATTGGAAAAGATGAAGTCAAACTGTCCCTGTTTGCAGATGACATGATCCTATATATCGAACAGCCTAAAACCTCTACAAAAAAACTCTTGGAATTGATAAATGATTTCAGCACAGTAGCAGGATACAAAATCAACACACAAAAATCAGTAGCATTTCTTTTCTCCAATAGTGAACATGCAGAAAGAGAAATCAAGAAAGCCTGCCCATTTACAATAGCCACCAAAAAAAATAAAATACTTAGGAATTGAGTTAACCAAGGAGGTGAGAAATCTCTATAATGAGAACTACAAACCACTGCTGAGAGAAATTAGAGAGGATACAAGAAGATGGAAAGATATCCCATGCTCTTGGATTGGAAGAATCAACATAGTGAAAATGTCCATACTACCCAAAGTGATATACAAATTCAATGCAATCCCCATCAAAATTCCAAAGAGATTTTTCTCAGAAATGGAAAAAACTATTCAGACATTTATATGGAACAATAAAAGACCACGCATAGCCAAAGCAATGCTGAGCAAAAAAAATAAAGCTGGAGGCATAACACTACCTGACTTTAAGCTATACTACAAAGCTATAATAACCAAAACAGTATGGTACTGGCATAAAAACAGACACACTGACCAATGGAATAGAATAGAGAATCCAGAAATCAACCCACACACTTACTGCCATCTGATCTTTGACAAAGGCACCAAGCCTATTCACTGGCGAAGGGACTGCCTCTTTAGCAAATGGTGCTGGGATAACTGGATATCCATATGCAGGAGAATGAAACTAGATCCATACCTCTCACCGTATACTAAAATCAACTCAAAATGGATTAAGGATTTAAATATACACCCTGAAACAATAAAACTTCTTAAAGAAAATATAGGAGAAACACTTCAGGAAATAGGACTGGGCACAGACTTCATGAATACGACCCCAAAAGCATGGGCAACCAAAGGAACAATAAACAAATGGGATTATATCAAACTAAAAAGGTTCTGCACAGCAAAAGAAACAATTAAAAGAGTTAAAAGACAACCAACAGAGTGGGAGAAAATATTTGCAAAATATACATCTGACAAAGGATTAATATCCAGAATATATAAGGAACTCAAACAACTTTACAAGAAGAAAACAAGGAACCCAATTAAAAAATGGGCAAAAGAGCTAAGTAGGCATTTCTCTAAGGAAGATATACAAATGGCCAACAGTTATATGAAAAAATGCTCAACATCACTCAGCATCCGGGAAATGCAAATCAAAACCAAATTGAGATACCATCTAACCCCAGTTAGGATGGCTAAAAGCGGAGAAAAAGGAACTCTCATACATTGTTGGTTGGACTGCAAAATGGTGCAGCCTCTATGGAAAATGGTATGGAGGTTCCTCAAACAATTGCAGATAGATCTACCATACGACCCAGCTATCCCACTGTTGGGAATATACCCAGAGGAATGGAAATCATCAAGTCAAAGGTATACCTGTTCCCCAAAGTTTATCGCAGCACTCTTTACAATAGCCAAGAGTTAGAACCAGCCCAAATGCCCATCATCAGATGAGTGGATACGGAAATTGTGGTACATCTACACAATGGAATACTACTCAGCTATAAAAACGAATGAAATACTGCCATTTGCAACAACATGGATGGACCTTGAGAGAATTATATTAAGTGAAACAAGTCAGGCACAGAAAGAGAAATACCACATGTTCTCACTTATTGGTGGGAGCTAAAAATTAATATATAAATTCACACACACACACACACACACACACACACACACACAAAAACCGGGGGGGGGGGGAGAAGATATAACAACCACAATTATTTGAAGTTGATACGACAAGCAAACAGAAAGGACATTGTTGGGGGGGAGGGGGGGAGGGAGAAGGGAGGGAAGTTTTGGTGATGGGGAGCAATAATCAGCCACAATGTATATCGACAAAATAAAATTAAAAAAAAAAAATAAATAAAAATTCAAAAAAAAATAAAAATAAAAATAAATAAAATAAAAATAAATAAATAAATAAAAGTAATCATTGTGAGTTAGTGATTTTTTATTTTTTGAGAATTGCTACTTTTTTGGTGTACAGCAGTACACTAGGCAGTTTTGCAACCTTTTCACATATCTACTTTTCCCCCCAGATTTTCCTACATTTCTGCTTTTTAAATTTGCTTTTTAAAAATATTTGATTTTAGAATTTAGAGTCAAGTATTTTTCCTCTGGGCTCCTTGTAGAAGCAAAAAGTTGGAGCAATCTCAATACATAAAAATACGGGATTAGTGTAAAAGAACGAACTGTACATCTCAAATAGGGCATTAGCTGGAAACACAAACATCTAATATGTTGTAAAAACATGTAAAAAGTGTTCCGGAGAGAAAAGAAGTCATCAGGTATTAGCTTTTCAGCAGTTAACAACAGCTTTGGCCTTATTAATTCTGATTTCAAAGGAAAGCAGTTTATGCTTTTTAATGAAAGGACCTGTGTTACAGGCAGTTCATACCTCTGTGGCCCAGAGAACACCAGGGAGGTGGCTGCCTATGTCTGATTATAAAACTCTACCCAAAAACTTTCAGTAACTTATTCCATTTTAGTAAACATTTCTTATATTAAACATCTTTTGCTTTTATATCATTCCAGAGAGAAGGGTCTGATCTGATGACCATAGTACAGAAAGTTAAGGATGCCACCTACTGTGGCCCCACAGGAGATATTTTTGAGGAGAATAAGGCCTTTCTACCTGATAGGCTTACTGAAAGTTCTGCAAGTTCCCCACATAGTAAGGTCTTGGGAATTTCCATGGGAAAGCTGTTACAGACTGTTACAGTGTGTTCTAGCACCCCCATTTTGGTAAGGCACCTGCCTCAAATGTTAGCTTTTCTTTTTCCTCAAAGTCTATCCTGATCTTCACAGTCCCAGCCCTCCCATCTAAAAGTGACCTCTCCCTCCTATGAAATCCCTGAGAGCACACATTTTTTTTCCATGCCAGTTCACTGTGTCCCTTTAATTGATTATATCTGCCGGCACCATTGGTAAGCTTGCTTTTATTAGGTCAGTAGAAACCTCTTTTCTTCCTTTCAGTCTGCCCTTTTCTGCTTCATTACTATGGTACTTCATACATCTCTCATAAATTGGTTGAGAAACTAGAACATTTTTAGGGAAGTCACTCAATCTCTCCAGGCCTTGGTTTGCCCATCTGTAAAATGGGAGCTATATCACCTGTCCTCTTTGCCTTTCAGAATTATTATGATGAAAAGGACACATGAAGGTACACTGAGAAGTACAAAGTGCTCCACAGGACAAATGGTCACCCAGACAGAGAGTGAGTGAAAAACCTCAACCCACAGTTAGGCCCTAGAGCTTTTCTGTGCCTCTGATGATAAAGAGTACATTCTACTTTCTATGACAGTTATTCGAAGACATGCATTATGTCTCCTATTAAAGCCTTTCGAAGGTCAGGACCATGTCTGATTCATCTCTGTGTCCTTCATAGTACCTCTCGGTAATAGTAACTAGCACCTCCCAAGGGTTGCTGTTTAATTAAGGGCAGGTTGGAAACTGAGCTCACCATTGGGAAAGCTCCCACCCCTCACTAGCAGGCATGAGACACTGGTGTCTGGATAGAGGCACTCTCACAGGCTACTGGGGGGAGAGCTGCAGAGGGTTGAGGTTAGGGATGAAGGGGTAGGGAGGTCAAAGGAAGTGGCAGGAGATAAGGGGTTTTTGATAAGAGCAGAGGTGGTGTGAGGGGGTTCAGTCCCTCTGTGTGACCTCAGGCAGGTTCCTTCCTCTTTCTGGGCCTCAGTTTCCCCATCTATGTAAGAGCAAATCAGGTTGGGTGACCTCTGGGGTCCCAGTCAGTTCTGACTAGCTTTGATTTTGAAGGTTGGAAATACAAAGAAAGGAGGTCTTAGGACAGTTAATGACCCTGTAGAGGCAGACACAGAAGGGTTGATGATTGTGAACAGGGATGGGGGCAAATACAGAGCAGGGCAGAGAAATGCTCGGGTGCACCATTTTCTTTATGGAGAGAGATGAGGTGGAACAAGTGGAAGTGAGGTTGGCATCTTGGGCAGGTTAGAAGGTGGTGAAGCTTTGGCAGAAGAGGCATTAGTAGTACAATTCAAAGAACTGTAGAACACAATGGAATACTACTCAGCTATAAAAACGAATGAAATACTGCCATTTGCAACAACATGGATGGACCTCGAGAGAATTATATTAAGTGAAACAAGTCAGGCACAGAAAGAGAAATACCACATGTTCTCACTTATTGGTGGGAGCTAAAAATTAATATATAAATTCACACACACACACACACACACACACACACACACACACACACACACACAAACCGGGGGGGGGGGAGAAGATTTTTGGTGATGGGGAGCAATAATCAGCCACAATGTATATCGACAAAATAAAATTAAAAAAAAACAAAAAAACAAAAACAAAGAACTGTAGAACTGCAGTTGGACAGACCTGGGTTTGAATTATAGCTCCACTGCTTCCTCGCTGTAAGCCTCAGATTGTCCACCTGTAATAATGTCTACAATAATTACCTGGAAGGGTGCTGTGCAGAGCAAATGAGACACCCAGTAATAGCTTTGCAAACCCTGAAGGCTGTCAAATAGGGGTTCAATAGTCACTGGATCATTGTCAAACAGGAACTACAAACTCCCATGGCCCATCGTGTGTGCGTGCGTGTGTGTGCGTGTATGAAGGATGTGATATTTATGTGAATCAAAGGGAAGCAGACTGAGAAATTCCAGTATGTGCAGAGTCCTGGCTGGATCAGGCACCATGGGTTGAAAGCCGGCTTAGTCACTTTTCAACTGCATGCCCTAGGGCAAGTCTTTCACCTCTCTAAGATTATTTGTGTATAAAATGAGGATGAGGGATAATCATACCCACCTCACAAGATTGCACCTAAGATGAAAAGGGAAAGTGAATAGCAAAGCCTTTCTAAATCTGCGGACCCATACAAGTGAACTGCAATGCTGCAGGGAGAGTTGCACTGAAAAACACCGCAAGGAGTTTGCTTAGGGCCAAGGCAGAGTGAAGAATGGTAAATAAAGTGGTTGGACTTTAGAATCAGAGAGCCTTGAGACTGCCCATCCTTCAAGGCTGTGACACAGGCAAGTTGCTTAACCACACTCATCTATGAAAGCAAGAATATCTACACCTCACAAAACTGTTGTGAGGATTAAATGAGTTGTCTGCTATGCACCTCATATCAACCCTGCACACAGTAAGCGCTAGAAGAATTGCTATTGATAAGGTCCCCAACAATTCACCTTCAATGTTCTATGCTTATATTTTCCTTAACATCAGCTTAGTTTTGTAAGCTGTGAACACCTCCCAGGTCAAGGAGCCAGGAGTTAATGTGTCAGAAGCTGGAAGCTCATGGCAGGCAGGGCTCTGCATCCCTCCCAGACCTGTGAAGTCTTTCTGTGACCAGCTGGGGCTTAGGACAATGAAGAGAAGTTAAACTAAAGGCCCATGAACCATGTAGTCCACGTAGAAGGACCTGCATAAAAATGGTCAAATAAGCAAAAGTTTTAGTGCTTGTGTAAGCATCCAGTTATGGATCAGAGCATGACCAAGTCTGTCTGTGCTAAACCCAGAGGTCAGAGCCATCAGGCCTTTCTGGAAAGGCTGCAGTTCCTAGAAACACATGAGCCAAGCCACAAAATGGGGATGACCTACTTTACTGTACAGTAAGCTTTCACAATGCCAAACAAAACCAAACTCAACAAAACTTTTCATTCCATAAGACTCAATATATTTGACACCCTCATTTCATAGCACTCTTTTTCACAGTCATTTTGATAACATGCTCCTGTGATACAGAGGCACATGATAAATAACAAACTGAAATTTCCTCCTCTGTAAAGCTTCCCAGAAGAAAGATAAAGTAGTGTGGCATGAACCCACATGAACTCCTATGGTAATTTTCAATATCCCCAAATTGCAAAATAGTAATAGCTAACATTTACATACTACCTGCTCAGTACTGTTCTCAGAGTACTTTACATATATTATTGCAATCTGTCATAAGCACACTAAGAGGAAAGTAGTATATACAATTATCCCACTTTACAGATGAAGAAACTGAAGTGCAGACTAATTTGTCCAAGGTCATTTAAGCCGACAGGCTCTCAACTTGATTAATGTGGAGGCTTTGGCTAGTAATCTTTGCTATTTTTAATTTAAATGAACTTAGCTTTAGAGGTATGTTGAAGACTGCTTTATTATTTGTACTACACCAACAGGTAAGTAATGAACTCTAAGATTGGTCAGTGCCTTGACACGGCTAGAGTATACAGAAGGGAAAGATCACTTCCAGTTTGGGAGGTGGATGGATGGTCAAGGCAGGCTTCACAGCAATGGCATCTGAGCCAGGCCTTGAAAGATAAAAAACATTGTGTCCTATACTTAGGAGCTCAGTCAATACAACGCAAATATTAACAAAGCTGAGACAACTGAGATGACAATAAAAAACATGTCCTAAACAAGATGCACACCGTATATGTGACACTTTTTCCTCTTCATCCCAACACCCACTTTAATTTAGTTTTCTGACTTCAGGTCTGGCTCTCGTACCTATGTTCCAAATACAAAAATAGATCATGGAGACCAAAGTCTAATTTTTTTTTGTCTCTTTCTATGATAAATATCTTTTATTGTCATGTCTCAGTAAGAATAAATCATCTTTGTAAAAAAAAAAAAAAAAAATAGAGCAGTCTTGCTATGAATCCAGGCAAAGGTATGACTAACAAAATTTCCTAACAGAAGACAGTGAACACTGTGGCAGATTAATTCTGGAACTACAATAACCCTGATCTCATTATGCTATGAAGTCAAATTAATCAACTTTGATAATTATGCACCTAAACTATCAAAACCAATTAAGGCAAAATATCGTTCAAAATTTAGACAGAGCAACAATAATCCAGATTATTAAAGTACTCTGCTGAACGTGGAATTGTACCATATTTATAACTCAACACTGGTAAGAGTTGGAATGATTACAGCATAAAAGACATTCTTTTTCTGATAAAGTAGACAGGGACGTGTGGCATACAGGAAGGTGGCTCAGATTCAAGACTCAAGTTTATTTTTAAAAAATCTCTTCTGCACTAGGTTCCAGGTTTCTTTTTTGGTTTCAAAACTGGTCTACAACCCATAAAAATGGCATTAATGAATGTAGCATGAAGACCTCAAAAAGAATTTGGTTATTCTGGCAGTTTGGTGACATATGAGTAGAGCTGTTCTGTAAATGCTTCAGAAGAAAATTTTTCCTTCACTCTGGCTCTTCCAGCCAGGCCCATTCTGGCTTTTAAGGAAGGTTCACGGATGAACTTTTCTATTGCTTCTGAGAAGTGCAGTGGGTCAGGCTCACACAGAAACCCTGTGATGCTGTGGACGACGGACTCCAAGGGCCCACCCGAATTAACAGCAATGACAGGGCACTGCATGTACATGGCCTCCAAAGGAACAATACCAAAGTGCTCATTGCTCGGTGTGTAAAGCACACATGTGCAGCCATGCAGGAGTGAGATTTTCTGTTCGTCCGAGAAAGACCGCAGGAAGGTCACATATTGGTCAAGGTTATACTGCTGGACCATTTTCTTCAATTCCTGATAGTGTTCCACATTCTCCAGGACTCTCTCGTCATAACCACCTGCTATGATCAGATGAACTCTCTCCCAATCTTGGGATGTCAATCTTCCACGCAGCTGTACTAGGGCTTCCAGTGCCAAAGTCAGATTTTTCTTCCTTTCATATCTGTTGATGGAAAGGAACAGGAATTTTTTTCCCTCAGGGACTAAGTCATCAAGCTTTTCAGGAACAGCTGAGTCAAAGCTGGTGACATTCAGAGATGGGTAGAGGATGTCAGGATCTATGTGAGACAGAGACTTGAAGGTTTTCTTAAAAATGGCAGCTGTGAACCGGCTGTTGACCACAATGCAGTCTGCCATGCCTGTGGTGTATTCCTCTATCCAGTCAATTGGGGCCCTGTACAGCCGTTTAAGAAAAGAATCTCTCTTGGTGAGAAGCAGATCTGGAAAGTGACAGTAAAACAGAATCTTCTTACGCCGTCTGGCCAGCCTGAGCACTGGTATACAGGCAGATACCTAGTCAAAGCAAAAATCAACAGCAGATAAAGTGACTGGTGAATTCAGCTTCAACCAAACCAAAAGCACAGAGACCCATCCTGCCTGCTAGTCTGTGGGCTTCTCATGGACAATGTCTCATCCTGCTTTGTTTTCCCTGACTCTCACCCAGTACAATGCCCGGTGTATAGAAGGCTAGTAGACGTTTGCTGGATGTGTTCTAAACATTTAAAGCTTCAAGTCCAATGGTTTTCTCTTGAATAATGCTGTCCAACAGAAATAAAATAAAAACCTAGTAACATTAACAAATTTTTTAAGGGTGAAATTAATATATTTTACTTATCCAAAATACTATCATTACAAAATGTAATCAATACTAAAAAATTTTAATGAGATACTTTACATTTTCCTTTTTTCAGATTAAATCTTCAAAATCAGGTTTGTGTTTTACATTTTAGCACATCTCAGTTCAGACTAGCCACATTTCAAGGGCTCAAAAGCTTGTGGCTGGTGGCTAACATATTGGACAGTGCAGTTCTCGGATCTTTCTTCTCCTAAGGAACTGAAATGAATAAACTATAGTAGTTAAGAGCATGGGCTCTGGAGTCAAGATTGCCAAGGTTTGAATCTCAACTCTACTGTGACCAGGATCAAATAATTCATCCCTCTCTGGGCCTCAGTTTCCTCTCTGTAACACGGTGACAGTTATAATTCAAAAAAATCTATATGGTTGTTGTGATTATTTAATGCACTGATAAATGTAAAATGCTTAGAGTTTAGTACATAGTATGTGCTCAATAAATATTAACCATAATCACTGCTGAGCAAAAACTACATGCTTGCATTACTAGAGACTGTCTTGTTGAGTAATCTCTACAAGTCGCTTAATCCCCAGCTCACTTAATTAATACCTCAAGAAGGTCAGTTTTAGGCATATTGTGAAACTTATCCAAGGCTACTTAGCTAAAGCGGCAGATATGGAACTCGAATCCAGGTCTCCTACTTCCAAGCCCAGAATTTCTTCTCTACACTACAGTCTCAGCTGCCTTGTGCCTACACAAGTAGGATGTTTGATAAATGTCCATATTTCTTAAAAACAAACAGCTCCCACACAAGCAAACATGATCAAAAGTAGCTCAGGAGACACAATTAAAGAAACACAAATACAAATGTGGTGCCATTTCTACCTATCAGTTTGGCAAAGATGAAAATGGTTGACAATATTCCATGTGTACAAGAGCGTGGAGTAACAGGCTCTGTCACACACTGCAAAAGAATAAATTGACCCACCAACGTTATTTCTAGAAATTTACTCAAAAGACATGCTTGCAAGAAAAAAAACAAAAACAAAAACAGATATTCATTACAATACTGATCTATTCAGAAAAAACTGATCACAATGTTAGCGTCCTTTAATAAAAGAATATATAAATCAAGGTACATTCACACAAAAGTGAATTTTAGCCACTACACAGAATGAAGTGAATCTCTAATACTAACATATAAGCATGTCCCAAAGAGAAATCTTTGCTGAAAAAAAGCCAGGTGCCCAATGGTTAAATATGTCATAATCCCAATTATGTACAAATAAGATATTTCTGTAAACGACACACATATGCTGTGTAGCCACAGACAACTTCTGGAAGGATACAGGAGAAACTGTTAATAGCGGCTATTTTCAGGGAGAGAAATGGGATGGGACTTTTATATTATACCCCTTTATATTATTTTAATTTTTAGGGCTGAGCGAATGTTACTTTTTGAAATACATTTTTCTGGGGGGTGGGGGGAACATAAGAAGAGTCTAAAATAGCACACCCATGTGGATGTTATTTACCAAGGTAAAGAACGTGGACTTTTCTCCAAAGACCAGTGGGAAGCCCTGCTAAAGTTTTAATGGGGGCAAGTCATATTTAGCTTGGTTTTTAAACACATGTCACTGTTTAGAATCAGAGTGGCCTGGCTGGAAGTAGAATTAACAGAAATAATAGAGAAAAGCGAAGACAATACAAGAATTATTTTTAGAACGAGCCCCAAGGCCTGTTTGCTTCAGAATCATCCGACGACCCAGTTAAAATGCAGATTTCTGGGCCCCCCTCAGGGATCCAGGATGAAAACTTCCCGGAGCATGGGGCCCTGCAATGTGCACCTTTAAGGGGCCCACACTTAAGGTGCAGAACCAGTCTCACTCCCAGCTCTGACTTCTTAGGTCAGTTCCAAGCTTTCCGAACCGCAGACGGCAGAGGTCCTCCCTTAGAGGCCATGCGTGTCCTCCACAGTGAGGCCAACACTCGCGCGGCCGGCCCGGCGACCGCCTCACCTGGTCGCACACGACCACGTCGAACTCCTCGTCGGCGAGGAACAGCACGTAGAGCGCCAGGAAGACCATGCGCACGTAGGCACAGACGGCGGCGCCGCGGCCGCCCCAGCCCAGGCTGCGCGGCAGCCAGTCCCCGGCGCAGTGCACCGGCAGCTCGCGGCTCTCGGCGAAGCAGTGGCGTGGATCGTAGTGCGCTGTCCAGATCTTCACGCTACATCCGCGAGCCTGCAGCGCCAGTGCCGCGTCCAGCACCAACCGCTCGGCGCCGCCCACGCCGAGGTCTGGGTGCAGGAACAGCACCGACGGGCTGGGACCCGGCTCCAAGTTCTCCTCCTGCTTCTCCTCCATGGCCCAGGAGCTGCGCCTGCGCCCTGCGCGCAGAGAGGGCTTCCGCGCAAGCTCCGCCCCCTGGCTCCCAGCTGGCACCTGCGGGTCGACCCCGCCCTGCCGCGCGTGCGTCATTTAGGCCACATCAGCGCAAATCAGTGGGCGCCTAATAACCGCCAGAGAAAGT
This sequence comes from Cynocephalus volans, assembly GCF_027409185.1. Lineage (NCBI taxonomy): Eukaryota > Metazoa > Chordata > Mammalia > Dermoptera > Cynocephalidae > Cynocephalus > Cynocephalus volans. Next base: position 37,018,380 of record NC_084476.1, on the reverse strand, counting down.
TTCTCGTCTGACCTTGGCTATATCCTTTCTTTGGTAGGAATTGGAGACTGTTAAGGACTCTGTAATTCAAAATAAGGAGAAGGAAGGTCTGTACTTCCCACACTGCAGCTAACCAAGTCGCTTGTAGAAGACTTTCTACAGGCATATCGTGGGACAACCCAGGCGTCCCTGGAGTCAGCGAGGACCTTGCCCGCAGGTCTGGGGGCGGAGCCCGACCCATTCTCTCCAGCTGCAGGACCTTTGGTGGCTCCCAACTTACTGAGCGTCAGCGCCTGCCACCCTCCGGCCTCCAGCATGGTATGGCGGCCCTAGCTTCCTCTTCTTGGTCCCTGCCTCTTCCCGGCGCCCTGACTCCTGCCTTACTCCTTGTCCTTCTCTGTGGCTCCCTTGCTTTCCCCAGCGTCCGGTGCGGGTGTCGGTCTCGGGTGCGGGTCCGTGGCGCTCACCCGTCTGTCTGTCTCTCTCTACAGCCTGGTCCGACCCCCAGTGGCACTAACGTGGGCTCCTCTGGACGCTCTCCCAGCAAGGCAGTGGCTGCCCGGGCGGCGGGATCTACTGTCCGGCAGAGGTAAGGATCCCTGCGGCCTGCTCGGTTGCGAACTCGGAGAGTTGGGGCCCAGGAGTAATCTAGTTCTGGAAAGGAGACCCTAGCATTTGAAGATTCGCAAGGGAAAAATGAACTTCAGATGACGTGGCCATGGGAGTAGATACAGGCCTTTTGGGAAGGAGGCGAATTATTTCTCGTTACTCAGTTTCGCGCATCACTTTTAAAAAAGGAAAGTTAAACTGGAATAGGGTCAGAGACCACTTTGAGAAAACTGATGTCATTGAACTGGTGTCGCTGGACCTGAGCTCTGCACTCTCATTTCCATCTGGAGTTCCCACACAGTTATTAAACTATCTAACATAACTTGTCCGACACAAAACTCAGTCTCTCCATTGACCCTACCCTCCTCCGTCCGCAATTATTTCTCTATGTGGCACTGCTATACACTCGTTTACCCAAAGCCAGAAACTTCAGCGTCATCTTGGGTTTTTCTTATGCTATCTGGCTATCCAGTCATCTACCAGACTTTAAATTCTACATGAAAACCTTCTCATCAGTTCTTTCTTCCTCCATTTCTACTGCCCCAGCTTAGCCCTCAACCTCTCTCGTCTACTTATGCGTTTGTTACCTATCTCTTCTCTCTCCACTTCAATTCCAGTTTATTCTCCACTTTGCTCTTACTCTTCTGCTTAGTTTTTCCAGTTAGTTTCTTGTTGTTAACTTTAAAAAAAAGGGCAGGAGGGATTACCAAGGCTCTTGATGGTCTTTTCAAACTAACTCTCTCTTCCCTCTCCTGTGGTCCAGCAACAGTGAAGTTATTGCTGTTTTCTGAAATCAGTACCCCTTCCAACTCAAGGCAAAATTTTATTTGTTTTTCAAGACTAAGCCCAGGGATTATTTCACTTGTGGCCTTCTCTGTATTTGCGAGCAACAGTAGCTATTAGCTTTCCCTTTTGCTCCCATAGCATTTTGTGCATATCATCATAAGACCATTTATGTTTCCATATTCCTTCTTTCCTAGACTTTGACAGAGAACCTGCCCAAGTCATTTCTATTTGTAGCCATAAGGCCTGACACAATAAATGATGAATTAATGAAGGAATCAAGCAACCTTGTTGTCTTAGAATTTTTGAAGGAACTAGTGGAGTTTTGTCTAGAGAGGGAAAGGCCTCGAAGGGATGCATGAAATCTTTTCTTAAGGATGTGAAGAGGGATGAGACTTTTCTTGTTGGCTGCAATAGGTAAATCTAAAACTGATGATTTGAACTTACATGAAACAGATTTCAGCTCAGAGCAAAGAAATTCTGATAGAACTGTTGGAAATGGTAAAATCCTGAACGATTGTCGGTTCCTGTCACTGAACTGTTCAAGAGAAGTGTATTAAGCTGTCGTTTAGTTTATATAGGCTTGGAGTGTTTTCTCATTTTCACCCTAGAATTTGGAGATTCTTTGTACAGGAATGGAAAACATGTCCTGTAGGTACATCTTCTTCAGGAATTGGCCTGGTTAATGAGCATTGGTAGTACTGTGGCAGGAAAGTTTGGCCATCTGAGTATTTTTAAAGAAAAAAGGAGAAGCTCATACTCACCAAATGTGAATTTGATGATAAAATAACTTAGTTAATAAACAAAAATGAAATAACTGATGCACAAGTGAAATGGAGAACTTAAACATTTGGGACCACATGCAGCTTTTAAAGTTATGGGTGTTGTCATTTTTTAGGATTCAGTATGATGGGGCCAGTGTAACTAGACAGACCATAATTGTATGTATTGAGAGACCCAACAATGTTCCCTTTTAGAATTTTGGCACTGGTTAAGTATTATTTCACGAGTGTAACGTAATACGTATTGGTTGTCTAAGAATATATCCTTCATAAGTCTTTAAGAAAACGTTGAAGCTAATGATTAATATGCTTTGGATTACGTAGTATGCATATTTGCATTCTCCATGCTCAATGAGGTAATAGAGTTAGTACCTTGGAGAAGAAGTGGTATGGGATTTAAGGTTAGACCGGGGTTGGAGTCTTTGCTCTGCTTAATACAATGTAGAAGGAAGTTGCTGTGAGGATGAAAGGAGCAGTAATGCTCTGTAAACTGTAAAACTGTGAAGGGCTACACAGCGTTCAAGGAAGATTAATGGAACTCAGTGATATTAAGATGGTGGAAGAGCCAGGGATGTGAGGATGGTTATCAAATAGTTATTGAGGGTCTTCTACATGCCAACTGCTGTGTCAGCTCTGAGGATTTATTTGTGAACAAGAAAAGCAGGGTTTGTCCTCATGAACCTTATATTCCAGTGTGGGAGACCATAAGCAAAACAAATAAGTAAATAACTTAAATTCAGGCAATAAGGGCTATGAAGAGAAATAAAGCTGGGTGGAAGATAGAGAGTGGTGGAGTAGGGTGAGGGTGGATAGTTGTTTTATGTACGGTGTTCAGAGTAGGTGACATTTGAGTAGAGACCTGAAAGAAGGAGGGGAGACAATCATGCAGTGATCTCAGGAGGAATAGGCTTCATAGGCAAGAGGAATGGTTAAGTGTAAAGATTCCAAGGGCAGTGAGCTTGGCTTCTTCAAGAACAGCCAGAAGACCATCCTGTTAGAACAGAGTATGTAAATGGTTAGGAAAACCATTGTGTTAAGATATTGGAAGGGGAAAGCAGTAATACAGTGGCCAGAAAGAAGGTAAAATAGATCCAAATAGAAATTTAAGAGATGAAAGTGGGCTCTGTTACTGCTACCTAATTTCACAGTGAGGGACTAGGAGGTATTTTGAGTACATTTTTGTATTTCTAGGCCCCCCCCCCTTTTTTTTTAAATCCTCTGCTATGTCTTGTGTGCCAAGAGAAGTAAGAAATCTTGAGAGGCCAACCTGATTCCTCTGGGGGCTGCTTTAATTCCAGGAGACTTTGAAGATAGGAACTGGGAGTCAGGAGTCCTTGTCCTGCCTCAGCTGATGACTTATCATGACCACACTGGGTTTATTTTCTAACACAAGTTCCTTTTTATGAACAAGGAGGAACATTTGAGATACCTACCCCACAGATTAAATGATGTCTATCTGTATGTGTGAACGTTTTCTAAGTGCATGAATTACTCTGTAAATCCCTATACGATTATGTTTGCTATTTACAATTAGTTTTCCCGTAGAAACAGTCATATGATGGAGTTATAAGCTCCCAGGCTATCACACAGCCCGTAGTTAACATGTCTGGAATATAATCCTTGTAGTACAATAGACCCAAATCATTGTTTGACACTGATTGCTGTCAAAGTTCCAGCATGAATACAGCTCTTCTGCTGGAATGCCACTGGAACTAGGACTCCACTGTTACACTCCATCAGGAAGCAGAGCAATCTCCCTGAGCTATAGGCAGTGCTGCTTACATTCAGAGTGTGGTGGAAAGGCCTTGACTGGGTGATGTGGGCATTAGGACCAGGGCTGGGAGGAAGGCAAGAGAAGATGGTGGGGATCAGGTTTTCACTTCTCTGTTTCTTCTCTGTATGCCCTTTCCTTTTTCAAAAACCCAGAATCAGCAGCCCACAGATACTGGAATGGGATTTTAAGGAAGGATATACTGGGATTTGGTTAATGGAGGGAAGTGATGAGACAGAGCTTTCCCTTTCTCCTCTTCCTTTCCGCACACATGGGACTTCTGAGTTGGTGAGAAATGGGCTGAAAAAGATTCCTTCTGATCTTTCCTCTCACCACTTACCCCATGTTGTAGCACTACCACTGGGGTGAGATGAGCAGCTGAGACTGGGGTAGTACTGTGTGGCAGGATAGTTGCTGGGTGGGGTTCCCCTGGGACTGAGGGCTTCTCCCAGAGAGGAGGGAGAGGATTCCCTGTGCCTGTTCCTGGTCAGTGCTGTGTTGTTAGGCTGCTTCTGTTTGCTAGGGCTGCGTGTATCAAATAGCTCATTTCACAAGCTGTCTTAGTCCATTTGTGCTGCTAAAACAAAATACCCGAGACTGGGTAATTTATAAAGAACAGAGATTTATTTCTCAGAGTGCTGGAGGCTGGGGAGTCCAAGATCGAGGGTTCCACATCTGGCAAGGGCCTTCATGCTGCATCATCCCATGGAGGAAGGCAGAAGGGCAGGAGAGCACGAGAGAGCAAGAGATTGAACTTGCAGCCTCAAGCCCTTTTATAATTGGCATTAATCCATTCTTGAGGACAGAGCCCTCATGTCCTAAACACCTCACATTAGGCCCCTCCTCCCAACACTTGCATTGGGGATTACTTTTCCAGCACATTTTTTGGGGGGACACATTGCAAACCATAGCACAGCCTTGATCTCCCTGTGAGAGAAAAGTTCTGGTTGGGTCTTTTCTGCAGTTTTTCACATCCAACCTCTCTGTCCAAGGTCTGTGATCAGTATATCAAAATAGTGAAATGAGATTACAAAGTAATTTTCCGTAAAACATATATTCCATTTTGGGATCTGGATACAATTAAAGTTTAGTGTTTTTTGTCTCTTTTGCAGTAAATACATAATTTTAAAACATATCTTTTAAAGTGGTCATTTTAAGATCAGATTATATGGATTCAGGACATTTTTTAATGGGTTTGTTACTTGGCTTCACAAAAGTACATGTGAAGAGAAACTGAAATGCACTGTCTGAATGAGGCAGCAGGATGCTGTGGGCAAGTGGATGGGCTCTGGAGTCAGAACCAGGTCCACGTCCCAGCCACCTGCTGGCAGTGTGGTCTTGGGCATTCTGCTTAAGCTTTTCTGAGACTAATTTTCCTCTTTTATAAAATGGAAACAGTAACTATTTTTCAGGGTTATTGTATGCATTGGCATATGGCAGATACTCGGCATATGGCAGGTACTCAGTTCATCGTGGTTACCATGATCAGAGTAATAAAAGCAAGAATTTGGGTGGGTACTAGCAAAGAAGCAACTTGGTTTTTTTTAAATTGGTTCTTTAACAATGTAATGGTAACATATGTTACCGTATGATGCTATTATGAGGATATGATGCTACATATATACATATGACACTATTATAAGGATTTCCCCCCCCAAAAAAGGTCATTTGTAACATTTTCTTCTCTTACAGGAAAAATGCCAGCTGTGGAACAAGGAGCACAGGCCGCACGACCTCGGCAGGCACCGGAGGGATGTGGCGATTCTACACAGAAGATTCACCTGGCCTCAAAGTGTAAGTCTTGGGAACAGACCTTGTGTTTCTAGTGTCACCAGGGCAGTGCTGTCTGTCTCTGCCACCAGGGGTGCTTGCTTTGATGAGATTTACAGTACATAGCAGCTTCATTTGTGCCAGGTGGGCTGGGTTTGGTTTGCCCATTTATCAACCGATTAGACAGTTTAGGGCCTGGAATGACATCTCTTCATGGAGGGAGTGAGAGGAAGGGATGATCTTCATGTAGCTATGTCAGAATAAATGATGGGAACAGAAAGAACTGGAGGGAAAACCACTTAATTAGATGAAATTGCTCTTCATTTGGTGTTCTTGCCCCACACTGAGAAATAGGAGTAATCATTTGAATAGGAATTGGGTGATTTTTCAAAGTTTTCCTGGAGGCATAAGCTGATCCTATTACAACCTAATGGAAGTTTTTCCATTAGGCTGTGTTACCAAAAGTTCCTTGGCCTCCTTGCCTTTGGTGGGTGGTGAGTAGACGTGGGTGAACTTATCACTTTTCAAGTTCTTAGGCCTGGGAGTGCTCATTACGTGATGGAAATGGGCATCAAGGGGACCCCTGTCCCCATGCCTTGCTCACCTCACTTGCCAGGATTTCTGGTGCTATGTGGCAGACCCGATCCCACAGCTTTCTGACCAGAGTAGGCTCTAGAACACCACTGCTTACAGCTGTTCCCTGACTATACCCAGTGGATGAGGAATTGGACTAGTGATAGCAATTCATTTGCATAGGACTTGATGCTTTGCAAAGAACTTTCAATGTCTATTTTCTGGTTTGATCTGCTCAAGCAATCCTGTGAGATGGGAGGTGTTGCCATTTTGCAGATGGGATTCAGAGAGGTGAAGTGACATGCTTGAAGACAAACAGCAAGAGATGGAACCAGATATTCTGACTGTTAAATCCTGTCTGGTAGGAAAGAGGCAAAATTGGATTAATTTGGATTGGTTTAATTAATTTGACCAGCAGCTTGACTTGGATCACAAATTTAGTTTATTAAGGCTTCTCTGGAATTCTTGAGATTTGGTTTTTTTTTTTATTGATCCCCCCCGTTATATTGGAGACATATATGGTAAGGCAAGAATCTGTTTAGGAAGTAATTCTTTGGGGATATGTGAGTTGACAGCATTCTGACTGACAACTTTTTGGTCTTTGTTAGAGGCAAATTTTCTGAGAATTTCAGAGAGAAATTTTGAAGCTCCTTGCTCTTCAAAGTATCCAAGGGACTCATTTTAAACCCTTTTTCAGAAGGTAGTAAAAACCTGTTCCCCTGTGGGTGAGTCTGGCTTGTGTTTGCTCTGGGCTTCCTGCTGTTGTACAGTCAGACTTGCTTGCTGCTACAGCTTGAGTGTTCCAGGAATCAATAGAAGCTATTCCTGAAAGTGTCATAAACCACACTCTCTTCACATCAGAGATAGGTGTTTTTGGTGAAGGGATACAGTTGGGAATTATTATCTACAAATCCATGCCTGAGAGCAATCAAACAATATCTTGGAGTTTGCTTTTGGCTCTTTCTAGGAGTTTAGAATTCTTTTTCAGGTTGATAATAGAATTTCCCAAGAGTGTACTATAAGCCTGTGTTTATTGTGTATTAATTTATTTAGTACTTAAGCAACCCTGTGAAATAGGTACTATGATTATCCCCACTTTACAGATGAGAAAACTGAAGCCTGGAAAAGGTAAGTATATTCATCTATTTCTGTTGCTTATGACAGAATACCTGAAACTGGGTAATTTATAAAGAAATGAAATTTCTGGGTAATTTATAAAGAAATGAAATTTATTTCTTATAGTTTTGGAGGCTAGGAAGTCCAAAGTCCAGGGAACTCATCTGTTGAGGGTCTTCTTCTTACAATGACATAGGGTGTCACATTGTCAATAGCGTGAGCAAGAATGAGCTAAACTTCTCACTTGCTGTCCTTATAAAACCATCATAACCACACCTGTGACCACCCATTAAACCATAAATGTATTAATCCATTCACGAGGATACAGTCCTCACAATCTAATCACCTCTTACATTACAGGTCCTTTCAATTACCATAATATTTCCCACCCTCTTAACACTGTTACAATGGAAATTAAGTTTCTAATACATGAACTTCTGGGGGACACATTTAACCCATAGCAGTAAGTAATGGGGCTAGTCAGTCACAGCTTGTAAGTGACAGTTGGTTTCCAAACCCTGGCAATGTAACTCCGAGAGGTGTACTCTCAGCTTTATGCTGTATGGCTGGTGTTACTCTAAGGTTGCCTGTAGGGGAATGTGATCAAGGGCAGTGTGGTGATGGTCTCTTCCCATGTACTTTTAAATTTGTTTATTCCCTTAGTTGTACAAATTTTGGAGGAACAAAATAGGAGTGTAGCAAGGACTTTGATCTCTGTGCATTATTTAGTGTTCAGCTGTGGTCTCTGTTACCCTGGCTGCTTCACCGGGTTACTTCCACTGCCTTGATGATTATAAAGATTCCTTTTCTGTGGTCTTTTCAATTCTCTACTCCCCAGTCGTATCTGGGAGGTGAAGTGAGACATCTTGAATTCTCCAAAACAGGTGTTGGCAGGAGAGTCAAAGAGGTGCAACCTGTAATGTTTCACTAAAGTAGACATTCACAGGTTTTGTAAAATCTAGGAGTTCTCCCTTTAAGAAACTCATATGCTAATTCTCAGCCTGAAAGACATTTGATTTAAGAAAGGGCTGATGAGTAAAATTTCTTTCCTATAATAAACTCATGAATATAAATCAAACTTAGTACATGTTGCCTAGAATATTTGCTCTTTGAAGGTGGAAACCTTGAGGCAGTAAAATGAGCAGTATGTGTGGAATCAGAAAACCTGAGTTCAAATCCCTTTCCATTCTGGTTGTGTGTTTGTAGGCAAGTAATAATTAATCTCATTGAGCCTCAGTTTTCCTTATTTATAAAATGAGATTAATACTTGTCTCACCTGTGTCATGAATGTGTTTTACAGGTCAAATGGGATCTTATTTTTGAAAACACACTGTAAATTACTTAACGTGGTATTCATCTTTGTATATCTAATACGTTGTAGTTAGACAAAGAAAGTGGTCTTTAAATAAATCTTAATTTGAAAAAAATAGTTTGGTGATTAAATCACTTCACTTAAAGACTTTGGGAAATTTTTCTTCTTTTTATTTTGGAAAATATCAAATACATGAAATTAGACTAGTGTCTCCAAGACATCAGATCATTTTATTTGTAATGTTTTGGTATGTTTCACTAAAAGATAAGGGCGCCTCCTTTCTAAGCACTACCACAATGCCATCATCAAAATATCCACAATAATAATTTTGGGAATATTTTTAAATAATGTAAATTATGTTCCTGGATGACTCTTAAGAGCTTTCCTCCCTTCCCCCCACTACTTCCCTAGGCAATCTTTAATATTACAAATGTGATGATAAATTATTACTAAAAGTAAGCTTGCCTTCTCTTCTTATTTCTAGTGGCCCTGTTCCAGTATTGGTTATGAGTCTTCTGTTCATCGCTTCTGTGTTTATGTTGCACATTTGGGGCAAGTACACTCGTTCATAGATTCAGCTACATCCATCTGTCATCTGAAGAAGAAGGAAAAAACCCAACATATCTTGGACCAAAGTATAGTGATTTTCTGTTCATGAGAAAAATTTTCTGTAAGCTTACTGTTTTACAAGGAACTTAACAGGAATTGATTTTGAGGAATCAGTTTTTTTCTATAGCTAATAAACTTTTTAATTCATTTATACTGGGTCTGATTGCTAATGCCTTACTGCTAGGGCCCTTAGTCTCTTGACCTTTAGATTTACAAGTAAATATGTAGAAAATATGTATTGTGGAGATTGTGTTCTTTGTTGGATTGACAGTTCCTTATATGACCATGTGGTCATTCAAACCCAAGATACGGTAGTTGGCTTTGGCTTGTTTTCTTCTAGGTATTTCTGTCCTGGTGATTGTCATTTTGGGTATTCTGCAATTTTCAAAGAGTATGCCTGTGACTCCTTCAGGCAGATCTGTGTTCAAAGGCATCTGGTACCCAGGGAAACAGTCAAAGAAATCAGAAACTGGAAATCTTGGATGAAATGTTTGCTCGTTCTGTTCTTTGTCTCTAAAACCATAGATAATATTTTGCGTCTTCTTTCTCTCTAGTTCTTAATTCCATGCACGTAGACCGGGGGTTTCCACCCATTTATCTTATTGCTAAAACTATTTTGAAAGAATTAATTTGGTAAATTGGATTTATCAAATAAAATTTTGTTTTCATTTGGATTAAAATTAAAGACCTTTCTAATCAGAGTGAAATACTAGCATTTCAACACTGAGTTAATATAATTCCAACCAAAAAAAGTTTTGGAAGTTTAACTTAGCTTTTGCTGCCATACTGGATATAAGCATTCAATTTCTCATAGGCCCTAGGAAATACCGAGGATTTCTCAAAGGTAGCACACTCCAGGAGCCTAGGACTCCAAGCCAGAATTTCTGAAGAGTAAGTGAACCCTGTGAAATGCCCTAGTTTTCCAGCAGAATCACAAAATGATGAACAGGTGTATTAGTTAAAAAATAGATAATTTAAAAAACATCTTTTTCATAGATTAAGCTTATTTAAAAAATTATTTGAACAGTTAAGCGATTTCATAAGTGTTTTTTAAAATTCTAGCTGTAAAATAGTTTTCAGTCCAAAGCGTCAAATTTAAATGATGAAAGTATGTATTTTTAAAAAAGATTTCCTAGGGCAGTATAATGGTGAGTGTGCTCTTGTAAATCCTAACAAATGGCATTTCATTGGGAAAAAGTTGATGAAAAACTGGTTTCCTTGGATCCTGTGAATTGCTTATTACATGAAACAGGTGTCTTTATTTTTGAAATGCAGGGAAAAAAGTCTCAGTTTTGTTTGGAAGAAATTAAAGATGATAATATCTATAATGAATTTTTCCGATAGGTTCATGGTACCAATAACAGCTAAAAGTTATGCCTCTGATTTGGAAAAGAAATCTGTTCCTCTGTCCAGGGGGATCTGTTTCTTCTGGGGGAGGTGCTGCAGGCACACGGGGGATCTATTTGGTTATGAGGGGTGCATTCTCTTCCTTGCACCCATCTGCCTAGCCATGGCCTCTAGTGGACTGGTAGCTGAAAGTCACTGAATCTTCTGAGCTAGCAATTTATAAGAAAATGTTAATCTTCAGGGGCAGAACAAGGAGATGCTTCATTCAGCAGAAGGAGGAGAAGGAAAATTGGGGGCTGGGTATAAAGATTTACAACTACTATGTAGCTCCTTTTGGCTCTGATGATACAATGCTAATACCATAGCTGAGAATCTTCGTGTTCAAGCTGTTCCTTTTTTTTTTTTCCCAATTTTTTTATTGTGATATAAAATACACATCAAATTTACCACCCTGACCATTTTTAAGTATGTGAGTCAGTGATATTAAATACATTCACATTGTTGTGCCACCATCACCACCGTCCACCTTCAGAATTCTCTTCATCTTGCAAAACTGAAACTCAATACCGACTAAACCATCACCACCCTTCCCCCAGCAACTGACAACCCCTGTCCTATCTTCTCTATGATTTCGACTTTTCTATGTACCTCATGATTGTATAAGTGGAATAACACAGTAGTTGTCTTTTTGTGACTGTCTTATTTCACTTAGCATAATGTCCTCAAGATTTATCCATGTTCTAGCATATGTCAGAATTTCCTTTTTAAGGCTGAAAAGTAATTACATTATATGTATATACCACATTTTGTACTCCTTTCTTCTTAAATAGATATTCCTGGACTGTTGTTTCCTGAGCCTTTTATAGTAATTCTAAAAGCCTAACAAATTAGATCTTTACCTGAGTTAAGTCTACCTTAGCCCAATGAATCCTCAAGCTTCCTTGACTACAGGCTATAATTCCAACCACTTCTTCGTGGATACATAAGCCAGCATATGCTGAGTGGAAGCTCTAAGTGATTAAGCAAAAGTTGAAAAATGAGTTATGTTATAACTGCAGTTTGGGCTGAGCCTTTTAAGTCATTGGGGAAAAACCATGTTGGGGAAAGGGCTCAAAGAGTTCCTGGGTCTAGTGGGGCATGGGAAGACTAGGATCTCTGGGCCGTAGTATTACTCTGAACACATTCCAGTGAAACTGGATGAGGATAGAGCTGTTCCTGGGGGGGCTAAATACACTGTAGCCTGTTTTCACACCTGTCCTAGTCTTGTCTTGTTTTTCCCAGGTGCTAGTGCCTCCACAGGAAGAATCAAAAAAGACATTTTGAAATCATGCAAATGTTGGCATCAAGTAAAAATAGATGGAAATGTCTATGAAGCTGGCCTCATTCAACAGAAAATACTGTACAGCATGTGGGGCTCCTATGTGCATAGGGCCATGCTCTTGATTCCCACAAAACTGCCTCCTGGGAGTTCCAGATCCATTGTCCCTCCCCTCGAATGCTGAAGGAAGAAGGTTCAGGCCAGGACCAAGTTTGTTTGATCCTTTGGGTGCATGACTAGGACTTGAAAACTTATTGCACCTACTTCATCTTGTGGGCTTGGAAGTGTTCCTTACTGGTTCAACTGCTGGCCCTGCAATTTACCAGTTGTGAGATATTGGGTAACTTCCCTTCTCTGGGTCTCATTTTTCTTATGTATAAATGAGTATGGTTATGATAATTCCTACCAAATAGGAAGATTAGACTAGAAGAAAGATGTGAGAGTGCTTTGTTAATTAGCTAACAGTTAACAAGTGCTTATTCTCAGTTTTGAAGATATAGTTTCTTATTTAAGCGGCAATCTAATGAGGAGTTTTCTGTTTGTCCAGTCTTATACAGGAGGAAACTGAAGCTTAAGCCATTCAGCTGATAAGTGGAAGAGCTGGGTTTAAGTCTAGATATTTGACCTACTGGCCAGAGTCACCCAGATGGGGTTCTTAAGTATTTGGACAGAGGTTGAGGGGAGGGTGTCATAACAACAGAGCTTCATTGATAGCACTTTTAAAAATAACACAATTCTGAGGAAGTGCCATACCATTATTTGATGTACTTCAGGCATTAAATAGCTTTAGTTTGAGGTTTAGGTTCTGTAGAAGGAACTGGTTTCTCTATTTCAGTCTTTCTGAGCTTTGTTCATCCTATGGAGCTTTTGTGGTCGTAGAGAAAGCATAGTGTTTATTCATTTAACATGTTTACTGAGGACTGTGTGCCAAGCCCTTTTATTAGGGTTTTAGAAATGATCCGATGAGGTAGTTCATAGTTTAAAAGGGCTGAGCATTTGGATGCTAGGATCCTAGTCCCATCTGGGGCTAAAAGTTACAAATATGGGATTACAGAGAAACCAGACAGGGAGCTCTCTCAAGGCTCCTGGCTATTGGTGAAGTCAATAGTTTGGCCCACAGTATAAGAACTAGTATGCTTATGGTGTGTGGCAGTGTGGTGCCAGGGATTGCAAAACTGGCACTGCCCCAGGACATCCATAGTGTATGGTCACATGTCCAACAGAAGAAAACCAGAGAACCCTGGAATGTCCTAGCTGGAAAGGCTGAATGTTCATTGTGTCCTCACCATTGTACAAAGAGGATATGGGCCCTGAGAGTGGTAGGGACTTGACCGAGATTGTGCAGCAAGTCTGTAGCAGAGCAAAGGCCAGGCTTTCTGCTTCCAGACCAGGGATTCTTCTCAGTACTATACTATGAGCCCTGTTTTGAGCCTTTGCATAAGCCAGCTGACCTCTTTATAGGATAGGCTTTGGGAGTAGATAAACTGAGTGGTGGGCCTTGAATAGTTAGCAGTGTTAATCAAAGGGGGCACAGTGAAGACAGCAAGCTTAGCTAGTAAAAATAAAATGAATTATGTTGGTAAATCTAGGAGAATGTCAATAGGTTCATGAGACTTTATGAAGAGAGAAAACAGGGAGAAGCAGCTAGCAGAACTGCAACGTTTTGCATTCTTGTGACTACAAGTTTAGGTGAGCCAAGAACACAGTGAAATTGACCAAGTAAGGTTAAGGTTTGAGTAAAGGCTAAACTGTTTCAATGCTATTCCTGGTCACTCTGGCAACTGGATCTCTTTCTCACGCTAAAGACATTAAAATAAGATAAAACAAGCAAGTGAACTAAACAGGAATCAAAGGTGTAGTCATACATAGTCTGGATCACTGTATTTTAAGGAAAGGTCTAGTTTATTCTCCAGAAAGCAAATGGAAGACATGAGGGGAAGAACTTGAATTACATATGAAAGGGTTAAATTAATCCTGCAAACAAACTTGTTTTTCTTTCCATCAACTGGTCATAGGCAATGTAGATAATAAATCATGTAGTTGCATGCCCCTATTGTCTCACTTTTTCTACTCAGTAATACAAGTGTACTTCAAAAAGTTCACGGAAAGATTCGTGTTATCTTTCAATCCTATTTTTCCATGAATATGCTGAAGTTCCCTTGTATAGATGGCAATAGGAAAACAGCTGCTCATTGTTCTAAGGCCCTATTTAAATTGGTTTGGGGTAGAGCTTAGATCAGCGGTTCTTAGACTTTAGCTTGCGTTAGGATCACCTGGAGGGAAGGTACTGCTGCTACATAGCAGATTTTGAGAGCACCTGACTGGGAGTCCCACTCTCTACAGTAGGATTCCAAAGCAGGAGTCACAAGGTGGGGCTGGTGTCGCTGCACCTGTCCTTTATTCCAGGCCAACCACCCATACAAGTGTGTTGTTTGTCTCCCTATCTCTTCTTTGAAGCTTTATCACGGTACTATTTGTTTTGCATTCTCTGCACTGCATCTGGGAAATTCAGCATGCCTTTCGTGAGTTTGCATTTTGTGAATTAGTAACCTGGTATTATGCATGGTCACATAGCTGTGGAGCTAGGAGGCCCTGAGAGGCCGCAGAGCCGACTCTCCCTCCGTCCTGTCTTTTGGCTCAGTAGCAGTGCCTCCTTCTATGGAGGACATGCTGCTGAATGAACAGCACACTTGTCAGACTTCCTTTTGCCTCCTTTTTCCTCTCTCTGTAGGCCATCATAGGTTCACTGCACTGACACCTTCAGTCAGCGCCAGGAAGAAGTAAGAAATGAAAGGGGCAAGTGTGTAATGATTGTGCTGGGCAAGAATTTCCTTACTGTGTGGACTGTCAAATACTGCTGTGGCACTGACCCGTCCCCCCAGTACCCCCACTGCAGTGGCATGAGAGGCAGGAAGCCATGGTTCTGTGCTACTCTACTGCAGATTCTTCACTGCGGGAGAGCTGCTAAATCCATCAGACTTGGAGTACACCTCTGTGATACACTAGGGAAGGTAGCAGAGGGCCATAAAACATTGTATTTATGCCGTGCACATCTTTGCACTGCTCATCTGTGGGTTTGGTAGTAAACCAAAATTAAAGCTGATTTAGGTGAGTGGTGAGTTGTCATTTGCACCAATCTCTGAACCTGGTGCGGGCGTGACGTTCTGACCTAGCTCTGTGCTCTTCCTTTTTCTTCTCCTCCTTCCCCTTCTCCTCCTTCTTCTTTTCTCCTTTTGTTCTTACTCCTCTTCCTGCAGACCCTCCTCCCCTTCTACCCTTCCATTACTCTCTTCCGTTCTTTCATTTATTAACTCTATAACTTAAATATTCCTGTGCTATTATCTGTACAAAGTTGTGTGCAAAGAAACAGTCTTCCAACAAAAGTTATTAAAAATTAAATATGATCTTCACTTTTATTTTTCCAAGTTGTTATGGGTCAAATTCCTCAAAATTCATATGTTGAAGTCTTGACCCCTAGTATCTCAGAATGTGACCTTATTTGGAAGTAGGGTCTCTACAGAGGTGATCAAGTTAAATTGAAGTAATTAGGGTGGGTCCTAATCCAGTACAACTGTTGGCATCATAGAAGGGGAAATTTGGACATAACCACACAGGGAGAACAGCATATGAACTTAAGGCAGCCACCTCCAAGCCCAGGAGAGAGGCCCGGAGGAGCAGCTCTTTCCCTGTGAGGCCCTTGGAAGGAACCAAACCTGCCAGCACCTTGACTTTGGACTTCTAACCTCCAGAACTGTGAGACAATATGTTTCTGTTGTTTAAGCCACCCCATTTGTGGTACTTTATTATAGTAGCCCCAGCAAACTAATACACAAATGTACTAAAGGGGCAGCTAATCCATAACTCCCAGCAATGGTTCTAACAATCCCTGTTTCTGTCTTCCTGCTATGTAGCCTCCTGACCTCTAAACCCCCAAAACTTCCCCACCACTAGCCTGAATGACATATTTTTCTAACACCTTCCCTTGGGGAGCAAGAAATCCATCATTCTGATTCATTGCTCTCAAAGCAACTTTTTTTTTTTTTTTTTTTAAAGATGACCGGTAACGGGATCTTAACCCTTGACTTGGTGTTGTCAGCACCACGCTCACCCAGTGAGCTAACTGGCCATCCCTATATAGGATCCGAACCCGTGGCCTTGGTGTTATCAGCACCACACTCTCCCGAGTGAGCCATGGGCTGGCCCTCAAAGCAACTTTTTGATGATTGATTTTGCTTTCCAGATATCCTACTCTTGAGAAAAGTGGTACCCCAGTTTCGAAACAAGCATTTTGGATCATTGGAAGTGTCCATCCCCCATTGTGAATAAAAAGCTGGTCTCTGTTTATGCACAGAAGTGAGCACTATTTCTGTTTGGTTTGAAGACTTGTTCATCTCCATGTAAGCTGAGAAAAATCCAGTGTTCTGACTCAAAAGACCAAGAAGACCTTGCTTGATAACAAATACTTAGCAGGGAATTTAGTAGTGACCATTTTGCTTAGCAGAGTAGATGGGATTCATACCACCACCAATAGAGCTTGGGCCAGTGCAGGCCTACCATGGCCAGCTGGGATTTGATGGTATAGTATACACAGCAGCTTGGGGAGCCAGATTCGAGTTATCATTTATGTATATTATTCTTGCATTCCTAGAATGAACTTCACTTGGTCACTGTGCGGAGAAGATTTATCATAGCTGGCTGGATGCTGCTATTTTTAGGAAGGTCTGTTTGCAAGGTTGGCCCTTGGCTGGTGTCTGGAAAGTTGGCATGTGAACCATTCCCTAACTGATAAGGCTATTTAACAATGTAATTTATCCTGTACACCAGCTTTCCTTGTGAGTGTCTGGAATTTTGGTCATTGCCAGGCAAAAGAGGCCTGTGTGACTAGCTACCAATAAAAACCTTGGATGCTGAGTATCTAACGGGCTTCCTGGGTATAAGCATTGCACACAATGCATTTTTGCTGCTGGAGAAAGGAAGATGCTTGTTGTTTCCCTCACAGGAGGGAGAGGATATAGGAAGCCCATGAATGTATTTCTCCACTCCACCTGTCATTTTCCTCTGATGATTCTATTGTGTGTCCTTCTACTGTAATGAACCTTAGATGTGAGTACAACTGCATACTGAGTTCTGCGAGTCATTCTAGAAAATCATTGAATAGATGGTGGTCTTGGGGACCCCCAAAAGAGTCATGATGTATTATTTTTCAATGGCCATTGGATTGTGTTTGCTAATATTTGATGTTTTCTTTATCAGCTCTCATTTATTAAGCTTTTACTTCTTGCACACTGCTCTAGACATCTTGACATATAGCAACTTCTATAATCTTTTGAGGTACTCATGACAAGCTCATTTACAGGTGAGAAAACTGATGCCCACAGAGGTGGAGTGCCTCACTCAAGTCACATAGCTACTGGCTGAATAGCAGAGCTGGGAACCAGGACTGTGTGCCTCCGAGGTAGGTTGACCAACCGTCCTGGTTTGCCCTGAACTGAGGGGTTTTCCTCAGACTGAGGGGTTTCCTGGGATAGTACTGAGCAAACTGGAACAGTTCGTCCCTACTTAGGTCTAAGCTTTATACATACATACATACATATACACATACACACACTTTATATACACTTTATCCAACTGGATGTTTTATTTTTCTAAAGGAGAGCTTGTCCCATTAGGATCTGGTATATTTAGATACAGATTGGAAGTGCCAACACCTGGTCTCTCAAGGAGAACAATTTCCGAATTCCTTTTGTTTGTACCAAACTCTGCACCTCCCAGCCAGTTTGCTTTGCTCTTTGCTCTTCCCTCTTCTCCAACAACCCTCCCCACTGCCCAACTCTGCCCACCACATTTTTCAGCATTACTGGTTTTAATTTCCTTTACTATCCCCTTTGCAAAACTTCTTTTCTGATTTAATTACTGTTTCTCTTAATTGAATTTCATTCTCTTGATTGTCGTTAAACTCCTAAAGTTAAAGAATTTAATGGCTGGGCCCTGTGCTTAGAGATTAATTGTCGTTATTTTGCCTTCAAACACAGGTACTTTCTTACTTCTCTTCAATTATCTTTGGGAGAGAGAAAAGTGAACATCCTTCTTTGCAGGGCCTTTCTGAGAACAAACACTGCTGGGGGCTGCCTTTTGAGTGAGAGAAAGCCAAGCTGCTTAAATTTTTCTTCCACCTCTTACTGACTCTAATCGCAGCATCTGAGAATAGCCAAAGAACCCTAGGCTCCTCAGGCAGGCTCGGGCCATGAGTGGGTCGGGGTGTTCTACAGACAGCAGCCCGGGCTTGAGAAATGGTAGTTTTCTGCTGGGGATGGGGGGTGGACAGTGGGAAGGGAGGGAGGTTTGGGACGGTGAGGAGGGGGAATGGGCTGCTCTGGCCTCAAGTGTCCTGCCCAGCCAAGGTCCCCCAGAGGAACTAAGACTGTGGCTTAAAGGAACAGACACACTTTTGACTTGAATTTCCCTTCCCGGGAATCTTCCTCTTAGGGAACCAAAATATCCTACCCTCTGAGCATTTTTCTCATGTCCTCAGCACAGCAGCCCTCTGACCTTTAAGAGACCTCTCCCCACCGCCTCAAACTTTATTTCCCCCAGCTCTATCACCCTGAATCTCCTTAGTCTTCATGTACAGACCCTTGAGAAACGGATGCCAGAGGAGGAGGGAAGAATTCCAGGCTGGGGCTCTGATCGGCTCCCTTTATGATCCAGACTCTGTAACCCTGCCCCTTTGAGGGTGAAGCTCCCTTGAGGGGTAGAAAGCACAGGCCCTGGGGACCTCAGACCCTGCCTGGTTCATAATGAGCCCTGTGATCTCATGGTCAGCTGCCCCTGAGCCTTAGTTCCCTCATGTGGATAACCAGATATAGTACTGTATAGAAGGAATATAGGGCTGATTTTTATTCTACATGAGGGTTAAATGAGAGAATTGAAGTATTCAGCACAGTTCCTGGCACATGGTAAGTCTTAAATAACAAGTTTTATTGGCACCAAGTAGCATTTGGTCCTGTATAAGTCATTGAATCTCCAACTTATAGGACTGAGAAGGAAATTGAAATCCTTCAGGCTACCCTTCCCTCCCCACTTCCAGTATGATGAAGCAAATCTATTTGGCCTTTGACCCTGCTTGGCTACCGCCTGTGATGGGGAGCTCACTGCTCCTGGGGAATCCCTGCCTTCTTTGGGCCACCCTATAAATGTCAAACAGGAGCTCTTTTTATAGGTAGGATGTATTTAGACTGCTTTCCATTTGCAGGGAACAGGAAGCCTTTCCCTATTCAACTATAATAATGTGGGCTGCCAGGAGCAGAACAGATAATTGTTTGGAGGAGAATTCAGCACATAACACAATGACATACAGGTGAGGGATCCAGGCTCCAGACTGTCTCCTCTTACCCAGAGCTTGGAAGTGCAGCAGAGCTGAAGACGAGGTAGTGGGACGAAGAGGAACCCAGCTAACCCAGGCACATTTTATAGACAAGGCCCCAAACATCCCACAGGAACCTTTGAAATCACCCTTTTCCTGGGTTCATGAGGACTCATAAATGCTACCATCCCTCCCTGGTTATTCGTGCTTGTTAAATGCCAGAATAAAGAGATTAGCGTTCACAAGAGGCTCCATCCCCATTACTTTGTGGCTATTTGGTTGCGTTTATGATGAGAAGGCCCTGGGGTGTTTAATAAACTACCTGATTTGTCTAATAAAATCCTCCCATGGCCCTGCTGATGTTACTAGCTTCGTGTCACATGCTCTTGTGCTACTGGGACACTATCAGAATGTATTTTAAATTCCCATTGTGTCTATTTAATTTTTATTTGGGAGAAATGATTTTCCAGGTTTAAAGCAGATTTTCTAATGTAAATGTACTTAGGTACCTAGGTATGAAGAGTTAGAAATGTGCTGTCCTATTTATCAAAACAAGAATGGAATGATTTAAGGATAATAGGAATAAACAATTTTGCATTCTTGGCTGATCTAATTGTAGATCCATACTGTTCTCCTAAGAATTGCAATTTGTGAAATAATGGATTCTCATAGTCATGTAGCATATATTTATATAAAGCTGAATTCTCACTTAGCACTTGATCTTACTTTTATCTTACTTTAATGACATATTTTATGTATGTTACTAAAAGGTTAGAGCAGGATTAGAGCTTAATTTGGCCAGTTACTTCCAGATACTGATGAAAAAATTGAGACTCAGAGTTGTTAAGGGTTTTGCCCAAGATCACAAAGGTAGTAAATGCAGGACTGGGTTTCAAACCCAGATTTTTAAACTTCAAATGTGGCATTCTTCCTAATATAATAAGAAGCCCATAACATACCTGTGTGTGTCTAGCTTTCATATACATACCTACACGAGAGGGAGGCAACATGTACACACAAACATGCTTATGATAAGGGAATCCATGATAACATTTGTCATCACTGGCCGCTGGGATTCACATGGCTCATCTGGTTGCTGAAGTGACTGTTCTCTTTCCTTCCTCACTGCTCCTCTTGAACCCCAGGTGCAGCTGTGGCATAATAAAAAACAGACCAACCTTATTATTGGAACAGCCGACTTTCAAGCCAGCTGTCATATCACCTCTCTGGCCCTCGGTTTTCTCATTTGAAAAATGGGGTTACTTTTTGTAATCCTGATGCTAACTGCATTATCTGTCCTATGGGATGCAAATGGAACTGGCTCAAAACCCACCCCAGTATACTGAGACAAGCTTCTCTAGCAGACCCTTAGGGCATAAAAAGGAAGGGGATATCCATTAATGTTTTCTTGTCTCCTCCAGCTCGAGGTCCTGTTTATTTTGAATAAATGTGGTGGATGGATAAATTTGTTGTCCCAGTCACACCACATTGATGAGGAATGGCAACTGCTTTTCCCTGATCTTCCCTCTTGTACACAAAAGGCATCTACATATGTATAGCTGACTTTATAGAAGACTTGAGGAAACAGGTTTGCATCACGGTGTTGCATGTTTCCTTTTCTTTTTAGAGCACTCTTCTGCAGAGTTCATCCCAGAAATTCTCTGTCCTTTACTTCAAAATGCAGAAAACTTAGCTCATCAATCCTCTGTCATTTAGGAACTATGCATTGATGCAACAGAGACCTGTAAAGCAATGCCCTAAACAAGGTTTATATTTTTTCTCCCACGTAAAAATACATCTAGAGGTCGGCATTTTTCTTAATTCATTTTCTGATACCATAACAGAATACCACAGACTTAGTAATTTATAAAGAACAGAAATTTGTTTCTCACAGTTCTGGAGGCTGTGAAGTCCAAGATAAAGGCACCAGCAGGTTTAGGTTTAGTTGTCTGGCAAGGCTGACAAAAAAAAAAAAAAAAAGGCAGAATGCTGTGTCCTCAATGGCAGAAGAGATGAAGAGCAAGCTAGCTGAATGCTATGTGAATCCTCTTTTAAAAGCACTTTAATTCTATATAGAGGGAGAAGCCCTCATGACCTAATTCTTCTTAAATGCCCTTACCTCCTAATACTATCACATTGGCAACACCTGAATATTGGAGGGGACACAATTAAACTGTAGCAGCATTCTTGGACTGTCGTGATAGTCCTACAGTCTCATCAATGTCCTAATCTCCTCCTGTCTTTCTGTTTTTACTGTCCTTAGTGCAAGCCTGCTGTCCTCAATCAAGGTTACCTCATGACTGCAAAATGGCTGCTGCAGCACCAGTCATTAAATCCATAGTTCAGGCAGAGGAGGAAGGAAGGCTGACAAGTGTCCTGCCAGCCGAGTCAGTCCCCCTTTTATGGAGCATTTCCAGAAGACCTATACAATAATTTCTTCCTTCATTCCGTTGGCCAGAAGTCAGTCATATGACTACTCTTATCTGGAAGGGAGGCTAATAAATCTAATTTTTCCACTCCCAACAAAGTCAGAACCCTGAGTAAGTAGAAAGAAGAATAAATTTTGGATAGGCAACCAGCAGTGTCTGCCACAGCCCCCAGCTCAGCTCTGGACCTATCTTTGTATAGCCAAAGGCTCATTTTTCTATTAAAACAAAGAGGCCATCATACTGGGGAGGGAGCTTGAGGAGAAGAAATGGCTGAATCTTTCATCGCTGCTTTCACTAACAGTCTCTGAAAGCAGAAGGGGCAGCAAAGAGATCTATTTTCCCACTGATAGGAAATTTACCACCCTCCTCAGAAGGCAGAAGCGGTTACAGTTGCCTTTTATTTTCCTGTTACTACGTTGTTGTGGGAATCAAAAGACAGATATGAGAAAGCATGTTATAAACTATAAAATGCTATTCGATGGCAGAAATGTCATTTATCATGAGTGTTGTCATGTCTCCTAAAGCTGCCTGCTCAGTTGAGAGAAAGTAATTTCTGAGAAAGAGCAAGAGTGAGAACCAAAGAGAAAAAGAGAGAGAAGGAGGAGAGGGAGACAGACAGACAGAAAAGAAATAGAATGAGAAGAAAAGGGGGGGGTGGAGAGAAGGAAGGTGTAGGGAGGAAGGGAGCAAGAGAAAGAAAAGAGGGGAGAAAGGAGAGTAGAGGCCCTTTTTCAATCAAAGACAGTGTAGAAATATATGGACATAATTGAATCCCGTGACTGACCACAAGCATACATACACCTCTCTGGTAGACAGCATCAGGTATCTCTGATCATTAAAAATATCTTCCTCATTTTTAAAGCAATAAATGTATAACTGACATACTATAAACTGCGCATATTTAAAGTGTGCATAATTTGAGACATTTTAACATAACTGTACACCGTGAAACCATCAGTTTAATCAATAAATATAATGAACATATCTGTCACCCCCAGCAGCTTCCTCATGCCCCTTTATAACGCTTCCCTCCTGCCCCTTGCTGGCCCTGCCCTCCCCCCGAGGCAACCACTCTAGATTAGTTTGCATTTTCTAGAATTTTATACAAATGGAATATCAAATTCCATATATAATGTATGTACTCTTTTTTTTTCTTGGCCTGGCTTCTTTCATTCAGCAGAGTCATTTGAAGAGAAAATGACAGAGCAGTATAATTAATGATATAACATAGATCTGGCAGAATTAGAACAGTTGCCATTCAGGCATGTTTGCTTTAGCTTTCCTCCTCTTTTTCTTTAGTAAAAAGAAGTTTAAAAATATTTGTGCACTTTAGTGAATAATTATAAAGCGAACCCCAGTGTAACTACCACCCAGGTCAGGAAATAGAGCCTTGCAGGCACCCCATCACCTCCTCATGTCCACTCCGTGGTAATTGCCCCTTCTGTCCTCTCCACAGGGCATCACCATCCTCACCTTAGTGAGAATCATATTCTTGCTTTTCTTTTTGGTTTTACGACTTATGTATGCATCTGAGTCTGATAGAATTGAGTTACCAGTTTGTGAATTATATGAATGAACTCTTCTTTGTGACTTGCATTTCTAACAGTAAGCCCTAGTTTATCTCAGTCCCTGTAAGTATAAAGTGTGGTTAGTGGATGGAGGTACCACGGGGCCTCTACTTATCACTCCTGAATCCTGACACCTGCAAGGCAACTCTTTGGTTCAAGGTTTCGATATTAAATCTTTAATATCGAAACCTAGATGTGATGTGGTATATTAGATTGGAACCTGGAACGGAATAAGGGCATTAATGGAAAATCTGGCAAAACATGAATGAAGTCTGTAGTTTTGTTCATAGTAGCATACCAATATTGATTTTGACAAATGCACTACCGTTATGTAAGACGTTAACATCAGGGGAAACTGAGTGAGGGGTATACAAGAAATCTCTGTGCTATGTTTGTAACTTTTCTGCAAATCTAAAATTATTCCAAAATAAAACATTCTAAAAATATTCTTCTAAAATAAGTGAGTTGTACGCTCATGATATGTA
Organism: Cynocephalus volans; assembly: GCF_027409185.1. Taxonomy (NCBI): domain Eukaryota; kingdom Metazoa; phylum Chordata; class Mammalia; order Dermoptera; family Cynocephalidae; genus Cynocephalus; species Cynocephalus volans. The sequence continues at coordinate 36,994,566 of NC_084476.1, read as the reverse complement.
TACTTATCCGTAGGTTACTTCACTTAAGCAAAACATTTTTAAAAATGTAAAACATGCACACACGCAAACCAAAACCCCTTTAAGTAAGAACACCACTGAGAGGACAAAGCCTTCCCTAGCTGCAACCCACCAGCCTTTGAGGGCGCGAAAGGGGAGTGTGGGAAGAGTGAACACTCAAGTGGAGCTGGTCCATTTTCATTTGACATTGTCCCACAGTTCACTGATGCTCTTCTTACTTTTAAAAGTTTTTTTTTCCTCTCTCTCTCTTTCATTTTGGATAGATTCTATTGCTATGCCTTCAACTTCACTAAGCTTTTTTTTCTGCACCGTCTAATCTATTGTTAATCCAATTACTGTATTTTTCATCTTGGATTTTGAAGTTTCCATTTCTAGAAGTATGATTTTGGTCTTTTGCATATGTTCCATGTTTCTACATAACTTTTCCAACATTTGGAGTACAATTAAAATAACTAACATTCTTCTCTGCTGATTCTAACATTGGTGTTAGTTTTGAGTTGGTTTTGATTGAATGATTTGTCCCATTATGGGTCACATTTTCCTGCCTTTTTGGCCTGGTAATCTTTGATTGTATATTGGATATTGAGAATTTTACCTTGTTGGGTGTTAGATATTTTGTATTTTCATAAATTTTGAGTTTTGTTCTGGGATGCAGTTAAGTACGTAGAAACAGTGATTCCTTCAGGTCTCACTTTCATGATTTGCTAGACATGTCTAGAGCAGTGCAGTCTAGGGCTAGTTGTTCCTCACAGCTGAGGCAAGACATTCCTAAGTACTTTACCCTGTGCCCTTTGAGTTATAGTTTTTCCAGTCTGGCTGGTGCTCCAGGCACTGTTCCCAGCCCTGTGTGAGCACTAGGCTCTGTTCCTTCTTACCCTTTCAGGTGGTTCTTTCCTCCACCACAGGTAGTTTCCTCACATGCATGCATTGCTGATGAGTGCACAGGGGGATCCTATGCAGACTCCTGAGTCTCTCTGTCTGGAACTCTCCTCTCTGGTGCTCTGTACCATAAACTCTGGCAACCTTGGTTCCCTTGGACTCTCAGATCCATCTCTCTCTTCAACTCAGGGAGTCTGCCATGCTGTGCCTCAGTTCCCTTCATGTGCCATAGCCTGAAAACTCTCATAAGGCAGTGAGTTGGGGCAACTGCAGGGTCCACTTTGTCTGTTTCCTGTCTCTCAGGGATTGCTGTCTGCTGATGGGTGATGTCCAGTGTCTTGAAAACCATTGTTTTATGTATTTTTGTTGTTGTTTCATTCTTTCTTTTCTGGTCATTTCAGAATAGAAGGTAGATCAGTTCCTATTGCTCCATCTTGGTTGGAAGCAGAAGTCCCACATTCTTTTTTTTTTGTTTCCCATATTTAAATGAGATGTGCCTTCTTGGTTTGTTTATGGAGGTTTCTATGGTGAGGACAAAGATGAACAGTATAGCTTACCCAGTTCCAAAGCTCAAGGGCTCCCTCCTCTATTGTTACCATGAAAAACTCAGAATATGGCCTCCGGGTAGCCTCTTCTCTGTCTCTCAGAGCTAAGCTTTCTGCCTCCATTCTGTTTCCTAGACCTCTTACAGGCTTTACCTTCCCCAGAGGACAGGGAGCAAGTCTTTTAGCACAGAGAAAGCAATAGATCATGTTTAAGGGGAAGCCCATTCATGGAATAGCAGGGCAGATGCAGAGGCTGGGTGGAGGCAGAGGCCACTGCCAGGCAGGTGAGGATGCACAGCTGGGGTAGGACACAGGGCCATGAATATGAAGAGTCTGTGCCGTGGATCGAATGTCCCCGCAGAACTCACTGATGCTAGATCCCCACTGTAACTGTTGAGAGTGGGAAATCCTATTATGGTAATTGACAGGTGGGGCCTTGAAGAGGATTGTGAATGGATTGATCCGTTCATGGAGTAATGGGCATGGTTCTGATGGCTTTAAAAGGAGGCAAGTGAGAAGCTTAGTTCTCTCTTGCTCAGCCATCTGCCGTGTCACCCTGAATTTCTGTGAAGAGTCACCACCAACAAGAAGACCCCTACCAGATTTGTTCCCTGGATTGTGGACTTCCCAGCCTTCAAAACTGTAAGGAATAAATTTTATTTCTTTATAAATTACCTAGTTTCAGGTATTCTTTTGTAAGCAACAGAAACTGACTAATACAGTCTGTGAGCTTTATTTAAGGAAAAGTTCACTCATTCACATACACAATGTCCAGTGCAAGGGCAGGTACAGAATGTAAGTTTGCCAAAATAAAGAAGACAGCTGTGTACAGGAAAAGGCCCACACATATATGTAAGATATTGAACATTTGAGAAGTGCTTGGTGTCTGCAACACATATGTAGCAGAGATGGCTGGCTGCTCACTGAAGAGAAGTGTTTCCTTCCACAGGGTCCCCAGAACTGTCACTGGGGAGAGGCTGCCTACTCAGAGACTATGTTCCCAGTTCCCTTTATAGACAGGCATGTGACTTACAGCCAGGCTATGGAATGTGAGTGCCAGTCTTGCACACCTCCCTCTTGGCCACGTCCATATTCTACTCCCCTTCCAGTGGCTTGATTGGAGATAACCCCCAGGGCAATTCTTTAAGTCAACTGGTGATGGTGGCAGAGCCTGCATTATCTTGGGGCCAGCTTTGCCTAACTAGGGCATGAACAATTTTGCTATCATCATGCTGAAACTACATCAAGTTAAGAGCATTCTCAGTAATTCTGTGACTTAATCATTTGGCAAATTGATATTTCTGGCAAATTGACTTTGATAATCTAATTTTCAGCCAATCCTTCTTTAAGGACATACATATTTTTTTTTTTTTACCTGGCTTGCTTCCTTTGGGAAGACCAAGTGGTGCTTCGTGTAGAATAGCACACCAATTTGAGCTAAGAGGCAGCTGATTTTACTCATTTATTTATTTGGTAGATTTTTTTACCCCGAGGTTAGGTGGAGAAAGACTTGCCTTTGTTTTCCTCCTTCCATCCACAGATGGCACAGTCCCATGCAAAACTCCCCTTCTTCATAAAAGGAAGAAAACCTGGGTCCTGAGAGGCAAGCAGAAGTATTAATGTATGAGTCAGGGTTCTCCAGAGAGACAAAACCCATAGGAGATATATATATAGATGTATGAAAGGGGCTTTATTAGGGGAATTGGCTCACGCAATTATGGAGGCTGAGAAGTCTGCAAGCTAAACACCCTGGGATGCCAATAGCCTGAGGACTTAGACCCGGGGAAGCTGATGGTGTAACTCTCAGTCTGAGGCTGGAGGCCTGAGAACCCCGGGGGCACTGGTGTGAGTCCTGGAGTCCAAAGGCTGGAGAGCCAGGAGTTCTCTTATTCAGGCACAGTGTATCCCAGCTCCAGCAGATAGAGTGACACATTTGCCTTTTCTCTGTTTTTGTCCTCTCTGGGCCCCCAGCTGATTGAATGGGCCCTGCCCACATTGAGGGCAGGTCTTTCCCACCTAGTCCACCCAGGCTCACATGCTAATCTTCTCTGGAAACATCCTCACGGACACACCCCAAAATAGTTCTTACCAGTTTTCTAAGTATTCCTTAATCCAGTCAAGTTGACATCTAAAATTAACCATCACAGTTAAGAAACCAAGGGAGCCGGAGAGAGGGAGAGAAGGGAGACCACAGAGGAGATATTCACTTAAAGTTAGCAAAGCTAGACTAAGTGCAGACCAGTAAGACTCAAGTGAGAAGTAAACATTTTTCTCATCCTCTGGATCATGTGTGTGCATGCTTGCTTGTCTAATTATTAAAATGTGTCTGGTAATTTGTGTACCCTCCTGCCCCCCCCCTTTTTTAAGGCAAGTCAAGTGAAGCAATGGGAGTGTTGAAGTGGCAAAGAAATCTGTAACTGGTTATGATCAATTAGTTGTAAACAGCACTGCACTTGGACCAGCCCCTCCTGCCCTTCTTAATGTGAGGGTCATATCAATGGAGTTATAGGTCTAACTCCTTCATTTTATAGATGGGCACACTGAGACCCATGTAGAGACATGGGGCTGCCCAAGGTCACCTGTTCAGCAGTCACAGAACTGGGATTCCCCATATTTACTTGATTCAAAGATGTCACCGAGGCCCCTCCTGCTCTTCATGCCTGGATGCACATTTGAGCAGCTGACTTGCCTCCCTGCAGTTGGTGAAAACCACAGGGGGGGAAGCCTGCAGGGAAGCAAGTCCCCCATTGTCTTTGAGGCCCACCCAAACATGCACAGTGCAGGGAGAATAACTGGACAGAGAGGAGCTTCATGCCCAAGGCCCCACCAACGCGTCTGCTTCTGGTTTCATTCTTTCTCTTTTTCTCTCAGCAGAATCAAAGTTTCCAGGGGAATCCCTCTTGCCTTCAGTGGATGGCCCCATGAGGCAAGTGGCTTGAGTCACTCTCACCACAGCACTGGGTTGGTGACCACAAGGCTGGGGACCTGGGGCTGTCTGGAAGGTAGTTTCCCTTTTCCTGTCTGTCTAGAGGTGGTGTGACCCATCTCCTTGGTCCCACCCACCCTCCCCATTTTCCTCCCAGCTTGACTGTTCAAAGCCACAGCTGTGACCATGTCATTCCCCCAGAGCCTACAGAGTGGTGTCCAAACTCCCTAGCAGAGCACTCAGGGAACTTCTCCAGCCTTTTGTGGCCACCCTTGCCTCCGTGTGCCTTACACAATGGGATGCCTTCGTACCTCTGTGCTTTTGCACAAGCTGTTTCTTCTGTCTAGATTTTTCTCCCCTACCTGAACTGCTTGGAACACTCCCTCCTCATTCTTTTTTTTTTTAAAAAAATTATTTTTTGGGGGGGCTGGTTAGTTAGCTCAGTTGGTTAGAACACAGTGTTATAATACCTAGGTCAAGGTTTTGGGTTTGGCCAGCTGCCTAAATGAAACAAAACATAATAAAAATTATTTGTTTAAAAAAATTGTGGTAAGATATACATAACATAATATTTAACATTTTAATTAATTTTTAGTTTGCAGTTCAGTGGCATTAAGTTCATGTTGTTTTGCAGCCATCACCATCATCCATCCACAGAATTTTTCTTATATTTCAAAACTAAAATTCTGAACCCGCTAAACAATAACCCCCATATCCCCATCTCTTCAGCCCCTGGCAATTACCATTTTACTTTCTGCCTCTATAAATTTGACTACCTCAAGCATCTAATAGAGTGGAATCACACAGTATTTGTCTCTTTGTGACTGACTAATTTCAATTAGGATAATGTCTTCATGGTTCATCCATGTTGTAGCATGTGTCACAATTTCCTTTTTTAAAGGCTGAATAATACTCCATTGTATGTATATACCACATTTTGTTTATCCATTCGTCCATTGATAGACATTTGGGTTGATTTCACCTTTTGGCTATTGTGACTCAACTTGTCACCTGACATACGGTCTACCTAGGAGAATGTGCCATATGCACTTGAGAAGAAAGTGTATGCTGTTGTTGAGTAGAGTGTTCTGTGCATGTCTGTTAGATCTAGTTGTTTTATTGTGTTGTTCAAGTCTTCTGTCTCCTGCCTAATCTTATGTCTGGTTGTTCTATCCATTATTAAGAGTGGGGTATTGAAGTCTCCAACTGTTATTGTGGAACTGTCTATTTCTCCCTTAAATTTAGTCAGTTTTTGCTTCATATATTTTGATGATTTGTTATTAGGTACATGAATGTTCTTCCTCATTCTTAAAGACTATTCAAATGTCATTTCTCCTAGTGCCCTTCGCCTCACTCCAGCCCAGGCACAGTATCTTCTGGGCTTTCACTGTAACTTGTACACACCTCTGTGTACCACATTCTGCTTTAGTGAAGAATTTACTGGCTGTCTTCCCAGTTTGTCTCAGAAGACACAGAATTTTGTCGTACTTATTCTCACATCTTTAGAATCTGGGACAGTTTCTGGCTCATAGTAAGTGCCCAGTGAATATTGGTCGAATGGACATTTGTTATGGGATACAAATGTTGTGTCACCCCTGTTCTTTCTGGGATAAAAATAACTATAGTGAGAAATCCTCAACACATTCTTGCTTTTTATAAAAGTTCCTTATGGCCTCCAAGGTACTTGCTCTCCTTCCTCCTCTGATCTTTGCCACAACGCTATGAAGAGGTAGGGCAGGATTTACAGCTCCATTTTACAGATAAGAAAACCGAGATTCAGAGAGAGGCTGAGTGTCTTGCTAAAGACCAAGATGGTAACAGGCAGAGCTGGGACTCTGGCCAAGGTTAATCTGGCTCCTGAGCAAGGCTCTTTTTTTCTGTCCTCACTGTCATTGTAAGCTCTGTTCTCTGTGGCTGCCCTGGATGACACCACAACCTCTGTCTAGAGGGTAAGGCTGAGACTAGGACATGTGAATTCTCCTCTTTTTTTTTTTTTTTAAGAGAATTTCAGGTTTGCCTTTGGATGTGCCATAAGAAGTTTCAAGTGGGTCTGTGAGATGCATGTCACTACATCCATTTTAGAGATGATGGATATTGAGTCACTTGTTCAATATGGTGCACACAGGAGCTGGGGCTCCAGTGTGTGCCTCTTGACTCTAACTATGTCATGCTTGCCATTTGGTCTGAAGCATCCTGGCTGTCTTGAAATACTTCTGCCCATCAAGGAGTTTTTCCTTATTTTGAATTAAAATCTGCCCCTTATGACCACTCCTCCCCCTCCTACCTCTGTCCTCTGGAGCCCCACAGAATGAATCTGCTCTCCGCTCCTGACAACCTCCCAGGGCTGTTGGTGACATTGGCTGCATTCCCCTGAGTTTCTTCTTCCTCACCTGAATGACCCCAGCACCTTCAACCTTCTCAACTGCCTTTCCAGAGGCATGGAGTCCAGACCTCTCCATATGGGGCCACCTCCCTCAGGCATGCTCCCATCTGTCCATCAGCTGGAGCTGAGTGGCAGGGAGGGCATGCATCCACAAAGGCATTGCACGCTGGTAGGAGGAAGACTGGGGAGGGCTCTAATGCAGCTTCCTCAAATGGATGGTGTAAAGAAAGTAGAAAAAGTTTAGTCAGGCGCTCTCACCTCATATCTGTTACAAATGGGCAAGATTCAGCACATTCACTAGAAACAAGTTATAAAAGTAGTATAACTGCGCATGTGTACCCATTTACTGATTCAGCATGATTGTTGTAATTATGTCATGCTTGGCTTGTGGCTGCTATTGTGTACTAAGAGTATAAAGGTAACTGCTCTGAACTTCTGGTCAGTGGAGCATGGAGAGAACGGCAGAACACGGAGGGTTGACAGAGCTCATGTCTGAGGATAAAGCATGTCTGTGAAGTTCACTTCTGAAGAATAAAGTATGTCTATCTTGTATAAAGCTGAGAGAATCTTCTTTCAGTTACCGGACTCATGGCCTGCACAGGAAGGGGTAGAAGGATCTGAGAGTCAGCACTACAGACGGGCAGCTGGTTTGGGGGCAGAGAGGAGGAGGAGGAGACAAAGCCCTAATGTCTGAGATGGGACAAAAAGAGGGGCTGAGTTACTGTGGGCCTGCTTCTTCCTAGCACGTGCTCACCAGGAGGCAGCGGTTCAGACCAGCCTCCTGGCTCTGCACTGATCGCAGAGTGAGCCATGTGGGGAGTTGGGGAGTTGGGGTGTTGGACATTTCCAGGCTGTTCTACTTCAGTGGTGGGAGAGGGGTTTCAGATGGTGTTTTGCAGGGAGTGCATATTCTGGTACTTGAGACCTTGGTTACTGGAATTCTGCTTACAGCTCCCTTGCCTCCTGTTTCAGGTGTCCTCTAGAGAAGGCTGGCATTGCCGGTGGATGGTTGGCTTTGACAGAGCAGGGGGAAAACGAGTACAAGGAATGGCTAGCGAGGGTCCCATAAGGGCCTTCTTGTGTATTTTCATGTAAAATAATAATGATTTCACTGATACGAGGGGTCTTCAAAAAGTTCATGGAAAGATTCGTATTACCTTTTTTTTCCTACCTTGTATCTATCAACTTTGTATTATCTTTTATTGTACTTTTCTATGATCATTTTGAAGTACCCTCGTAGAACTGTTAAAAGTATTAAAGAAGGTAACGCCTAAGTGCTTTGTGCAGTGCCTGCTTCTGTAAAGGGCACTGCTCTTATTATTCACCCTGCAAGGGCACCTGGTGGCTCCTAGAGCTGTTCTCCTCGGGACGCTGTGGGGGTCGGAGCGAGGTTTGTCACTCCATGCTCTGAAACCTTTTGTGGGAGGAGAACAGCACTGGACAGCAGGGCTGGATTCCAGTCCTGGCTCTAAGTTGCTATGTGACCTAGGGCAAGCTCCTTCCCCTCTCTGGGCCTTTGATTTCCCTTCTGAACCATCAAGAATAAGGGATAGAAGATCTTTGAGGTCCTTTGGCCCACAGAAGCTGGGGATCTGGGACACATCCTTGCCTTTTTCTGGGGAAGGGCATCTCCTGTGTGCTGGTCTGGTCTGCTGGTTTTCTAGACAGGCCTCACCAGCCAGGCATGTGTTGGAGACAGGTCTGGAACTGGGGGTTCTGAGGCTAAGACTGTCTGTTCCCTCTTACACGAGGGCAGGAGCTGGGACCACTGCCACCCTGCTGTGTGCCCTGAAGACACCCTCAGGAAGGGGATGCTGCCTGGATTATTCTCAGATTCTCTCCCTGCCTGCCCCGGGCAGCCTGACCCACGTCCTCAAGTCACGGGTAGAGTTCAGCATGTCCTTCTGTGACATGTGGTGAGAGGGCAGTTAAACCCCAGCTCTCCTGGAGGGCGGGTGATACTCACAGACCAGCCAGGCCTAACAGCCTTGTCTGCCAGCCCTGAGCCAGCTGCTCCCTGAACCACCACTACTCAGAAGTCACGCCGCAGAGGATGGCATCAGGTGGGGGAAAAGGGTCCTATTACCAGCCCAGACAGTGAGTGTGTCCCTGGCTCTGGGACCAAGGAGAGGAATGCAATATCAGTCTGGCAACAACCAGCCTAAGAGAACAGCTGACTCTGCAGGAAAGCTGAGATGAAGCCCAAGTTCAGAGCTGGCCATTAGTCTCAGGACAGGGATTGCTGACGGTCTGACCCAGTGCCAAGGAGAGAGCTGGCCCCGACCTCTGAGGGCTCAATGTGAAGCTATTTAGAGAACACATTTTGGGGTGTCATTACTTAAAATTTTAGGGCGCTGTTCCTTCAGTCTTTATTGCAGATGTTGCTCTGAGGGGTATATGACTTGTTATCTGCTGGATTACATGTTCTCCCTTTTTCACTGCAGCCCCCCAGCCTCACCATGTGCTAAGGTGAGCCCACTCTCCCATTTTCTAAAAGGAAAATAGCCTTCATTCTGGATTTCAGGAAATGAAAAACTAGACTTTTTAGGGTTAGTTGGAAGAGGTTTAGACTGACCAAGGAGACTGTGTTTCTTGGTTCAGCTCTATGGTGGGGGGAGAGGGGGTCTTGAGCAATTCTCTTCCCCCTCCAGGCCTCAGTTTCCCTCAGAAGCATGAGGTATTTGGGTCAGGCGATCTCAAAACTTCCTTCCAGCTTTGACTCAAAGTCTCTAATTTCCCTTTGGAAATTTAACTTTTTTTCCTCCCGTGTGTCTCACAAATGGATGAAATGGGAACAACTGAGAAGTGAAACAAATTTGCAATAGACCAGCTCAGAGGTACAATGACACCCCTAACCTCTAATGCAGAAAACTGTTAGAAAAATGCAGCTCCCCCATTTGTTAAAAAAAAAAAAAAAGGGTACTTAATGTTCATCTCTCCCCTGAGGTGGAGGATTGTACGAGTGGTCATAAGCATGCACACTGCATGTGCATGTACACACATGCCCGGGAGGAGGGCTGGGTAAGCAGGAGCTTTTGCAAGGTACTTGTCCCTGAATGAAAGCCAGGCAGAAAAGTGTCCTTGGCACCAGGCTTGCTGGGATTACCTTCATGGTAGAGCCATGATTTATTTCCCACAGACCTCGGGATTGTATGACAGGATTCCAGAAGCTTCATGTGAGCAGTGAGTACCCAGGGGCTGCCTGCCAGTAAGGCGACCTCTCCATGTCTGTCACCACCACCTGCTGATTGGGAACTGGCTGCGGCCCGGGGCCCTCAAAGCACCCCGGTCATGTGAGAGACTTGGCAAGCACTGGGGCTCACTGATTCTGGCATGTGGGTGGGAACCTCTACATGGAGTGTCGGTATGGCTTGGCTGTGGCAGTGAGCTCACCTGCGTGTGCCAGCAGCCCTCCTGGCTGTCCCATTGCCCTGCAGTGGCTGACAGAGGTCCCCACAGCCACATGGCTCACCCGTGCTGCTGATAGCCCAGCCCTTAGGTTGCTTCTGGAGGAACCCTACATTGAGCGGTGAGCAGGACAGGAGGAAGAGCTTCCCGGGGGCAGTTGGTCGGTGTGGAGATCTAAACTCTCGACCTTTATTTCATCAACACCATGCTCCGACCAACTTACCTAACCGGCCAGCCCTGAGTCATAGAAAATTTAAATACTACAAAGTAGACCAGTTTGCCTGGAATAGATCAAAGATTTCTACCTGCCTGACCACAGACCTGTGATGACTCATGAATGTTCATCATTCCACAGCAAAGAGAGAAAAATAAAGCCAGTAGAATGAATCTCATAAAACTAATGTGACTTGGGGAACAGTTCTTTATTTTTGGATGATATCCTTGCTACTTTTAAATATTAAGATTTTTTTTTCTCTTGTAAAATGATGTTGATATTAGATGGTAGTTGGTTTTCAAAATGTACCTACCTGAAAACCCTTATGTTCTTTCTCTGTCATTAAAAAACTTATTTTTACAAATCCATGAATTCCAAAAATATAGGAATCACTGCTCTCTCAGAGGACTCATGGATGGAGGGTGATGGGAGAAGGGGCAGAAGAAAGGCAAGCTAGATGGTGGAAACCTTGATCTGTAAGTTCCATGAGAGCAGAGGACCGTGTCTATTTTGCTAACACGGTATCTCTAGCACCTAGCACATGGGTCAGTAAACTTTTTCTGTAAATGAATTAGTGTGGCTGTGTTCCAATAAAACTTTATTTAGAAAAACAGATGGTGGGCCTGATTTGCCTAGAGGTTGTAGTAGACTGACCCCAATCTAGCACAATGCCTGACACCTAGCAGGTGTTCCATAAGCATATGAATTGATATGAATTGTTTCTAGTGGACGTAGAGAAGACATTGGAGGGATCTGAGGTAGGATTTGAGAAAGATCACTGTGATGGGCTATGTAAGATGGATGGTAGCATGGGGCAGAGCCAGGGAACTTGGGGAGGAGTCGTTACAACAACCCTGGACTGGTAGCAAGAGCTCAGCCTGGAGCAGCGCAGGTGGGAAGGAGCGGAGATGTGGGAGTGGCCAAGCCAATGTGATGGGGATATAGTTAAAGGGAGAAGAAGCTGTGAATGGCTGGAATAAAGAGACCAATTCCTCAGGCTCTGCTTTTCCTGCCCCAAACCATGCTTCTAGAACCAAGAGCCCTATTCTGTTTGAAAATGCCTGGCTTTTCCAAACCAGAATCTTGGCTTTCAAAACTGCTTTTGCTATGAATTTCAAAACACTTTGAATTTGATTCTTGGCTTTCTCTTTACATTTCAGCGATGCCAACTTTGCTTGGAGGCAACAAGTCCTGAATGTCTAGCCTCTGATTTTGTTTTAATGGGAAAAAGGTTGTGTGTTTGGGGAAAAAAAATGACAATGAAATATACTTGTTAGCTTTTCAAAATATTTTGCTGCTGTACTTAGTACTAATAGGAGGCAGGGAAGCCTGGAGAGGGAGCTGCCCTTGGTGAAGGCACGGTGCGTTGGACATCTGTAGGGATGGGGCATGTTCAGTTGGGATGTCTGGTGGTGCTCAGAACTGCCACCCAGTTCATTCAAGCAATGAGTCTGGCTGGAGGGTCTCTGGAGTGAGCTGGGAGAGTTGGGAACTCTCTAACAGTGAGAAGAGTCAGACAAGCTGAGGTTTAAGCTTTGAAAAATGCCCATGTTGATGGGGCAGAAGACAGAGGTCAAGGCAGTAGACAGGCCCCAGCAATTGGCATCAAGCTTGGGGAATGTCACCAAAATTAAGGAAAGAGAAACTCTCAGGGGAAGGGCTTGGTTAGAAGCATCAAATCCTGTGGTTTCTTCCTTTGGTTCACTCATTCCTTCACCAAACATTAAGAACTCCCTTCTCTGTGTTTGGCCCTATTTCAGGAAATGGAGATATAAAACCAAACGCGGCTTCTGCTCTTAGAAACACTTCCTCTAGTGGGGGAAAGATGTGCGAACACAACCGGGGTTCATTTTAAGCCCTCCCACAGAGGTCTGGTTTAAGTATGCATCCTAAGTCTCCCTTCCTAAAGAGAAAGCGAAAGGGAGATGGGCTTCTGTGGCCCACAGAAGTGCTCACAGATGGGGGGGGGGGTTGGAGGAATCGAGTTCCCTGCCATCAAGGGTGTGCCAGGGCTGCTGGATGGGAATACTAAAAAGGGGAGGTCAGCCTCAGTTACAGCCTTTCTTCCAACCCTGAGACTAGAAAAGGAACATTCTGATTCCACTGCTCTTTCTCTGTTTCTCTAGGTAGGCTCGGGCAGCGTGAGTATGAATTCTGCTTGAGGGATGTGGAAAGGCACTAGGAATAGCACTGTGTGGTGAGAGGGACACTGAGGCCAGCAGGCAGAGCCTTGTGTTCTGGTAGCAGCTCTGTCGTCGACTCACTGTGAGACCCTGGACAAATCCTTCCCCTCTCTGGGCCTTAATGTCCCTTTCTGTACCATGGGGAGAGGGGGGATGGCAGGCTCGGTGTTCTCTGTGGTCTATTTCAGTGCTTTTCACATTGACTCTGAGGAAGAGCCATCTTTTCGGTTACAGTTTTATTGAGATATAACTCACATACCACACAACTCACCCATTTAAAGTGTACAATTCAATGGTTTCTAGTATGTTCACGGAGTTGTGCAACCATCACCATAATCAATTTTAGAACATTTTCATCATCTCCAAAAGAAATTCTATACCCTTTAGCCATCAACTCCCAATCCCCCTCTCCCCCCAGCCCTAGGCTACTTTCTATCTATATAGATTTGCCTATTCTAGACCTTTCACATAAATGGAATCATGCCATATGTGTTTTTCTTGCCTGGCTTCTTTTATTTAGCGCATGTTTCCAGGGTTTATCCATGTTGTAGCGTGTATCAGTTCTTCACTTTTATTGCCAAATGCTGAATAATATTTTGTTGTATAGATATACCACATTTCATTTATCCATTCATCTGTTGATGGACAGTTCGGTTTTCTCCCTTTTTTGGCTATGATGAGTAATTCTGCGATGAGCAATTCAAATTTTCATGTGCAGATGTGTTTTCAATTCTAGGAGTGGAACTGCTGGATGATAATTACTTCTCTGATCTTTCATCCTGCACACCCCTTCACACTCCCTATGCTCCAGCCACAGGGGGGCACGATCTATCGCTACCCCCACCTCCAGTGCCCCAGACCATGCTTTCAGGACTCCATACTTTTGCCCACACTGCTGTTTCTTCTGAGAAGCTCTTCTCCTACATCACTTTGTGTCCAAATCTTACATGTTACCAAAGGCCCAGCTCAACTGTAACTTCTTCCACAAAACCTTTCTCCAGTGCTGCCTCTTGCGGAATCTGTAAAACCCCATGTGCCCAATTTATAACTAGGTCATTTCTGCCATGGCTTGCAGTTACTTTGTGCCAAGGGCTTGTTGCCCCTCCTAAGACAATACCCCTCCTGGCTTCATCTGGGCTGCTTTTTGAGTTTACTTTTAAATTCCCAGTGCTTTGCACACAGCAGACCTTGCATAAATGTTTGAATAGCAAGCATTTGATATGCTGTTATTTAAGTATTTTAAGATGCTACCTCTACACCCTATATGGCTATCAGGATTGTGACAGCTCTTTGCATCTTCTCAAAATGAAAACACTTCCAGGCAGCACTTGGGGATAAGGCTGAGCTGCCTTCTGTTCTTCTGGCCCATTCCCCTCATCTCCAGTCTGACACAGGCATCTCAGCCTCTTCCTCACATTTCCAGTTAAAATCTAATGAATTACTCTGAAAAACAAGATTATGTGTTTTGGATCCTGACTTCTTTGAGCATTGCTCATGACTTTGAAATTTATAAACATTGACAGCTGTCTTCCAAGATGACCTACCAAATCATATTCCCCTAGAAAGCAGAGCTCAATGAGATGTCTAAAGCATCAGATAGTGCAATGGGCTAGATGACTTCCTGCCCTGTGCGGGGTAGGAGGAAGCTTTGACAAATGGTCATCTGGTCTTAGACTGAACATTTCCAATAGCAAGCAAATACCTTCCTCCCAAGCCCCCTTGAAGGGTAAGAAAGTTCTTTACATTGAACTAAAATCTTCCATCCTGTAGCTCTCAACCGTGGTGCCTGGCTCAGCCCCTGGGGACCTCAGACCACCCCACTTCCTTGTTCCAGCACAGTCTTCCAAGTTTTGAAAACAGGACTGTGGCTTCTGCATTTGTTCTTTTTTTTTTTTTTTTTTTTTTTTTAAATTTTATTTTGTCGATATACATTGTAGCTGATTAATGCTCCCCATCACCAAAACCTCCCTCCCTTCTCCCTCCCCCCTCCCCCCCAACCATGTCCTTTCTGTTTGTTTGTTGTATCAACTTCAAATAATTGTGGTTGTTATATCTTCTTCCCCCCCCTGCATTTGTTCTTAATCAGAGAGTGGAGCCCCAGTTCCTTCAGTAAGTTCTCTATAGTTAATAAAAAAAACAGTAAAAAAAAAAAAAGTAAAGAATCAATTATTAGTAAGTAATACTTTTGAGTAAGAAAAAGACCAGTAATGTTACAATAAACAAGTGACAGTATTAAAATCATAGTCTTTAATATCTAATTAGCAAGCATTTAGCATGTGCCAGGCATTGTGCCAAGCACCTAACGTGGACTAACTCTTTTCACTCTCATGACAACTGTATGAGGTAAGGACTGCTATCGTTCCCGACTGACATAAGGAAACTGAGACTTGGAAAGAATAAGTAATTCAACAAAACTCACGTAGTGGTTGGTAGAGGTGGGTTTTGAGTGCAAGCACGTCTTCTTCTTGAGTTCACGGGCTAACTTCTATGTGTGTAGCCTTACTAATGGGCCCTGCCGGGTGAATGTGACCCTTTCCAGAGGGCTGGTTGCAAGGTGGCTGGCCTTGCTCTTCCATGGTTCAGCAGAAGGAGCATGGGGCTGAGAGTCAGGAGAAATGGGTTCCAGTGTGGATGCTCCTAACTTGGGATTGAATCTGCTCGAGGTCCCCTCCTTGCCTGCATCTCAGTAACTTCACCTGTAAAACAAGCAGGCTGACCTAGGTGGTTTGTAGGTTGCTCCTGGCCTGTGATTTGAACATTCCAGCCTTCCCTGAATGCACCATACATTTTCATACCTTTGGGACTTTGAGCCTCTGGTCCCATTGGCTAGAAGTTTTCTCCATCTTCTACTTCTGGACCCATCTTTAGTAATAACTCATCTTTTAAGAGTTGGTTTGAATAGCACTTCCTCTATGTAGCCTTCCCTGAACCCCAGGTAAGGTCAGCCTTGCTCCTCTTTGTTTCCTAAACACTTGCAGATATCTCTGCTCTAGAGCCTGTGATTGTCTCCCAAGATGGTCTGTGAACTTCTCAAGGGCAGAGACTTGCTTGTTCATCTAGTGACCTTAACTTTTAGCATGGTGCTATGAGTTAAATACTTTTTGTCCCCCAAAAGTTCATGTATTGGAAACTTAATCTCCATTGCAACAGTATTAAGAGGGTGAGAAATCCTATTGTCATTGAAAAGTAGGGCCTTTAAGAGGTGATTAGACTGTGAGGACTGCGCCCTTGTGAATGGATTGATCTATTGATGATGTAATGGGTGGTCGTGGGAGTGGTAATGATGGCTTTTAAGGAGAGTGAGTGAGAAGTTTAGTTTAGGTTCACTCTTGCTCAGCCCATTCACCATGTGATACCCTGGCCACTGGGGACCCTGTAGAGAGTTTCCTCCAAGAAGAAGGCCCTCACCAGATGTGTTCCCTGGACTTTGGACTTCCCAGCCTCCAAAACTGTAAGCAATAAATTTTATTTCTTTGTAAATTACCCATTTTCAGGCATCTTGCTATAAGCAGCAGAAACAGACTAATCACATGGTGCTGACCAAGTGGGTCCTTGTCTTTTGAAGGTCTCAAGGACCTCTGGGTGGTTATGATGTCATTTCACCCTCTCATCTGCTAGATGGCGCTGCAGCCCATGGGAATGAAGCCTCTGGTCTACAGGTCCTGTCAACAGGGGCGCAAGCTTCAGATTAGTTGGCCAGCAGCCCTGGAAAAGTAGCAGTTTCCATTTTCTTCTCATCTACTCAGTTTTGATTGCTGGGATTGAACTATTTATTTTTCCCTTTTCTTGAGGTCTAGGGAGGTGGAGGCCTCTCCCTTCTTCCTTCCTCTGCTCCTTCATAGTGGGAGAATTTAGACCATTCCTTTCCTCTGTCTTTGGACTGTTCCAGGTTTATTGTCCAATGTATGATCTGCTGATTTTTGTCACATGTTACCCTCACCTATTCCTCTGAAAGAAGGAGAGGAAAGATACATTTCAGCACTTCGTGGCAATATTTCTGACCCAAATGAATTCTTGCCATTTCTGATCCCTTTACTGTGTGTGTGTCTGCTTTGTTTCCATTTTTCTAAATCTTCTTCTTTCCACTCTCTTTGGTCTCACACACCCTGTACTTCTGCTCCCTGGCAGAAGGAAGGCAGTATGGTGTAGTGGTCAAGGGCACTGGAGCCAGACTGCCTGGGCTTGAATCTACCTTTGCTACTTACTGGTTATATGACCTTGGGCAAATTTCATAAGTTTCTTGGTGACTTAGTTTCCTCGTTTGTAAAATAGCAATAACAATAGTACCAACCTAAAAGGTTGCTGTGGGAATTAGTAAGTCCATATTGCTTTACTATACAAGGGGCCAGTAAACACTCAGTGTTACAAAGTCCTTACTGTGGAACTTACAATTGGATTTCATTAATTATGTGTTCAACACACCTCTTATGTTATGCAGTCATTAATTGATGGCTTCTGTGGAATAGTTAATGATGTGGGAAAACATTCCTAATATAAACTGAAGTGACAGAAAGTAATCTGCAGAACCGGGCGTATGGAATGGGCACCTTGCTTACCCTTCTGGTTCTAACTTCCTTATCTCTAAAATTAAGATAATAATAGTGCCTAACTCATAGGATTGTCACAAGGTTTAAAAAGCACTTTTTAAAAATTTAAAGTATTTTATTAGTCCTGGGCCTGGGAATAAGGGCTCAATAAATGTTAGCTACTGTCATAAAACATATATCAGGAAAACAAGACTGAAAGGAAATACAGCAGAGTGTTAATGGTAGTTAATCTCAGGTGGTAAGATTACAAGAGTTTCAATTTTTAAAAAAAATAAAGTATGTATAAAGCAGCTAGTGCAGTGCTGGACCATAGTAGGTACTCAATAAAAAGTGCTAGTGTTATTCTATTTTTAAATTTTTCTCTCTCCCTCTAATTTTTTTTTTTTTAATTTTTTAATTTTTTGACCAGTGAGGGGATCACAACCCTCGGCACAGTGTGGTCTGCACCATGCTAAGCCAGTGAGCGCACCAGCCATCCATATATAGGATCCAAACCCGCGGCCCCGGCGCTACCAGCACCGCACTCTCCCGAGTGAGCCACGGGGCCAGCCCATCTCTCCCTCTAATTTTTAATAATGAGCATGTATTTTTAAAAGTAGGGGTGGTGATTGGCTCGGTTGGTTAGAGCACATCCTTATAACACCAAGGTCACAGGTTCGGATCCCCTTACCAGCCAGCTGCCAAAAAAAAATAAGTTATTTAATATAGCAATAATGTCAGTTCTCTGTATTTGTTAATTATCAACAAACCCTAACATAGCATGCACTCTAGGCCAGGTTTTATGCCAGTCGCTTAGGCTATATGGCAAGGAGGACTGACTGTAGACCTCTTCCCTTCAGCTGGGAGCCTAGTAGAACTAACTTAATTCTGTTTGCATCATCTTTTTAAGACTCTCCTAAATATTCCTTCCCTAGGGCCATTCCTAACTTTTTTTTTTAAATAACATGTTCCTTCTATGACTCAGTAGTTTTCTCTTTGCCATTTATTCCTCAGACTTTCCTTTTTCATAACAAATTCCATGACTATTTTAACTGCCTTCTTCTGATTTTATCCCACACCACACTCTCCTTTCTCATCCAAAACAAATAACAATTCATCTCTCCCCTGCAAAAGAAGTCAAGATTGTTGATAATAATCATTTCTATCTCTTTTAAGTTCAAATAAAAATTAAGCATATGAGTAATTTGGGTTTACAAACCAGAGAGGAAAGGATGACTAATTTGATGAAAGATATTGGGAAATTTGGCCAACTATTTTGGAAAAAAGAAATGAGACTTTTATGGCATACCACACAACAAAATAATTCCAGATGGATTAAAGAATCATAGCTAGGAAAACCTGAAGAAGACACTGGTGAATATCTCATCTCAGGGTGAGGAAAATATTTCTAAAGACTTATGATAAAACATACACAAAGGTATATGTACCTAAAACATAAATTCTCCTCTAAACAAATGAACTCCAAAACAAAATGGAAAATAAAAATATCTGTAAGATTTGTAAAAAAAGTAGATATCCTTAAGATAGAAAAAGTCTTTACAGATCAATGAGAAAACTTGAATAAGTCATTAGAAAAATGAGCCAAGATAAGCAAAGTTAAAAGATAAGTGACAGACCAGGAAAGTATTTTTGTAGCATGTAAAACAGATAAAACATTAATAAAACATTATATAAGCAGCTCCTCCAAAAAAGACAGCTCAAAAGAAAAACCAGCAGAGATGTGAACAGACAAGTCACAGAAGAAGAAATAAAAATGGCCAACAAAGATGTAAAAAGATGCTCAACCTCTCCAATGATCAGGGAAATGCAATTTTTTTTAAAGCCCCCTTTCCACTTAACAATCTGGAAAAAATAAAAAGTTAAAAATAATCAGAGTGATAGTGGGTATGAGGGATGCAGGAGCTCTCATATATTCTCATAGGTGAGAACATATAAACTGGTCAGGTCTTTTGGAGGGCAATTTGGCAGTAAATTAAAAAAATATTCATTCCCTTTGGCCCAGCAATTCTGCTTCAAGGAATATATCCTCAGAAGTACTCCTATATATGCACAGAGATGTGTGCACAAAGGTGCTAATTGTTTGTTACAGAGAAAAACTGAAGGAAAATATTCTAGAGAACACTAACAGAAGCGTACACAAATGTATTCATAAGAATTTTCACTGTGGCTTTGGAAGGACTTGGAAATATCTCAGATGTCCAATAAGAGAAGATTATTTAAATAAATTATGTGCACCTACTTAATAAAATACTAATCTGCTTGTAAAGTGAATGAGGTTGATTTACATGTACAGAAAGGGAGGGATGCTCATAATAATAAAAAAATAATAATGTCTGTAAACATTATTTTAAAAAGCAGCTTGCAGGACTTTAGGTGATGTCTGATGCATTTGTGTAAACAAAAATAAGACCCCTGCAATCAAGCTGGGCACCTCTGCTGGGTGGGTAGGGCCCCTGCCAGCAGGGGCTGAGCCTTGACTGCTGGAGACATTGGGAAAATCAGGGGAAAGCTCCTTCCTGAGCATTCTTTCTCTGTTTAGTCTCCTGGGTGGACTTGGGACTCCTTAGCTTTGTTAAGCTTGTTTAAGGTAGAACATGACCCTGTTATCAAATCCTGAAGGTTTATTCTTAGGAAAAGAATGGATGGCCACTACTTCTCCATGAACATAAAGAAGCACAGACCAGTAGAAGCTCCCAGACTTGTTTTGGCTCGGTAACAAGAAGTCTTTCCCAACAATTACAGTGGATCATAAACGGGCTAGGCAGGAAGACCCTCTGAATCAGAAGGAAGGGGAAAGTATGACTGAAGATGAGACCTTGAGATCTGTTTGAACTGCCCTGTCTCTCAAGGTCTTCTCCCTCATGTGAAGTTAACATCTGTTTTTTTGAGGCTCTAGCCTAGGTTCCTATTTCTGCCATTGGGGTCAGGCACCTCTCCCAGAGAACCCTTTAAAAATTCACAGAGAGTGTCCTGTTCTCTCTTGTCAGCCTCATAAGGTAGACTCCTCATGTCACTTGAGAGGATCACACAGAGGCCACAGTACCATTGTTAGAGAAGCCGATGACCCTAAACCCATGGTCCCTTAGACTCTATGACTCTAAGGCTTAGTGGTGGAGGGCTGTGTCCATCTTCATTAACCACCTGCTCCTGTGGTCTTCTTCTCTGTGTGTTGCATGAAGCGTTTCAGCAAATGTGAATAGAGAGGGGATCTCCAAATGAACAGGTTGTGGGAAAATGAGTCATAGTTCCCCAGAAGGAAAGAGAGAGATCTTCTTGGCTTCGTAGTGCTTGACTTTGAAGTAGGGTAATTCTCCTGAGTGAAGATCCAAAGGAAGACAGGTTTTTCTCCTCTGAGTTGTGTTGAGAATGGCTGTATATCTACATGAGGGTCTATAAACTGCCAGTGAACAGGGACTAAGAGACCAACAATGAGGGGTTTGGTTAGGAGTCAGATGGGGTGGCCAGGTGGGTGACGACCGAGGATCAGAGCAGCCTGCTTGCTTCATCATTGGCCTGATGGTGCTTCTTTGAAGAAAAAGAAGGCTGATTGATGATAGACAAATTGTTGATGTGTTATTTGCCATATGAATTTCCTTCAGTCACTTGGAAAATGAGGTTGGAGAATATTCTGGCAAAGGATACCAAAACCTGGTTTTACGGATTTTCTTTTTCTAAAATATTGAATTTCATTTCTCTGAATAAATACAACATTTCTTCAGGTATCATAACTTTTGTAGATGTTGGTTAAACAAAGGTACTTCAAAAAGTTCATGGAAAGATTCGAAGTATCTCTTAATTCTAATTTTCCATGAATTTTTTGAAGTACCCTTGTATTTTTATATGCGTTTCATATGAATTGAATAATTCTGAGATGTGAAGAGGGCAAAAGAGGACAATATACAAGTAAAGGAAATTGTAAAATTGTAATTTTATAAAACTAACCTAGTGTTACAAATAAAACAAAACAAAAAATCAGCTCTTTATTTGTATACGGAACCCTGGCTGAAACTCAGCCCTAAGAATTTTGAAACACTTGTGAAGCAATCCCTCGCTCTGTTTCTTGGATCCCATCTCCTGCCTTCTAAAGAGCTATTGGTAGCCTTTTATCTCCTGTATATTCAATCATTCTTTCTTAGCTGGGTCATTGACGCATAACCATTGTAAACACTTTCCCCCTTGAGAGAGCATCTATTGGTCTCACACCCCACACCAGAACTGCTTGTGTCTCCTTTACAGAGTTGTCTACACTTGCTGCCCAATTTCCGCACCTTCCACTTAGTCCTTATCCCCCTCCACTCTGACTTCTGGCCCCACCGCTCTACCAAAATAGCTCTTAATACGTCCCCAGTCATGACCGCCTCATTGCATCCCATGGACACTTCACTCCTTATCTTACCTGACTCCTCAACAGCACCTGACACTGTTCACCCCTTCGTCTTTTGTGAGACCCTCCTCAGGTGGTTTCTGATGGGCCACTCTCCTGGTTCTCCTCCACTCTCACCCTCCCTGCTGGCTGCCAAGCAATTCCCCATTTACCTGCCCTTTCAACATTGGAATTCCTCAAGTTTTCACTCGAGGCCCTTTTCTCATTTTATTTCACACTGTCTTCCTCAGTGATTACATCTATTAATTTTTAGAAAATGACTTTAAATTTTGTGTCCCCAGCCTAGATGTCTCTTCTGAGTTCTGGATCTGAATATCCAACTGGCCATTTGCCTTTACTTGAATGTCTCGATGGCTCCTCAGAGTCACCTGTCCAAGACTAAACTCAGGATCTTACCCCAGCCAGCCCAACTTGTTCCTGTCAACATGAATGTGCTCCCATCCATATACTTTGGAGAGTCAGAAAACTAGGTTTCATCCATGACACCTTCCTCCTGTCATTTTATCCTGTGACTATCTCTTAAAAGTACCCACATCTCTCCATCTCTACTCCAATTAAAAATGCAAAACAAAAGAGACTGCTTTGACAGGGAGTGAGGCCACCATTGGTGGCGGAATCCAAGTGGTCAATGGGTTGACCACTTGGCATGGGTGATTAGCAGGGATTAGATGCCAAGAGGACTGTGAGTTCTCACTTATCTTCTTTCACCTGCCTAAACTGCAGACTGAGGAGAATTCAGCCCTCTGCCCTCTTAGAACACTCCTTTCTCCTACCTTTGCAGACACCACTCCATGAAGCCAACAACGCTCTTGGAGGCCAAGAGGCCAGCTTCCAATAAAAGTCCCTTTTAGGAGAGACCTGAGTTCCTTCCTCTGAGCTGCTGGAATCCCAGAGAACATCTAGGTCAGATGGGAAAGCTGAGGGGCAGGGACTTGCCCAGATTAAACAGTGAGCCAGTGGCAGAGCGGGGCCTGGACCCAGCTTCTTGCCTTCTAATGCTTTCATCTTGCCATTACTGCCTGCTGCCCCTCACCAGTCCACCCTGTCTCATATAGGGCTGGTGAGTAATAATTTGAACCAGACCCTGTCAGATGATAAATCACACCTCTCAACTAGGAAGGATGTTTCAGTGCTGCTCTGGCGGGGGTGTTGGAAGACAAAGAGCTATTTGTTAGAGACACAAACAAGGAGACCAGAGATAAATAATGATCTGGGACAAGGTCCCGGGGATGCTTTGTCTGTCTGTCACATATCTGAGGACTCAAAGTCCAGGTCCGTAACTAAGCTTTCAGACCCATTTCAGAGGCAAAACCAAACTGAAACGAAACCACTACCACCACCAAAAATAAAAACCTCAGTGTTTGTCAGTTAGGATTTTAACTGTCAGTTCTCCCAGTGATAGAGTTTGGGTGTGTTGTCCCCACAAAACTCATGTGGAAATCCGATCCCCAATGTGGCAGTGTTGGTAGCTGTTTGAGTCATGGGGTGGATCACATATGAATGGATTAATGCTCTCCCTGGGGGATGGGGGTAGTGAGTGAGTTCTCACTTTATTAATTCCCATGAGAGCTGGTTGTTTAAAAGACCCTGGCAACTCCCCCAGCCTTTTCTCTCTTGCTTCCTCTTACCACATGATCTGCTTGTACCCGCTGGCTGCCTGCTGCTTTCTACCATGTGTAGAAGCACCCTGAGGCCTGGGCCAGATGCAGCTGTCCCAGAATCGTGAGCCACATAAACCTCTTTTCTTTATAAATTACCCAGTTTCAGGTATTCTGTTATAGCAACACAAAATGGACTAATACACCCAGCTAATGGTTAGAGCTGGTTGCAAAGGGGCCAAAGGTATGATTTATAATATTCAGTCCCATGGTAGATAAGGAAGACAAGTATAAGCCAAATGAAGTGGGTATGAAATAGTTACATGATAGGACTTTGCATGATATTTTATGGGCCTAATCTGTAACTCAGTGGCCCCAGGGTTCCAACATCCCCTTGATCTTCTCTGTAGTATTTGCAAAAATCTTTCATAATGAAAGATTATAGGGATAAGCATAGAGATAGAAAACAAGGTGGTTTAGAAGTGGGGAGAATTTTTCCAGACTGAACTGGATCTATAGGCAACAAAACCAACAAAGGTTGGGTTTTGAAACACTGTTCATAAACGTATTTGTTGCTAAGTCTAAAATGACCTTGTGCTAGTTATTAATATGTACACTGTGCTGTAAAGTTATAATATATGAGAACTAAATATATCTATGGCATTTGTTTTGACTTGTCCCATAATATATCATCATTTTCTCACCACTTTCAATTTTTAAAATTATCCTTGCTTTTATTTCCTTCGTAACAATATGTAAATAGTCATGTTCTATTGCTGATACCTCAGTTGGTGGGCAGAGTGTGTGTTCATTTGAACTGATGCATAATTTTTTCCCACATCTATGGAGGTTCATGGTTTTCCTGCCTAAAATAATGGCAGTTTATGAAATTCTTTGGCTCTAAAGCCTGTCAATCTGAGAAGTTTCCCTGCTGTCCATGCCAGGGTTTCTGTATCCTCTCACTTACAGATTATGTATTATATACATTATATAAATTTGTGCCGTAGTTAGAATAGTGATTCTCAGAAAACAAGGAGTGGAGAAAGTGGAGATTGTCACTTGGAACAACAGTGTATGGCGGGCAATATTAGAATCTATATGCAGAGGGGTATGTAGCTTGAAAAGCATCTTCAATATTATAACATAATTGTATGTCTAGAAAATGTAAAATAGCTAACATATTTTTAGTAAAAACTTCAGGAAGTAAGACAGTAAACTCTTTATGGTTGATGAGCATCACACAAAAGATATAATAAGAAAGCATTTCAAATTAGCTGAAGGCATAACTGAGTTGATGTCTACAAATATCTCAAGCTCTCAAAACAATACAAGATGACAATAAAGATAAATAAAAGTACACAAAATCCATGGCTCTAGCATAACCAGAAGAAAGAAAATGTCCAAATTTCAACTTAATACACAAGTAGATAAAGAAACAACAAGTTTCAACATATTGTCTTTCATGCTTTGCTTGTTAACCTCATGAAGAACATGGACAGTAGGGGGAAGTGTTACATGGAAGAGGTAAAAGGGGAGATAGCAGCAGGATCATGATTCATCTAAAATCACTGCCAGAAAAAGAAAATCTACTCTAAGATGGAAACTACTGAAGAGTCCTGGTAGGTCAGAGCACTGCTATAAGAAAGGAACTTTAAAATGCATGCTATTTGGGATGGCAGTCTTCAAAAGGCATTCCTTCTGAGGGAAGAGACTATGAAAAGGTAGAGAGGTTGCTTTTTGGAGATTTGGTGGCAGAGGGGAAAAGAAGCAGAGGGGGAAATTTTAGATTCTTGAACAATGAAAGATAGACAAAAAAACTGAAGGACAGAAAATTCCTTTCCTACTCTTCCTACCCTCCCACCAAAAAACAAACCAAAAAAAGCCATCCTTTAAAGAACCTCCACATTGATACATGTACATAAAAGGGTACCTTTGAATTAGGGATCAAAGAGAATTTATTGAATTCAGGAAAGACATGTAAGTAAAAGACAACATCATATCAGAAGTCAAGGCTATGTTACAAGGTGCTCAAGGGAGAATAGACTAGTACAAAAACCTAAAAGGGGAAATTGAAGAAAGGCAGGAACACAACCAAAAGAATAAAAACAAGGTAAAGTAAGAAGCTAAAAGGGTCAGAGAGAAAGTGATTGAAATGGTAGACAGACAGGCAAAGACGAATCAACATACATATAATTGGAATCCCTGAAGTCAATCATACAATGGAACAGAATGTTTAAAACTATAATTCAAGAAAACTTTCTGGAAATAAAAGAAGACAAAAATCTACATATTGAAAGGGTTTCTATTGGGTATTTAGGAAAATTTACTCATAAAGCCAACATCATGGCACATTTTATTAACTATTAGAATGTAAAGGTAAAGAAAAGTTATTTTGACCATCAAACAAAAGATCAAGTGACTCACAAGGGCAAGATAATTACAATTGAGTTCATTACACAGCAATAGGTAACTAACACATGTGGGTACATATACATCACAAAGTAAGAAGTTCAACTTCCTTGGAATGAGTGGTTTAAAAATAAGGAGCAAGTGTGCGTTGAGAGTCTCTCAAATTAAATAATATTAAAGTGAAATCATACTGACCTCATTAAAGAGATTTTCATGCAAATTGTGTTTCCCCACAACTCATAATAGTGGATCAGGAAGACAGAAAAGTGGATATGTTATATGAAATAGCCTCTGTAAGCACAAAGAATAATTTTTTAAAGTGTGGTACCAGTGGAGACACTGTCCTCAAGTAGTGCATTTGCAATACTGCCAAAAATTACATGGAGATAAAATTGAAATAAATACCACAAAATGTTTTTTTCTGTTTAGTTCTATAGTCAAGTGTCAAACTGGTGTGTTAGTTGAAGATATGAAGCTTCAAGTTTTGTAAAAGAGCCAATCATTGCTCATTTTGCTTTTAGTTGTAACAAATCCACAGAGGACAGGGATTGAGCACAGCAATTTATTTATGCATTATATATGGCTACAGATATATTGGAATTTAAAAAGTGTTGCTTTTCAAAGCCTTGGAGACCATCATTGAAGTCGATAATATCTTTGAAGCTGTGCCAAAATTATTTGAAGTCAATGAACTGAATTGGAAAAAAAATATTTATAGTGTGTCCTGGTGATGATCCAACAGTGCTGCATCTGAAATTCAGACTTTTTAATGAAAATGTTTTAAATTTTCATCTATTTTTTGGATATATGATGACTTTACTGACAAGAAATTTATGAGAGGATTTAAACTTTGCTATCAAGATAGTAACTTTAATTAAAAAAATAAAACTGGGTAAAAGCATCAGATTGTTTGCTTTGCTCTGTGAAAGATTAATTATAGATAATGTTTTTCTGTTCTACGTGAGGTTCATTGACTGTATTAGTCTGTTTTGTGTTGCTATAACAGAAATACCTGAGACTGGGTAATTTATAAGGAAAAGAGGTTTATTTGGCTCATGATTCTGGGACAGCTGCATCTGGAGCGGGTCTCAGGCTGCTTCTACTCATGGCAGAAAGTGGCAGGCAGCCAGCGAGGCTAGAAGCAGGTCACATGACGAGTGGTGGGGTGGGTAGGGTGGGGGAAGGGAGAGAGAGAGAAGGGAGAGAGAGAGAGAGAGAGAGAGAGAGAGAGAGAGAGACAGGAGGTGCTGAGAGAGAGAGAGAGAGAGAGACAGGAGGTGCTAAGTTCTTTTAAACAACCAGCTCTCAGAAGAACTCACTCATTACTCCCCCCACCTAGGGAGAGCATTAATCCATTCATGAGGGATCCTCCCCATGACTCAAACAGCTTTTCCAACACTGCCACATTGGGGATCAAATTTCCATATGAGTTCTCAGAGGACAATACATCTAAACTCCATCATTGACTATCAAAGGGAAATTTGCTTGGAAGGTCCTGTTGTCCTATTGTTGAAATACCAAAGAAAGGACCAACTGCATTAATTTAAAAAGTGATCCGACCTCTAGTGGAGTTTGGCATATTTATTTGTGAGGTATATGTGAAACTTTCAATGTTAAAACTGAAACTTGAGGTGTGTAAGCCAAATTATTTTTCATTATGTTATACTGCAAGATTTATAGTGTCATTCCCTCCAAAGATACTGCAGTGGTTTCCGAGGTATGCACTACTCCTACAATCTCTCTGGTCTGAGAAATGGAACTTCCAAAACAAGGCATCCAGCATAGACCTCAAACATTCTTTAGAATTTCCTTCCCCTTAATCTAATTATAGTCTGGGAATGACACAGTGGCAAGTGAAAAGAGATTGGTGATGGAGGTGTGATGGGCCCCAAAAGGTGAGGATATCTCAAATATAACATCCTAGGCCCATAGTTCTCAGACTTTTTGTGTTTATGCTAAATGATTGAAAACTAGAATTTCTGGCACAATACTTGAAGCACTTCCTAAACATTTTTGACTGTTGGATTCTTTTTTTCAGAAACATTATGTAAGACTGGTGTTCCATCAAACATACTTTGGGAAATGCTTTTCTAGATGACAATGAGCTAATACATATGATAGTACCCCCTTATCCATGGTTTTGCTTTCTGTGGTTTCAGTTACCCACAGTCAACCATGGTCTGAAAATATTAAATGGAAAATTACAGAAAGAAACAATTTATAAGTTTTGAATTGTGCACATTCTGAGTAGCGTGATGAAATCTCATGGGTCCTGCTCTGTTCATCATCCCTTTGTCCGGTGTGTCCATGGCGTTTATGCTATTTGACTGTTAGTCACTTAGTAGCCATCTCAGTTGTCAGATCAACTGTCACGGTATGGCAGTGCCTATGTTTAAGTCACCCTTATTTTACTTAATGATGGCCCCAAAGTGCAAGAGTAGTGATGCTAGCAAATCAGAAATGCCAAAAAGCAGCAGTAAATTGCTTCCTTTAAGTGAAAAGGTGAAAACTCTCAACTTAATAAGGAAAGAAAAAAAATCACATGCTGAGTTTGCTAAGATCTGTAGTAAGAACAAATCTATCTGTGAAATTGTGGAGAAAGAAAAAGAAATCCGTGCATAGTACTGTGCTGTATATATAGGGTTTGGTACTCTCTGTGGTTTCAGGCATCTACTGGGGGTCTTGAATCGTATCCCTATCAGGTAAGAGGGGACTACTGTATAGAACTTGAAAAAAAATATTATGACCCAAGAATTAAACTCAGTCAAGATTTTACAAAAATTGAATTGTTAATGTATATTGTTGAATGTGGTTACATCTCCTGGGTCCTTGCCTTTCTTGCTATGTTTTGTTTTGTTTACTCCTTGGTCCATCAATTTCTGAAAATGGCATATTAAAATCTCCCACAGAAGGCATATTTTTAAAAATCAAATTCTCCTTGTATTTCTATGAGTTTTTGCCTTATATCTACCTGTAACTTTTTTCAGTGGAAGAAAGTTTCATTACTTTTCATCTCCCTTATTTTGTTTAATGTTTTGGCTTTAAATGCATTTTGTGTAATACAATAGTGTGACTTTTGCTTTCACTCTGTTTAAATTTGCCTGTTATCTTTATTTTAACTCTCTTCGTAGCTCTTTGTTTTAAGTGTGTTTCTTTTTTTTAAAATCTAATAGACTGTATTTTAATAAAGGAATTCAGTCCATTTGCATTTAGGGTAATAAATACCATTCCATGTAATTTTATGTTTCTTGTGTGTTTTACTTTATTATTGCTTCCTCTTTTTCCTTTAATTAGCCAATTAATTAATATTATGGTTTGAGTAAGTTAATATTCATTCCCATTTTCCTCCTGCTAATTTTGAAGTATATCTCTGCTTTTCAATTCTGCAAGTGATAACTTTTTCACTTTAAGAAATCATTATTGAACATATATTATCTCTTATGTCTGATTATGATAACAATTATCAACTTGCTCCCACAAAATTATTTATTTACTTCTCTACTGGTAGCAAAATGAAAGGAAATAGTTAAAAATGTTTTATTCCTTTACTCTCAACTTTCCCTTCTTTTTCATTTTCAGGTCTTGCTCAAATAGTTTAAAACATTTACTTTAAAACATCAGTCAAGGCTATTATGAAGATTAGCTTTCCCCTTTTCCCTGTTGTAAAACTTCTTATTTGAAACTTCAAATAAAAATCCACACTCATATTATTAATATATGCATATGTACACAAATACATACATGTACACATGCATGCATACATATATACGGGTGATATTAAGAGCATTTAATAACCAACATGGAACAGGCACCAACCTATGAAAACGGATGCCAGCTGTGACTGAGTGTGCTTATCAGTATTGCTTACCAGTGTGCTCACTCCACTTACTCTTCCTGCGTGAACTGTTACTCGGTTAGTGTGCTCTCTCAAGTATGTTCCTCAGCTAGAGTACACGAGTATCCTCAAAATATTTGCATATCTGCAAATATTTCAATTTTTCCCTGAAGGTGTTATTCTAGTTTGCTGTACTGCAATTGAAAAGTTATATGCTAGTCTGGTTCTGGTTGTCTTTCCTTTTTTAACTAATTTCCATCTGTCAGATGCAGGTAAAAAAAAGAGTGATTGCACAGTGGAGAAACTGGAATTTGGGACTTTTAGGCTATGTCAAGGTCTCTAGTTCTCTCTTTAATCAGTCCTGTTTGGGACTGGAAATGCTCTTCTAATATTGAAACTTACCTTTCTTTAGATAAAAAATCCTGTATTATTTTAAAGTTTTTTTCTTTATGTTTGTAGCAATTTTGGTTTTGCAGAGAAATTGAGCATAAAGTATAGATCGTTCTCATACCCTCCCCCCCCACATACACAGTTCTCCTGTGTTTCACAGATTACATTAGTGTGGAACGTTTGTTACAGTTATGAATCAATATTGATATAGCATTGCTAAATTAATTTCATATTAGGTTTCCCTCTTCATATTGTACAGTTCCATGGGTTTTGCCTAATGCACAATATCATATATTAATCATTATAGCATCATACAGAATAGTTGGTTTTTTCCCCTTCATGTATATATATTTTTTTTCTGTAAAATGTCCCAGTTCTTCCATAACTTATAAACATGATTTATGCAGAGGAGTAGATTGGGAAGTGGACAGGGGCGGGCTGTCCAGGGATGGGAAAGCTCCTCTTGCTGTCCCCGCTCAGGGCTTGGGTGGGGGCCAGGGCCCTCTGGAGTATGAGGGCACCAGGACACTTCTACCTGAAGATGTCTGGCCACCTCTGCCCCTGGTGCTCAGAATCCCATGTGCCCCTGTGACTCTGAAATCCCTTCCAGAACCCCAGGCCTACTGGGCATGCTGCCCCTGGTGCTCAGAATCCTGAAGCGCTCTTGGGTTCCAGAATCCCCACTTCGGCTGCTGGGGTGGTAGGTGCCCTCCTGTCCGCTGCCCTTTTAACCCCCGAAGAGGAAGGGAAGGGAGGGGGATGTGGCTCAGGTCTCCCCTCTGTGGCAGGGGAGGCGGAGGCAGGATGTGAAGGAAGAAGGGTGTGGAAGGTGGGAGCCGGGAGGGGATCAGCCAATGGTGAGGGCAAAGCCACACTGGAACTTGTTCCTGCATTGATTTGGGAAGGCCCCGAGAGCCAGCGTCAGGGGTGGGGTAGGAGCTTTTCCTCCAGCCTGGCAGCCACGATCCAGTTGCTATCCACAGAGCCTTTGAAGGGGAGCTTGGCCTTGGACAGGTCCAGCTGCTACTGGAAGATGACACTGGTATCCTGCATCCCCGTGCTGGCCTCAGACTTCACGCCCACCTGCAGCTGGTCACTGGCTTTGTGGTAGTATGTCGCATGCATGCCTGGCCCAACATTATCTCACCAGCCAGATGTTCGATGTGTATTTATTTCCCAGCTAGAGACATGACAGTGCCCTCCTTCCCAGCTGCTGGTGGTACAGAGTAGTTTGCTGCCCTAAAAGTCCTGTGCTCCACCTATTCATCCCTCCCTCTTCCCTCCCTCATCCCCTGAAATCCTGACAACCACCCATTTTATTTTCATTACTTCAAATATTTCTCAGTTCTTTATGTTGGAAACATTCAAAATCCTCTCTTCTAGCTAATCGAAACTATGCAATACATTGTTGTTAATTATAGTCACCTTACAGTGCTATAGAACACTAGATACTATTCTTTCTATCTGGCTGTGATTTTATAGTTTATTTAGTTTTTATGATGATTTCATCTATTCCTTTCTCTCCTTCTGGAACACTTATTACTTGCAACTTAGGTCTCGTGGGCCTGTCCTCCAAGTGTCTTTTCTTTTCTCTTCATGATTCTCATCTTTTTGCATTTGTTGCTCGGTTGTGAGGTATTTCTTGTAGAGGCTACTAAGTCTGTTTTCAAAAACAACTATCTTCTCTTTCAGTTTATGTATCAAAAGTTTCAGTGAGAATGCTATGTTGTTTAGATCTAGAAAGGAGTGTTTTTAACTCTCTGATTGGATCTCCTTGAGAGCTTTTCTTACTGGTGTTTCACATTTCACATCTGAGCCTTTAGACGTCCTACTTGTCATATTCTGCTTTGTCTCCTTTGTTCTGTTTTTTTTTTTGTTTTTTTTTTGGCTTCTGGCTGGTGTGGGGATCTGAACCCCTGACCTTGGTGTTATAACACTGCTCTAACCAGCTGAGCTACTTGGCCAGCCCTGTTCTGGTTACCGAGTGCTGGTTGAAGAAGATGTTCTTTTCCTTAGCCTGCTTATGATTTTGTTGGGTAAAGTCACTGGGATCTCTTCAGTGCTGGCAAAGCCCAGGCAGTTCTGGTTTTAAGGGGCAGTGGTGAACAAAATGGCCACCATCTCTCTTCTCCTCAGTAGAGGCAGGAAGCTGCTGCCCAGGTCCGAGGAGAAGCCTCTCTCCACTTCGGGGACCAAGGGTAGTCATCCTACTGCCTGTTCCCCTGCAGGTCCTCTGAGGCCAAAAGGATCTGGCTGGCCCTCCCTGGACCACACACGAGTGGGCTCCTCCAGGGTGCAGGCTGTCCCCCACCTGTGAGCTGTGGTCTCCAACCCTCTGGGTTCCTCCCGCCTCACTGCCCTGGCTCTTGTCTTTCTCCAGAAAGGAGTGGGAGGAAAAGGCAGCCAAAGACGTTCATCAAGAGGCCACCTCCCTAGAATCTCAGTCTCAACATGTATTATTTTTTAGAATTTAAAAAAGTCATTGTAATCTCCAGCATTACCTCAAAGGAAAAGAGGAGAGAAAGAGTTTAAAAAAGTAGTGGAAAGTACTGATTGACTAGGGAAGACTGTGCATGCTATGTACCTTGTGTGTGTGTGTGTATCTGTAGTCCTTTAGTGCTATAACTATGTCATACAAAGTTCTGATGTGATGCCAATTCATCCTGCTGGAATGAG
The DNA here is from genome assembly GCF_027409185.1 of Cynocephalus volans. Classification (NCBI taxonomy): domain Eukaryota; kingdom Metazoa; phylum Chordata; class Mammalia; order Dermoptera; family Cynocephalidae; genus Cynocephalus; species Cynocephalus volans. The sequence goes on along the minus strand of NC_084476.1, from coordinate 36,962,171 downwards.
CAGGACTGAAGCCACATTGGGACCTAAAACTGCATGGACTCATGGATTTTCAAAGGACACCGTTTTTACTCAGCATGCATTTCTCTGTGTTCCACCCTTTCCCATAGTTATTTGTTATTTTGAACCTTGGTTTGGGGGAGATGGCTTTAATCTGGCCATTTTCCTTTAGGTTTACCAGAGAGATGGGTTAGCTCAACATCTCTTTTCAGGTCACTGGTATTTCTGAATAAAAACTGACTTCCGTTTTCACCAACATTTGACTTTTGGGTCATTTATTTTTGAAAGGCAAAGGCAGCCAGACTGTGCGCCTGGTAGCAATCCCAGCCTTCCACAAATGGAAGCCATTTGCTCCTTGACTGGCTCAGTCTTCTTTTGGTTCTGAGCTCAATATTTCTGTGAGGCAGCCGATTAGCCCACATTCTAGAAGCTCCAGGGCTTCGTTGGGTCCTGCATCTGACAACCTGGCTTCTTCTCTGTCCCTCCCTCAGTCCCTCTAGGGCTTGGCCTCGTTTTCCTCTTACCTGTCCCCCTTGGTATCATTGACTTCGGTCAGGGAAGCAGGACCACTCAGCGAGATACACACACTAACAGGTTTGTTACAGGGATTTGACCTTATAGAATTGTGGGAACTGGTCAGTCTATGTTAGGCTGTTACTTCTGCCTCTGGTGCTGGAGCCTGAAGTCAGCAGAGCGACCGGTGGGAAGGACTGATGGACAGGAAGTGGGGGATCGAGGACAGACTGGAGCCTGCAGGAATCGGCTGGAACCCAGGGGATGGGCTGGAATCCACAACAGTATCTCATTTCATCCAAGACTCCAACTTTGATGACCGGAATGATTCACAGAAGTTGTGCCTCTCCTCATGGAGCAAAACACCCAACTAGCCCAAGGGTCAGGGAGGCTGAAGGAGGAGGATCAGCAGGAGCCTAGGGAGAGGAGGGGATCCGTGGTCCTGAAACTGCCACACGCCACCCAGCAGATAGGTCACAATGTGTGTGAGGGCTTGTGTCGTGCCCTGCCCTTCTGAGAAAAAGAATGTGGCTGCTGCTTCCTTCCCATCTTCCAAATCTCATGCAAAATGTTCCTTGTGGCCAAACTAACTGGGAACTACCCAGAGAAGGGAATTCTGAGAAACACGATACAGCTTCACTAAATTGACGTTATAAAGCCTCTGCATCCTGTGAGGCTGCAGTCCCGTCACTGACTCGGGACCATGGGCTGCCTGATGGTCCTGTAGCCCACCGGTGGCTCCTCACCTTGCCCCAGTGCCTGCCCAGGTGAATGGGAGCATCTTTCCTATGGGTGCCAGGAGCTCCCAGCTTGGCCCTCTGAGGACTTCTGAAGCTCGGCTCCCCTATTGTGGCCTGGCTTTCAGAAACCAGATCTGATTTCAGCTGGAAGTTGAGGGAGTTTATGGAAAACTCTCTGTGGATCTGGACATCCTGGAATGAGGCTTTCCTCTTCCGTTCCAGATTCATGGTGAGCTTTAGAAAGCTGAAGCTGTGTGTGAGAAGGCTTCTCTGAGATGCTGGGCAGGTCAAGGCTCAGGAGTCCTTACCTGGGAGACGGGAGTTAATGTGAACGCAGCATTCACCTGGCTAAGGAAATCCTCTTTCTCTCAGCCCCATCCTGGAGGGGGAGTGTTGGTCATTCTTGGTGTTTCAGAGAGGCCGGGTACTATGGAGGCCCTGGTTCATAACCTTATTATTCTTCTAGGGACACTGAGTCCCAGACAGCAACAGGAACTAGCTCAGGAAACAGAGCAGACTCACTGAGAGCAGTGGCTAGAAGCAGACCGCCTACCTTCACATTGGGGCCTGATTCTTATTAGGGTGCGTGACCTTGGGCACATCATTTACCCTCTCTAGCCTTGATTTCCTATACAGAAAATTGAGAAAAAAAATAGTGCTTATCTCATTGGACCGTTATACATTTTCACTGACAAGTGTGCTAAGTGATTGGCACTTAATAAGAGCTCAATAAAATATATTATTATATCTAGACAATTTCCCCATAGCTAGAGTCCTCTAACCCAAGGAAGCAGGAATTTCTCCAGTTGTGGGAGGTTTTTCGTCACTGCTGCCTCTGCATACTCACAGCTGACTGGCGGTCACCCCTTTCCAAAACTTGCATCGTTCTGCCATTCACTCGAGTTAGCTGTGACTTGTCTGTCTTCTTCCTAAGCTGGGATTTCACTGAGGATTACCAGGAGCATCCACTTCATCTTTCTCAGCTTATAGCCTGGCACAGACTACGCCTGCAGAAAAGCTTTGGGGGAACCAACATCTTTGATTTCTAGAATTTCTGATTTGCCAGAACTTGGAGGTTGTATTAGTCCATTTTGTGTTGCTATAACAGAATACCTGAAACTGGGTATATAAGAAAAAGAGGTTTATTTGGCTTTTGATTCTGGGACAGCTGCATCTAGTGCAGGCCTCAGGTGGAAAGCAGCAGGCAGCCAACAGGTACAAGCAGATTACATGGCAAGAGGAAGCCAGAGAGAGAGAGGAGGTGCCAGGGCCTTTTAAACAACCATCTCTCGTGGGAACTAATAGAGTGAGATCTCACTCACTACCCCTCTCCCCACAGGGAGAGCATTAAGCCATTCATGAGGGACCTGCCCCCATGACTCAAACAGCTTCCAGCACTGCCACATTGGGAATCAGATTTCCACATGAGTTTTGGCAGGGACAACACATCCAAACTCTATCAGAGGTTGTCTAACCCAGTTGCCCACCTGATTTCAGGAATTCTTCTGTAGACCATTTCCAGCTTCTGCTTATATACCTCCAGTTGTGGGAGGCTCACTATTACTCAAGGAACCCCATTCTATTTTTTTAAGCAGCTCTATTTTTAGAACTTTCTAATGTTAGTCAATAGGATTAATTTTTCACCATTTGCATCAAGTTTTGGTTGGAGTCTGCAGAAACATGCAGGGAGAGAGCTGGTGTATAAGAATTGTCCTGGGTTTATGGATGAGGTTATGGCCCAGTAAAAAGGATGATGGAGCACACAGTATAACTTTTATAAGCTTTGCTCACCTAGTCAGAAACTAGCTCTCAGAAATGTCTATACATTTCTGCCTCCAGTGCTTATTGAGAAAATTCTTATGTGGTTATTTACAAAGCCAGACACAAGTTTATAGAGGGTTTGAAGACAGAAGTTTATAGAAGACTCGATGTATTTGTTTGCATGCTAATCTTCTGAAAGTTCTCATTCTGCTCCACGATTTTGGAGAATGGAGTTATTGAAGTTCTTAGGGTGTATTTGAAAGCCCTGGGAAGGAAGGGGTTGGACTTTCAATTTCTACGATAGTTTTGCTGCCTCTGAAGGGATGCTAAGATCTTAGGATAGATGCCTCCCACGCCCCCCCCCCCCCCGAAAACTATCTGGAGTTTATCTAGAACTTTAGCTCCCTTGGATTAATTTGGAATTGACTCAGATAGCCATTCCCAAATGTCCACTCTATGCAAGAGCTATGCTCCAGGTCCTTGCAACTGGATGGGGGTGGAAAAGACATAGTGATGATGATTCTAGTCCCAGCCAGAAAGTTCTCAGAGCCTCCCTAACCAAGCAATTTGTAGTGGGGAGAGGCTTTCCAGGAAACTTCAGAGAACACCTCCCCTAAACCTTCCTGCAAAAGCAAGCAGGTAAGATTTGGGGGAGCAGTGTGGTTTAGCTGAAAGAGCACCAGACAGAGAAGTTGGGTGCCCCGCGGGATGCCCATTTGCTGCTAACTCAGTTTTCTATCATAAAGTGAAGAATCTCTACGATGCCTGCCAGCTCTAATCAGCTGAAAGTTTAAAACTGACAAAGCAGTCACAATCCTCCACAGTTGCATAGAGCTTCATGGTGCCCATCCTGCCTTCATTTGAATCTAATCTTCAAGAACCCCTGAGAAGTAGACAAGATGAGAATTATGATTCCCATTCTACAGATGAAGAAACTGAGGCTCAGCAGATGACATGTCCAAGGCTGCACAGCAGGGGAATGGCTGCGCCTGGAGGTCAGATCTTTCTTTATCCACCGTGATTGTTATGGGGCCTTCAGGCTGAGATGATCCATAACTATATGGCCATCTTTGGAGCAGCAGCACATCTCTGGAGGGAGGTGACTATTTTGATGGCTTTATGTAGAAGATGTCTCAGTACAAAAGCATTCGTATAAAAGGAGATGGGAAAAGGGGGCTCAGACTGTCTCTGGGATAGTGATCTTTTGTCAGTTTATTAAGTTCAGATTTATTGCTGACTTCCTGGTAAAAACCATAGCTTTTAGCAGTCCATAACATGAAGCAGAAATATGAGTTCTCAGTGAATCTGAGAAAAAAATAAAGAGAAGAAAACTTAATGACCTGTCGCTTGGAATAAATCTTAGTAGTCACATAAAGTAGGATGACAGAAATTTATATTGTTACTCAACACTTGAATGACTAATGTGGTCAGAGTGGGAACAACAGAAATGATTTCTCTTAACAAGCCAGCACCTGTTTGCAGGCTCTTGCAACTGTTTGATGAAGTCGAGGAATATCGCCTTGACATCCCTTGGTCATGTTCTTGGTGGGCAGCAACCTCATCATAGCTTGAGACAGAGGTGGTATTTCAGCCCTGTCCTAAAACCCGCAATTTGGCTGCTCCTTGGAAGGTTGTGAGTTGATGACAGAGTACCCCCAAGAGGCTAAAGAAAATCATTTAAGTGACATCACATGAGCAGGGCAGGGGAGGCTAAAAAGGTCTCAGAGGGTCTTGGGGTGGATGTACATTTGACGCATCCCCTATCCCACTTCATTCTGGGATTCTGTATTCTGCAGCATCAAAATTACTGGGTTAGAGGTAGAAGGATCCTCGAAGATTCGTTAGTTTGAGACCTATATTTTTCAGATGAGAAGACTGACGTTGATAGCATGGAAATAACTAGCTTGAAGTTAGAGGATAGGAGACTGACAGATGCAGAATGAGAGCTCAGCTAGCCAGACCTCTGAGCATCACGTGACCTCTTTAATGTGACAACAGTCAGTCCTTCCTTATCTGAGCCTGAATGAGTATAAACCTGCACACCATCGATACCAAATAGATGTTCCATGTTTAGTACTGGGAATGTGGGATCCCCAACCCAAACAATCCCGTTAAGGTGGTCCCCGTGAAAGTCATTACTGACCCTAAAAATCCCTCTCACTGATATAGTATGTCTATGACTTGTTTCCACATATGGGATTCATGCTTGTATTAGTCCGTTTCTATTGCTTATAACAAAATACACGGAACTGGGTATTTTGTAAAGAAAACAAAATTTTTTAAGTTTAAATTTTACTCAATGGGATTTGAAATGTAAAGCTGATGCTTTTTTTTTGGTGGAGATTTTGTTGAAATCAACTTTAATACTTAAAAATCCTATTTATTCATTAAATACAAACTAAATTTTAAAACGCTTCAAAGGCGATGCTATAAACTACTTTATAATATAAATATCAGAGAAATGGCAAACATTTCATGTTATGCTTAAAATATATAATTATAGAAAAAATTAGCAAATTTCTTTTACCAGCAGCTTAACAAAATTTATTTGTTACAGTTTCTGAGGCTGGGAAGTCCAAAGGGCATCTGGTGGTGGTGACAGTGACCCAGCGGTCTCACATTGCAAGATGGTGGAAGTAGAAAGATGAGAGAGAGAGAGAGAGTGAGTGAGAGAGAGAGAGAGAGAGAGAGAGAGAGAGAGAGAGACTCTCCTCTTCCTTTAAAGCCCTCAGACCACGCTCCTGACCACCATTTTTAATCCATTCACTGCTGCAGGATCCTACAATCCAATCACCTCTTCAAGGCCCCACCTTTCAATCACCGTAACAGGATTTCCCACCCTCTTAACAGTCACAGTGGGGGCTAAGTTTCTAATACACAAATCTTGGGGGACACAATTCAAGCTTCAATGGGTTTTGGGGGGTCATTATTCAATCCACTGCAATGCTAAATGAGTAGATCTTAGCTGCTCTTGCCACAAAAACAAAGCAAAAATAGGGTAACTAAGTGAGATGATGGGTGTGTTAATTTGCTTCCCATTCGTCTTCTCATGTGATCCTCACAATCACACTGAAAAGGCACACAGAATGGCTGGCTACTATTATTCTTATTATATAGCTGAGGAAACTGAAGTTCCAGGAGCAAGAGCCTCCTGAAGAATCAGAGTATCTCTCAGCAAAATCTCAAATGTATTGTAATGAAGTGCTATTGGTGGGTTAAGTTAACGGGTTAAGTCAACACCATTGCTGGGTGCCGTTAAGAATACAGAGAACCCCCCAGCTCTGTCCCTGCACCCTGAGACATTGCTGAGGGAAAGAAGGGGCCATCACCCCCCCACCACCTCTTCTGGAGCCGCCTGGGACTGTCTCGGAGCCCACAAAACCAATTCCTGGAGGTTCAGATTAGTTAAACTATTGCCAGGGTTTGTTTTCTATTTTTTGTTATTGTTGGTTTTTTTAAACAGCACACCGAAAACGTAATCTCTTTTTAAGCATTTCTGGATCTCATTTGACTGTCCTATTCTTTTCTGTCATGTAAAAAGCATTTTAACTGCTGTATTTTAAAAGCTATTCATCTAAGGAGCACTTCTGGCTAAATTTTATGCTTCTATTCATTTACCAAATTTACAGCATTTTATGAAAATGGGATTTCATATCTATGTGTGTGTCTTTTCTATTAAAAGTATAAAACTACCCTCTCTTCAAAATGATATGTATTTAGCAATAAATACTTGCATTAAAAATTTGAATTCCAGTCAATTGTTATGCATGAACACACCTGACCCTGAGTTTGTAATTATGGATGATATGTATCTATGTTGGGTATTTTTTATCTTGTGCTTCATAATAAGCTATTAATTTATGAACTAATATATGGAGGCTATATCCCAGGTAACTCAGAATGCTGCAGATTGGATTTATAGTGATTTATAGTGGGTGTTAGGGGTTATCTGAGCAACACACAGAGAAAACATGAGAAGCCAGAGGCAGCGGCCTTTGAACTTTGGCAAATACTGGATGTGTGAAAAAACTAATGGGAGGTTTTAGGCGCCTGACATTTGATCCCATCTAGAGCTTACAGTGCTTTAATAATGCTGACTTTAGCAGTGGTTTCATTCATTCATTCATTCTCGCATTAAGCACATGTCTATGGAGTGCCCACTAAGTGCCAGGCAGTGGGCTTGACTCTGGGGGCATTGTAAACAGACATGCTCCTTGATCTCTTGGAGACTATTCTCTAATGAGGGAAGCACACCTTAAGGAACAATCACACATTTGTGTCATTCTCCCTTTTTTTCTTATTAATGGAGTCCTGATTGTCTGGGGTAGCAAAATGCCCAGCTAAACAGCCACATTTCCCAGCTTCCCTTGCAGCAGAGGGTAGCCATGTGACACCTCGTAGCCAAACAGATGTAAGTGGAAACCTACTGTCTGGGTATTTCAGGAAAGTTTTGCTTTTCTGACATACTGCTGTCCCGTCCATCTTGTTGCTTCCTTTTTATTTTCTTTTTTCTTAGAATACAAATGTGAGGTTGAAGTGAGCAGCCATCTTGCAACTATGAGGTGGCCATGCAGAAAAATAATATGAGGGGGCCATGTAAGAAAAAATAAGCACTACTATTTGGTTAAACACATGGTGACTGTGTCTCTCTTACATGTGACAGATGCAGTTCCCATGATACATTCATATGTATGTTGGGCGTGAGATAATGAGAACAGAATTCTTTGAAGGGGTGGTAGGAGCCCAGAAAGGGTGATCCGAGCAGTGGCCAACTGCCAGAACTGGAGAAGTACGTCTGCAAGGGCTGGCCAGATGAGGAAGTCTAGTCTCCTGTGACTCAAGAACTCCCCAATGTAGACAGCATGTTGGAAGAGGTCCCGAGCAGTCTTCCCATCTACTTCTGATTGCGTTGTGAGATGGAGGCAACTGATCAATCCACCATGTCACAGGCTGTTACTTAGGAGGTGGAGATGGCGGAGTGTGGAAATCTCCTGTAAAAGCCAGGGGGATGCGTGGAGGTCAGTTGCCTTTCTTTTTATACCAGTCTGAAATTGGAGGAGAAAGGCAGGAAACACATGTAAGGAAAGCCTAAGGGAAAGATGGATTTCGAACGGGCCCCTGAAGGGATAGATGAGAGATGGCTGAGTATAAAAGGTGAATTGCTGGAGGGCCCAGCGTGCCAAGGCCAGGCAGCAGGAAAGCCTGAGGACCAGTGCAGAAGAGAACCAAGGCAGGACTGAAGAATGGACTGGAAACTAGATCACTGCTCAGTGTGAATGGCCAATGACAGGGTACAAGGGGTGTGGGTGTGCGTGTGTGTGCACGCGTGCGCACGTTCATGTTGAGGGTGATGGGGTGGTGGGGGAAGGAGGCACCGGTGGAGTTTCTCTCCAACAGTCAACTAAGCTTAAGGGACGTGGAGCAATGGCTGAATTTTTCAAAGCAGTATTTCCAAGGTTTGGGGGCCAGAGCTAGAAGTTCCTCTGCAGCACAGGCCTGGAAGTAATCCAGGCCCCGGACAGCTTTCCCTGCCTCCCCAGAGCCGCCCACCTACTGTTTGACATGCACAAGCTGGGGAGTTCTTTCCACACGGCGTGGCAGGGCCACAAGAACTCGCTCCTGGGTAATGAGACAATTAGCTCCTTGCATTCTTCCTGCGGGAACAAATCCGGGCCCCCATGGCATCTGTCCCCTCCTGTTCCTCCAGCTGGCCTCCTTGCCACGTGCTCACCCTCCCCGGAACCAGGCCCAGCTGCCTGCGGCTCCCCTGCCCTCTCCCGCTTCCAGGAGGGCTGCTGGGGAGGCTGGAGCGGGAGCGACGCAGCCAGAGGCGCGCAGGGGCGGAGGGAGCGGCGGCGGAGTGCGCGTGCCCCTGGAGTCACCGGCGAGGTTCTCCTGCAGGGTTGGCAGCCCCATCCTGGAAGCCGCTCCGTCGCTGAGGCAGCATATGGACTGTTGACAGAGCAGCTGCTGGGGAAGAAGACGCCGAAAGGAAGGCTCGAGGGATAAACAAGAGAAACCCATGTCACCACGTGGTGCCCAAGGCGCCCGCGCTGAGCTGCAGCTCGCTGACTCTTACCTCCTTCCGGAGCGGGGAAAGTGGTCTTGGACGGCTGTGCTAGATCTTCTGCTCTGAAAACAATGGTCGTTATTACCATAGTGATAAGCAGAATATTAACTAACACTTGTTGAGCACTTACTATGTACCAGCCAGTTCTGTAAACTGCTTTAGGTGAGAGATTCCATTTGCTCCTTCTAACAGCCCCCGAGGAAAGAACTGTTGTGCTCATTCTGTAGATGGAGAAAACAAGGCTAGAGACCTTAAGGATTTTCTGCTGGTCACACAGCTGGTAAGTGACCCAGGCTGAACTCCAAAGCCTTCTCTCTTATTGTTGTGGTTTCCTGTCACAAGCACTTTGAGTGTCCATCCACTGTACTAGTATTGATAATTAAGATGTGCCGCGTGGTGCAATTTACAAAGCAATAGGGTGGTTATTCTTTCATCTGACCTCCAGAGCCAAGGGACAAGTTACAGGCCCCTTTGGACTCACAGACTCTAGAACAGGGTATGGCACAGAGGCATACAGTGAATTAGATGAATAATACATGAATACATCGCTCAGCCCTGGGGGGAGCTGCTCTCACGTTTATTTTGCAGGTGAGAAAACAGTTTTGCCTAAGACCTCATGATAAACTTGGTGGAGAGGAGATTTCAACTCTGATCTTCAGATCACAGATTCCAAAGTATATCAGGTTAAGTGGGGAGAAGTTGTCTGGGTTAGAGCGGGGAGGGGAAAAGAGAGGGGTAAGAACGTAAAGCCATGAGTGTGGTTTATTTCAGAGTCAGTTGCTGGTATCTTAATAAATCCTCAGGCTAGAGAGCTTGGAGAATATTGTTTCAAAAACATCCAGATTGAGCAAAAATGTGTTATTTATTTATTTTTCTTATGCTGATCCCTGTCTGCAACCTGATCTCCAGCAGCCCCAGGAAACTATGGGTCAGTCTCTCTCCTTCATGTCTGTCAAATGCTGTTTCCCCAGGTGGGTCAGTCACCCCAGATGGGGATCTGGACCTTCCAGACATGAAGACAAAAACCAAAAGCCCATTCATAACGTTGAAAGCTTATACCTGACAGAGATTCAATCCCATCTTGATGCTGGAAACTTGGAGAGAAATGGAGTGAATTAATTTTTTCAGTCACCAGGGGAAAAAGTTTTGAAGTTTCAAAAGCAGCACCATAAATCACATGAATGGCACTACTTGATAGCTCTGCTTCAGGGTGTGGCAAATCAGGGCCTGGCTGTTGGCAGTCTCTTGCTTCCAGAACATGATTCTGGAAGATTCTTCAAATGCATGTTGCACAGGAGTATTGCAGACATGGACTTACCATGCTATTTGGGACAGGGAAAATAACATATACAAGCTCTTTGCTTCCTTTTGTGTTGAGAACAGGCCAGCAGCCTGGGGGAGGTCAAGTTCGTAAGGATGGGCCTTTGCTGAGCAGAATAACAGGGGGAGGATGCAAACTGAGTTAGCCAAGAGAAAGCTAAATTTCTAATGCTCTGTGAGGTCAAATTAAAATTTCTGAGTCCTGCAGCGTCTGTGGACATAAGGACAAGAACAGAAGCCTGCCACATTTAGATTGCAAACATTTTTAAAAGTCCACTGAGACCAGAGGCACTTCTGCAGCCTCTTCCTAACCTGCGAGGCACAGGGCTGGGCTGAATGGAGTTCTTGCACTTAGAGAGAGGAACCAGATCCCGGCTGCTTCCTGATCTCCCTGCCTTTCCCTCTAACAGCTCTCTTCCCAACCTCGGCTGATGCTCTCTGCCTCTGAGTAGCTGCTTATGCTGTTCCCTATGCCTGGAATACGCATCCTCTTTTCTGCCCACTGAACTTTTATTTATGCTTAAAAGCCCAGCTCAAGTCACACCGCTCTGTGAAGTCTTCCTTGGACTCACCTGGCAGAATTGGTCACTTTCTGCTTGGGATTTCCACTTTGCACATTCTCCTACTTAACACATTCTATTGTCATTTCTTGCTTTAAGGGTATGTTCCCCACTCTAGGCAGAGAGGAGGGCTGGCTTCCTATTCTCTTCCAGAGGTCCAAAGGCTGGACAGATTCTGGTGCTTATAGCTGCTCCCCTTTGAATGAACAGTAAGGCACGATGTCTAACCTGTTGGCAACCTCAGGCTGGTTTTGTTCTCTATTATTCATTTTGTACAAACTTTCAAGGGGACTTTACAGGACCAGTGGGGAGCAACTTAGAGGACTCCTGAGATGCAGAGACTCCTGGGAATTTGCCTATTCTGAGTTTTGGCCCAAGCAGAAATATGCACAGAAAAATGTCTGTCAAGGCCATACCTGGGTCCCAGGAAAAGGCAGGGCTGGTAGAGACAGTGGATCTCACTCTTTCTTTCTTTCTTTTTTTTTCTTTAAAGTATTCTACCTTTATTATTTTAGTTAAGTTCATTAACAAAAGTTATAAAGGGGTTTCTAGGCTTCGTTATAACCTCAGTTCCCCAGCCTGATTTCTCTAAGAAGGTCTTAATTTGGTCAACTGAATTTCTCCAACAAGGACTTCTCCCACCGCTTGTGTTGGGGGAGAAACACTCTCATTATTCTTAAATCTGTCAAGTGAAAATACATGTTCTCTATCCTCTTGAATACCTTGGTTATTAAATTGTTTTGTTCTACCACAATGTTAGGAAGTTGCAAGTTCCATCAGACCCCACCCTCTTCTCTGTCTCCTCCTCGCCACCTGCCCTCCTCGCCAACACTTCTCTGTCATTCTGTGCTCTAACCTCCGTGATTCCTTCTAAATTTCTTGAGAGCAGTAACATGCATTTTCAATAAGGTGGATGTCATTCTTAAAGACCTCATGGGTCCTTTTGGCACCATGACTGCTCCCTCCTTAGTCCTTCCAAGCCCTGTAATTCCTGTTATCCAGGTCGAGCCAGAGGAATCCATGCGTCAATTCTGCCTTCCGAGTTATTCCTCATCAGCCCTGGGTCTAGGGAGAGTTGTTTAGCTTCAGCTTCCTTCGCTTGTGGATATCGAAGTTGTGAGCCTCATAGGATGGTTGGAAGGATTCAATAAGATGTGATTTATTTATCCGTGTATTTATTTATACTTTTTTACTGCAGTATAACTAACATAGACTGAACTGCATGAATCTTAACTGTAAATGCTATGCTTTTTAAAGGTATATATGTATATACCTGGTAGCAACCACCCGGATCAAGATTCACAGCTAAATGTAATCTTAAAAGCTGACATAATTTGAGGATCACATATTGCACGAGGTATTGATATTCAATGCTGTACTCCACAGATATGAATAATTATGTTTAAATTAAAAATAAGTGAATTTAAAGAAAAGCTGACATAAGCTTGTAAACTGTAAAGCGCTGCAGAAATGTTGGTTTTGAAAATTACCAGGAGGTGGAGCCTCTTTCCTATTAAATTCCTCTCCCACAACTTCTAGGTTTCTAGAAATCATCAGCACCAGTTGCAACACCCTAGCACATTGTTGCTGGTGCAAGGACATCAACAGCCAAGCCATGCAGAGTGGCCATGGAGACACACATCCACACATTGCTGTTTATAGCCACAGGTCCCAGAACTGCTGCTGGACCTACCCCTTCGGGTGGCAGGATGTCCTCACAAAATGGGGCCATGGACAACGGAGTTGTTGTGCTGTTTCAATTCAGTACAACTTGATTCAAAAGATAGGCCCTGTGTGCCAGGCTGGAGTGGGGAAGGGGAGAAGAAACTTCCTGGGCTGGCCTTCCAAGAGGGCTGGAAGATTGTGGGGCTGTGGACACATTGGTCCACACCTGTGAAGTGAGACCCACAGAGGCAAGGGGTCTCATTGTCACACCCCTCTCCCATGGGACTCTCTTCTCGAGGTTTCCAGACTCTCCAGCTCTGAACACTCCTGGCTTTAGCCGGCTTTTTCACTTTACCTGCTGGGTTTCTCTACCTGGCTGCTCCATGGCCCCCAAAACTTAGTGAGTCCCTAAGAAACCTATCTATTTACCTCCTTAGCCTGGTTTCTTCCTCCTGGCTTCCCTTCGCCTTCATTCCGGCACCACTAACTTCCAATTATCCACTCAAAGCTGCGTCTAAGGTCACTTTTGCCTTGCTGTAGTTCCTCCTCCTAGGCCTTCCCTCCCATCATTTCCACTGTCACCGCTGGAAGGCCCCATTCTGCCAGGGCCTTTTAACTGGCTGCTGCCAAAGCTGTCATCTCTCCCCTCCATCCCTGCCAAATATTACCCAACCTTTAACAGCCAGAAAAGTGCCTCTGCCTCCAGAAGCACTACCCGATTCCTCCAGTTACATCTTATTTACCTCTTGTGCCCCTTGACTACAGCCACCCTTTATTAGAATCTCTTTAAGAGCTTCTGGACACTCTCTGACTTTCTTGCTCTTTTATCTCTCTGTCTCCTGGTGCCTAGTGTGGTGTCTGGCTCTTGGCGGTGGTGAACGAATGGATGAACGCTATGTTAATGGCTATTTGGCTAAGTAAAGGCAAAGCCACTGAGCTATGAATCATACTCTCAGAGACCCAAGCCTTTTTTAAAAGGCCAGAATATGCTAATTCGAGTGAGGGTTTTGAGAGTCTCCATTCTCTTCATCCCTGACCTTTGCTCCTAACAGGAAAGGACAGATGCCTGACACCTCACACTGCTCAGTGCTTGAAAATGCTGAGCCTGGTGAAACTTTGTCATAATTACCTACCTACTGAATAGTACAAACTACGTAATTTGCCTTTAAGTGATCTTAAATTAATACAAATAATGAAGTATGCTCAGAATACTCAAGTACTGGTACATTAAATTGAACACAATTAAAATTAAGACAGATTTATTAGTATTGTGACTATTATTGATTAAAATGGTAATGATAAATAATGAGCAATGTTAATAAGTACAACAAGGAATCGGTAATATTTCTTCAAAATAATCATTTTGCTGTGACTATCCAATTATTAGTACATTTAATGTGTTATTCAGTGCAATTAATTACCCACTTTGCTTCTGGGAAGGCACTAGGAAAAAATTGCTTTCTGCCTGGAGTAGTGGGTGCTCGGCAGAAGGACGGGAAAAGCCACTGCCTGCCGGAGCCTCTGTAATGAAGACCATGTTCCCTGTGGACATGGCTCCCAGCAGCGCTGACAGATGCTGCAAGCACCCTTGGGGAAGAAGGGACACGACAGATACCAGGTTCTCAGTCTCACAGTCAGTTGCTTTTGTAACTGTGGGGAATTGCTGGTAAGCAGGTTGGAGGGTGAAATCAGAAAAGCTGCCTTGAATCTTGACTGGTTCATCAGTTGTGTGGCCTGGGTTTAGCCTCTACACCTCCCAGCGGTTGATTATTCTCCTCTGTAAAATGGGAATGATACAGCCTGCCTGCAGAGATGTCTATGAGAAAGGCACCTGTCAGTGGTGTGGATGTGCAGGGCTGTAGCAATTGCTTGTCGGAGGTCCAGGGCTTCCCCCAGGCTCAGTCTGACATGGGGATTTGCTTGTTTCCTGTATATCACCTCTAGGAGTTGCCTCTGGTGGCCTGTCATAGGTCCCTGATGTGTTAGAGCAAGGTGAACAGGGAAATTGCACACCTGCCCTCCACCCCCTGCTTTATCCCATATTGACCCAGGTTATCAGTCTGTGAGTTTCCTTCCCCCTCTTTGCTGGGGAGAATGTTAGGGGGTGAGATGATGAGATGACAATTGCTGGACACTTTTACAAAGCTCTTGCTTATTTGTTTTCCTATTTGTCTGTACAACCATCCTACTAGGTAGTAGGTTTCATTAACCTCATTTTACAAATGAGAACTCTAGGGTCTAGACACTAGGGTCTATTGAAGAAAAGTGAATTGCTCAAGGTCATAGAGCTAAGCAGTGGTGGCCCATGGATTTGAACTCGAATCCTCCAATACTGAGAACTGTGCTCCCCTCCTCTTTATTTATTGCCACATTTCCTTATCCTTGCAGCCCTCTGGCTCCCAACTCTCCCCAATGACAAGGATTTACTGTATTGTTTCATCAAGCTAATTGCTAGTTTTTACATAAAGGCTCTATTTTATGAGCTCCAAATTGCCCAAATTAGATTTTATTAAGCTCACATGTATGATTTTCCTTGTTTTTATTAAAATTAAGTTCACTCATTTGCCATTTGCAAAGGAGTTTGAAATTAGGATCGCTTTGTATCCACGGAAACACAGGGAGAATCTTGTATGTGATCAGACTTTTACCCACAGAATGGGGAAAAAAGGCAGCTGGTAATTAGGTGTGTAATTCTCAGGCAAGCGCGTGGAGCACAATGGCCCTGCTCCTCTGCTTTGTGGGTGACAGTTCACAACAGCTCTTCCTGCATTTCCACATTTCCATGTGGTGGGGAGGGGCAGGCAATGGGGAGCTGGTGTCAATCCCAGATGTGACCCTCACTCATTTGTGAAAGGAGTTTCTCTCATTCTGGATCTCAGTTTCCCCATCTGTAAAATGGGGGATTAAAGAAGTTAGGCATAGCAAAAAGGTTTTATTCCATGTTTCAATTCTGATTCTTGGTAGCAAATGGCTGGCTGTAATGCTGTGATGGGAAGAATTTTAATGTCATAACTGGCCTCAGCAGAAAAGTACATCTTGATTAACTGACTTGCTCAGGAACTACTAATTGAGCAACTACTACATACCAGGGACTCTTCTAGGCAGCTTTTTCTGAACAAATCAGAAAAAGCTCTATTCTCAGGAAACAACAACAACAAAAACAAACAACAACATAAATTTAAAAATGATGATAAGCAGAAGATAAACCAGGGAAGGTGATAGATTTGGGAGGGGGTCAGAAAAACTTCTCTGAGGAAGAGATATTTGAGCTGAGACCTGAATGATAACAAAGATCCAATCGTGAGGAGATCTGGCTGTAGCCAATGTGTAGGTCCCAAGGTAGGGTACAACTTGGCCTGTTCAAGGAACAGAGACAAGGCCAGTGTGGCAGGTGAGGTAGAGGTGAGCTCAAATGGGCTCAGTGTGGCAGATGGCAGCTAGATGGTGATTGATTAGTTATGTCTGCCACTGGCAAAGGAGGGGAGAACCCCTCTGGTGTGTGCTCCCTACTTGCAGTCCCTGGGCTAAATGATCTTAGCAGTGGTATTCCAGGATCCTGCAGGCAAGAGCCCCTCCCTGGTATAGGGGTGTGGCTCCCAGAAGGAAGGGTACATGTGTTACTTCTACTGAATGGGAGAGTCCCTTGGGGAAAATGGTGGCATTTGAACCGGGCTTTGAAGGATGCTCATTGACACACCAAAGGGTGACATTCCCTTCTCACAGGCATCCATTGTATCCTGGAGTATGTGGAAGGTACTTCTTCAGCAGTTTAGGTAAGGTGCAGTCTGGTGTGGGTAAGGAAGACTGCTGTTCATTAACCATGTAACTTAGCCAGGGCACTTCAGTTTTTCTGAGCCCCAGTTTCCTCATCTTTAAAATGAGACAGTAAGAGGGTACAAAACTATGCTGTCTACCCTAAGTGAATCATTGTGCAGTATATGCACGTATTGAAACAACACACTGTACTCCACAAATATGTAAAAGTAAATGCTAAAATAAATAAATGAATAAATGAATAAATAAATAAAATGAGACAAATAAAATTTACCTTTCAGAGTTTTGTGAGAATTAAATAATAGATTATCAAAAAAGACTTTATAAAATGTAATACTAGCATTTTAATACTTATAATTTATATATTAGACAGTTATAATACAATACTTATACTATAAAATACTGTTAGTAGGATCTAAAAATTTTGTTATTAGGATGCTTCCTGACACTCATCCCTTAGAAGAACTTGATGTTTTTCTTGAGCGTAAATTGTCACAGCTTTTATGGGAAGCAATTAAACAACAGTATGCATCAATGGCCTAAAAAATTTCTGTTTTTGCCCAGGGATTCTATTTTTTAGAATTTAACAAAAAGAAGTAAGTGGGCTTCTCTGCTTCTGGCTATGATTGAGTAGCTTGTAGCAGGCTAGTACTCCTGCTAAGAACTAGAAATGCTGAAGAAAATACAAAAGAAAAGTTCTGTGTATTCATTCAATGGAATAATACACAGCAATGAAAACAAATGAACTATTGCTATAAGCAAAAACATGGATGCCTCTCAGAAACAGTGTTGAGCAAAAGAAACCAAATACAAATCTGTATAGATAAGATATATATAAGATATATAAAAAATATCTAAAACATATATATAAGTATGGAATACACTAGTAAATGTATAAATATAATTTATGTTTGTATAATATAACTAAGCAACTATACAAATATAGTATATATATTTGAATTTATATAAAATTTAGTCTATTGGTGTTCAAAGTTAGGATAGTGTTATCCGGAGGGGCGGTGTAGTAATCGTGTGGAATCGCAAAGGGGCTGGGTTCTGATAATGCTTTGTTTCTTGATGTGAGTGGTGGTTAATGGGTTGTTCACTTTGTGAAAAGTCATTAAACTCTACACTTTTGATTTTTGTACTTTTCTATATGTATGGGATACTTTAAAAAATTTGCTTAAATTAAAAAGGAAATAATTGAATATATGGGTAAGGATGTGTGAATAAAAATGTTTATTGCAGCATCATGTATAGTGAAAAATAGAAATAATGTAACACTCTAAAAATGGGAAATATTTAAATAAGATATGGTAATTATATTGTCTCTAAAATGATGTTTTTCAAAGGATTTTTAACCATGTGGAAGAATTTTAGCATTGCTGTATCAGTCTGCTTCTGTTGCTTATAACGGAATACCTGAAACTAGATAATTTATAGAGCAATGAAATCTATTTCTTACTATTTGGGAAGCTTGGAAGTCCAAGGTCCAGGGAGCACATCTGGGGAGGACCTTTTTCTGGGTGGGAACTCTCTTCAGGGTCCCGTGGTGACCAGCGTGTCACATGGTAAGAGAAGGGGCTGAGCAAGAGCTGACTTTCTCACTTGCTCCCCTTTTAAAGCCATCAGAACCACATCCATTACTTCAAGAATGGCCAATCCACAGTGCACAGTCCTCACAATCTAATCACCTCTTAAAGGCCCCACCTTTCAAATACCGTAATCGGATTCCTCACCCTCTTAACACTGTTACAATGGAGATCGAGTTCCAGCACATGAACTTTTGGGGGACACATTTAACCCATAGCAATGACAATGTTACACACATTGTGTTAAACACTGAACGTTGAACATGGTGCATAGAATCTGAGCTTGTGCGGATTGGGCTCTCTCCTTAGCCTGAGAGGCTGGAGAGGGGTGGACGATGCTGGAGTGTGGAATCAGCTCCCTCTGGTTCCAGCCTTCCCCAGCACCGCAGTCCCACCACGAGGCTGTAGGTGAGTCAGTGGAAAGGTCTGTTCAGTATCTGCCTCTCCCAATCTAAGGGAAGTTAAGCACGTCTCTTTTCCTAACCTTGCTCTTGCTTGTTCTCATCTCTCTGAGCTCCACCGTCCTTTAATCACTCCCTTTCAGACTCGACTATCTCAGGTGCCCACCCATGGGGCTTGTTCTCCCAAGAGCCATTTGCCTTCCTCAGCAGCACTTGGCCCTGTCTGTATGATCTGGTCTGGGTGGTTCCCAGACGACTACCCCATCACCCCCCGCCCACCCCCCAGTTCTTAGAGTCAGTCCAGATGAAAGTCACAGGGAAGAAGAGAAACATTTTCCTACGTGCTCTACAGTTTACACAACTGCTGCTGCTGCCCACAAACTTATGAGTACTTCATGTGATTCGGAGTTGTACTAGTAATTCTTTCTACCCCCTCTGCACACTGCTGTCCCCCTGGGGACATAAACCTAGGCTAGTCAGACTGGACTTAATACGATGCTCTCTTAATCGCACAAAGATCTGGCAGAGGCTTTGTAACCACCAGGTGTGAGAGCCTGATTGGTTATGTTCCTGTTCAAGCCGCCTTCCTCCTCCCTTGAGGATGGGAGTGGGGTAGAGGGATGCTTTCCAAATTTTCCACGATGCGTTTGTACCTTCACAATCAGAAAAAAATACTAAAGAATGTTCTTATTTCTAGGAGTAATCTAGATACGGGCTTCTCAAATGCTAACGTGCTGTGTCTGTGAATCACCTGGGGAGCTTGGTGAACTGCAGGCTCTGATTCAGTAGGTCTGGGTAGGACCTGCGATTCTCATTTCCCACAGGCTCCCAGGTGATGCTGACCACGCTCTGAGGAACAAAGTGAGAGAGAATGCGTGGACAGCGGGTACAAGCGTGACCCCTCTCTTTGCTCTTCCCTTCCCCACCCCCGACGTTTCACAGGTCTTCACATTTCGCTGAACATTTAGTGTAATGATGATTAAGCAGGAAGTTCTTCGAGAAGGTCGGGATCTACACATATGTCTGGGCTAAACACTGACTTGGGGATTCCTTCTTTAGAGAACAGGTTCACAGATTTGAGCTGTTTTACTCCCCAAGCAGATATAACAATTTGAGAACTTGTTTGGAGGTTCTAGCAGGGGAGCGCAGCTACTCGTATACCCTTGACCGAAGAACGGTCCTCTCCTCTAGCGGGGAAGGTCGTCCTCTTCGACCGAGCGCGCAGCTTCGGGAGGGACGCACATGGAGCGGTGAGGGAGGAAGGGGACACCCGCCTAGCCAGCCAGATCAGCCGAATCAACGCTGGCGATCAATGGGGTGACAGATGTCGCAGCAGATATAACAATTTGAATTCACAGAGAAGGACTTAGGAATGAAGAGCCCCAGCTATGCCAGTGACTCGGTCCCCTCTACCCCCGTGTAATCGATGGGGTTTCGTGTAAATTGTTGGTAAAGATAATGATTTTCATGGTCCTATTTAGGGTTGTCACAAAGTTAGGGAGCACTCAGTCACCAAATGTCACTGGGCAGCTTACTGGGAGTGTTGTAAAGGAGATTTGAGCATCAGGGGGAAGGTGGCTAAAAGGCCTAGACTATCCTGATTGTCATGAGCCTCAGCTAGCTTCACACTCCAGTTCTATTAAAATCAAAAGTCTGTATTATGTCTTCTTGGGAAGATGAATAGGAAAATATTGAAGCTACACTGTGGACTATTGGTTTTATTATTCAAAATTGCAGAATCAAGCAGTACTAGGGTGGAAAGGACATTAGTTCTATCTGCTTATAGAAGACACTCTGTGGAGCCCTGGAACTGGGGTGATAGCTCCCAAATTGAAAGGGGACCAGGGCTTTTATGATGTACTCTGTAGTCTTCCAAGAGACGGTTGTGGTTATCTGGTCCCAGGCAAACACTTCATTGACAGGAATGTGTTGCTTCCCAAGCAGCCTTTTACCACTAGGTAGGTCAGGTGGTTTGGGGATTCTCTTAGGTAAGTGGAAGTCTCTGTGTCCTTCACCCAATGTCCTAAGGTTTATCAGGTGTTTCCAAACTTCCCTGATGACAAATATCACCTGGGAAGCTTACTTACAATACAAACTGACTCCAGTCCTCACAAAAACAGACTCCCATGTCCCTCTTGGAAATTTTGATTTAATAGGGCTGAGATGGGGCTTGGAATTTTTTTTTTTTTTTAAATAGCCATTCTTCCTTCAGGAATATGAAGGAGGCATTTGGAGACAAAGCTTCATTCCTTCGACTCAGGAGAAAAATTCATTCCTGAAAGTAGCAGATGTGGGCTGATTTTTTAAATTTGATATTTACCATATGAGCTGCTAAGTCATGTTTTTCTTTCATATGAACATAAACATGACATATACATATTATAATACATATACACACATATAAGTATGTGTATATGTAAGATATATAAAACTGTATATATCAGAGTTTTAAAACATTTATTTCGAAATGTTTTAAAAGGCGCCTGTCCTTATAATTGTGAGAAAGATACGTCATTTAAGGCAGATAAAACTAAACAAGGAATAGAGAAAGAAAATATTAAAACATAAAAAATATCCCACAAATATCATTGTGGATCAACAGTAGCCAAATAGAAGTCAGTGTGTGATACTGAGATTAATAGCTTGACTTTCATTTTAAATGCCTGACAGAACTATGAAGAACTACAAAGATACCCATGTCCTTCAAAACAGTACTTTCCTGCCTGGAATTTTAGAGTTAAGTAAATCATTCAATTGAAGATTAAGGAGCTTTATTCACAAAGATCCTCATAGAGGCAGTACATATAATTTCAGCAAAATTAAAAAAAATTCAACATCCAACAATAAAGTATTAAGTAAATTGAGGCATAAACATAGAATGAAATATGCAGCTGTATATCAATGTGTACACAAATTTAGGACATTCAGGGTACTACAAGTAGCAAAAAAATTTTGATCCATTTATAATTTTTTTTGGTATAAGGCTGAGAGAAGAGAACAAGGAAAAAGTCTACATTTGCTAAAAATTTTTTTGCTTGATAAATATATATATTTAAAATACTGTCATTAATACAGCGTTATACACAACAAATCCTGTGGAAAATTCCATTTAGAAAAAGAGGATCGGGCCTTTGATAAATCTCTGTTGAAATGAGCCCTAACAGGTGTAGAGGGAGGGCTCTTAGAGTCAGCTGGTTCAATCCCCTCAGCATTGTAAGGATGTTTATTCTAGTAACCTTGACATATGATACCCTGGGGGCTCCTTGACTTCTATAATTGATGAGCAGCCCGGGAAGTCTTCCTTAAAGTTTAGGTCTACCTTTGGGAGAGATCCAATGTGAGGGTGGGGCTGGTGGGTAGAGGCAGATTCTTAAAAGCGCAACTGGGAAAGCCAGACTTCCTCTCTCGAATCTTGTTTTTTCAGATCAGAATTCTTTTGTTCAGAGCAGATTGGCACCAACTTCTCAAAATCTGCATTAGAGAACAAAGATTCATGTTTGAGTAAAAACAGTGAGAATAGCACAGCTTGCTTCTCAAAGGTTCCTCCTGCGCCGACTCCCACCCACTCAAATTCTCTATTTCTAATCTTCCAGGGACAGGGAAACCCATCCAGTCTGACTAGGAACAACCTCCTGGACAAAAGGTAAAAGCCTCTGAGCTCGGGCTTCCTGAATAAAGGCATTGGCTCCTGGGGCAGGGACTTTGAGAGAGCTGGTCTGGGGGCTGATACAGGGTTTGCTCACTTCTGGGTTCCTCAGCGTCAAATTTACCAGTTTAAAGTCTGGATAAATAGGATGTTAGTAATTATGTTGGCATGAGCTGGATTTATGAAGAAAGAGCACACGTTTCACAATCAGAAAGTCCACACTCAGTCTTGGCTCTGCCTTTTACTAGCTATGGGATTGGGGTCAATTGCATCCCCTTTCTGAACTTCAGTTTCTGTACTTACAAAATGGGATAATAATCCCTGTCTGGTACAACTCACAAAGTAATTGTAAAGACTATTTAAATACTAGATTGGAAGTACTTATTAACTGCAAGGTATGATGCATGCTAATCATTTTAATAATCAATAATAGAAATAGACCCATTGCAATTTCAAATTTTATTTGGGGGTCTTAAGTATTGATTCCTATAGGCTTGTAATTATTTAAGGGATGGTTTAAATGTTCCAGATATTAATCCTTTACCTGTTAAGTATGTTACAAATATTTATTCCCAGTCTTTTTAACTCAGCTTATGGTATATTTTGCCTTACAGAATTTTACAATTTTTATGAAGTTAAATCTGGGAAGCTTTTCTTTTATAGTTTCTGGATTTTGTTTCTTCGTTAGGAAGGCCTTCCCACACTAAGTAAAAAAAAAAATTCACCTATTTTCTTCACCTATATTCTCTTCTAATTTTTTATATTTTTGTTCTTTAATTCATCTGAAGGTTATTTTCTGTGGATGGATGGTGGGAATTAGGAATGTAATACAATGTTCCCTCAAATGAATAGCTGATTAGTTCAGTCTCACTCGTGGATTAGTTCATTCTTGTCCACTAACTCCAACCACCATTTTATTGCATACTTAACTTTCATATATACTTGAGTTTATTTCTAGGTTTTTATTCTGTTCCATTGATCAATTTGTCAATATCTTTATCAATACTAGACCATTTTAATTACTATAGTTTAAACTGTGTTTTAACTTCTGGTAGGATAAGATCTGAGTAAAAAATGCTATTGAATTTAGATCAGAATTGCATTGTTGGATAAATATGGGGAAAATAAATGTATGTTCAATACTAAGTCTTAAATTCCCACCCAGCAATATGGTTTATTACTTCCTTTATTTAGATTTTTATGTTATTTAGTAAAGTTCTTTCATTATCTTTGAATAGGTCTTGTACATTTTAAAAATTGCTTTTATTTTCTAGGAATTTTTTTGTTTTAAATTGAGTCCTTTAGAAATTATTATTAAATTAATTGTATTATTAAATTAATGGTACATAGGAAAGCTATTAGATTGTTGTATTGATATTGCATCTAGCCATAGTTTTGCATTCCTTATTCTAATAGTTTTCAGTTGATTCTCTTGAATTTTTGGGGGGGTGGGCAATCATATTATCTGCAAAGAGTGAAAATGTTGGGGTGTTTTTTTTCCCTTTCCAATCTTTGTATCTCTAAGTTTCTTGTCTTTTGATCTCCAGAATAATAATGACTAGTATCAAGGACAGCAATCAATTCTGTCTTGCACTTAATCTTTAGGGGGACTGCTTCCAAGATTTCACTATTAAATATTTAATTGCTGAAGATTTCTGATAGATATCCTTTTTCATGTTGAGGAATTTGAATTCTACTCCTGACTTACTGAGATTTTACAAAATTGATGCTGAATGCTGAACTTTATTAAATTTTCGTATTTATTGAGATAATTAATTACTTAATCTCTGTGGTGAATTGCAGGATGAATTTCTCTAATGATGAATTGTCTTTCGTCCCTTCGATAAACTCTCCTTGGTCACATGTATTCTTGGATTTGATTTATGAATATTTGCAGTTTAGGATTTTTGCACCTGTGTTCCCAAGTGACAACTGGCCATACTTTCCCTTGATTCTTAATCTCCTTGTTGTCATCTCCATGGTTATTCTGTTAACTATAAAAAATGGCCACCATAGCCTCCTTTCTCTTCTTCAAACATGTCAGGCTCTGTCACACCTCAAGCCATTGCACTTGCCACTTCTTCTGACTGGAATACCTTCCCAAGATGTTTATGTAGCTGAATGCTTATTACCACTCAGGCACCTGGTCAAATATCACCACCTGATCTAAACTACCCCCCACCTGACATTCTCTATTGCCTTAGCCTGATTTATGTCCTCCATAGTATTATTTCTAACAGAAAGAATATTACTTACCAATTTGTCTCCTTGTTTATTATCTGAATTTCCTAGTAAGCTTTCACTCCCTGTGAGGAGGGATATTGTCTGCCTGGGCACTGCTGCATGTCACAAAGTAGATGCTCAGGAAAAGTTCATTGAATAAATGGTTTTTTCCCCCCAGACAAGGCAAGGGAGACAAAATTTTTCAGTCTATTTAGGCATGAAAAATGTTTCAATTTTGTCTCATTCATCGCATGCTAGTTGGTTGGCATAAGCTTCTAATATTTAAGTGCCAGTCTCTGCATGTATAAGATAGGTGTCATAAAGGCACCACCTCATGGAGTTTTGGGGGGATTAAATGCACACTGCACTATTGTGCTGGGCACATCGTTCACTAGAGTTTGGTAAATGCTTGCTGTTATTGTTACTGACTCCCTCAAGAAACCCTGAGGGACCTCAATCTCAGTTTTTTCCCACTGTCAAATGCAGACAGCAGTCCCTGCTCTGCTTATTTCACAGGGTGATATGAGGATTAAAAGCAAGCATGGCATTTGAAGATGATAAAGTGTTACATGAATATTATGATTCTTTTCTGCCATGTCCAAGTGACAGCCTCATTAAAGGAACCTGGGAGGCAGTGGGCCCCGTGGGCAGAGCAAAGACCTGGAGCTGGACAGACCCAGGCTCACATCCTAACTCTCCTGTTTACCAGCTCGGTGACACTGGGGAAATTATAAGCCCCCTTGATCCTCATTTTGGTTATTATTGTTGCCCACTCTGTAAAATAGGGGAGAATCACACCCACTTCACAGGGTTACTGTGGGAATTAAATGAAAGTGAATACGTAAAAAATCCAGTTTAGCATTTTTCACAAAAGTGAGTTTAATTATCATTTAATAAATATCTATTAATATTATATTTGTCTATGAAAAGGATTGGCAAGCCATGATTTAGAACATTTTCTTTCCAATTTTCCATCATCAAAATAATCACACTTCGCACATCCTCACTGGCAGATTTCACAGCTAGTTGATTCAGGAAAAGTTATTTATTTGAATAACAAATTCTTTGCCCAATTCCCCAACCTGCATATCCAAGTGGGGGTTGTTAGTGATCTGCATGAAGTGGGGGATGGATTGCAGAAGGCTGTGACATGGTCGTAGAACTGATGTGTGGAATGTTCGCTGTGTGCCCGTCACTGCGTTGAGAGCTTTACAGGCTCTCCCTCATGCTTCCTCATCTTGCAGGTAAGAAAGCAGAGGCACAGAGAGGCTAGACAACCTAATCCGAGGCAGAGGCCAGATCTGGGCCAGCAGCTGGACTTCCGAATCTGTGTTCAGTACTTGATTGGAGAAGAGGATTCTGGGCACAGCAGCTCTCTCCTTTTGCATCTTGCAGTGTATCTGAGAGAGAAAGTAAGGGTTGTAGACAGCCTCACTAGAGCACAGGGAGAGCCCAGGCCTCCAATGTGCCACTTTTCATAGATATAGGTTACTTTCTTATAGTGTGTTCTTGACAAATACTTTTTGAATGAATGAATAATCAATGAATAAATGCACACACAAGTGTGGTCTTCCTCTGAATGTAAACAAGATACAAGAGTATGCTGGAATGGTCACAAAGAGAATCAGTGGATTCACTTTTAGCCCAGAACTGTAGGTGATACTCAGTCTTAGCATCTATTCTTGTCATATGTTTTCTTCCATTAGCTATATTCATGTATGTGGCAGGCTGGCTGCTGGTCACCAAACCTAGACTGTGTTTCCCAGCTTCTTTTGAAGCAACGTGTACTATAAAACTGATTCTTGCCAGTGGGATGGGAGTGGCACTGATGAATGTCACCTTCTGGCTGTGGCGGTTAAGGGTGTGCCTTCTCCTTCCTTTCATTTTCCTCATCTGTCGACTGAATGCAGAGGACCCTGAGCCCTAGAACGAGGACGACCCACCATATGGAAAGAACCCGGGTCCCCACCAACCATCAACACCTGTGCTGGATATTCATATGAGTGACAAAACTTTTATTGTGTTCAGCCACTGAAGTTTGGGGGTATGTTACAGCTGTTACCATTACCTTAACTACTCAAAACTTTTCAGTGCATTCTGAATTATCTAGTCTCCCACAGAGCTTTAAATACATATGTTGGTTCATTTCATTGTTGATATACTAGTAAAAATATAATTAATAAGTAACAGGGACATAAGAAGGATGCCCCAGAAGTTCCTTCTTCCCCTCTACTCAACATACAGAAACGGCCATTACTGCAAGGCAGTTTTACATAATCATTTAGCCCTTATAGCTTAGTGATGTCTTTACTGTCAGACAGAGGGAAGATGAGTTCAGTCAAGTGACTTCTCCAAGGTCACCCAGCTGGCAATTAAGAGGCAGAATCGGGACTCACACCAAGCTTTGCCTGGTCTTGCGCCCTCTGCTCTTTTTGTCAGAGCACAGTAGTAAATGTGAAATTCTATGTGGGCAAGTTCCCTTTCTGTCAATACGACATCGAAGATGGTTTTGACAGGTTTCTTCTCCCTTCCTTCTTTACACCTTTGTCTCTGCCAGGGTTTCTTTGGGAGGTAGTGCCCAAAGCTTGTGATTAAAAACAGCTGCAGAAACAAGAGGAAAACATCACCTAAAAATAAGTCGTGCCTTGGAACACAATGTGCATGGACTTTTAGGAGGCGAACAGAACTGGGAGGGTGTGTGACAGAAAGTGGCCGGATGGAGAGTTCCCCACAAAGGCATCTCACTCTGTTGATGACCGCTTCTGGGGGTCTCCATTTTTCTGCTTCTGGGAGCAGAAAAATTGGACTTGTCCTTCCACTAAGGAATGAGACTTCCTTTAAGAGTTCAAACTGCTTCTCAGGTACAGCCTAATTAGCTCACATAGCTAATATTATTCAATTATGCAACTGGTTCAAAAGTATTTAATAAAATGGGAAAATGCTCACCAAAACAATATCAGATAATGCAACAATATGATACAAAGCAGTATAATCAAAATTTGATTAAAATTTTTATACAGTAACAAAATTTATACAATAATTTATACTTTTTAAATTAAACTTGAATTTAATTTTAAAATTTAAATTTTGTATAAATTTATACAGTAACTAAAATTTTTATACACACAGTTGGAAAAAGACTAAAGGAGAATATATTTCAGTGTTATCAGGAGGTATTTCTGGATGATGAGAGGTCAGGGTTGAAATGTATTTATTTTAAAATTCTTTTCTGTCATCTTAAATTAAAAAAAATAAACATACACTATTTTTGCAATCAGAAAAAATGTTAAGAAATAAGTAGAGGTGAGTTTTCCTTGAATTGATTTAATTTTAAGGTTGATTTTGCTCATTTTCAAATTACAGCTTTGTCGGGAGATAAAAAAAATTAAATGAGCTACAGAGATTCTGTTACAAATAACAAATTGCTATTAATGTTATAAATTATATAACAAGTTATCAGACTAAAATTTAAGGCTACTGTAACAGGTTGGTCATACAACACTCAACTTCAAACTTTTTGATTTGTTCTGAATTTCCCAGACTGCTTTGTAAAGTTTAGATAACATGTAAGTTGGTTCATTTTGTTGTTGATATCTGGGTTTGTTTTAGTTTTCGTAAAAAATTATATGAACAAACAAACAAACCCAAACTTCCATAGTTAAAATTAAAAAGCAAAGTAGATGACAAAACATATGTATATAAACTTGACGTTAAGATTTACATTGTCTAAAGAGGGTTATTTATAAGAAAATCATTAAGTCCCTACTAGGTAAATGAACAAAAGATATAAGCATATTTTGCTCAAAAATATAACTAGTACAACAACAAATAGATGAATGTGAATCCTGACTAGCAAGTACATCAAAGCAATGCCATATAAACAACCATAATAAACCCCAAGCTCTGACAAGAATATAGTTGTGAAAATGGTAAACTCCTCTACAGTCTTCCTGGAATTACCGCAGTGATAATCCATCAAGAGCTATAATTGTCACTCTGACCCTTTTTTTAGTTATCTCAATTTGGGAAATCTGCTGTGCAGATAATTCAACAGAAACGAAAGGCTAAATGAAGACAAAAATTAATTCTACTGTTTTCTCTAAGTGTAAGGAAAAAATACTTGAAACAACTCAAATGATCCACAGAATAGAAATAGAAGTAAATTCTGGTACTCCCACTTCATGGAACATAAAGCAATGATTATAATGACAGTTATGAGAACCACATGAAACTATGGGAAATATGTATTATGCAATATTAAATATAAAAGAATATACGGTTATATTTCTGCTATGACTTTAACAGTAAAATCATATGTGCCCGTCATCAGGATGGAAAAGAAGAAAAATGAAAGCAGTTGCATCTCAATGAGGTTGTGAATGACTTTTTCTCTTTTCTCAAACATCTAAAAAAAAGTTTTGAATGTGTTTTTAATAAAAAGAAAGAAGATTTATGTTTCTACTCATTTCCATAAATAAAGAAAGAGCTTCCAAATGTGAATCCCTGTGAAATTTGAGCTGACTTATTAATAAAATAAAAGTAAAAAAAGATTGAAAATTACTACAATAGATTAATTAAACAATTATTTATTGAGCTTCATGTTTGTTTTCTATTCCTGCTGTAACAATGACCACAAATGGAGTGACTTAAAACAATGCAAGTTTATTATCTTATGGTTCTGAGGTCAGAAGTCAGACTTGGGTCTCATGGGGCTAAGGTGAAGGTTTTGGCAAGGCTGTGTTGTTTCTGGACTCTGTAGGGGGTAATTTGTTTCCTTACCTTTTCCACATTCTGTAGCCCTCTGCATTCCCTGTCTCATGGACCCTTCCTCCATCTTCAAAGCCAGCAATGGCAGCTTGAGTCATTCTCACATCATGCCACTCTGCCCCTCTCTTCCACTCCTCTTCCATTTTTAAGGACTCATATGATTAGATTGGGCCCATCGGGATAATGTCCCTATCTCAAAGTCAGCTGATTAGCAACCTAAATTGCATCTGAAATCTTAATTCCCTTTTTTCATGTGAGGAAAAATTCCATATTAATCATTAAGATTAATATGATTCTATATTAATTATTACTGTGCCTACCACCAGCTCCTACTCTGAGCCAGATGCAGTGCTAGGAGCTGTTGGGGGAGGGGGAGGTGGGGGGCAGAAACAAAGTTCATGGTGAGAAGCTGAGCTCAGCTCCGTAGGAAAATACCTCCAACACCATGTGCATGGTTGTTAGGGTCACGGTGAATGAATAGATGACGTGCAGAGGTTAGGAGGGAGGCACAGTTCCTTCTAGCTGGAGAATCAAGGGAGATTTTATGGTGGATTATTGGAATTTGGGCTAGGTCTGAATGGATGGGTAAGATTTAGATACAAAAAAGATGGCAGATGAAGCCAATGGTATTACAAGTAATAGATGTTAGATCCAAACTGCCATCTTTTTTGTGTAAGAAAAAAATGGCCAAATATTGACTTTTTTATTCAACCTCATATGTTGAAGCAAAAGGTGTGGAGGTAAAAGACAGCAATAAGGTCCCAGGAAAAATTCAGAAGGTGTCTTTTACCCCTTTCCTAAGTCAGAACTTCTACTTTGTTCGTTTGCTTTATCTGCTGATTACATTCTCACTTTTTTTCTTACACAGCCTCCAAGGTGCCAGTTACAAGTTTCCTTCTGAGAAAAGTAACCTCTTAGCAATTATTTTATGGCATGTAAAGCCTTATGCTTTGAGTAGGACAAATTCTGCTGTCTCAAACTCCTACTAGGTGACAATCATCTGACCCTATCAGACTGCCTCTGGTGAACAGTAGAGAGAAAGACAAAGCAGAAATTGAGAGAGCGAGCGAGCGAGCAAGGGGTCAGGGTGGGGAGAGAGAGAGAGAGAGAGAGGGAGGGAGGAAGAGCTAGGCCAGCATGTGCTCAGAGCTGCTACTGCATCCTTTCAATCCTTTCCCATTATAGAAGGTTTCCTGGGTGTGTATCTGCTTCTTGAAGTCAATGAAAATAATGTTTGGCATATTTCAAGGAGAAATCATGAAGTCTCACCAAACCTCTGAGTCTGCTGCGCCTGCAGGTAATTTTGATTATTAAAATTTTCATATTGATTTGATTATTCATGAGCTGGAAATAGTCCTTCTGGTAGCCAAATGCTTCTCTTTTGCACCTGATCACACACAGCTCCTATTTACTGATTTTCAGATAACTAATCACAGATTCTTTTTCTCCAAGTCCTGGATAGACACTGTAACATACCATCTCACTTTATTGGTCTGGGTTCAGAAGGGTGGGGATGTTTCTAAACCCCTTTTCTAAAATCCAGAGGAGACACCACCTGGGCAATGGTGCTGCCGTGGACTCTGCCTCAATATACCAACTCTAAATGGCGGAAATGGAAACATATGGTTAGAATGAATTACAAGCCTTTGCACTCAAATTTGTGGAGTTTTTCCCTCTGTAAAAATATAACTCCATTGAAACTCAAAGCAGAGGAGTCATGAGTACTGCTGAGTTACAAGGCAGGCAAACTCCTAAAGAAAGAAAATAGTAGACTAGTTAATGCATTAATTCAGGAAAGAAAAATAAAAGGTGACTAAATGAAAGAAGACACCCTTGAATGGTATTATTAGTAATTACTGTGATAAGGCAGAATAAAATGGAAGCACACAGGAAGGAGAGAGAAAAGCATCTGTCCACAAAGCATTTCCCAGAAATTCAGAAACAGAAAGATTTTTAATTAACCCCCATTTTTATAATCACGAGCTTCAAGGAATTATAAAAGAACACCAGAACCAATAACCAGAAAACTAGAAATGATTACCAGCCAACAGGAAGAAATAGAAAATAGTCTTGCAGATGACAGGGTAAGGACAGGCAAGGCCAAGAAATTCCATACGTTGGGCTTTAAAACAAGAGAGGTCCTCGAGGATTGGCAAAGGAGAAAGGGCTCCTCTCTATAGGTAAATTTGAAGGAAGTGAAAAGGAAAATAGGAGGAAAGTAGGAAGAAAATGAAGAAAAATTCTCACAACAATAAGGTTCCCAAAGAGCTATAATAGAAACAAATCAAGAACACCTGCAAAGAGAAACCCAAATAAAGGTGCCCCCAGATAATTAGTGGCCAACAATCCTTGAAGTTCATGTGTAAATAAAAGATCTTGGTAACATATGGAAAGAGAAAAATGCTATCCTGTGTGGCTCAATTTAATAAAAATAGTACCATATTTAGCAACAGCCACTCCAGGGGACAGCAAAGTTTATGCTTCCTGAGATTAATACACCAACCAAAATAAAAGCCCAGTCCCAGGTTTGGTTTTCAGCCAAAATATGCCTTTGCATATAAGGGGAAGAGAAGATTTTTACACAGCTAATTAATCTTGGTGCAGAAAGACAACATTTAGAGGTCAGAAAGATGTGTAATCCTCTCATCTCAGGTGGGTTAGGACAAGGGCTGTGCTAGGTAGCATGACCAACCATCCCTGTTTGCCTGAGACTGAGGGCTTCCTAGGGTGCAAGACTTTCAGTGCTAAAACTGGAATAGTCTCAGGCAGACTGGGATGGTTGGTCACCCTAGTGCTAGTTTCCCCCCATGTGACAACCCAGTCAAGCCAATCAGGGGTCAGCTGTTAGTAAAGACAGAGAACTTTGTTCTCTAAACTATTCAGGTGCTACATTTTCCAATGTATTATTTTCTTCTCTCTTCTAGGGAAAATGGTCCTAAAATACTTGGCATTGATCATTCATTCATCCACTCAATTAAACATTTATTGCAGGCTTTGTATGAGTATGGGGTTATGATGACAAACAAGCCCCTGCCTTCGTGGGTCTTAGAGGCCAAGTGGGAGAGGAAGGTAGGGAATCAACACAAATAAACTCAGAATTAGAAATGGGATAGATGGTATGAGGAAAAGAGCAGGGTGATATAATTGAGAGTGACATAGAGCATGTAGCTTGGACTGGGGGAGGGGGTGTGGGCTGGTTTGAAGAAGTGACATGAAAGCTGAGACCTGAAACATGAGAGGAGAGAGGAGCTGGGTGAAGAGTTGGTCTGCACTGGAAAATGGTGCTGGGGGTGGAGACAGAGGATGGAGAGCGTTCCAGACAAAGGAACAGCGTGTGCAAAGGCCCTGAGGCAGGAAGGAGACTGTTGAGGGAAAGAAGTTGAGAGAAGGCTAGGTTTCACTTGAATTAAGGGAAAAGAGAAAAGGCTTTACCCTTAAGCTCCAAGAGCCAGTAGAACTAGCCGTGATGGTGGTAATAGTGGTCCAAGCAGAATTAGTCCGTGAAATTTATTTATTTATTTTTTTTGCTGCTGGCCAGTATTGGGATCTGAACCTGTGATCTTGGTGTAATAAGGCTGTGCTCTAACCAACTGAGCTAACTGGCCAGCAGTCCAAGCAGAATTGTTGGAAGGGGGAGAGAGAGAAAGAGAGAGGAGAGAGAGACAGACAGAGAGATAAACGGAGATACCGAGAGAGAGAGAGAGAGAGAGAAGAGAAACCAAGCAGGTTAAAGGTCAATAGTGGATGGTGATCTTTTCTGCCCAAACTCTTCTCATAGCATCTAATATTAATATAGCTGCCCTGGGGTCTCTCCGAATAACACAGATTACAAAAGGCTTTGGAACGCGGATGGAAGCAAAAGCTCTAAAACAGTTGAAAATAAGAGAATGGCAGAGATTTAGAAGGATGTTTCATGGAGGGTAAAACCCCACTTAATCTGAGATTTGCAAAAGTGAAGGGAAAAAAAATACAAAGGCTGTTTCCAGCTATGCTAAGTGCCAGAAGAGGTGCTAGCAAAATCCCATGCCCAGAAGACCCAGTGATGCCTGAATATTGCTTACCAGTCACCTCAAGAGGCCCCTAAAAGAGATACACCTGAGGCACTATGGCATAGGAAAGCAACACATTCTTGCTGAGCTTGTGCCCGTATGGTAAAGCAGAGCTCTGGTCAACTCAACTGAGAATAAGGAGGGGACCCAAAGCCTGACAGGGCTTCTCTCAGCTGTTAGGCCTAAATCCAAGTCATGCTTCTCCCAGTCGGCCAGTCGCAGAGGTCAATGGCTGTCCTAGTCAATTCGGGCTCCTACAACAAAATACATTAAAGTGGGTGGTTTGTCAACGACAGAAATTTATCTCTCACAGTTATGGAGGCTGGGAAGTTCAAGATCAAGGTGCCCACAGATTTAGTGTCTGGTGAGGACCTGTTTCTTGGTTCATAGGTTATTCCTTCTTGCTTTGTCCTCACATGATGGAAGGGGCAAGGGTCTTTCTGGGTCTTCTATTATAAGGGCACTACTCCCATTCATAAGGACACCACTCGCGTAAACTAATCAGCTCCCAGAGGCCACACCTCCTAATACCTTCACCTTGGGGGTCAGGATTTCAACATATGAATTCAGACCACAGAAACACTCAGCCCAAAGCAGAAGCCAAAGAACACTTGGAGAGAGAGAGAGAGAGAGAGAGAGAGAGAGAGAGCCACAGGGTCAGATCTCCTCTCACGCAGCAGAAGACTGGTGTTCTCACCACTGATTCCACACATAAGAAGTTCTTCCTACTGGAAGAACTAACACATGGCCCAGTTAGTGCCCTGGAATCTGAGCTTGTGGCTTGGAATCCGCTTCTCTTGGAGCAAAGCAAGAAGAAGGCAGAGAGCTGAATGCACCTGTTCCCCTAAAGGCCTTCATTCCTGTGAGCCTCAGGTCAACCAGGTCATACACTCTCTCAGGGAAGGAGATTAGCAGGCTACCAGGGAAATCCTACCTGTCATGTCCACAGAGCTTCTGGGTCTGGGACTGGTGCCATGACCGTAGAAAAAAGAGACAATAAAACCAGTCCTTCCCATTCCGTGTCCAACCTCTCTTGCTAAGAGAAGGACGTGCCAATTGGAAAGCATCAGGCAACTGCGACTAAACAGGCCTGGAAAACTGAGACTGTGGAGGAGAAGGGAGTGGGTTCAAGTCTCCCAGCCCAACTAAATTCCACCTTGGTGTGCTAGAAAAGTGAGGGGAGATGAGCTCAGTGGTTCTGAGAAATTGAGGAGCCAAGAGTCTCCCCGAAGGATCACACACCACAAAAGATCATGTAAATTTCTAAACGGAAAGAAGATGGAGTTTTAACAATATTAAAAAGGAAGTGAAAAATTAGGAAATACAGAGTGACAGCAGGTCATTTCCAGTGGGTGGGGCACTATGAACTTTCCGTGGGTTATGCTATTTAGTGCATCGAACCCTATGAGGTAAGAAATGTGTATTACACTTTGTAATAGAGGAGGCTGAGGTCTATAAACAACTTTACAAAAGTCGGTTGAGGATCTAGGAATTAAACCCACATATGTTGATGTGGGGACATAGTTAAATACAATTAAAACTCTCTCTGGTGGCTCCACTACACCATGCCACCTCCCTGGACGATAAGCAAGCAATCCTGAAATCTTCTAGCACAGGTTGCCAGGCATGATGATCTGGGAGAACCCATGTGGTTACTGGGTCAGCTGGTTCTCCTAAGCCTTATCAAACGAGTACTGTTCCTTTCTGTTATGTGTGTGGACTGGCAGAGAGGAACTGCAAGTTCTCTATATCTTCACATCAACAAGTTATCTGGAGAATTTTTTTAAAGCTGGATGACTTTTTTTTTTTTAAAGTGCAAATTAATCCATAACCTGTTATGGGTAAATCTGTAGGGAAGATTTTTCTATGCCTCTAAACTCCATCTTTGGAACTAGTAAGCATTGTAAATAAAATCTATGTGAAGATGTTGAAAATGAGTTCTACAGTTTTGAAGATGAAACAAAAGTGGGAGTTGAGGCTAAAATATTGGATTACAAAAATTCATGATCACGTTGACGAGGTGAAATTGTGGACCTAAATCAAGAGGATGGAATTTAGCAGTGATAAGAGCCCAATGCTTAGCCATGAGGAGCCTCAGCGTTCACCAAGAAGAACTGGAAGAGGCTTTTCTCTTCAAGATCTAGGCTCTGGCTAGTAGCAGCCTGAACGGGACCAAAGGTGCAGCCAAGATGTGGACCTCCACCTAGGAGACCAGGCCCAGGCAGGCAGGGTCGCCATTTCTACGCAGTCCTCTAAAAACACTGCTGTGCTATCTAGGGGCTTGTATGTTCGCCTTCTGGTGGCGCAAATCCGAGGTTTGGGACATATGTGTTACAAGACCCATTCTTTGCTTCCAGAAGGTAGAACACAAGCTTCCACAAAACAATGACAAATAACAACTCTCTCCCTGGTTAACTAAATTTCTAGGTACCTATGTGCCGAATAGCACAAGGAAACATTGAAAGGAAAGCCAAGTACATACACTGAAAAATTTCAGAAATGATTTTTAACCTGAGGAAGTTGAGACATTGTGTGGATTTTAAAATATAGTTCAGGTGTGACCTGAAACCCTGCATTCTTATTTCAATTCTTGCCATAAAATTCCCACTAGGTTTTTTATTTTATAGGCTTAAAAGAAATGCTAGAAGGTTTTATGTGGCAAAACAGAATAAACAGAAAATCACTAATGAAACTAAAGACCAGAGAGGATGGGTTTAGCCAAATTTTCAGCGTTATTGAAAAGCAACTGGGTCACATGTTGCTAATGTTAAATACAGCAGAACACAGGCATTGGAGTCAGAAAGACCTAGATGTGCACTGCACTCTGCCACTTAGTGGCTGGGTTAATGTCATATGCTAAGTGGGCTAGTAATACTTATTTGGGGAGGATTAACAAGATGATGTATGCAGAACACTTAGTAGAGGGCCGGGCACATAATAAACACCCGAATTTATTATTATTGTTGTTGTTATTATTACTATTGTAGGACTCATGAAATCATGTTGAAAATCTTCACCATCAACTAATTTAAAAAATCACCTTAATAATAGACCCAGGAGGCAATTAATCCATTAAATTCACAGGCCTGGCATATATCTTGAGAAGCAAGCAAATTGAGTAGCGTATAGTGAAATTATCTTTGTAAGTCAACAGAAGATTTCAACATCAAGCCTAAGACAATAGGAATCTAAAAAATAAGAAGACAACAATATAGGGCCAGTTGCTCAGAGGTGATAAATTTATGCAGTGTTTAAGTATGTAAGAAATAACATGAGAATATGCAATGCTAAAATGTCTCTGCTAAAGGGCGACAACGATGAGGTTTTATTTGATTATTATTATTACTTTTTTTTTTTTGGCAGCTGGCAGGATGCGGATCTGAACCCATGACTTTGGTGTTACAAGGTTGTGCTCTAATCAGTTGAGCTAACTGGCCAGCCCAATGATGAGGTTTTAATGAAAAGAATAAATGGGATAAGATGACAACAAGGAAAGAGAAAAAGCTAATAATAGATAAAGAATTAATCACACAAAAGAGATGACATTCACATAAAAATAAGCTAAAAATGCATACTATTTTCAAAACCAGAAAAATTAAAATAATTTATTAAAAGTATCTATAGCATCTGAAATCCCTCATGCCAGCAAAAGACATGCACAGAAATATTGACAAGAGTATGTTATTGAGATTTTTTTCAGCAATTAAAAAGTGATAATAACAAATATGAAAAGAAGATAGCTGATTAGCAATCTCAGACATGTGGAAATAGGTCAGAAAAGAACAGAAATATATATAGATATAATAAGTTATACATATCTGTTTCTTAAGAAGTAGGGTATTTTTTTGGTAGAAATTTATGAATCCAGAAATTCAAGACAGAAAAATAAAACCAAACAAATGGATAACATTTGCAGCAAGTTGGGAAGTGGTCTCTTTAGATATATGACTTAATACGTTGCTGGAGTTTGCAACATTTTTTTTGTATTATTTTGTTTAAACAATACTAGACAAGGACATAGAAATCTAAATATAAAAACTGTGTTGAGAGATTTATTCATTCATCAAGCATGGCCCAAGTTGTCTTCCGAAATCATGTAGCATTCCAACCTTAAAGAAATCTGATAACTCTCCAGTGAATGTAGAATAAGGCTTAAATGCTGTAGCCAATTGCTGTGGTCTCTGGTTAGGAGCAGATACCCTAAATCAGGCTGCCTGGATTGAAATCCAGGCTCCATCACTTATTGGTATTACCTGGGAGAACTGAGACAATTTACTCTTTAAGTTTCAGTTTCTTCATCTGTGAAATGGGTGCCAGTGTTTCCTGGCATGATGCCTGGTTCATAGTGAATACACAGTAACTGTGAATACTGTATGGGCTTCTCCTTGCATTTCTTGTCTTCTCTTTCACATATCCTTCCTTCAGAAGAATAGCCATTCCCCAATACATTGCATTATCTCCCACCTCTGTGTCTTTAGTCTGATGTTTTAAAAGCACCTGACATTTTGATCTGATGTTTTAAGATTGGGCTTGCTAAAGTCCCAATATAGTAAGTAGCAAAACCTGGAGTCAAATTCAGCTCTGCTGGATACCAGAGTCCTGTCTTATCCCACTTCTACTTTCCATCCTATAGTCACTTCCAATTTGATAGACTAGCTGGTATCAGATCAATCCCCTTCCAAGAAAAACTAGGGAAATATATCTCTCTGAAGGCATCAAAGAACTACCAGCCAGGACTTGAAGCGTCAAGATCCTTGAAAGAAGGAAAATTCATTGAAATGAGCCTACCATTCTGCACTGCTTTTTCTTTTGAAACATTTGCTGCTTCATAAGAGGAACTAAACAAATGGAGGCCTATTCCACATTCATGGATTAGAAGACTCAATATTATCACCTCTCTCAAGTTAACATATATTTTTATAAGCCTAATAAAAATGCTAGCAGATCTACGTGTGTATATACATATGCACATGTGTGGATGGAAATTAACAAGCTGCTTTTCAAGTTATATGGAGATACAGAGAACCCAGAATGCCTAAGGTGATCTTGAAGAACAAAATTGGAAGATTTACACTCCAGATAAAGCTACAGTAATTATAGGAGCATAGTACTGTTACAGAGATAGACAAACCAGTCGGATAAATTAGAAAGTCCAGAGATAGACTAATATGTGTACAATCATCTTATTTGTAACAAAAGGAACGCTGTAATACAATGAGGAAAGATTTTCATCTCAATAAATGCTTCTGGGTCAATTAGATATTCATATGGAAAAAATGTAAGTCTTGTCACCTACTTCATACCTTATGCAAAATCAACTTCAAATGGATTATAGTTATAAATATCACAGTTAAAATTATAAAATTCTAGATGATAACATAAGAGAATATATTAATGACTTTGGGGTAAACAAAAGTTATCAAACTTTAGGGTGAAAGTAGCACTGAACAGAAAGGAAAATATTAGAAAATTGGAATATATTAAAACTGAGAACTTCTGTCATCAAATACACTATTAAGAAGGTGAAAAGCAAACCACTAAGTGGAAGAAGATATTTGTAATACATGCATTTGAGAAACAACTCATGTTCAGAATATAAAACAAACATAGACAATCAATCAGAAAAACAGACAATCCAACATTTAAAAAGTGTAAAAAACTTTAGAGAGAATTCAGAAAAGACGATATCCAAATGGCCAATAAGCATATGAAAAAGTGCCCAGGATCATTAATCATTAGGAAAATGGAATCAAACTTACAAAGAGATAGTAATACATACTCACTAGAATGGCTGAATCTGAAACACTGATAATATCACATGTTGGTGAGGGCACAGCACAACTAGAGCTCTCAGACATCGCTGGCAGAATGGAAACTGGGGGTTAAACCATTTGAAATTACTGATATTCAACCAGTTGCAAAAACTATAATTTCCTAAGACCAAACTAATGCAACTGTTTTGGAACACTGTAAGTAGCTGCTAATGCTGAGCATACACATAGCTTATGACCAAGACAGAATTTCCCTCTTAGATATAAACCCAACAGAAATGTGTACACATGGGCACCATAAAGCATGATCAGAAAAGTTTACAGTGGCATTATTTGTAATAGCCCCAAACTGTAAACAACTCAAATATCCATCATTACACAGAAAAACAAAGAAACTGTAACATATTTATTCAATAGAATACTCTTTAACAATGAAAATGAATAAACTACATAGCTACAGGTGACAACATAAATGAATAACATGCACATAACATCTAGTGAAAGAAACCAGACATGAAAGAATGCATATTATATCAAGTTTAAAAATACGCAAAACTAATCTATGGTGATAGAAGGCAGAATAGTGGTACCTTTGGGAAGGGGGTATTAATAATTGGGAGGGGCACAAGGGGGGTTCTGGGGTGCTAGTAATGGTTTATTTTCTCATCTGGATGGATGTGAAAATCCATTCAACTGTTCACTTAATGCTTTGCTCACTTTAAATCCACACCATACTTTAATTAGTTAATTAATATTATTTAATTAAAAATCAGAGGGGATAAGGAACTCCAGAAAGGTTTGTAACCCCAGAACAGGGTGCTCTAGTTATCCTCAGAAACTCTGGGAGAAAATGGCTTTGTAAATATCTCGAGCTTGATGGGTCAACCTCAGTAGAGTAGACATGATTTTATAGCATGTTAAGGCGGAGAGAACTTAAGAATAATACTGCATTACCCCTGCCAGCAATCCATACCTGCATGTGCTTTGGAGGAAACTGAGGTATTCTCTTGAGCTCTAGTGGGGGGCCCAGAGCTGCCGAAAGGGCCAGTAGGCTGTAAGAGGTCCCAAGTGAGGTTGGAGAGCTCAGGAGAGACCACAGCACAGACAGTGCATGCAGTGGGGATAGAGACTGACATCCAAAAAGCCACAGGATGAGACAGCCCCATACAGGCCAGTGAAGATCTGGAGGGAGCACAAACCAGATATCATCCTTGGATACCATGATGTATGTTAGGGTCTCTGATGCCCAGACACCATGCCAACAAAGGGGAAAGCAAGGGAGACTTGGCTCTGGAGTGTATGTATGCGTGTACATAAAGGACCACAGCTGAGTCTCAGTTCTCTTGCTTTCTTTCCACCACTACCAGCACTCTCCTTCAGTCTGAGTGTGTTGATTTCCTTCTTTTACTCATACCCTGCGTTCTACCTGCTCAAAAGTTTATGGGAAGCACTATAAACTGAGCCCTTCCATCCATCTTTTCTTCTGCCTATAAACCTTTGCTTTTGAAAATGAAATTTGTGATTTTCACAGTTTTGAGATGCTATTTGGAAGTTAGAGGTTGGACTCACATCTTCTTTCTCTTTGCTTCCCAGCTTTAATAATCCTTGTTCCTCTCAAGGTGATGAACGTCTGGCTGAAAAGGACAAAAGTGATGTTCAAAGAAGTGGGGGGAAAAAACATGTTAAAGTACTTTAAAATCTTATCTTGACACATTAACTTTCACACTCATTCAATAATAAGCAACAATAAAAAAATTTTATATACCTGTTC
This sequence comes from Cynocephalus volans, assembly GCF_027409185.1. NCBI lineage: Eukaryota > Metazoa > Chordata > Mammalia > Dermoptera > Cynocephalidae > Cynocephalus > Cynocephalus volans. The sequence continues at coordinate 36,921,551 of NC_084476.1, read as the reverse complement.
AGGTATTTTATGCACCTGCTAAAAAGGTGACACAAATAGGTGTCATTAAGTAGTATGGTGTCCAAAACAAGGAGGGTGATCTTCCAGTTCTCCATTGTTCTGTGGTCAGGTTTTTTTTTTTTCAAGTTTATTTATTAATATTATTTTTTACATTCTATTATGTTGTGGGGCAGTTGGGGGGAAGAGGGAAGGGGAAGGTCGAAGGAAATAGGGTAGGAGAAGGAGGAAGGAGGAGGGACAGGATCGAGGCCTGTGACACCTCCTTCACTCCTGCAGGGGAGACCAGAGGGCTTCCTGCAGAGGTTTGGTCATTGCTGGGCTGGGCGCAGATGTCAGGGGGGTGTGGCTGAAGCCCTCACCCCTGACCATCCCAGCTCAGGAACCTGAGGCCCTTCTTGCTGCAGCTTGGTGGTTGTTGCTGGGCTGGTTGTGGGTGTCAGGGGGGCATGGCCGAGGCCCTTGGTCCTCCACCACTCTGGCTCAGGAAAGCCTGGGGCACTTCCCACGGTGGCTCCGTGGTCATCACTGGGCTGGTTGCAGGTGTTATGGGGTGTGGCCAAGGCCCTCAGCCCTCAGCCCCCCACCACCCCAGCCTGGGAGAGCCTGGGGTGCTTCCTGCGGCAGCTCAGTGGTGTGGTCAGGATTTGGTTTCACACTATAAGTGGGGCATTTATAATCCCAAATATGTTCATGTACAAACAAAGAATGGAGGTGTACTGACACCATAATGTATAGGAAATAGTTGAAGAAGCTGTCTATTTTAGCCTTAAAAAATCCTGAAGAGAACAGATCAGTTGACATCAAATAGGTTTTCTCTTCTTAATATTTTTAATTATACTTGCACATGTAGTTTGGGTTACATCACCTTATGTCTATTTTTGAATAAGGATGAATAGGTAATACATTTCCAAACAAATACAATTCAATTCTTTGGTCAGTTCAATTCTTTGATTCAACACATGGATCAGATGGAACCTGTTCAACCATAGTACTTTTACTTAAAAACTTGTATTTTTCATTTTCAAATATAATTTCAAATCAAATAAAAACAGAAGCTCATTTTATTAAGGCAAATGTATGTGTTGGTGAAGAATTTATCTGGATTAGAAAAGCATGTTTGCTCCTTTCCCATGTTCATCACAGCTCTGTTTACAATAGCCAAGATATGGAACCAATCTAAGTGTCCATCGGTGGATGATTGAATTAGGAAACTGTGGTACACATACATAATGGAATACAACTCAGCCATACAAAAGGATGAAATTCTGTCATTCATAGCAAGATGGATGAACTTGGAGAAGATTATGTTAAGTGAATAGGCACAGAAAAAGAAATACTGTATGTCCTCACTCGTTTGGGAGCTAAAAAATAAACAAAGAAAGAGAGAGAGAGAGAGATAAAGAAAGAAAGGAATGAAGAAAGAAAAGAAGGAAAAAAAGAACAATCATAATAATACATTGAACTTTCAGAAGGAGAGAACAGAACTGTGGTCACTAGAGGCCAGGAAGGAGGAGAGGGGAGGGGGTTAGGGAGAAATTGGCTAATAGCCACAAAGAATGATTATCTTTCACAATGATGAATATGTTAATTATCTTGATTTCAGAATCACATGTCGTACACAAATACTGACAGTCAACTCTTTATTTTTTATTTTTTTATTGAAAAATAATTGATTGTACACATCTGTGGGGTACAGCATTGAATATCAATACCTGTGTGCAATATGTGATGCTAAAATCAGGATAATTAGTACATTCAACCTTACGTACTGTAATCATTTTTCATGGCCCTTCATTAACACACGAATATGTATAATCATGTTTCAATAAAAAAATTTAAAAAATAAATAAATGACGTTATGTAATAGCTGTTTTCTCCCCAGTACAGGACAGAAAATACATCCTTAAAATTTGATATAAAGAACTGAAGACCATTCACTGTCCATATTTGTTTCAATTAATTTTGGAAAATAAAATATCCACATTGAGTTTTTTGATGAAGCTGCAAAATGAATTGGGATAAGCAAAACAACTACAAAAGTCCATTAAAAGGTGCATCCACATTAATAGATAAATAAATTAATTAAAGCTTTATCTATCTGAATTATAAAAAATAGAAATTATGTTCCTTTTCTATAGAAATAACTTCCTTTTTATAGAAAGAAACATATATTCGTTACTTGCACTGTTCTGGCTAGTATTTTATCTCACTAAATTGATCTGATATAAATCAAGAATTCCAGGTGATCACGAATTCAGAGATCAAAGAATAATGGGAGAAGGAACAGATTTGGTGTATGCTCAGTTGAAGTGATTGAAGCTTAAAACATCTTTGGTTTCACAGGCTTTGCACAAGAACATTAAATAAATCTCCATTTAGCCAATGGAATAACATCCGCCCTAAAGCCCAATTTCTTGGAGCAAACTTTCTGGTCAGTACTTTCACAGACCACTCAAAAATACTTGTTACACTCTATTGCAACATTCTCATGTCTCAGAGACCAACCAATACCTTAGGATGTCATTGGAGCATAAATAAAGTTTTGGCATTTGACATTTTTATCACTATTCAGTTTAGGTGTTCCAGTTCCATTCCTTCCACATTGTCCCACCCCAACCAGTCCCATCCCATCTCATCCCATCCCATCCCCCTCCACTTTGTCCCATTCATCCCATTAAGATTTGCTTATCCCTGGCCTTCTACTGTGCACTTTCACATTTCAACGTGGAGTGTCTCTCTTTAACAGGGAATTGTGTGTTAGGGTGGGGGTATTGGTGGTGTTCAATGGTTTTGAGACTATTTCATCATAAATGCCTATACTGGAAACAGTTATATGTCTTCTCATTTAAACTTCAGTCTATTTTATCTCAGGTAAGAAGTAGAGTCCGATTTAGGGCAGAGAAATTTGTTTATTATCAAAACTCATTCACTCATACTGCCACACATTTCAAAGCCTAATTAGTCTTTTATTTTAAAGCCTAAGGCAACAATGAGATCTGAAAGGAACCGGGATACCATGTAGCAGTGGCTTGAGAAAGAGGCTTTGAACATAACTTATTCATTCATTTATTCACCTATATTTCTTTGTACAAGTATTTATTGTGTATCAGACATAATGTTAGATTTGGGGAGAAAACAACAGTGAATAAGCCACAAGATCCCTGATCTCCTTATGATTCTTTGGATACTAAAATCATTTCCTACCCTTTCATCTTTTTTTGTTGTGAGCTCATTTGTACTTTCCTTTAATTATCAGCTCTTAAGAAATGAGTGTAAGCCCAGATTCCAATTCTGTGCAAGGCACATAGATTGGGTGAGACTGGCCATATGCCTCAATTGGCACATATTTCTTTGTCAAGGAAGGGTTTGTTACGTCTTTAATAGAGATTTGAAAAAAAAAATAGATGCAGTTTTTCTAAATCTCTATTACATGTAATAGAGATTTTTATAAAATTCATTAGTGAAAATTAACATTGAGCAGTTGATACTGAGTTTGGGCATAGGGAAGCCAGATGAAATGCAGTGTTTGGGATATATGCTTACTAAAAATTGCTTGTCATTTAGCTAAAATTTAAATTTAGCTGGGCATTATTTTTTTTTTTTCTAAATTTTGCGATCTTATTTGGGCATCATACACTTTATAAAGTAGATCAGGTCAGCTGTTGATCTTTCAGTAGAATCCAATCCATGTTTTCAAATACTTCCATCCAGGATTGCATATATAAAAGAGGGCTGGAATATCTAAGAGAATTCTATCCTGACCTTACCAAAAACTCCCTCTGAGACTCCTTAAATGGAGAGTAACACAGGCATTAGAAATGATTCACAATGTCCAAAAGCCAGGGGGCTTCCTGTATTCGAGGCTGGAGGGATATTCATAAATGTGAAAGTGCTCTGTAGAGGGCATGATGGTGCTTCAGGTGAATCTAGGGGTTCACGGCACAAACACTCCTTTACATAATGTTTATCTCAGAGACTAGAACAGCTCCAAAAGAACTTCTTTCAGTTGCCAAGAAAGATCTATTTTTAAAAACCCTTATTACAAAAAAAACCTATTTAAATATCATGGCAATAATCCCTGAGGAAAGGTGTAGTATTATAAAGAAAATTGTAAGATAAAAAGATTTAGGAAGAACTCTCAGGGAAATTTCTCTCTCTTCTCAGCTGAGACTTTCTGAACTCACATACCCAAATGACTCCAACGAGATTCAGTCCTCAGTATTTACGTTATTTATACATGAATATTTTACAGTGATTTTAAAGAACAGGTGTTCTCATAGTTTCCCCTCTTGCAAATTTTTGAAAATAATCTTTTAAAATGTTTTAAATATTCCAAAGTGCTTAGCCTTTGCTCTGAGGTAATTACAGGAAAATATCTACTTATTCACCAGGCGGGTTTTTCAAGAATGTTCCCAAATCGCCCAATCATTAAATGTTTCTGGCATCTGGTAGAATCTATCAGAGTGGGGTGATGATTTACTCAACAAAAATGCCCAGTGATGTCACTGATAGTGGTTGATACTCCTTTCAAAACTCCTTGATGACCCAGCTTTGTACCAAAAGTAAAAGGCAGAGAGTTGAAAGCAGCCATAGATGAAAGGGTCAAGGAAACTGGGGATAATTAGGCTACAAAAGAGATAAAAGGAAGACAGGAGAGACTTCATCCAAACTCTCTAAAGCTATTAAGAGAAAGAAGGAATTGGGTTGGTTGTATGTGGCCTTGGCGGCCAGAGCCAGGACATCCAGCAGAAACCGAAGGAAGGTGTATTCAGTCTGTGCTGTAGGAGACCCTCCAATGAGGAGAGCTTCCACTTCTCTGCTATATTGGGGGGTGGGGGTGGGATATAGATCTGCAATGCTAGATTAGCAGGGGAATTGGTCTAGAGAAAGCCTGCCTTTCCAACTCTATGATTCTGTGGTTCCCCAAATTTAGCAATAGAGATGCCAGAATGTTCTGTTTCAAACACCAGACGTTGGGAATTCCTATTTGAATTTGAATCTCAGCTCCAGCTGAGTGACCTTAGATAAATTGCTGAGGCTAAGATCCTCTATCAACTGCGAAGTATTGTTCTGAGGACTGAATAACATGTAAGTAATGCCTGGCAACACCGCTGCTGCCACGGGGCCTGCCTGGGGTCCTGAGGTATGGATCCGAGGACCGACCCCTCCTCCTGCAACCAGGCAAGGAGCACGCCAAAAACACCACTACCATGTGGGTGCCCACCACAGCTACCACAATAGCCATGGCTGCTGCAAAAGAGGCTAGATGCCACGACCACCATGCAGATGGTCCACCTGCCACTCAAGTGCATTGACACAGGAGAGTCACCAGTGGAGACCAAAGAAAAGAAGAGGATGTCTCTCTCCACAAAGCCGATTCCGGAGTGATAGAAGAAGCATCGACGCTACGATAAAAGTGGGGGCCCTGAACACACCTCTTTCAGCACTGGACAGATCATCTAGGCAACAAATCAACACACTAACTGTTATTCTTTCAGAAGAAGAGAAGAAATCTAGGGTTATCAGAGGTGGGAGCGGGGAGACAGAGGTGGGTGGGGAGAGACTGGATAAGGGGCATAAAGAATAAGCACAATTTGTAATAATGTATATGCTAATAATATTGACTTGATCAACATACATCAATGTTGAACCCCCAAAATATGTATAATCAATTATGATTCAATAAAAAAGAAAAAAAAAACATTTTGGAAACAGAGGTAGTGGTTGCACAGCATTGTGAATGTAATTAATTCCACACAATTATATATTTTAAAATGCTTAAAATGGAAATTCTCATGGTATATATGTTTTACCATAATAAAAAGTGGAAAAAAAGTAATGCCTGGCATATGCCAGGCACTCAGTAAATGCCTAGCTAAAAAAACAAAAACAGAAACAAACAAACAAAAAAACTAGACTGAATACAGAAAACTGTTTCAGCTGGACTGGGCTTTGTGTTTCTGAGGTTCGGGTCTTTTCTGATAGACTCGGAAGCACACCTATGGGAGAAAAGGGTTCTTCTCTGATAGACTCGGAAGCACACCTATGGGAGAAAAGCAAGGAAGGTCCCAAGGATTTGTAGCCTGACCCCTTGTGGATTCCTGCGAAGGTGATTGCAAATTCCTGAGTAGATGCCTAAATCAGCTGTGGCTTTGCATTTCTGGGGCTATGGGACATAGGAGGGTATGTGAAAGGACTGGGCAGTAAAAGTCACTCTATTTTTTTGCAGCTGGCCAGTTCGGGGATTGAACCCTGGAACTTGGTGTTATCAGCATCACATTCTAACGAACTGAGCTAACCAGCCAGCCCCATGACCTCTCTTTAAAGGGCCATTTTGGCTGGTAGGGCACTGGGCAAGTGAGACTTTTCAGTAGGAAATAGCAGCACTAGACTGATGGTGGAATGCATGGTATGGATGGTGGGGACACTTGATAAATTCTGAGTAGATGGTGTGCACACTGGATGAATGTTGGGGGCCTGGATGGATGGTTGGGGACACTGGATGGATGGTGGGGGCACTGGATGGGTGGTGGGGGACGAATTCCATTGTTCATGCAGGAGCAGCAGCAGTCATGGCCACCCAGCTGAGACCACAGTGGGTGTGCCCCACCTAACAACATTCTCACAGTGTGTAGCCCTTAGAGTTTTTGTACAATCTAGAGGAGGGGAGGGAGCCACAAGGTTCAGATACTGGGCCTCTCGCCTTTGTCAGATGGAATCATGAAACAGTTCTCATCTAATCTGCAAAATAAATAAAGCTGGCCTTCCTTGCATCCCTGGAGTGTGGTGCTCCTTGGACTGCCACCTTCCTCCGCTCTTCCCGGGCCCTGTCCTCCCAGCGCCCTCTCGGCTGTGCCTTCTCCTCTCTGCCTCACTTCTCAGGACCTCCCTCCTTCTCCTCACTTCCTGCAGGCTGCAGGCATCTGTCTTGGAGCTGCATCTTCATCATACTTTTTTCCCCCTATTTTAGAGGGGATTATGAAAACATCAGGGAGAAATTTTTTTGTTCTTGTTGTTATCATACTGACTTTTTGTCCTTACACAGTTCAGAAAACTAAACAGAGTAAAACACTTTATACTCTTAGGCCTTGGTTGCTGTCCCTTTAAAATGCTGGGATTAGAATCTCTAAGATTCTTTTTTTATTTTTACTTTTTAAATTAATATTATTATATTTTTACATTCTATGATGTTGTGGTGGAGCAGTTGGGAGGGCGGGGGAGAGGGGAAAGGGGAAGGAGATAGGATGGAAGGAGGAAGGAGGAGGGGTGGGACTGAGGCCTGTGGCACACCCTTCATTCAAACTGGGGAGACCAGGGGGCTTCCAGTGGTGGCTTGTCATTGCTGGGCTGGGTGCAGAAGTCAGGGGGGTGTGGCAAGAGCCTTTGCCCCCCAACCCCCAGCTCAGGAACCCAGGGCCCTTCTTTCTTTGACTCAGTGGTTGTCGCTGGGCTGGTTGTGCGTATCAGGGGTGCGTGGCTGAGGCCCTCAGCCCCCACGCTGTTCCAGCTCAGGAGAGCCTGGGGTGCTTCCTACAATGGCTCGGTGCTTGTTGCTGGGCTGGTTCCAGCTGTCAGGGGGGCATGGCCAGTAGACCCGAGGCCCCCCTGTGATGGTTTGGTGGTCATTGCTGGGCTGGTTGTGGGTGTCAGGTGGCATTGCTGAGGCTCCCAGCCTTCCACCCTTTCTGGCTTGGTAGCCCAAGGGACTTCTGGTCCTTATAGGTGTTAGAGGTGTTCTTTGGTGAAATGGGACCTTTACTAGTTAACATGAAACTTTGTCTCCAGTTGAGAGTACTTTGTTTTTTCTTTTATTTCTGTGTTGGATTATTTGCTGTTCCCACCATTTAAACTCTGTGCTGCAAGTAATTTGTTGTCTTTTGCTTACTTCTAAAATGGAGGAACTTCCTGTGGGGACCAGTACTTGAGCTCTGTGGTTGAGCTAAATTGCTGCTTTGCTGCTGGCTCCCTAGGGAAGGGAATCAGCTTCCTGATTCCTAGGAAAGGCTTTTTGTGCAGCTCAGGGTTTAATGGTTGGCTTTATAGGTAATTTTGGCTCTCATGTGATCTGTTGCACCTGGGTTGTATAGAAACTCTGATCTGGGCCTGAGTCTTTTCATCAAACTTCACCCCATGCAATTCTATATTCCTGACCAGTGTCCTCTGAGTGGTCCTGTGCTGATGGGGGGGCAGATCAACTGTCTTAGCTCTGCCTCAGTTTCCCCCCGCCACTGCCTGTGCTCCAAACACTTTGCATGGGATGGGCCATGCTCAGGTCGCTTGTGATGACTCACTGGCCTCTGAGTGGCTACTTTTTTTCAGTTGTTGTGGCTCGTCACTCCTATGTGGGTCCTCAGGAACCCTATTAGTGGTCTTGCTGGCCTGGGGGCCACCAAGGCCCTTTTCTCCCCTGCTGCCTCCAAGCAACTTCATCTGATGGGTACAGCTGTGGCTTCTGCCAGCTCCTGCTCCATGCATTCAGCAGCTCCAGCCTGGAAGTGGCCAGGGCTCGAAATGGTCAGAGTGATTCTTTCCCTCACTGTGGCTTTTCCTGCCTTCATGCACTCTGTGGGCCTCTCCTCCTCTTCCCCTGAGCTCTAGTGGCCCAAGCTTTGCTGTTGTTGCTTTCTTATAGTTGTAAATTGGTTGATTTCTGGGAGAGAGTGACGCTGGGGACCATCTTTTCCACCATCTTGACTGGAATCTAAGATTCTTTCTAGTTCAGAAGTCCTGCGACTTTTGATATAGTTGGGAAATACTGTTTAGTCATTTTTACAGTCACAGTGATTATACTGGAGCTATCGTGATGTCTTTGGCCAGCTTAACTGTGCAGCTGACCACCCCTGTGAAGGCTCATCCTTGGAAGCAGCATGTAGGCCTGAGAGAGAGGTGGGTTTTATCCCCACACTCTAAAGCACTGCAGGAGAGAGTGGTCTGTAACCTCAAATTGCTTAAAGACAGGAAGCCCAGGGGTTAACCCCACATCTCAACTTGCAGCTTCTTGGAAGACTTATTCAAAGTCAAATGTTAAAAAAATTTTTTAAGCAAGTAGTTACCAACAATGTAATCACTCCTTAAATATACTCCTCTGGTGTCTTCCATTCTCTACCGGAATCCTCAATATCTTTGCACATAAAACAGGGGTAATAGCTTATTGGGAAGACTGAATGAGGTAAGATGTAAAACGTACCTCTCAGGGCTGCTTTAGTAGAAGTTATTGCCACTAATTCTGGGCTCTTACACCTGCTGTTCTGTTCACACCAGCGACAGGTCATGACTTCATCCTCCCTCCTATTCCTCAGGTTCCTGAAAGTATCTTTCCTGATGAACGAGATTTCTCAGCCACGAACTCAATGAGACCAGGGAGATTATCAATCCGGTGTTCCATTTCTTTGGAACTCTACTTGCATGATTTTCCATATTTAATGACATTCCGCCAGCAGGATAAACATACATGCAAGGTTGAATCATCTTTTCTTTCCCTTGGATCAGGAACCCAAGAAAACAGGTGCAGGAAGCAGGTGGAAACCCTGGTGAGCAGGATGTTGCTGAAACTGCTCAGTGTCCCCAGGGGGGGGTGGGTGGGAGGGACGAGGGGGCTCTTCAACTAACTTGGGACTCATCTCTGTCATATACAGCAGTCTGCAGAGAAGGGACACCGCATGGGGTACCACAAATCAGTTCTTCCAGAATCCCTTTCAGTCAAGGCCAGGAGAAGCAGTTCCCACAGCAGCAGTCTAGAGAGTTTCGGGGGGAGCCATGCCCCTCTGCTGGTTTGTTTAGAGAGTCAGAGCACAGTGACAATGAAGGAACCCCGGTAGGGACCCACACAATTTGGCCATGAAGGGAGAGAACTAATTACATATCTGACAAGTGCAGTTTGCTCTTGTGGCTAGAGGAGAAAGTAGGCCCCAAAGAATATCTCTTCCAGCTTTTTTAGAGAATAGAAGGTTTCCAGACTGGATGAGAGAAAAGACAGAAGAGAAAATAAAGGATGAAAAGACTTCCAAAGAAGGAAACAGAAATCAAAGTGCAGAAAGGGGCGAATGGGAGAATGTGGCATTTTAAAACTTACATATGTGTACCCTCACCTTACTCCCCAGCAGGCTTCAAAGACATTTGCAGAAGTATACGTGATTCAGAAGGATGACAAATAAATGAAAGGATTTGGGTTTGAAAAGGCCTTTGGGACTTCCGGCTAAAGATGGCAACGTAAAGGTGTTTGTAGTTCTTATCTCTCCCTAGAAACCCACTGAAAAAACAATGAATGAACAGGAGGGAAAGAGAACAGTGTCTTCAGTGGAGCAAGGAAAAGGCCACAACCCCAAACCACAAACTATGAAGCGTATCTACCAATACTGTGAAATGTGGAGAAAAATGAGACGAATGGAGATCACCTCAGGACTTGAGCAAGAAAGAGATTTCCCTAAATGTGAGGATTCCTAGCCTGCAAATAACCTCTGTGATCAGAACGACTCATTCTAGGGCTGGACGGGCCACCAGATAGGTAGGAATGTTCCTGCAGATGACCACTGCGTCCTAGAGAGCGACTGGGAAGTTGGAGCTGAGGGCAAAATCACACAGTCTACCATTTGCCTTGTGTGAGATCAACTCCTGCTCAAGAGGCTGGGGAGCCAGCGTTTGCTCTTTGCCAGAGAGCCTGTGATTTAAAAGGCTTTGCTGTGAACAGCATAGACCAAAACTCTGAAGAGAGATAAACATTCAGTGAAAAGGAAATAACAGATCTGATGAAAGAGGGCCTGAGACAGGAAACCTGAACCAAAGCTCCAGTCTCTCCCAGCTCCCTTCTGCCCCTCCACAAATGAATCTTCAATAAATAGCTGATCTCATTAAGAGTCAATAAGGAACACAAAAGGACCCACAGAAGATTAAGGTCTAGGTTCTGCAAGAAAGGAGCCATATGACTTATAAAGGGGGCAAAAGTGTAAGAGACATCTTGATTATGTTTGAAATATTCAGGCTGCCTCACACTGGTGTGTCTGGTGATGCCAAATGAAAGCATTATTTCTGTTGTGAAAAGAACAGACTTGGTCATGGACTTGAGTTAGCCAAGTAAATATTTTCTTGGCAGTGTACAACATCAGTGCAAAATGCCTATTACGCATCAGCTATAATTATAGCATTCAATTAACATTCTCAAGTGATTACCATTTTGGGCCTAGTGGTGGCTGGGACTTGGGGTATGTGAGCTCTGCCTGGTATTTTTGCCTGGAAGCCACTAATTGATATTGAGTTTGGAGACTTGATATGGACACACTAGTGTAGAGGGGAGAGGGGAAACTGATATTGAGTCTGAGACGTGATATGGACACTCTAGTGTAGAGGGGAGAGGGGATGTGTGAGTTGTGGCAACTCACATTGCAAGTCCTTGCAACTCGTTGCCTGAACATTTGGGTGAAACTGATTTTACTATGTTTAAAAAAAAAAAAGAGCTCAGTTTTCAATCCAACAGCCACTTCTTAGTATCAGTTCGCTCAATTTATTTCTGGGGGATGTGGAATTTTGGCCATCCTTTTCTTCTCCAGAAGATTAGAAAGTAGTATAGAAGGAAAGCAGACTAATATGTAGAGGACACATTAACCTCTCCTAAACACAGGAGGGCAGTGATTAATTACCTATTATGAGTAATTTGTAATTATTCTGAAATTTACAATCACCCTGTGAAAAAGGTGCCATTATTCCCATCTTACAGATGAGAAAACTGACTCAGAGAAGTTAAGTAATTTTTTCATGATCACACAGCTAGCAATTGGAGAGGCTTGGATTCAAACCCAATGATTAGAGACTGAGCCAGTTAGCCTCAAAAGGGTCAAAGTACCGAGCATTCCTCAGTCAGAAATATTTCTTAAAAGAAATTGACCTACTTGAAAACTTTGATAGGTTCAAGACAGAAGCCCACATATATGCATTTTACTTTACCCTCATACAAAATCTCATTAAAATAGCCAAGGGAATATAATAAGAGGAAAAAAATAAACGTGCAGGATAACACGGAGGGTGTTATCCACTCAGTAGAAAAGACAAGTGCTTTCTGCAGTTTGCAGTGGAAACATGTCTAGACTGTGGGGGGGGGGGGGGACTGGCGGGCCGATCAGGAACAGCTGGTCACACACCATTAACTCCTGCTGGCTTGTGCATAGGCTGGAGATGAAGGGGGCCCATGGGACCACCAGAAGTTTCTTAGAGGAAGAGAGCTACCTAAGTGCACCGTCCTGCCTCATGCTGGCCTGCAGGGTGACCAGGTGAGGTGAGGGCCCTATTTTTCACCAGTTTTTAATGCAGGCTGTGCCCAAGACCAGGAAATGGCAGAGTCAGGGCTTGAAACTTCACCGGAATCCAGAACATTTGTAGCTGGGAGGCCGACCATTCACCCAACTGGTGCTGTGGACACTGAGATGAATCAGAAAGAGTCCTTATCATCCCTGAGTCCCTGTCTTTTGTGGAGCGCAGAGTAAACTGAGGTATGGCAAATGACAGGGAAGCCCCCAAGGGCATGGAAAGCTGAGAGAAGGTGTCTCTGTGTGTGAGGGGGGAAGGAGCCTCCTCAGAAAAGGTGACACTGCAGGACTTTGAGGTTACTAGGTATTTGTTCTTCTAAGATGGCATGTGCATATCTGAATGCATGAAGGCATATGAGGAGGAGATGAGTGGATGGGATCGTGGGAGAAAATACTCAGGGAAACAGACGAGACTGCACAATACACACGCACCCCCCTCACACACACACCCCTAGGGGACACACTTCCAGGTCTGTGAGGAACATTCCATTTGCTGACAGGTACCTGGGGTGTCTGAGCACGACAGTGGGTAGGATAGTGTTCTCTCATGCTTCAGAATGTTCTGGAATATTCCTGGGTGCTCTGGCAGGAATCACTATGGGGGTAGTCCAGGAAAGAAGTGGAGATTGCTGCTCTTTATGGCAGAAGGACACTCCCAGCCAGGAGACAAGATAATGTGCCTTTGTACTTGTATTGAAGGTGGTGGATCCAGTTATGCCTGGGTCTCAACAAATTGGACCAAGAGGCAGAACAGTCGTGCTAGCACCAGCTAGCATTCCCTGAGCATCGGTGTCCTCTGCATGCTGGCCTGATGTAACAGTCCCTCCATCATGCACTGACAGCAGAGTGCAAGAGCCTGGCATATGCAGTGTAAGCTCAGCAACTAGAAATGGAATCATTATTTTTTTCGAGTTATTCCTGTTCCAAATCCAATACCTCTTCCGCTATTCGACAATGACCTCTTTTGGAAAAGTAAACAAACAGAGAAGCAAACAAATTTAAATTTCACTTGTACAACATGTTAAAATTCGTCAGCTGCATTCTTCCTACATCTTTGGCCAAGCTTTCTCAAGCCATCTTGTGTCATGGTTTAGTACATGTTTTTTCCTCTGCCTGAAACTCCCTTCCTCGTCATTTCCCCAATTGACTTCAGCACTCAGCTCAGCTGTCACCTCTGCCCCTGCCTCTGGTCTGCATGCCCCTCTTACAACATACCTCTGTCATGCTGGACCATTACCCTGGATTACAGCCACAGTGACATCTGTCTCCCTTACTAAACTGTGAGCCCTCGAGGACAGAAGCTGTGTTTCATTTCTCTTTACCTAGCACCTAGCATGTAGTAAACCTGAACAGATGTTTGTGGAAGATCGTCTTAAAGCAGAACCCATGAAAAATTTGGAGGAAAATGCATTTTTGCATTCTTTGCTTTGAGTCATTTTGCAAATTCTTGGCTTTGAGTCACTGTGCACTCAGAAAAAAAATGAGAAGTTCTGAAATTAGATAAACTCTCATGATTCATTCATTTAAACAATTTTCCTCCCCTGAGGACTCCTCTGTATTGGCTTTGTTCTGGGCTCTGGGATATAAAGGTGAGTGTACAGAGAGTCAGTTTCTGTATCCAAACTGAACGAGTGTGACATCAGACCTCCACATCTAGTGTTCAGAGGGAGGACCCACCAACGTTTCACCTACAGTGAGGTGCTGGAATTGTTTTCTGACTCTCTCAGTCGTCCTCTGATGCCTGTGTAATGAAGAGTTGATCTAGTGATTGAGTAGGGAAGCACAGAGCCATTGGATTTGGGCCCCACGTTAGGTGTAGAAATAGACGTAGAAAGATTGGTGGTCCAGGGCTCAGGAGACCCAGGCTCTTGTGTGAGTTTTACTGTCAAAGGTTGCATGACTTTGGGCAACTTGCTCCCTTTCCTATGGTCTTTGTTTCTTCCTACAGAGAAAGAAGAGGTGGAACGAGACAATCTGTTAGTTTCCTTCTGGGAAGCTTGTGTCTATGACAGCTTGAAGCAGGCCCTGAAATCCACCAGCAGGAGCATTTTGATTGGGAAGATACCCCACAGCCCTCAAATTGGACCTTCCCCTTTCCCAGCTGTGTGATTGGCATCTCATCAATATGGTCATAGCATCTGGTTTAGAGAACCAGTGCACTGCCTTTAAATTGACTGTCAGAACCTTATTGCCAATTGGTGAAAGGCATCTTAACGTCTAAATGAAAGTCCATAAACTAGACCAACAAAGTGGCCTCAGAAAGTCAGGGGTAGAATTCTGAGCACAGGGAGGTGAGTCTGTTTATTTGTTTCTTAATTCTAATTAGAGAAAGGAAAAGAGTGTCAGGAGTCTTTAGTGATTCACATCTTAATAGCCTGGTTATAATTTATTAATCCCTCTCATCAAATTTTCAACATCCTTTTCCCCAGGAGCCTAAGACTGACTCAAATGTATTTATTGTTTCTAGGTGGGGTGTCATTAAATATTTGGCATCTCCTGAAGCTGGTTGGGAAATTAGATTATATACCATGTGCAGGCACGGAATTTCTGAAGCAAAAAGCATGGACTGGTAAAACATTAGGCAGAAGGAGAGATATGTACGGATACACATATGCTTATTCTTTAAAATATTTATGACCTCATATTTATCTCCAATACTGACAAGGCAGAGCTCCCAGTTCACTTTTTCCTGCAATTTCCACTTGTCAGCCAATCCAGTGGTTTTCCTTAAAGTGAAGCATTAGCACGAAAAGTAAATACTTTTTATTCATTCTGCTGTTTCCCTGCAATACACCAGAATATGTGGCAATGTTATTAAGGGTCTATTATTATCACAGAGCAGGAAAGGACATCAGGGGTCATTTTAAAGATCAGGAAATTGAAGCCCGAAGTGGTGAAGTGACTCAGAATCGTAACTTCCTTCTTAAGATGAAAAAGTACCTTACAGGTCTGTCCCGTTTTGAGGCTGTAATCTTCTACAGCATTTCCACCAAAAGTTGTCCTGCTAGAGACAGAGAGGTCCTGATCTTCAGAGGCAGCCCTTCCATTGTGGAGAGATTGACCATTAGAAAGTTCTTCCTCAACCCAAGCCTAAAGCTTCCTTCCTTTAGTTTCTTCCTTGGAGTCTGCAGTTTTCCCTAAGACATCCTTGGCCCCTCGCTAGCAAATGGGAGAGTTGGATGCTGGGTGAGGCCAGAATGGGAAGAACCTGAGAGAGGGACAGCCAGGTTGTAGACCAATACCAGCAGCCTCAGGCACATCTGCCCAGTTGGGAAAGTTCCCTAGAGACAGTGCAACATCAACTATTCGTGTGACTTGTCCTGATTGGGAAAAGGAAGCCGTCTACATGATCTAGCCTAGCTTATTGGAATTCCAGGGCAGATTTTTGTACTAAGGCCTGAACTAGTAATGTCTTATTTTGATATTTTTGAGCATGCCCATCTCTCTGGACTCCTCATGAGGAAGAAAGGGGTTGGGACAAGGCAGAATTGAAGGTATACCTGGTTCCCCTGGCCAAATCCAATTTTCATCTCACCTCTCGAGCTTATGACTTCTTTTTTTTTTTTTTTTTTTTTTTAAATTTTATTTTGTCGATATACATTGTAGCTGATTATTGCTCCCCATCACCAAAACCTCCCTCCCTTCTCCCTCCCCCCTCCCCCCCAACAATGTCCTTTCTGTTTGCTTGTTGTATCAACTTCAAATAATTGTGGTTGTTATATCTTCTCCCCCCCCCCCCCCCGGTTTGTGTGTGTGTGTGTGTATGTGTGTGTGTGAATTTATATATTAATTTTTAGCTCCCTCCAATAAGTGAGAACATGTGGTATTTCTCTTTCTGTGCCTGACTTGTTTCACTTAATATAATTCTCTCAAGGTCCATCCATGTTGTTGCAAATGGCAGTATTTCATTCGTTTTTATAGTTGAGTAGTATTCCATTGTGTAGATGTACCACATTTTCCATATCCACTCATCTGATGATGGGCATTTGGGCTGGTTCCAACTCTTGGCTATTGTAAAGAGTGCTGCGATGAACATTGGGGAACAGGTATACCTTCGACTTGATGATTTCCATTCCTCTGGGTATATTCCCAACAGTGGGATGGCTGGGTCGTATGGTAGATCTATTTGCAATTGTTTAAGGAACCTCCATACCATTTTCCATAGAGGCTGCACCATTTTGCAGTCCCACCAACAATGTATGAGAGTTCCTTTTTCTCCGCAGCCTCGCCAGCATTTATCGTTCACAGTCTTTTGGATTTTAGCCATCCTAACTGGGGTTAGATGGTATCTCAATGTGGTTTTGATTTGCATTTCCCGGATGCTGAGTGATGTTGAGCATTTTTTCATATGTCTGTTGGCCATTTGTATATCTTCCTTAGAGAAATGCCTACTTAGCTCTTTTTCCCATTTTTTAATTGGGTTGCTTGTTTTCTTCTTGTAAAGTTGTTTGAGTTCCTTATATATTCTGGATATTAATCCTTTGTCAGATGTATATTTTGCAAATATTTTCTCCCACTCTGTTGGTTGTCTTTTAACTCTGTTAATTGTTTCTTTTGCTGTGCAGAAGCTTTTTAGTTTGATATAATCCCATTTGTTTATTTTTCCGTTGGTTGCCCGTGCTTTTGGGGTCGTATTCATGAAGTCTGTGCCCAGTCCTATTTCCTGAAGTGTTTCTCCTATGTTTTCTTTAAGAAGTTTTATTGTCTCAGGGTGTATATTTAAATCCTTAATCCATTTTGAGTTGATTTTAGTATACGGTGAGAGGTATGGATCTAGTTTCATTCTCCTGCATATCGATATCCAGTTATCCCAGCACCACTTGCTGAAGAGGCAGTCCCTTCGCCACTGAATAGGCTTGGTGCCTTTGTCAAAGATCAGATGGCAGTAAGTGTGTGGGTTGATTTCTGGATTCTCTATTCTATTCCATTGGTCAGTGTGTCTGTTTTTATGCCAGTACCATACTGTTTTGGTTATTATAGCTTTGTAGTATAGCTTAAAGTCAGGTAGTGTTATGCCTCCAGCTTTATTTTTTTGGCTCAGCATTGCTTTGGCTATTCATGGTCTTTTATTGTTCCATATAAATGTCTGAATAGTTTTTTTCCATTTCTGAGAAAAATGTCTTTGGAATTTTGATGGGGATTGCATTGAATTTGTATATCACTTTGGGTAGTATGGACATTTTCACTATGTTGATTCTTCCAATCCAAGAGCATGGACTATCTTTCCATCTTCATGTATCCTCTCTAATTTCTCTCAGCAGTGGTTTGTAGTTCTCATTATAGAGATTTTTCACCTCCTTGGTTAACTCAATTCCTAAGTATTTTATTTTTTTGGTGGCTATTGTAAATGGGCAGGCTTTCTTGATTTCTCCTTCTGCATGTTCACTATTGGAGAAAAGAAATGCTACTGATTTTTGTGTGTTGATTTTGTATCCTGCTACTGTGCTGAAATCATTTATCAATTCCAACAGTTTTTTTTGTAGAGGTTTTAGGCTGTTCGATATATAGGATCATGTCATCTGCAAACAGGGACAGTTTGACTTCATCTTTTCCAATCTGGATGCCCTTTATTTCCTTCTCTTCTCTGATTGCTCTGGCTAGTACTTCCAACACTATGTTGAATAGGAGTGGTGAGAGTGGGCATCCTTGTCTAGTGCCTGTTCTTAAAGGAAAAGCTTTCAGCTTTTCCCCATTCAGGATGATATTGGCAGTGGGTTTGTCATATATGGCTTTAATTATGTTGAGATACTTTCCCTCTATACCTAACTTATAGAGGGTCTTTGTCATGAATGAGTGCTGAACTTTATCAAATGCTTTTTCAGCATCTATAGAGATGATCATATGGTCCTTGTGTTTGAGTTTATTAATATGGTGTATCACATTTATTGATTTGCGTATGTTGAACCAACCTTGCATCCCTGGGATGAATCCCACTTGATCGTGATGAATAATTTTTCGTATGTGTTGCTGTATTCTGTTTGCTAGTATTTTAGTGAGGATTTTTGCATCTATATTCATCAAGGATATCGGCCTGTAGTTTTCTTTTTTGGTTATATCTTTACCTGGTTTTGGTATCAGGATGATGTTTGCTTCATAGAATGAGTTTGGGAGATTTGCGTCCGTTTCAATCTTTTGGAATAGTTTGTAAAGAATCGGTGTCAATTCCTCTTTGAATGTTTGGTAAAATTCTGCTGTGAATCCATCTGGTCCTGGGCTTTTCTTTGTTGGGAGCCTTCTGATAACATCTTCAATCTCCTTTATTGTTATTGGTCTGTTCAAATTTTCTACGTCTTCACGGTTCAGTTTTGGGAGCTTGTGTGTGTCCAGAAATTTATCCATTTCCTCCAGATTTTCAAATTTGTTGGTGTATAGTTGTTTATAGTAGTCTCGAATGATTCCTTGTATTTCAGATGAATCAGTTGTAATATCGCCTTTTTCATTTCTAATTTTTGTTATTTGAGTCTTCTCTCTTCTTTTTTTTGTTAGCCATGCTAATAGTTTGTCAATTTTATTTATCTTTTCAAAAAACCAACTTTTTGATTCGTTGATCTTTTGAATTGTTTTTTGGTTTTCAATTTCATTCAGTTCTGCTCTGATCTTAATGATTTCTTTCCGTCTGCTAACTTTAGGATTGGATTGTTCTTGTTTTTCTAGTTCTTTAAGGTGAAGTGTTAGGTTGTTCACTTGCCATCTTTCCATTCTTCTGAAGTGAGCATTTAATGCAATAAATTTTCCCCTCAATACTGCTTTTGCAGTATCCCACAGGTTTTGGTATGATGTATCATTGTTTTCATTAGTTTCAATAAACTTTTTGATTTCCTGCTTGATTTCTTCTTGGACCCATATGTCATTAAGTAGAATGCTGTTTAATTTCCATGTGTTTGTATAGTTTCCAGAGTTTTGTTTGTTATTAATTTCTAGTTTTAATCCATTGTGGTCTGAGAAGATACATGGGATAATTCCAATTTTTTTGAATTTATTGAGACTTGATTTGTGACCTAATATGTGATCTATCCTGGAGAATGATCCATGTGCTGGTGAGAAGAATGAATATTCTGAGGTTGTTGGGTGGAATGTTTTGTAGATATCTGCCAATTCCAATTGGTCTAGAGTCTTGTTTAGATCTTGTGTTTCTCTACTGATTCTTTGCCTAGATGATCTGTCTAATATTGACAGTGGAGTGTTCAGGTCCCCTGCTATTATGGTATTAGTGTCTATTTCCTTCTTTAGGTCTAATAGAGTTTGTTTTATAAATCTGGCTGCTCCAACATTGGGTGCGTACATATTTATGATTGTTATGTCTTCTTGATGGATCAGTCCTTTTATCATTAAGTAGTGTCCCTCATTGTCTCTTTTTATGGTTTTTAGTTTAAAGTCTATTTTGTCAGATATAAGAATAGCCACTCCAGCTCATTTTTCTTTTCTGTTTGCATGGTAAATCTTTTTCCATCCTTTCACTCTTAGTCTGTGTGAATCTTTATGGGTGAGGTGGGTCTCTTGTAGGCAGCATATAGTTGGGTCCTGCTTTTTGATCCAGTCAGCCAGTCTGTGTCTTTTAATTGGGGAATTTAAGCCTTTTACATTAAGAGTTGTTATTGAAAGGTGTTGATTTATTCCTAGCATTTTATTGGTTGTTTGGTTGTCTTAGGTGTCTTTTGTTCCTTGCTTTCTGATTTACTGTTTGGTTTCTTTGTTTGTTGGTTCCTTAGGTTGTAGATAGTGTTTTTGTTAGCTTGTTTTCTCTTCATGAATGCCATTTTTATTGTACTAGCGGGTTTAGATTTTTCTTAGGTTTTTATGGCAGTGGTAGTTATTTTTCAGGAACCAAACCCAGTACTCCCTTGAGGATTTCTTGTAAGGGTGGTCTTGTGGTAGTGAACTCCTGCAGTTTTTGTTTGTCTGAGAAATATACTATTTGCCCCTCATTTCGGAAGGATAGCCTTGCAGGGTAGAGTATTCTTGGCTGGCAATCTTTGTCTTTTAGTATTTTGAAAATATCATCCCATTCCTTTCTAGCTTTTAGGGTTTGTGATGAAAAGTCTGATGTTAACCTGATTGGGGCTCCCTTATAGGTGATTTGACGCTTCTCTCTTGCAGCTTTTAAGATTCTCTCTTTGTCTCTGAGTTTTGCCAATTTGACTATGACATGTCTTGGAGAAGGCCTTTTTGGGTTGAATACGTTTGGAGATCATTGAGCTTCCTGGATCTGAAGATCTGTGATTTTTCCTATACCTGGGAAGTTTTCTGCCACTATTTTGTTGAATATGTTTTCAATGGAATCTCCATTTTCCTCCCCTTCTGGAATACCCATGACTCGGATATTTGAGCGCTTGAGGTTGTCTGATATCTCTCTCAGATTTTCTTCCATGTCCTTGATTCTTTTTTCTTTCTTTTTGTCTGCTTGTGTTATTTCAAACAGCCCATCTTCAAGTTCAGAGGTTCTCTCTTCAACTTTGACAAGCCTGCTGGTTAAACTCTCCGTTGTGTTTTTTATTTCGCTGAATAACTTCTTCAGTTCAGCAAGTTCTGCTACATTTTTTTTCAGGACATTGATTTCCTTGTATATTTCCTCTTTCAGATCCTGTATACTTTTCCTCATTTCATCATGATGTCTAGCTGAGTTTTCTTGTATCTCATTCAGTTTCCTTAGAATTATCACTCGAAATTCCTTGTCAGTTATTTCACGGGCTTCTTGTTCTATAGGATCTAGAGTATGAGATTTATTAACTTTTGGTGGTGTACTTTCTTGATTTTTTGTATTTCTGGTGTCTTTTTTTTGGTGTTTATTCATTGTGGCAGGGGGTTTCACAGTCCACCGGTTTGAGACTAATGACTAACTAGGATGTTGCTGTGGTTGCCAATTTGGTATGGCTCCCGCCGTGACTGCTCAGTTGGCCTCTAGTGTCTTGTGTGTGTGGTTGCCTCGGGTCTTGGGCTTCTCCGGGGATCCACCTTTCTGGTCAGCTTGTACTCTGCTGGGCTGGTGGATCACGTACCACAGGGTGTGTGATCTCTGTTGAGCTTTCACTTTCTGTACAGGACTTCTCCCCGTTCCGTGTGCTCTGGCCCAGGCTGTTAGATCGTGCAGTGGCGACCCCACCGGGTGTGTGGTTTCTGTCGAGTCTCCGCCTCCCTGGCCACACGTCTCCCCCCTCTGTGCACACTGTGCTGGGCTGGGGTGTGTCTTCTGCACCCCTCGTCTATCAGCTGGGCCTTCAAGACCCTGCTCAGCACCGCCTCGCCCAGGAAGTCTACCAGGTTTCTGCTAGGCACAGACGACCGGTCTCTCTGGGTGCCTTTGTAGCACTGTGTAGATCTTTCTCAGGTCTTGTTCACCTTTGTATCCCCCCGGTATAAACCGAGTCTAGTGCCCGCCTGCAGCCTGCTCTCCGGCAGGTTCAAGCGGACCTGGGAACTCTCCTACCACACTATTCCCAACCAGAAATTCGTTAAGCTTTTTTCCAAACTGGTGGTCGCAGAGATGGTATCTGCCTCCCAGTAACAGGAAGTTTACCGGGGCCGGAGTCCAGGGTGTGGTGGAGTGACAGTTGGCCCGCCCGTACTTCCTAGCCCTCCCAACACTGGTCGGGATGCCCAACACCCCCAGCCCCGCCAGAGAACCGCAGAGGGAGTGGGAGAGGAGGCCGGCCCGCAGGGTCCGGAAAGCCCCGCGCCAGGCCAAGCAAATGGGCTCAGTGATGGCCGAGCAGGGCGGAGCTGCCCGCACCTGGGAAAATGGAGGCAGCACCGGGGCAGTGAGTGGCCTGGTGGTGCAGGCGGGAGCCGCGTGGGCATCCACCCCCCGAACAGAGCTGTGCCAGGGATCACTCACAGTGCTGTGCCAGGTCGGGCGCTCGCTCTGTCTCTGGTTTGTTCGAGCTTATGACTTCTGATACAGTGGACATTGACACTTAGGCTCTCCTAGATTATCCTTGAACTCCCACAGGGTATGTTGGGCTCACACTGTACATCCTTAACCTCCTTCCCTGACTAGCAGATGCCTCACTGGCCTCATCTAAGGGCATCATCTATGTCTTCAGGCCTTTTATTGCTGATTTCCTTCCCTCCTGTGAAAGGAGAGGCCCTTTGACATCTTTGATCCAAAATTTATTCACACAATCAGTGCCTGGCCAGCACCCCCAGCTTTCTTACCTAGCAAAATTTTCCTTAGAGAACAGGGACTTCAGCATCTTTATTGGCATATCTTAGAAGTGCACAGACTCCCATATGCAGCCTTTTCCCTTCCCTACCAATAGGCAATGTCTAAACTGACCAACATCTATAAATCCTGTCCTGACAGTTGTTCTTAATGATGTAAATAAGTTCCTTCCCATGAGCTGTCTCATCCACACTGGCCCATTGCAGTGACATGGTGACCATTCTGTGGAAGGAGCTGGCACGCATACTCACCGCTCAGCTTCCAGCACCCTGAGGACAGCTTGCCAAACTTGCCAAAGGGTCTCCAGGGTTCCCTGTGGCTGAACACACTGCATCTGGAGTCTGCATATCTCACACCTAGCCTGCTGATGAGCAAGCATTATCTGGGGAAACTCTCTGGATTCCAGAATATTTTTAAAGAGAGACATAATAAAAACCTACCCAGTACAAATCCTAGGAAGCAAAGTCTGACAGTCGACTTTCCAATATGTTCTACACATTCACTTGAATGATGGAATATAGGATGGAATTTGTGTTGATTTCTTAATAATGGGTCTTTAGAGGTCTTAGAATTAGAGGTCTTAATGGGTCTTAGATTCACATCACCTGTTGTTCGGCTGTTTTCTCAAGAGAATTATCTTCCGGTCACCACAAGTCAGATGAGGAAAGATTTGGTCTCAAAGTGACATTGGTCAAATTATGATGATAATAGTAATAGCTACCTGTGTAATAGGGACCTGAGTCTTGGGCACTTTATATACATTATCTCTGATTTTTATATCTTCAGGAAAATATATATTATTGGTGGTAGGGATCAGATGATAAGATATTTTGCTAAGATCTCAGGTTCATGAGTCCTTGATCAGCTTCCCACCTTGTCTGGCACCAGTCCTGCTAGCTCCATGAGCAAAGTACAAATGCACAAAGCTAACAAGAGGAAAAATGTTTATTACCTCAGAGAAAGCTTTGGCACCAACTCTTCCCAGCCTGGTGAAATAGGCTAGACTACATCTGAACTGTAAGTTCCAATGTGGTGTCCCTAGATAGACTCGGCCTACACTAAAAGCCATCCTGGCTCATTGTAAGAAATGTCATTTACATGAGCAGAGCCAAAGAAGGACACTCCCAAGGAAAAGAGCATAAAAGGGAAAGAGAATGTTTCTTAAGATCTAGTGCAGTAGACTTAAATCTCACAACCTATCCATCCTTACAAAATTAACGGTGGAAGAAAGGGGTCCCCTAAGCTTGAATAGCCCTAGGCCCTTCTTAACCAATAAAAGATACAGACATCATCAGCCCAAAAAGGAAAAATGATCCATCCGGTAAGGCATGCCATGTGGAAGGAAGAATTTTTAAATTTCTTTGTTCCTTCTATTGAAAGTTTTTCTCATTGGCACAGATGTACACAGATGCTTTCTGCTCTTGAGCCATGGCCAACAACCCAAATCAATGGCTGTCTTTCTTGCCAAACCAGAATTTTTCTCAACATGGCTCCTTAACCATCTATATGAGATGACTGGCATTAGCAAGTGTTTGAAATTCCTTTACCAGCATTACCTTAGTGCCCCACTAGAGCAATGCTCATCACGCATGTTAGACTCCTCCTGTTTACGAGTAGAGCGTATGAGAAGGTATTTTAGCTTTCCTTTCCTGAAGTTGGAGCCTGCAGCCAACATGGCCCATATTTTGGTCCTCTCTCTTTAACTTGGGGATGTGGCTACTATCCTTGGGCCAGAAAAGTCAAGAGTATCAGAAAAGCCTTGTCTGACTCTTCCTGAGGCCTCTTCTCCAGTCCTTACCTCTTCTCTTGTGTATGGACCTGGAACCGATGAATGGGCAACTCTGCCCATTCCTTATGGTTTATATGCTAATTAGGCCACATAGTCTCACCTTTCTAACTTTCATCTGGAAATAATACTCAGCCACTTTGTACAAGCAAGCTAACCAGACAGGTTTATACAGTGTGCCTGGCAGAACAAAGTAACCTCCTAAAAATAAAAATAATGTATATCCTGGATAAAAGCTAAACCAGACAGGAAGTCAGGAAAACATGCTGGGACTTCCCTGGGCAAAACTGGATGTAAAGTTACCTTAGTCAACAGGATCTCTAAGAAGTGCCTGGTATCAGTCCCATACCTACAGAATGTAGAAATCACAAGCATCCTGGGATCAATGTAACTTCACTTCCCTCTCTAGTCTAATATCTAGAATAAAAACAGACCAAGTAGCTCTCTAGTCCCATTTCCCTACTTCCCAAATAAAAAAATATCCTGGGATTCTTTTTAAAAAATACTTATGTGATCAACCAATATGTTAGACAGGTCAGCCCTAAAAGTGAAGATTAGTTGAAGCTGATCCTTGCCATTTGGCTGCTCTCGATCCGCAGAGGTGGGCGCTAAGGAGGAGTTTTAATCTCATTTAATCGCAGGTCTTTATCTCCAGAAGCTGGCCTATCTAGTTGGCATTTGACTTTGATATTAGTTTGTGTTTTCCAGATGCTGCAAGGGAGTCCTGGCACAGCATTTTGTCTTGTTAACTCTTTGGAACTTTGGAAGATCAGGACCCCTGAGAGAGCTGGCATTGGGTGGATCCAACTTGGGAGGTGTGAGCAACTTCTGAGGAGGATACCCTGTTTCCATCCAGGCTCCTGCAGCTCTTAAGGCTGGCACCAAGCAGAAGAAACAAGGTGAGAAGGAAGGTTTTGACATAACTTGAGAGTTTTTTTCCTCTGTGGCAAAAGGGGCATGTTTTTTTTTTAACATTCTGTGGACTGATTAAAATAGAAGGGAATACACAATAATCACTTGATAAGGTGGTGGCAAATTTGGGGTGTTTTGGTTGCAATCATGGTTTGTTGCTCTGGGATGTCCGTTATGTAGTCTTCAGCTTGTTAGCCACATGGCTAATATGAGAGAACGTGACATTTTGGCTAAGTGTAGAGAGTGTGGCAGCATGAAAGACGCATTCAGGAAGACCTTGGATATGTGGACTTCCCATTTCAATGGCCCTGTGTGGGACCAAGTAGCAATAGCGGAGAGGATTAGGCAAACAGCGCTGCCAAGATACTTCTAGGACTGTTTTGATAATTCATGATTTTCTCTCTCGTGGGTGACAGCTATACCCCTAGTGGACCTGGCCATGGATCCCACGGGATACATTGGAGAGATGCAGAAAGCTTGGCCTCTGGAGTGTGTACTAGGCACCACCTCTGGCAGAGATCAAGTCAAGGCCATGCTTGGATTACAGTTCTCAATGTGAGGGGCAGATTGAAAAGTTCTGGTGTCTGAGTAGCAGGCTCTGCATAGATTCTTCTCCCTCTGCATCTTCTCTTTTGGGACTCGTCCTCAAAAGGCCAGTGGGATCAAAGACTAGCATGGATGGAAAGCATGGGTGGGTAGCTTAGTCAGGCAGCCTAAGCTTTAGAGGGTGGCTTGTTTTCCCTGCTCCAGAGTTAGGGTGTAGCTTAGGGAAAGGGTACCCCTAAAGGCCAGTGAGCTGGCTTCTGGCCAAGGAGTCAAACCAGAAGCCAAATGGAATTCCAATTTCACACATCAGCCAGCCCATATTACCAGGACACTAAATTAGGGTTTTGGGACATGATTAGTAATGAAGAGAGCTGCACAAGGTCCGGAGGTTCTGAACCTGCTTCTTAGACAGAACCAACCTTTATCATTTTAGTGCACAGATGAGGTCATTTGGCTTAGAAGTGGCAGAACAGAACTGAAACTTTGCTCCAACTCTTCCCAATGCAACCGTGGTCTGGAAGTCAGGACCGAGGCTTTTCAGCCCTTCCTCTTGTACCCTCCATGGGACACCAGGAAAGCTCTCTCTCTGGGCCTCAGTTTCCCCATCTGACAAATGCCTGGCTTGCATCAGGCTTTCTTCAAATCTGACATTTAATGATTTGTTACATTATCACCACTTCTAATATTTTGATTGAGGGACTTGGCATTTTAATCTTCCTTTTTTTAAAAAAAGCCATCAAATCAGGAATTCAAGCCTGTAGCCAGTGAACTTTCCACCCCTGTTATGAGAAACAGTCTTCAGAATCCCGAGGAAATCGAGGTCCAGGACTCATCCCAGGGGAGGATTCTGCATACGCATAACTTACTTTGTCTTAAGAAAACAAAACATTGTGACGTCCTTCCACCCCAAGTAAAGTCAATGATTTCCAACTTCCTTTCCCTTTCAAGGTCCTTGTAGAATTTTAGGCAAATTAAAGCAGGAGGATTTGATCTTCTCCCCAGATGTTTTGATCACAGAAGGGCCACATATGTGCACACATTCCTGGATATTTTTAGATTTTTACAGGATCCAAAGCTCTAACTGCTTTTTCACTCTGCGCTTTGTGGCCACTGCTGGGAGATGCTCTGCCAAGGCAGTGAGGCAGAGGCTGATGGAAGAGGCCTGGCACGGGGGAGGCTTCTGAAGCAGCCCCACTGGTGATGCTTGCTCTGAGAGGAAGCTGCTCTGATCCATTCGGGGAGACTGCAAGGCTTCAGTCCCTGGAGCCTCTCTAGCCACCAAGAGGAAACAAACTTCCACTATTTAAGAATTAACAGATACTTTCCGGAAGAGTGCTGGCTGCCCATTCCCTGAAAACACACACAAAAGCCCCAATAAAGAGGTAGCAAGGTATAGAGGAGAAAATATTGGGCAGAAAATCAGTAGAGGTGCCTCTGGTTGGTCATTTGACCAGTTACCTTTCTCTACTAGGCCTCAGTTTCTCCGTCTGCAAAATCACACGTGTGACACAGGGATGCATCATACATGTGACATGGGGTCTGAAAGCTATGGCCTGCAGGTTGGCTGCCTGTTTTTGTAGACAAAGTTGTACTGGGACACAGCTGCCCCTTTAGTTCATGTACTGTCTATGGCTGAGCTGCAATGGTAGAGCTGACTAGTTGCAACAGAAACCATGTGGCCCACTCATCTATATGATTTACTCTCTGGCCCTTTAAAAAGAAGTTTGCTGACTCCTGATGTAGCAGATATGGCACTCACCATTCTAGGACATGCCAAAGGTACCCTACTGCCAACAACTGGGACTCTCCTCCTTACTTGTGGGGGAGGAGAGATAGAAGTTAATGTGGGAAAATCCTGAAATAAGTTTCTTGCATACTCCAGAGGTCTCCAGTAGGGTGGAGCCCAGATACCCATGACAGTAACCTCCTCTCACCACAGCCTGTTTCAGCTTCCTTCCCCTCCATTTTCCTTCCCACAACTCTCCAATGCTTCCTGGAATCTCTTCCTCTTAGAACCTCTTGCTTCCAGGGGCACCCAACCTGAGACAGGACATAAATCTTGTGCACTTTCTTCTCTTTCTCCCTTGGCCGGTGCCCCACCTGCACTAAGCTGCTCACTGACTTCTGGACTAAGATGAAATGCCACAATGCAAGGCATGGGATGTGTGCCCCCACATGGCCACCACTGCACTGGACGACATCCTCCAGAAGTGAAGGGAGATTGCTCTCCATCAAGTAAATCTTGACCATGGCAGGTGTTGGAGTTTGGATGTGTTGTCTTCTCCAAAACTCATGTGGAAATTTGATCTCCAATGTGGCAGTGTTGGAAACTGATTGAGTCATGGGGGCGGATCCCTCATGAGTGGATTAATGCTCTCCCTGGGGGAGGGGGGCTTAATGAATGAGTTCTCGCTCTATTAGTTCCTGCGAGAGCTCCTTGTTTAAAAGGCTCTGGCACCTCCTCTCTCTCTCTCTCTCTCTCGCTTCCTCTCACCATGTGATCTGCTTGTACTCGCTGGCTGCCTGCCACTTTTCCACCATGAGTAGAAGCAGCCTGAGGCCTGTCCCAGATGCAACCATCCCAGAATCATAAGCCAAATAAACCTCTGTTCTTTATAAATTACCCAGTCTCGGGTATTTCTGTTATAGCAACACAAAACGGACTAAAGCAGGAGGGGAGCTGTCAGAGCAGTGTCCTCTACTTTTGCTTTCCCTGAGCTCCCATAAAGTGTGCTTTCTCTTTGCAAGCCTTCCAGGCAATTTCTGAGTACTGAGCAAGCACTCCTGTTACACCCTTTGTATAGTGCTAACTTGCACAAGAGCCGGTGATCTTCCCTTGTCATCAGCCAAATACAAATCAAATCCACAGTGAGATATCACAGTCGTACAAAGGATTGAAGTACTGACACGTTACAATTTCACGTGAACCTTGAAAACATTATGGTAAATGAAAGAAGCCAGTCACAAAAGACCCCCATAATGCATGACACCTTCTTTATTAAATGTCCAAAATTGAGAAATTTATAGGTAAATAAAGTAGATTAACAGTTGATACGGAAAATGTGGTACATCTACACAATGGAATACTACTCAGCTATAAAAACGAATGAGATACTGCCATTTGCAACAACATGGATGGCCCTTGAGAGAATTATATTAAGTGAAACAAGTCAGGCACAGAAAGAGAAATACCACATGTTCTGATTGGTGGGAGCTAAAAATTAATATATAAATTCACACACACACACACACACACACACACACACAAAAAAAAAAAAACCGGGGGGCGGGGAAGAAGATATAACAACCACAATTACTTGAAGTTGATACGACAAGCAAACAGAAAGGACATTGTTGGGGGGAGGGGGGGAGGGAGAAGGGAGGGAGGTTTTGGTGATGGGGAGCAATAATCAGCCACAATGTATATCGACAAAATAAAATTAAAAAAAAAAACAGTTGCCTAGGGTTGGAGAGGATGGAATAATTGGGGATGATATCTAAGGGATTTATTTTTGGAGTAATGAAAGTGTTCTACAATTGTTGAGATGACCGCACAACTTTGTGAGTGTACTAAAATCCATTGAATCACATGCTTTAAATGCGTGAATTGTATGGCATGTAAAATATATCTCAATAAAACTGTTAAAAAACAAATGTGCCACAATTCAGCTTCTCATTAGGATAAAGATGTGGGAACAGCTCAATGCTCTCAACACAATGACTAGGAAAGAGCCAGATAAACTACAAAAATCCTACTTTTGAGGGCATAACAAAGTTGTGGAAGCAATAAATAGATGAATTGGAATTTCATAGAGGGAGACTTCTAAGGCAGTGTTTTTGCTAATTCTCAGCAGAGACTGATGATCACACTTGGCCCATGTGGGGGACCGAGAAAGTGAGAAAGTATTGGTTAGTCACTCAGGACTGGTACTGGTGTGAGAGATCACACAAATCGAGAAGCACTGGCAGAGTCGGTGTTTTCCACAGGACGTTGTCTGTGTTCTGGGGATGAACATGGAAGATTGAGGAGCCAGGCAAAGGGTTCCTAAAAGTCAGAGTAAAATCTGCCTGAATCTCAAAGTGCTTGGGAGATAATGTTTCCTTAGAGGGAAAGAGCCTGCTGATTGGTCCCTCAAGATTTTTGCCATATTTGAAAGCTGCAGGGCATGGGTGCTAAAGCAGCAAGCTGAAACCTCCAAAGGTCACAAGTGGATTTGCCACAGTCTTTCGTGCTTGACCAGTGACCTAGTAGAATTTCCATCCAAATCCCTGAAGGGCCTTCCCTGAGGAAGAGGGAAGAAGCAGAGATGGATGAGCCTCATTACAAATGCATATGTGTAATTGGACGCAGAGGGGGACAAAGAGGGGAGAGAGAAGGGGGCAGAAGCCATCACTGAAGGTGTAATTGCTGAAGATTTTCCAAAATGGGTATAATACATCAATCCACAGATTAAAAAACCAAACCCCAACTGGGAATAAAAAAGAAAAGAGGAGAAAACATACTGAAGTCCATCATAGTTAAATTGCTAAAACAAAGCAGATAAAGTCAAATTTCTTTTCTAAAGCAAATTCATACCCTTATATGCCATTATTAAACAACAAATATCAAAATATTCTAAAATTACTTATTCATCATAAGAAGGTAAGAAAATAATAACAAACCCAATATTCACAGGAGAATGGATATGTTAAACACAAAAAAATGAAATCAAATTATCAGGAGAGGGGAAAATGACAGAATTGACAGACTAATAAATCTGAAAGCTGTTTATTTGAATAATAAAAACTGAACAAAAATCATGTATTCACTTTCAGTGTTTATTTTAATGAATTAAATTTGAGTCAAATAAAAATACACAAATGTGGGAGTGGAAAAAAACATAAATGTAGATTCTGAAGAAACTACGAAAATAAGGATAATTATTAAAATAGACATTTCATGAATAAGTTTGATACTTTAATGAAAAATAAAATTTTCTGGCCAAGTATAAATGATGATAAAATATTGCTAAGGGCCCCACACTGGCCTGGACTTCCACTAAGGGGCCACCTCGAATGGCCTGCCCTATGGCCCCCTTGGCATGCTTGGTGCTAACGGACCCGTAGCCTGGCCTGACCTGCCTCTAAGAGACCCCCTGGTCTGGCCTGGCCTGCCCTGCCACTAAGGGCCTCCCTCAAATGGCTTGCACCAGGGCCCCCTGGCCTTGCCTTCCCACTAAGAGTGCGCCTGGCCTTTCCTGGCCTGCACCTAAGGGCAGGCCTGGTCCGGCCTACACAAGAGACCTACTGGTCTGGCCTGCTTCAGGGCCCCTGTTTTAGTCAGTTTTGTGTTGCTATAACAGAATACTTGGAACTAGGTAATATACAAAGAAAAAATTTATTGCTTATAGTTTCTGAGGCTAGGAAGTCCAAAGTCCATCTGGTGGTGGCAACAGTGACCCAGAGGTCTCACATTGCAAGATGGTAGAAGCAGAGAAAGCAGAGACAGAGAGGCTCTCATGTGCTCTTCTTTTAAAGCCCTCAGAACCATATAGCTGACCACCATTTTTAATCAATTCACTATGGCATGGCCTACCCCTGGCACCCCAAAACTCATGTCCTTTTCTCATGCAAATACATTCATTTCATCCCCACAGTCTTAACTTGTATCAACTCAAGAGTCCAAAGTTCAAAGTCCCATCTGTGAAATCAATATAATTTATCTACTTCCAAGATACAGTGGTGGGACAAACATAGGGTACACATTCCCATTCCAAAAGGGAGATATAGGCCAAAAGAAAGGGGTGTCAGTTTCTAAGCAAGTCAGAAATCCAGCAAGGCAGGCATTAAATCTCAAAGATGGTGAATCATATACCTTGAGTCCATGTTCCATGTCCTATACATGCTGGTGTGGAGGTTGGGTCCGCAAGTCCTTCGGCAGCTCTGTTCCCATGACTTTCCTGGTTGCAGGCCACACTTCAGCAATCCCAGGCTGTCATTCCACTCTGTAGCTCCACAGGTCTGGGGTCTCCATGGTAGTCCTGCTCTCATGGCTCCACTAGACATGGTGCTGATGGAGTTTCTCTGCTGCAACTCCAACCCCATGTTTCCACTTGGCATTGCTCTAGTGAAGGCTGTATGCAGTGACTCTGCCCCTGTGACAGATCTCTTCCTGGGCCCCCAGACTCTTCCATACATTCTTTGAAATCTGGGTGGAGGCTCCCAAGCCTTCTGAGCTCTGGCATTCTGTGAGCCTGAAGACCTAACACCATGTGGACTCCACCAAGGCTTCTGGCTTGTATTTTCCAAAGCTGTGGGTCCAGCCACACCTGGAGCCAATTTAGCCACAGCTGGAGCAGCCAAAGCAGCTGGGGTACTGGTGCTAGAAGAAGTTTCCCAAGGTAGCCCTGAGCGGTGAACCCATGGGGGGCTCCTCAAGCCAATTCCCCAAGACCATTTTGTCTCCCTAGATCTTTGGGCCTGAAATAGAAGTGTTGGCTCCAGAGGCTTCTGCAATGCCTTCAGGGCCTTTGTCTCCTTCCGTTGATAATCCCATTCTTTTGTGTTAATCTTCTTAGTACCATTGAATTTTCATTCTGAAAACTTTCTCTGCTTCTCTACCACATGGCCAGACTGCAAATTTTCCAAATCTTTACACTCTGCTTCCCTTTTAAATTCTGGCTTTATGTCACGCCTTTGCCTCCATAACTCAGAACAGGCTGTTACAAGTAGCCATGCAGCTCCCTTAATGCTTTGCTGCTTAGAAATTTCTTTCACCAAATACTCTGTTTCACAACTCTTAAGTTCCAACGTCTACACAGTCCTAGGGCATGGACGCAATGCTGCCAAGTTTCCATAAGGATTCTGCTCACCACCATTTAATAGGTCTCTAAGACATTCCAAACTTTCCCTCATCTTTTTGTCTTCTGAGTCCTCCAAACTCCTCCAAACTCTCAATACCCTGTTCTAAAGCCTTTCCACATTTTCAAGTGTCTGTTATGAGCAACACCCCACTCCTGGTACCAATTTTCTGTTTTAGTCCATTTTGTGTGGCGATAACAGAATACTTGGCACTAAGGGCCTTCATGGCAAGGTCTACTATTAAGGGCCCCCCTGCTGCTAATGGCCTCCCTTCTGGTAAGTGTCTGCCAGGCCTGCCCCAAGTGCTCCCTTGGCCTGGACTGGCACTAAGGGGTCCCTTGGCTGGCCTGCCCCTGGGGCCTCCTGCTCCTAGGGCCTGGCCTGGCACAAGGAGCCCCAGTGGTCTTGCCTGTCCCTCAGGACCCATGCCATGGCCTGCCTCTATGAACCCCCTAGAGTGGCCTGGACTGCAACTAGGGCTCCCCTGGCCAGGCAGGCCTACCCCAAGTTTCCCATATCCTGGCATGGCCTGCTGCTAAGGAATCCCTGGCCCTGCCTGGCCAAGCCTGGCTCAGAGCCAAGGACCCCCTGACCTCTCCTGGGCTGTCCCAAAGGAACTTCTGGCCTGTCCTGACCTGACACTTTGGGCCACCTCTGTCCTAACCTGGTCTGTCACTAAGGGCACCCATGGTCTGGCCTGCACCTAGGGCCCCTGTGCCCTCACCTGCCACTAAGGGCTGTCCTGGCCAGGCATGCTTCCAAAGGCCTCCTACCACTAAGTGCTGGCCTGGCCTGTCCTGCCCAAGGAACCCACTGGTTGTTTTGCCATAGGACCCCCCTTTACTAGTCTGTTCCTAGAGGACCACAGCCATAAGAGCCACAGTGCTGCTAAGGGCACCCCTGCCACTAAGTGACCCCTTCGACTGGCCTGTCCCTGGGCCCTTGGCCTGTCTTTGTGCTAAGAGCCCCCCTGGCCTGCCTCTAAGAGATCACCTGGCTTGGCTTGCTCTGCCACTAAGGACCCTCTATGAATGGCCTGGCCCATGGCCCCCTGCTTAGTGCTATGCCCCCCCTGGTCTAGCCTGTCAGAGACCATCTGGACTGGCCTAGCCTGCCCTCGGAGTCTCTTAGAGGCAGGTCACATCAGGCCAGGGAAGACCTGAGGCAGGCCCAACCATTGGGTCTCTTCTGTACACTTGGTCAGGCTCACCCATAGTGGCAGTGGGGCCCTTAGCAGGCCTGGACAGGGACCATTAGTAGCAGGCCTGGACAGGGACCATTAGTGGCAGGCCAGGAAAGCCCAGCGGCACCATTAGTAGCAGGCCAGGCCAGATGAGGCCAGGGGGTCTCTTAGAGGCGGGCCAGGCTGGGGGTGTCCTGGGAGGGTGTCTTTCTTGCTTTCTTGGGGGCCCAAGGGGAGGTCAGGCCAGGGCCTCCTGCCTGTTAGTGGCAGGGCAGGCCAGGAAGGACATAGGTGGGCTAGAAGAAGAAAACAGAAAGAATGAAGGAAGGAGAGAGAGAGAGAGAGAGAGAGAGAGAGAGAGAGAAACAAACCTGAAGGAAAGAAGAAAGAGCCCCCAAAGAAAGAAAGAAAGAAGGATGGAAGGAAGGAAGAAAAGGCAGGAATGGAAGGAAGAGAGGAAAGGCAGGAAGGGAAGGAAGGGAGGAAAGGCAAGAAGGAAAGGAAGGAAAGGTAGGAAGGATGGGAAGAAAGGCAGGAAGGGAGGGAAGAAAAGGCCAGAAGGGAAGGAAGGGAGGAAAGGCAGGAAGGGAGGAAGGGACAGCAGGAAGGGAAGGCAGGAAGGAAGAAAAGAGCCCTCTAAGCCCCCCTGGCCTGGACTGGCCTGCCTCTAAGTAGCCCCTGTTCTGGCCTGGCCTGGACTTCCAGTAAGGGCTCCCCTGGAGCCCCCATGAAAGAAAGAAGGTAGGAAGGAAGGAAGGAAGGAAGGAAGGAAGGAAGGAAGGAAGGAAGGAAGGAAGGAAAGAGAGAGAGAAAGAAAGAAAGAAAGAAAGAAAGAAAGAAAGAAAGAAAGAAAGAAAGAAAGAAAGGGAAGGAAGGAAGGAAGCAAAGAAGGATGGAAGGAAGGAAGGAAATAAAGAAAAAGAAGGAAAGAAAGAAAGGAAGGAAGGAAGCAAGAAAGAAAGGAAACAAAGAAAGAAAGAGCCCCTAAATAAATAAAGAAGGAAAGAAGGAAGGAAAGAGTTAAGGGAAGGTTAGGGAAGGTTAGGGAAGGTTAAGGAAAGATTAGGGAAGGTTAAGGGAAGGTTAGGGAAGGTTAAGGGAAGGATAAGGGAAGGTTAGGGTAGGTTGGGGAAGGTTAAGGGAAGGTTAGGCAAAGTTAAGGGAAGGTTAGGGAAGGTTAAGGGATGGTTAAGGGAAGGTTAAGGGAAGGTTAGGGAAGGGAGGAGGGAGTGAGGAAGGAAGGAAGGGAGAAAGAGAGAGAGAGTCCCTCTAGGGTCCCCTTGTCTTGTCCTGGTCTTCCTCTAAGAGACCCCTGGCCTTACCTGCCCTGCCACTAAGGCCTTCCCTTTCCAGCCCTTCTTTTAATGGCCCCACTGCCACTAAGGGCAGGCCTGGATAGGCCTGCACCAGAGATCCACTGCCTCAGAGCCACCCTGGACTGACATGGCCTATCCTTAGTATCCTGCAGGCCTGGCCTGGACTGGCATTATGGGCCCACCTGGCCAATACTGGCCCAGAGCCAAGGACCCCCCTGGCCTGCTCTGGCCTGTCCCCAGGGCTCTGGTGGCCTGGACTGGCACTATGGGCCATCTCTGTCCTGGCCTGGTGCTAAGGGTGCCCCTGACTGGGCTTGCCTTCCACTAAGTGCTCCCATGTCCTGAACAGCTCCTAGGGCCCCTGTGCCCTCACCTGCCACTAAGGGCTACCCTAGCTCTTAGGCTGCCAAGGGCCTCCTACCACTGAGGGCTGGCCTGGCCTCTCTTGCCCAAGGAACCCACTGGCCTGGCCTGCCACATGGCCCCCCGTAACTGGTCTGCTCCTAGCGGACCACTGCCATAAGGGCAACCCTGCCACTAAGGGCACCCCAAGTGCCCTAAGTGCCCCCTTGACTGGCCTATCCAGGGACGACTTGGCCTGTATTCATGCTAGGGGCCCACCTGGCCTGAGTGCCTTTAAGGGCCTGCCTGACCTGGCCTGGCACTAAGGGCACCCCTGGCCTGACAAGCTTGCCCTAAGTGCTTCCTTGACCTGCCTTGGCACTAAAGACCCCCCTTGGCCTAGCCTGCCCAAGGGACCAATTGTACTGGTCTTCCCCTATAGGCCCCTGACACTGGACTAAGATCACCCTGCTGCTTTCTTTTCTTTTTCTATTTTTTTGTTTTTTCTTATTGTCTTTTGTTTCTCTTTTATGTTTTTCTTTCTTTTTCTTGTTGTTTGCTTTTCTCTCTCTCTCTCTCTCTTTTTCTTATTTGTTGTATTTTTTTCTGGGATTTTTTGTGGGTTTTTTTTGTGTGTGTGTGTATTTTTCTGCCCTCTTTGTTTTCTCCTTTTTTTGGCACTCTTTTTTTGGTTTTCTTCTATTTGTTGGGGTTTTCTTCTTTTTCTTAGGGTTTTCTTTTGGGGATTTTTTGAGGGTTTTTTCTGTTTTCATGAGGGTATATTTTTCTTTCTGGGGGCTTTTCTTCTTTTCATGGGTGGGTTCTTCTTTCTGTTGGAGTTTTCTTTTCATTGGGCTCTTGTTCTATTTGGGTTTTTTTTTTTCTTCTTTTATGGGGATTTTCTTCTTTTTGTTAGGGTTTTCTTTTTTGGGGGGTTCTTCTTTTTGTTGGGGTTTTTTTATATTGGGGGAATTTTTCTTCCTTCTCTTGGCATTCTTTTTGTTGGGGTTGTCTTCTTTTGGGGTTTGTTCTTTTGGGGGGGTTCTTCTTTATGTTGTTCTCTTCTTTTTGTAGGGGTTTTCTGTTTGGGGTGTTTTCTTCTTGTGGGTATTTTTTGTTTTGTTCTTTTGGGTGTCTTCTTCTTCTGGGTGTTTTCTTCCTATGTTGGGTGTTTTCTTCTTTTTATGGGTGTTTTGTTCTTCTTTTGGGTATTTTCTCCTTCTTGTGGGTATTTTCTACTTCTTTGGGGTGTTTTCTTCATTTTTGAGGTGTTTTCTTCCTCTTTTGGGTGATTTCCTCTTTGGAGTGTTTTCCTATTTGGTGTATTTTCTTCTGCTTGGGGTTTTCTTTTTTGGGTTGTTTCTTCTTTTGGGTGTCTTCTTCTTCTGGGTGTTTTCTTCCTATGTTGGGTGTTTTCTTCCTTTTTTGGGTGTTTTGTTCTTCATTTGGGTATTTTCTCCTTCTTCTTGGTGTTTAACTCTTCTTTTTTTTTCTTTTTTCTTTTGGCTGTTTTCTTTTCTGGCACAACTTCTCAGCCACCTCCATCTTCACATGCTGCCCCAACTGCAGTAGAATGGTGACCTCCATGTTCTAATTGGTCTGGATGGAGAGAAGCAATCGGAGGCCACATGATGCAGCTGCAGACCCACAGCACAGGGAAGGGGGAACAGGGCACTGGCTCACAGGGTGCCTTCCCAGGTACCATTTCATGTGAGGTCTCCACCACCCCAGTTTACAGGTGGAGAAACAAATGCTCAGGGGGTGAGTGTGGAGGGCAGGCTGGCAGGGCTTGTGGAGCACCAACCTGATGAAGCCAGTCTACAGCTTAGCAAGCTGCTCCTGGAGCTCAGGGGCCTGGGACAGCGTGCAGCTGGTGGTGGCATGGTGGTGCTGCATGGCCTCCAGTACCTGCCTGTGATGCTTGCCTCAGACCACTGCAGCCCACCCTAGCTCTAGCAGCTGCTCCTCCTGCTCCCAATTCTGGTGGCTTAGACCCTTGTCCTTTACCTGAGCCTGGAGCTGATCCACCAGGCTCTCCAGCTGCTTCTGCAGCTGCTCAGGCTCCACCTAAAGCCACCATTCTTCCTCGCTGGGCCCTGCTGGAGGCTCCGGGGGAGGAGGCTCAGCTGAGAAAGGAATTGGACGATAAGAGATTTTGGTTTCTGGAGTTGCACAAAACCCTCTTCTTGACCCACAGCTCCTAATTCAGCCTCACCCCAGACCACTGCTTAATGGCTAATCATTCCTCATGCCCAGATGATGGTCAATCATT
Organism: Cynocephalus volans; assembly: GCF_027409185.1. Classification (NCBI taxonomy): domain Eukaryota; kingdom Metazoa; phylum Chordata; class Mammalia; order Dermoptera; family Cynocephalidae; genus Cynocephalus; species Cynocephalus volans. The sequence continues at coordinate 36,883,899 of NC_084476.1, read as the reverse complement.
CAACCCACTTTCACATAGAGTTCTCCACATTCTTGTGCTCAAGAAAATTGTGGGTGGCTGACAATGGGCACCCCACCCCTCTTTGCAGACAAGGAAACTGAGACTCAGATGAGCAGACTTGCCATCTGCTGGCAGACACCTCTGTCCCTTCCCCCCACCTGCTCCCAGTCCACATCATACCCAGCTTACCTGTCCTCCTGCTTACATCAGCCAAGCAGGTCTCTGGCTCCTGGACCTGATGCAGGCCTTGCTCTTCCTTCAAAGTTTGCACCTGCCCAGAGCACAGGGGTGTGAGCCATGGAGGGTGCAGCTGCAGAATGGATAGGCTGCCCTCTCCCTCTCTACTCTACCCCCATAAAACCAAAACCCTGGGCTGCAGCCACTCACTTGTTGAGGCAAGAGCTTGCATGTCTCAAGCTTTTTCATCTGAAGGTGGAAGGCCGCCTTCTCCATCACAATGAGCTGAAGCTTCCTCTTCAGTTGGGACTGGTGACACTTGTGGTCCTCATCATTGTTCCTATGGCCAGAGGTGGTGGTGAATGGAAAGAATGAGGAACAGAAAAGGCCACTTTGGTGATTAATGCACTGACTTTGCCACACAACCAGAGGACCATGGCATGGGAAGGGGATCCCAGGAACCAAGAGCCACAGGTGCCAGTCCAGAGAGTGGACATGAATTACCTGAGGCGACACATGAGTCACTGGCATAGTTGGGGCCAGAGCTTGGCTCTGCACATGTTGAAACCTGTGCATCCACCTTGTCATGCTCACCTGTACCCCTCCTGCCTCCCACCACATCACCCACGCTGAGCAACCCCCGGACCTGCCGTCCACCTTCCCCCTCCTACTTGTTGTCCTCTAAATGCAGGTGGAGAGCATCTGTTCTTTCATCAAGTCATGGTAGGACTGCAAATAGAGAAAGGTGAAGTCAGGATACAGCAGGGAGAAGATGTAGTCGGGGCACACTAACACCGACACCTATAGCAACCATTCAGCAGTAACATTTCCTCCCCCTAGAATCACACTTGACATCTTTTTCAAGGCATTTCCAAGCCTATGTTTTCAGTTGGTTTTACTAAGAAATCAGTAAAGGTGAAAGAGGCAGGGAAAGAGATCTGATTTACAGCCGGCTGACAGAGGCCCAGGGCTATCGGGTCATGTCGCCATTGTTATAACTATTATCACCATCATTTGACTCTGTATTGAGTGCATCACCAGGCACCATGCTAACAATCCATTGAAACCTCACAACCACCATAGAAGGGAGTTACTATTATTATCTCCATTTTGTAGGTGAAATACAAAGTATTAGAGGTTAAGGGCTAAGACCACTTACAGCTGAGATGTGAACATCCAGGTCTATCTAATTCTCTAAGCCCATTTTTCCCTCAGGGGTGGAGGCGCAAGCTTGAGGGCAGGTAGCTGGACTCACCCTCTCCACCTCCTTCTGTTGTGCAGAGACAGTGGTCAGACTCCACCACAGGTCTTTTATCTGCTGCTCACATGAGCACAGGCAGCTTGCCAGATGTTCACAGTCCCCTGGAATGACAGAGGTCAAGATGGAGCCCAAAGGACTCCCATGAAGGCCTGCCAAGGCACCAGGTTGAGGGAGGTTGGGTGCCCAGATTCACACCTGCTTTCTGCCAGACTGCACGGTGAGCATCAGCCAGGGCCCTCCTAACTGTGCCTTTTCAGACATTAAGACATCAGTGGTCTGACTCTGAGCCTTTGGGAGAAAAGCCAAACAGGTGCTGAGAGAGAGGGAAAGGAAGGTTCTCTAGGGGATGTGAGGGATGCCATACAGTCCACTCACCTGCAATTGTTCCCACAGGGAGTTCACCTGCTGACACCTACTCTCCTGCTATAGGAAGAGGAAAGAAACGTCTCTTACCAGGGAGGCAGAGATGCAACAGCAAGGGACAGGCCCTAGGAATGCCACCAAGGGCCCAGGACAGGCCCACCAGTGAGACTAGATTCTCAGGGACCTTCTGGGGCTGAGGGTGGGGTGCACGGGTGAGTTTCCTCCAGGTTGGGAGTGGGCAAGACAAGCCTGTGGCCTCTCCATCTGAGTCTTTCCCCAAACCCTTCAGACTTGGAATGAGTGAACAAAGAAATCATGTTCCTCTTTCCACTTGATCCAGAGTTTCCTGGTCCTGTTTTTTCTGTGTGGAGAATCACAGGAAAGTGACTGAGGTTGTCCCCCTCAGCCCCATTCCCCAGACCAGAGTGGTGGGCAGTGGACAGGAATGGGTTTGCAAGGAAAAGCTCTCACACCCTACGGGGACGCAAATTGACAGACTCTCCTCGAGCTCCCAAGGAAAGAGAATTTGGGTCTTGTTGGTTTTCACTCACAGCTACAGAGCTGAACATCTGAATCTGCATCTCTTTTTAAAAAAACGGCCACAGAAACCTCTAGAAATGGAGGCTGAGAAGGAAAGACTACCCTTCTCCCAGCTTGTGATTCACAAGGGTGCACATATGCACCATGCGCCACACACTATGCGACAGGGATTGTTCTTAACAGCAGGGATCCAGGAATGAAAAGGACAGGCAAGCTCCCTGTCTCCCTGATGTTTCATGTGTGCCTAGAGATATTTCATTCTTAGAGCTGAAGGGACCTTTGACACCCTCTACTTCTATATCAGGACACTCAAGCTCAGGCAGGAGAGGTGGCTTGTCCCAAACCAAAGACAAAGTAAAGCAGGAACTAAGTCAGGGTGGGAACACAGGGCTTCTGACAACAGTCAGCCTAGTGTTTCCAGCAGGGGAACAACCCAGGGCACATGTGGTGAGGACTCAAGCAGGGCTGTCTGGAGAAGAGAGAGTGGGCAGACAGGGGAGTAACAGAAAGAGCCGTGCTGCATGGTCTGGGGTCCCACCTGCTGAGACCTAGGCCTCCCAGCACCCCATTCTCCCTTGGCATCAGGGGCCCCCAGCCTTTTTCTCCAGAGCCCCAGGGGGAAATTGGAGCCCAGGATTGGCAGCGTGGAATCAGGAGACCCCACTGGACTCTTACCAATTCCTAGACCTTGCTCCTTCAATGTTTGTTTTCTACATAGCTGGAGTACTGGGCTACTGCAAGATCTAGGCACCGGCTCTGAGGCACATGCAGAGAGGAGGAGTTGGAGGAGGGCTGGAGGGAGAGGTAGAGAGAGCAATCATTAGTGGTGGGGGTGGGGCTGTTTCAGCTGGCAGCTGGGCACCCAGCCCCCACCATGGGAGGTGGTCAAGAGGCTGGCCTGCAGGGGCACTTATCTCCAGCTCCTTCACATAAACTGATGTCACAAAGGCCTCCCTGCTGATGTCACAAAGTCCTCTCCACTGATGTATGATGTGGGCTAGGAGAGATGCTTTGTCCCCCTAAAGCCCTCTGATGTCCTTTCTTCCCCATCAACTGGCAAAAGTCTCTTTCCTGCCTGACCTGGACTGGGCCCTCCTACTGCAGCCCCTTTGTGCCCACTTCTCAAGGTCTCTTTCCCACATTGTCTCTACCCTCCTGAGCATTTCTTATCCTGTACCTTTTTTTTTTTTTTTGGTGGTGGTGGCCAGTACAGGGATTGAGCCCTGGACCTTGGTGTTATCAGCATCATCCTGTGCTTCCTGCAGCAGGATCCAATGAGGTAGCCAAGCTCGTGGTCTGTCTTTGTGTTTACAGCTTCAAGGGAGAAGCTCAGAGAAGAACCTAAATCATATCCCTAGCAGAGGGAGAGGTAGCATTCAAATCTGGACTTCTTAACCAGTCTCTGACACTTCTTCTATGATCGTTACCATCACCCTTTACTGCCCCTTAAGCCCCCTGTTCCCAGGAGCCTGACCAGCTGAGACTCACCTCCTTAGGCAACAGGCACCCCCCAGAAGTGGTTGAATCAGGGCTACTGCCAGTTTTTATTTAGCTCTTTGCTCCTGGAGGACCACCAAGGCTGTTTCTCCATTGGTAATCTTTTAGCTGTGAAAAGAAAAGCAGTAGTATTCAGATCTATAAGCCCCTGTACTTGCATCCTACTTTACAGTTTTTACAAAATATTACTTATACCATCTGACTTAATGCCACCAGCAACCCTATAAGGTGTTGTAATGATCACTAAATGGCTGAAGAAATGGAATGATAACATGACTCAAAAAAGGCAGTAATGGAATTTAACTTCAGTCTTCTTGGGCTTTGTCATGTATCAACAGCTGCCAGATGGCAAAATAGAAATCAGACATTGGGGTCCTCTCTTACAGAGCTGTGAGAGCTGCACACCAGTACTTCTCAAATGTTTATGTCAATGTATCCTAATGGCAGAAGTCAGTGAGGGCACACCCCTAGGTATCTGGGGACCTCACAAAAGAGGACAACCCAAGCATCATTTCAGAGAGAATTCTATAACAATCTTACAAATCTAGGTGGATGTCACCCCTAAGTATATTAATAGGTTTTTTCTCTCTCAAAAGAATCAAGCAAATCTGATGCTTCAGAAAGATGCCCCCTATGAGTCCTGTGGCACCCCAGATTGAAATGATCTGGGCAAGATTCTAGCTGTGAAGTTCAGCTGCCCGGGATCTGTTCCACAGGAGATAAGCACATCTCCCTCCAGAGAGCAGTGACTGAAAGGTGCTCTGGTACCAGAATCCTAGGGAATTCTAATGTGAGATACAGACTCAGAAATAAAATGTAAAGTGTCTCTAGAGAGTAGAAACCTGGGAGAAAACCAAACCAAACCCATTTTCCCAATTCTTCACCATTCTCACTGGTGAAGTGCAGGCTTTTCAGGTAGTAAACGTCTCAGTGAAGGGAGTAAGGGAGACAGAAACCTCTCAGTCCTGTTTCCCCTAATCCCGAGTGACCTTCCAAATGGAAATTTATGCCACAACCAGAGAAGCTGGAAAGAGGGTGAAAACACTTACGGGACTGGGTCATCAGTTCAAATGCCAGGCTACAGGCAGTAATGACAGGGGGCGCCTGGTGAGGGCAGGGGCTGGGCTGCTGAGGTGGCAGGGATGGCTGAGAAGACTGGTGAGGTGACTCAATAGGCGCAGAGGGACAAGCCCTGTGTGCCTCAGAAGTGACACCAAGTCCTGACCCTGTCCCACCATCAGCGGGACCTCGGGCTGGGTCTGGGGCTTTACTTTATTCTCAGCCACAGCCAATTTCCTCTGTCAGGTTTCCTTCGACATCTCAGGGAAGGGAAAAGTAAAGGGGGGCCGCATCACCATCATCCGAGCACTGGGGAATCACTTCCTTCAGCTAACAGTGCAGATGTGCAACTGAGCCAGAGCAGCAGTGCTGGGCAACACCAAAGTGCGAGTGGCCTCAATGCTCACAGCCCATTGGTGGATGAGAAAGATGAAACTAATGGGGGCGTGGCCAGGACACAGGGAAGGGTGGAGTCACAATGAAAGCTGTGACCACTGGCCCTGCCCACCCCAGGGAAGGGCCCCCCTTTGGGGAAATGGGTGGGGCTCTCACTTGGTGCCCATGCAGCTCCTGTGTGACCCTACATGGCGGTTGTCACAGAATTCAAGGCACCCGACAGAGCAGAGAGGCTGCTGTCCAGTCCCCACCCTGGCCCTTCCTGTGCCAGTTCAACACCTGACCCGGGGGCATAGGACCCCAGGGCTCAGGAGGTGGATGAGGAGTGGACAGCAGGGGAGAGTGAATCACTTCACAGTCCCTTTCCAGACTCCTTACAGCTCTGCCCCAGACATCCTCATCCCAGAAACCACCTCCAAAGACCCCCATCCAGTCCTCCAGATGCTTCTCCACTCGCCCCCTTCCTCGAGGGAGCATAGCTGCCCCTTCCCAGCTGGGTTCCATCGAGGTCACTCCTGCTTGCCGGATGCTCCTCCTCTCACACCCCACAGCACTGCCTTCCTCCCAGCATGGGCTCTGGGTCCCATCAGCCTTTCCCCTTGGGTGCCTCTAGACAAAACTGGAGGGGCTAAAACTATAAAACTCTCAGAAGAACACATAAGTGTGAATCTTCATGATCTTAGATTAGGCAATGGTTTTCTAGGAGTGACATCAAAAGCACAAGCAATAAAAGAAAAAGTGGATAAACTGAACATCACCAAAATTAAAAACTTTTGTGGTTCAAAGAATGCCATAGAGAAAGTGAAAAGAAACCACAGAATTGGAGAAAAATTTTACAAATCATATATCTTAGGAGGAGCTTGTATCCAGAATATATATAAAAAAACCTGATTAGAACTTGATAATAAAATGATAAATATCCCATTTTTTAAAACTGGCAAAAAATCTGAATACACAGTTTTCTAAAGAAAATATACAAATGGCCAATAAGCACATGTAAAGATGTTTGACATCCGTAGACATCAGAGAAATGCAAATCAAACCCACAATGAGATGTCACTTCACACCCACTACCTTGGCTATGGTCACAAAGATGCATAAAAACAGTGTTGTAAGGATATGGAGAAATTAAAACCCTCACACATGGCTGGGAAAACTGTACAATGGTGTAGCCACTTTAGAAACAGCCTGAAAGTTCCTCAAATGATTCAGTGTAGAGTTATCATATGATCCAGCAATTCCATTTCTAGGTATATGCCAAGAGAAATAAAACTATGCATCCACACAAAACTTTGAATACAAATAGTCATAGCAGCATTATTCACAATAGTGCAAAGGTGGAACTAGCCAAGCGTCCATGAACTGATGAATGAATAAACAAAATGTGGGATATCCATGTAAATAAACATTATTCAGTCATAAAAAGCATTGGCGTACTGACACATGCTACAACTTCGCGTGAACCTTGAAAACATTATGCTAAGTGAAAGAGGCCAGTTACGAAGGACCCCATAAATGTATGATACACTTTTTTTTTTTTTTTTTTTGTCTGTTTCGTGACCGGCACTCAGCCAGTGAGTGCACTACTGGCCAGTCCTATATAGGATCCGAACCCTCGGCGGGAGCGTCACCACGCTCCCAGCGCTGCGCTCTCCCGAGTGCGCCACGGGCTCGGCCCTATGATACACTTTTTACTAAGTGTTCAAAAGCAGTAGATATGTAGGAAAATAAAGTAGGTAAATGGTTGCCTAGGGTTGGAGGGGATTGAACAACTGGGGATGATGGCTAAGGGATTTAGTTTGGGAGTAATGGAAGTGTTCTACAATTGCTGTGATGATTGCAAAGCTCTGAATGGACTAAAATCCATCCAATCACACACTTTAAACGGGTGAGTTGTATGGCATGTACAGTATATCTCAATAAAAGCTGTTAAAAAACAAATGTGCCGTGACTTCAGCTTCTCATTAGAATATAGATGTTGCAACAGCCTGATGCTCAACACAATAACTAGGGAAAAGCCAGGTAAACTATAAAAATCCTATTTTTGAAGGCCTAACAGAGTTGTGGAAACAATAATTAGATGAACTTGAATTTCATAGAGGGTCACGTCCCTGGAGGCCCGGTGTCCACCCCGAGGGCCGCCTGTTATCCCATGAGGCCGCACTCCGCATCCACCAGGTTCAAACGAAAACGGAAATTCGAATTCTGGCGCTAAGCCCTGCGATTGGACGGGAGGCGCAGCCTCAGACCAATGGGAAGGCGCGGCGGGTGGAGCGGGGGCGGGGCCGGGACGGCGTCTTTCTCTGCGCTCCTGAGGTGTCAGCATTTTGAGCCCCATGAATGCACGACACACCCGGAAAAGCAAACAGACTGAGCAGACAAATGAGGGCCAGCGTCGCCGTGGCTCAGCGAGGTGGGTCCGCGAGGCAGGCGCGCACACACGGCCCTGTCATCAGAAGGCAGCACACACTGTGCTCTGGGCAAACGCAGGGACCCAAGAGGCAGGCGGGTGGGCCCGAGGCCCGAGGCCGTCCCCGCGCCTGTCCCCGCGCCGGATGCGCCCTCCTGGCTCCGGCCCCTCCCAGCGCCCGACCACGTCCTGTACTTCTCGCCCTGCCACTCAGGGTGCCCTGCAACGACCGAGACGAGCCCAGGTGGCCGGAAGGTGAGCGTGGCTGCTGCCCGCAGCCCCCAGCCCGCCTGCACCCTGAGGAGGGGCCCCGTGTCTCCCTCCAGTAACCGGCACCGTTGTTGGGCTCCCCTGGTCTACTGAAACTGTAGCTGCGTCCCTCAGAACTTTTCCTCTGGTTTTGGCCACGCTACTGCAGGGAAATGTACTTCAGCTTGTCAGAGAAAGCCCCTCCTTCTGGTTTTCATATTTGTTGTAATTTTCTTTACATTCCTCAGCAGTATTCCTGTGCTAACAGCAACCTTATGATAAGCCGGGGGGGCCCAGGTTTTACTTTTGTCTGGAAACTTCTCTTGCAGCAATGGAAGGTGGAACTCTGCAGATCCCACGATGGGGTGCACTCCTGGCCCCTGCAAGTGGGCCGCTCTGTTGCTGTGGCAGGAAAGAGCTGTCTCTGACCTCTGATGAGGTGCTTGCCACCTGGGGAAGTGGTGATGTGACCTGGGGCTTGGCCAGGACTCAGCTGCTGGCATGGCGGGTATGACGTGACACACAGCCACACTTCCGTGGGCACTGACCCTGTGATTTTCCACTGCAGGTGTATCTGTGACCACCTGAGATCCTTTGCCCTGGGAATTCAATGGATTGTAGTTAGAACACTAGGTACAGTGGAGCAGGAGGAAATCATGCACAGTTGTGGGGTGTGTTCACTGCATAAGGGCACCCAGCAGGGGTCTACTCAGAGCACTAGTGCGCATCTCCAAAGGAGGCTATGCCCACCCGGGGAGAGCACCATTCCCTAAGTGTCCCCTAGAGGGACTCATCGTCATTTACTTGCCCAGAGAGTTGTTCCACAGAAGAACATGGGCTGTGGGTCCCATCAGACCCAGACGATTTCCCCTCAGAGTCCTCTCCAGGACTCAACCAGGACTTAGCTGAAGCTGCCCTGGGACCTTCTGATCTCCTGTGAGTGTTTTGGTGCACCTTCTCCTGTGGAAGTCACTGCTGCCCCCAGCCCTTTATTCCACCCCAACAGCAGCCGACACTCCCACCCCAGCCCTCTTCAGGGGCTTCTCCAAGCAGACCTGTTCTGCCAAAAACCTCCAGGTCATTTCTCAATCCTTCCCCTCCCTTTCCTCCTGCCCTACAATCTTCAAAGAAGTGGCTTCCTGGCTTGCACGAGGTCAACTCTTCTCCCTACCCACTGTCCCCTCCCTCCTCCAGCCTCCTCAGATGATTTACCCCTCTCCAGCACCAGCCACCTCTCCTGCTCACTGGAGTTTCCTCTCTCCCAGCCCTGCTGATGTAGTTTGGATGTGTTGTCCCTTCCAAAACTCATGTGGAAATTTGATCTCCAATGTGGCAGTGTTGGAAACTGATTGATTCATAGGGGTGCATCCCTAATGAATGGATTAATGCTTTCCCTGGGGGAGGAGGGGTAGTGAGTGAGTTCTTGCTCTATTAGTTCCCATGAGACCTGATTGTTTAAAGGACCCTAGCACCTCCTCTCTCTCTCTTGCTTCCTCTCTCTTGCTTCCTCTCACCATGTGATCTGCTTGTTCCCGCTGGCTGCCTGCCACTTTCTGCCATGAGTAGAAGCAGTCTGAGGCCCATGCCAGATGCAGCTGTCCCAGAATCATAAGCCTAATAAAGCTCTTTTCTTTATAAATTATCCAGTCTCAGAAAATTCTATTATAGCAACACAAAACAGGCTAATACAGAAAATTGGTACCAGGAGTGGGGTGTTGCTATACAGATACCTGAAAATGTGGATGAAGCTTTGGAACTGGATAATGGGCAAAGGTTGGATGAGTTTGGAGGACTTAGAAGAAGAGAAAGAGATGAGGGAAAGTTTGGAATGTCTTAGAGATTTAGGTGGTGGTGAGCAGAATGCTGATACAAATGTGGACAGTAAAGGCCATGAGGATGATGAGGTCTCTAATAGAAATGAGGAACTTATCAGGAATTGGGGCAAAGATCACCCGTGCTACACCATAGCAAGGAATCTGGCTGCATTGTGTCTATGCCCTTGGACTTTGTGGAAGGTGGGACTTAAGAGTTGTGAACCATAGTATCTGCTGGAAGAAATTTCCAAGCAGCAAAGCATTAAGGATGCTGCATAATTATTTCTAACAGCTTATGCTGAGTTATGGCAGAAAAGATGTGATGTAAAGCCAGAATTTAAAACAGGAACAGAGCATAAAGATTTGGAAAATTTGCAGCATGGCCATGTTGTAGAAAAGCAGAGAGCATGCAATGGTGCAGCCCAGCGACCATTAGCTAAGAAAAATCAGTATAAAGGAAAGGGATTATCAAGAGAAGGAGAAAAAGGCCCTGAAGGCATTGTAGAAGCCTCTAGGGCCAACCCTTCCATTTCAGGCCCAAAGGCCTAGGGAGAGAGAATGGTCTTGGCAAACAGGCCTGAGGCACCCTCCATTGGCTTGCTGCCCAGGGCCACCTGGAGAAACTGCTTCCAACACCAGCACTCCAGCTGCTCTGACTGCTCCAGCTGTGGCTAAATTGGCTCCAGGTGTGGCTGGACCCACAGCTTTGGAAAATACAAGCCGGAAGTCTTGGTGGCATCAATGTGGTGTTAGGTCTTTAGGCTCACAGCATGTCAGAGCTGGGAAGGCTTGGGAGTCTCCACCCAGATTTCAAAGTATGTATGGAAAAGTCTGGGGGCCCAGGAAGAGATCTGTCACAAGAGTGGAGTCACTGCAGACAGCCTTCACTAGAGCAATGCCAAGCAGAAATGTGGGGTCAGAGTTGCAGTAGAGAAACCCCAACAGTGCCATGCCTAGTGGAGCCATGAGAGCGGGACCGCCATGGAGACCCCAGACCTGTGTAGCTACCAGAGTGGAACATCAGCCTGGGAGAGGTGAAGTGTGGTCTGAGACCAGGAAAGCCATAGGAGCAGAGCTTCCCAAGGACTTGGGGACCCAACCCCCACACCAGTGTGCAGAGGCAGTCGAACATGGAATCAAGGTACCTGATTCTCCAGCCTTGAGATTTAATACCTGCCCTTCTGGGTATTTGACTTGTTTCGGACCTGTTTTTCTTTTATTTTGGCCTATTCCTCCCTTTTGGAATGGGAATGTATACCCAATGTCTGTTCCACCATTGTATCTTGACAGTAGATAAATTTGGTTTTGTTTTTCAGGTACACAGCTGGAAAGAATTTTGCTTTTGGTCTCAGATGAGACTTTGGACTTTGGACTTTTAAGTTGGTGCTGGAGCAAGAATGACTGTCTTTTGTATGAGAGTGACATGAGTTTTGGGGGGCCAGGGGTGGAATGATGGAGTTTGGATGTGTTATCCCCTCCAAAACTCATGTGGAAATTTGATCCCCAATGTGGCAGTGTTGGAAACTGATTGAGTCATGGAGGTGGATCCCTCATGAATGGATTAATGCTGTCCATGGGGGAGGGGGGATTAATGAATGAGTTCTCACTCTATTAGTTCCCGTGAGAGCTTGTTGTTTATAGGACCCTGGCACCTCCTCTCTCTCTCTCTCTTGCTTCCTCTCGCCATGTGATCTGCTTGTTCCTGCTGGCTGCCTGCCACTTTCCACCACGAGCAGAAGCAGCCTGAGGTCCGTGCAAGATGCAGCTGTCCCAGAATCATAAGGCAAATAAACCTCTCTTCTTCATAAATTACCCAGTCTCAGGTAATTCTGTTATAGCAACACAAAATGGACTAATACACCTGCCTTTAAATATACCCCCACCTCCTCAATCAGGAGAACGCCAGCGTTCACACTGTGCACACCTTTAGCTGCTAGTAGTGTCTCCTCTTCTCTGGCAAGCTGACCAAGAAAAACTCTCATCCTCGTGGTGGGGTTGCCACCAGCAGCAGCAGCCTCCAGTGAGATGGTGAAAGACGTGTATTCGTTTGTTCATTGACTAAGCACCTGCTCAGAGCCATGCACTAGGATGCAGGAATGTGCCAGAAAGCCCCTGCCCTCCAGGAGCCCCAGGATGAGGGGATGAACAGGCAAAAAAAAAAAAAAAATTCCAGGACAGTATAAGCACAGTTCTATGAGGGGGAGAGGGGAGTCCAGACTTGGGGGTACAAGGAGGACTCCCCAGAGGTGGTAAGGTCACAGGCAAGGTGATGAATAAGCTGCAGTGAGCCCAGATGATGCGGGTGGGAAGCCGCAAGTTTGCCAAAGGAACTGGTGGATTGGGCTTCTCTCTGAGAATGCATAGGGATTGCTTTCTCTCCGAGAAGTTCAGCACCCACTGTCCTTGGCCCCACTGTGGCGTCTGACTGTACAGATCAGGACTTTCTCTTTCATGCTCATTCATTCCTTCCCTTTTTAAACTCATGCTTTATTGAACACTTCTTTCCTCCTGGTCATCTTGCTGAATCCTTCCATCAACATTTGAGGCAGACACATTATCATCCGCATTTTATAGGTGAGGCCTCTGAGTTCCAGAGAGATTAAGAGTCTCATAGTCAGGAAGCGCAGAGCTGGGGGTTTGAACTGAAGCAGCCCCACTCCAGAGCCTGAGCTCTTATGTGGTGCCCTGCTTTCTCATCTCTGCCTCCTCTTCCCTCCGCTCACCCCCACCCCTCCTCTCCTCTCTTCTCTCCCCTCCCCTCCCCTCCCCTCCCCTCCCCTCCTGTCTCCTCCCCTCTTGTCCCCTCCCCACCCCTCCTCTCCCCTCCCCTCCCCTTTCCCCTCCCCTCCCCACCCCTCCTCTCCCCTCCCCTCCCCTTTCCCCTCCCCTCCCCTCCCCCTCCTGTGCCCTCCCCCTCCCCTCCCTCCTCCCCTCCTCTCTCCTCCTCTCCCCTCCCCTCCTCTCCCACCCCCCCTGCTCTCCCATCCCCTCCTCTCCCCTCCCCTCCCCTCCCCTCTCCTCCCCCCTCCTCTCCCATCCCCTCCTCTCCCCTCCCCTCCCCTCCCCTCCTCTCCCCTCCTCTCTTCTCATGGTTTCATGAGAGTACACACATATCAGCTCTAATCAAATTGTACACTTTCAATGTGAGCAATTTATTATAGGCCAATTATATCTCCATAAAGTTGTAAAAAACAAAAACAAAACAAATTCTGTGAATAACTGAGCACATAAGAAATGGCATTGGAGAATTGTTCTGTTTTGTCATCTTTTGGGATTGGCCATGGAAGGAAAACCAATGTGCAGGAATGAGCTGACTCAGAATGGCACCGTCCCCAAAGGGAAGGAAGCGGAACGCAGAACTTGGCGATGTGGGGACAGCCCGTTCACCTCCTTGAGCCTCTCAGCTTCCTCATCTATAAAATGGGAATGTCTCTTGTTGCCCTACCTTCTCTATGAAGCTGATTTGAGGAAAATCAGTGACCTTGCTTTCAATGTTAGTGAACAAATTTCCCCATTGACATAACAAGCACTACCAACCACTTGGTGGCAGTCCCCATCCTGGTTGCCATTTGCCCAGCCTGGATTGTGCTGGGCGCTTACAGATCCTCCTCTGGAATTGGCAGGTCATCTCCCCTTTGGTCTCTCAGACTGATGACTCCTCAACGGCTTTGTTCCCAGAACCCTGTTCAACTGACCCCTCAGGACTCATTCTTATCCCTCTTCCCACCTCTGTTGATGGCCCAGGTGACTCCATATCTTCTTCTGTATTTTCTCCAGCTCCCCAAGTATGTTCACTGAAGGCCAGATCTGCCCACCCACTGGACAGCCAGGGAGAGATCAGCAGCTCTCATTGTTTAAGATCAACTTAGGCACTGGGAAACAGACCTGGATGTTGAGGGAACCCACAGTCTGGCTGAAGAGACAGATATACAAGCCAACCATCCCGGCACCTATCCTGTAGGACGTTCTATGGCAGAGGTACCGTGTGCCGCCCCAGGGATGAGGGGGATGCAGAGTAGCAATGACAGATGGCTTCTCAGAAGAGGAAATGTCACAGCTGGAGCCAGAAGGATGGGCAAGTATTTGCCAGACAGAAATGGGAGGACAAGGTTCCAGACAGGGTGTGGAATCCCCTTCCTCAAGGGCTAGGGCCTTGGAGTATCGGGACACTGTGTATGTTTTGGTGTGACCAAAACCCAGCAGGAGGTGAGGCTGAAGGGTAAGCCAGGGCTAGACCATAGAAGGAAGTCTTGGTGCACCTGCTGAGGGTTTTGGGTTCAAATTGGAGGACGTGAGCAGGTCCTGAAGGGATCCAAACCTGGGTGTGACAGTCACAGCTCACTCTAGTGAATTCGTTCATGGGGCCCTGCTCAAATCTTCCTCAGGAAGGCTGCTTTCTCTCTAGAACAACAGTCTAGAGCTTCTCAGCAATGCATCATTGATATTTGGGGCTGGATAATTCTTTGTTGGGGTGGTGCAGGATGCCTGTGCTGTGCATTGTGGGATATTCAGCAACAGCATCCCGGGCCTCTACCCACTAGATGCCAGTAGCACTTCTCCAGTTTTGACAACCAAAAATGTCTCCAAACATTGCCAAATGTCCCCTTGGTGACAAAACAGCTCTCAATTGAGAACCCCTGCTCTAGAGTTCTTTTCTTTTTTTTTGCATATGTCTAGAGATGGCCGCTCCTGGGTTTGCCCTCTTCCGTCTCTCTGTGGCCTGCCCACGCCTGGCTTCCAGCCTCTCCACGAGACACACTGGATGGTGCCCTTGGCTCCCTGCACTTTCTCATTTCAGCACCTGTGGCTTAAGCTCCCTGCTCATGGGGCTCTGGCTAAAGCTGCTGTGGGGAACCAGCTGCCAACAGCTCCATCTGCCTCTGCATCAGGCTAGCAAGGCACCTAATCCCCTGTGGGGCACACCCCATAGAGTACAGAGACTCCTGGATGGGTTCCCACCTCGAGGTTAGCTGGGACGAGAGCTGTCCAAGCCTGTTGGCCCTGTACCCTGTGTCCCTCAATCTCACTGTCTGCCAAGCTGTGTCCTGGAGGGACGAGTCAGCTCAGGAAGCCTGCCAGGGAGAGTGCACCAGGCCAGGGACAGAGGGCAGGTGATGGCAGCCGGAGACCGTGTGACCGCTGGAGGCTGTGGATGTCACAGGGCAGAGCTAGCCTCTAGCTCACTCTTTGGCTCAGTCTGAACAGCCTTCACATGACTTCTCTGTGAGAGCCTTCATGGTGAGGGAGGGAGGTGGGAGGGAAGGGAGAAATGTGTTTAGGATCCAGGCTGGAAATACAAAACATGTTTGTGAATCACAAGCTGGTACTCATCACATGACCACATTGGCTTTGTCAATGCAGAAATCAGGCTTCGGGCACAAAAATAAAATCGATCCCACCCCCCACTATGTGCAGGCTGTGGTAGCTGAGAGCAGGGGGCACTAGAATTGGAGTAGGAGGTCACAGAGCCAACCTTGCGACCAGTCTCCATCTCCCAAAATGTCCCTAAAACCAGCCCCCAATTCCAGCACCTTCCATATGTTCATTCATATGTTAATCTTATAACAGCCCCATTTCCCAGTGTGAAAAACAAGGTCCGTGTTTCATTTTCTTCCATCCTTAGTGTTTCCAGTGTTTAATGTGTGTGTGTGTGTGTTTAATACTCCCACCATCGGCTCACTCCACCTTGCTGCAGCCACAAACTGCACACACTGACAGGTGCTTCTTGCCAAAGGGATGTAGTGGGGGATGCTAAAATCATTCTACCTCCATGGGAAGGACCTCCAGGCTTGCCAGGGTGCAGGATCCCAAGCCCATGGGGTTGGAACTGCAGGAGACTCTGGGTAAGGCAAGTTCTAAGGGCAGCGGCCAGGGTGAGAATGGGCCTGGCAGGTCTTGGAAAGCCCAGGAGCCTCCTTCCCCTGAGGAATGAGAGGGAAGCCCCACCTCACAGCCCCCAGCGGGCCAGGAACTTTATTTAGCAGAGCTGGAATCCCATAGACCTGGAACAGGATTCCTGAGCTGGTGTCCTTGCTGCTGAAGGGGACAAAAGCTCGTGAGCAGGCTCTGCCCCCTCCGGGAAGACAGCCACCTGCCTCGTGCTTGCCGAGTGTTTCACCTCTAGGGTTCCTGCTTTTAAAATAACATTTAATATATTTAATCTCATTACATAAGCAAGATATATTCAGCTTAGAATATTTGGGAAATCCAGAAGAGCATAATGAAGGAAATTAAAAATTCACCATAATCTCATCAATCAGAGACAAGCACTGCTAAAATGTTGATATATAGTCTTCTCATCTATTTTTGAGTCATTGATATGTATATAGCTCTAAAAAGTAAAACTAGAATCATACTTTATATAAATTTTTTAAAATTACTGTGGTATACATATAGCCAAGAGCAAATCTTAGTGTACAGCCCAGTACATTTTTTACATATTATTGTGCCCTTGAGACCATCACTCAGATGGAAATATAGAGCATTTCCAGAGCCCGGAAAACTTGTCATGCCTTTTCTTGGTCAATAGCTATACCCGACTTCCAAGAAGTAACCAGTATTCTGACTTCCATCATTACAGATCAGATTTGCTTATACTGGAGCGTCACATAAGTGGATTCATGCAGAATGTAGTTGTGTGCCTGATTTCACATCTACAACAAGGCCTGGCCTAGAAAAGGCCCATTAAATGCATGCTGATGCAAATTGAGTAACTGAATGAATGAGAGGCTAGGCCTTGGTTTGGTGTGGTCTGCAAATGGGCTCCAGTGTTTTTCAGTAACCCCCTGGTGACCTGTGTGAAGGGAGAGCAGGCAGGTGGCTTGTGAGAAGAGGTGACCAGAACTACAGGGAGGTGGTGGGGAGGGTGAGGAGGGAGCAGGCTGCACAGCCTGTCCCGCCCGCCTGGCTCTCTCCAGTCCCATGAGCAGCAGGACTGAGTTATTTTTAGAAACCCCATCATACAGAGCAGCCACTTGATGCTGTGGCTGCCTCACTGCCACCGAGTCCCATGGCTCCATGCAGAGCCCCCACCCTGGGTCAACCCCCTCTGCTATGAGCCCATGAGAATCATACTCAGCAGGGACATGGGGTGATGAGCAAGCACAGAAAAAGAGGACCTGGCTGGCCCCGGATGCACCCACTGGGACGTGCAAGCACGTGGCTAGTGGAGAAACAGATGTGGTTGTCCTGCACCCCAAGAAAGAGATGCTCAGTCCCTAGGAATAGAGTCATGGCACAGTTCCAAGCCAATGCAGCCCTGTGTAAAGGCCCTGAAGTTGCAAAGGACCCTTTTCCTTCCCCTCACCCCACTGGGTGCTTGAACTCCCTTTGATACTCTTTTCAACACAGGCTCAGCTCTCACACCTCCCTCTCTCCTTGCTCCATAATTCATACTCTAGAAACCCAGCCCCATCTTCTGTCCTCTCTCACCTGCCCTGTCTAGCCACCTCCTTTCTGTCTGCTCTTGGTCCTCTGTTATCCAGTCTACTCTGCAGCCAGTGGGCAGATATTTTCCAGACATAGTAGCTGGACCCTGCAGGAGGAAGCAATGTTATCAGAGAGGGATGGAGCCATGGCAGCATGAGAGAGCCGCTGGACCACGTGGTGGGAGGAGGAGCCACACAGTGCACTGGAAGCCACCTGGAGATGATGCTGGGGTAAGAGGTTTGATGGGGGGACAAGGTAAGCAGTGCTGGGAGGACACAGGTAGGCCTGATTTTATTATTTGATGAAGACTTGTTGCCCTTGATTCTTCTCCTTGGGCTTATGATTAATGTATCACGGGAGATGAAGAGAAGGGGGAGGCAATCCATCTTTTTCCTGAATGACTACGGAGCTAGCGACAGCTTTGGGAATATAGGAAATCAGTTCCTAGTGAGCTATTGGGGTAGGAGATTGTCATGTTATAAACTTCTACACCACAGATGAACAGGCCTTGAACAAGCTGTTAGAATAGCCAGTGTTGATTATTGGCAGCATTTCTGTAGCGTGACCTGGCGTGGTTTGGTAATGCTGTCCCTGAGAACAGCAGCACTTCAAATCAGCAGTATTTTGGGGTTGCACTTGGAAAGAGCCCACCCCTCAGCTGACTGATGCTGTCCTCTGCTGGGTGATTTAGTGGTCAGACATGCTCAGTCCAGGGGGAGCTGCATCATGACAAGATTTCTGTGCCCAACTGCCAGTTTGGGTGAAAGGCCAAATCACAGGGTCAGTAGTGCCTCCTGGCTAGAGAACATGAGCTGAGTAGCTGTCCCTGATATGCCGGCCATGAGAGGTCCTCTTACTAATTCAGCCTCAGGGAGTGACAGGTCCCCTGTAGTCAGAAGGCTATGTGAGTGTCACAGCTATGGTCAAGGGAAGACCAGGGATCCTCTCTTGGCCCCTCACATAGATATGAATCCAGGAAGCTGGAAAGGAGCCCTTTAAGGCCAGGATGGAGAATACTCCCAGGATCCCTTTTGGTTGGCTGGCTGGATCCTTGGAGCACTGAGGATACAGTCTAGGAGAAGAGATGGGGGCTGAGCGCATTACAGTTAAATAATCTTTAGATTGCACATCATCTCTGAGCTTTGTTTTCCTCCTTTCTAAAATGTTTAAAGTGAGACGAGGGATACAAAATGCCCCATAAATTGAATAATGAATCTAAGGCATTATTTGCCCCAGAAAATTTTGTGGTTAATATCAACAATTTAATTATCAGCAATTTTGAGGAAGATACTGGATGCAGGCTTAACAATGTGTACAGAAAATTGAGCTGGGAGGGCTGGCTGAGATACAGGTGAGGGGAACCTCAGACTGCAGGATCTGAAAACCCTGCAGTCCCTGGTTTCCCTCCCCTGGATGCCTCCCTCTCTGTGTGGTCTTTGGAAGGTGTAGTGCTTCTAATGGAGCTCCATCCTTCATGATGTGTCTGCTGCTTCTCTCTAGTGGGTATAGGCCAGAGATGCTGCCAAACATTCCACAATGCCCAGGGTTTCCCCACCTTGGCATTAGTGATCTAGGGGGGTCATTTCATTCTCTGTTGTGGGCGCTGTCCTGAGCATTGCAGGATGTTTAACAGCATCCCTGGCTGCTACTCACTAGATTCCAGTAGAGCTGCCCTCCTCCCTTTGTGACAACTAAGTGTCCCTGGGGTGCAAAATCGCCCCTGTTTAAAACCTCCTCTAGATCCTTTATTCTTCTCTGCCTCCATGGATCATGTCTAAGTACTGATGTTTCCTTAAATAAACAAAGCTTTTTCACACCTTTTCTAGACCTTTGCATGCACAGATCCCTCCTCACTCTTGCTCTTTGCTGCTTCATAAAATGCTGCTCATCCTTGAAAACTCATCCCAAGCATCCCTTGCTTGAAGACCCTGTCCCTGATGCTCCCAGACAGCCCGTGTACTCATAGCATGCTACTTCTGGAGCCCTGACTGCATGGATTTTAATGTTTTGCTTATGATGGCCTCTCCCACTGGACTATAAGCTTTTTGAGGGCAAGTCCTGGATCTCTGCCACCTTTGCTCCCCATTGCCTAGTACACAGCCTCACAGGGTGGGTGCTCAGTAAATTCGTGTTGAGTAATATTGTTTAACAAATGGCTACTGGCTGGTCACAGCATGTATAATGCTCTAAACAAAAAGAACATTTTCTGGATCTTAATAAAGCCAAGAAAGGGTATAGTATTCCATCCTCAGGCAGCAGAGCACAATCTCATCTTTAATGCAGAGAAAAATTAACTTATTATTTTACTCTCCAGGATGCTAGAGAGGTTTGGGGAGTTTCCTTCTGAGAAAACCTCTTTCAGGCTCTGCCCTTGGGAAAACACTGGAGTGGCTGCGGAAGGTGACACGTTCTCTTTGAAAGATGCTTGAGTTTAGCCGGCCTCTCTGCCTGTGTGGGGAGCAAGGGGCTCACCCACCTCTCTCTTAAATGCAAATGTGATCCCGCCAGTCCACTGGCAAAGCCCGCCCTCGCTCCCAGTACTCTTGGCTGTGGGACTTTCTCCAGCTCGCCCCTCTGCATTGTCAAAACGGGAACAGACTGCGCAGAAGGAACGCGTTTGGTGCTGAAACCGGAGCCAGGGCAGTACGCGGCAGATCCAGGCAATCTGCTCCACTCCTCCCAAGGAGAGTGGAAAAGCTTTCATTTCTTGCTGACAACCAAATCAGAGATGGGAGAATCTCTGGGTGACCAAAGCTAAGCAAAGCAAGGGATGCACATCCTACACTGGTGCACCTCACCAGGCTCTACATGGCCAGGCTTCAGTGTGTTTGTGTGTGTGCGCGTGTGTGTGTCTGTGTGTGGTGGTGGTGATGTGTACCTACTACAAGAAAATGTAGTGGGCTCTCAGACATTAACAAGTCATCCACTCGGTGCTGGAATTGCTTTGATAGTACCCTCCCCTACTGCTTGGACACCTTCCGTGACAGGACCTCTTACTTCCTTACCAAGTGTTAGATAGCTCTGTCTAGTAGAAAGCTTTTGGTGACTCTGATGGTCTACCCTTTTGTCCTAAGTCCAGTTCTTTGTTCCATTTGGAATGGGTCTGATCCTAGGAAAGATTTTCAGAGACAACAGCTCTACCACCCAAATCCATTCCTCTGGCTAAAGAGCCCAGTTCTTTCAACTGTTCTCCCCATGACAGTTTTGAGTCCCCTCCCTTCCTGATCATCCCTTTCTTGTCAGCATAATAGGTGACACAATGGCCAGTTCTCTGCAATTGTCAAAGAGTAAGTTGTATGGGATGGACACGTTTTCCAGAGAACTGAGGAGTAACTTCTCAAGCAGACTTTTAAAAAAGCATGATAGAAACACTTTAAGTGCAGGATACAGTCCCTTTTAGATGGTGCACATCCTGCCAATCCTCTCTCTGACTCCCCACCTCTGACTTCATCTCTCCCTGCTCCTCCCGCCATGTACTTTCCTGCACCTCCTTGCATGCCACCTTCCAGTAAGACCAGACTCTTTGTGCCATCACCAAGCAAACTGGGACCCATGAGAGGAAGCCACAAGAAGTCAGATGACAACTGGATGCGAGCAGTGCCTTCTCATGGCTGAGTAGTTCGATGATGGGAAGGGCAACCCCAGCTGGAAGCGGGCTTCCCACAGTGCAGGTGGGCAGAGGCTTACAGTGGAGATGTTCTTGAGAAGACTTTATTTATGGATCTGCTAAGGTTTGGACTAGGGGCACACAGTCTCTTCTAGCTCTGTGATTTGTGATTGTGGGCAGAGATTCCATAATGGGGTTTCATGTGAAATGAGGGCTCCTGCGTGTCCTTGCAAAAGCCAGTTCCTTCAGTCAGACAGCTGTGGACTGGCCACTGAGCTGAGCCACTCAAGGAGAGGCGGAGATGTGTGGAAATGGGTGAGAGGGACGAAGGTAGGCTCTGTGTTGGGGTACTTAAGGTGAGAGGGACGAAGGTAAGTCCTGTGTTGGGGGACTTAAGGGGCAGGAGGACGTTGAATACCCACTGGTCAGACCCCCCCCCCAGGGGACCAATCACTTCTCTAATTGGTCTGAGCCTATGTACAGTTCTGAAAAGTGTAGAAGTCTGCAACATTGTTCTGAAACCTTTGCCAAAGTCCTGGACTCCAGAGTAGCCACTGGGCTTATCATAAATGTGGAATGGCAGTGTTTTCAAGGACTCCTGGAATCTGAGGTCTGGGAGGGACCCCAGTATTGCTCCAGTCCAGCCCCTCAGAGGTTGGCACGCCCTCCCAAACTGTCATCCAGCTTCTGCCAGAGCATCCCGGTGTTTGATTAAAGGAGATGATGGATGGAAATTATCTGCCACTGGCAGGTAGATAAATGTCTTCTTTCCCCCTTTCCTCCCTGTGAATGACAGAAAGCTCACTGCCTTCTGAGGCAGTTCACTCCATCCTTGGATGGCCTTGAGCTGAGATCTGTTTAGCTGAGTGCCCTATAGGATATGTTCTTATTAATTACATGTCATATGGAGAATCAGATGCTATTTATAATTATTGCTTATGATAAACACTACTACTTATAGCACCTGTTTAGTGAGTACCAGTTTTAGTACTTTACAAACTAAATATGAATGTCAGCTTATGAAAACTCACTGAGTTATAGCTGGAAAGTCCTCCAGAAGTCATTTCATCCAGTCCTCATGTTCCAGCATGTTAAATCCAGGATCAGACCCCACACCACCAACCTAGTTCTGTCATGAATGAATGAAAATAGAGTCTCTCTAAAGGGGGTTGTTGTCACAGGGAATTCGGGATACCTCTGTTTTCTTTGGTTTCCAGGAAGCCATTTCTGCGTAAATATAGTTAAAGTTAAGGACTTGCCCCCAGGGTCACCCAAAGAGCTTTTCTAGAACTGCCCCATTCATTCCAGCAGAGGAGAGATGAAAACTAAGCCTGACTCCCATCTCACTAATCAATAGTGCAGGCTGGGTACAGGGATAACTCCAGCATAGGCCAGCCTGGGATAGCTTCAATGTTCACGAAGACCGTTGAGAGCCCAGAGAAGGGAGTGGGATGTGTGTGTGTGTGTATTATTCCTGACTGGGAGAGAGAGGACTAGAGAAGATTTCACATCAGAAGTAGTATCTGAGCCCAACAAGCATCGGGGATGAAGGGGTAGGTGGTGGTGGTGGGAAGGGTGTGGCCAAGGCAGGAAGGTCAAAGTATTAGAGGTCAAGCTGTGGAGGTCTTCTCATCAAGTCCTTCAGGAAGCAGTTACAAGGATAGTTAATTCCTTTTCCACACACTGGCCCCTAAGCCAGGCAAGTACAAGGCCCTGCTGGGTTGCAGATTCTGGGGTAGGGTTTGCCTGTGCTGACAAAGCATCTGGTCCATGTAAAGGGCTGAATGATTTATTATCTGACCCAAGTTAATGCTCTGGAAAAGTGCTGGCGGCCCTACTGACCTGGGGATGCCTGGGCACCTGGGGAATGTCCCAGCTCCCGGCGGGGGAGGCCCCGCCACCAGCCCTGGCCCAGATCCATGGGAAGACAAGCTTCCTTCTCACCTTTCCAGTATATCCTGAAACCAGAAGCCCCATGACATTGGCTCTTCTTTCACCACCCTGGGATTTGGGCTCTGGCTGAAGCAGGACACCCACACTGCTGAGAAGCCTGAGAAGGCCCTGGGACAAAGGTGCAGGGAGGGTCAGCCGGGGAGAGCGATGGGACCCATCCCAAATCAGCGTCCCCATTTCTGGGCTGAACTTGGCCCAGCATTGCCAGAGCTCTGCGCCCGAGCCTCCCACTGACCCTTTGATTTCCTTTCAGCCCTTCGCCTGCTGAGGGAGACAGGGCTGTTCCACCATTATTGCAACAAGCACTCACTGCTGTGCGACCTTGCCCATGTCACTTGCCCTTCCTGAACCCTATTTCACATCTGTACTAATGACAGAAACTTCAGCACTAGCAACTAGCAGTCTTGCCGCATTTGCCAGCTTTCAAAGTAACACACTCTCGTGCATTCTTTCATTTCAGGATCTCTGCAAATTGTGAAGTGGGTGAGTGGCCAGCGTGGAGTTAGTGTCTCCATTTTGGGAAAGAAGAAATTCAATTAAATATAAACAATGTGACTTGCCCTGATGTTACAGCTGCTAGGCTTCTGGGCTCAAGGTGTCTGACTCTAGGATACCAAGTAGACAACAATCTCTTACCAGAGTTTCCAGGAAATGTTTGAGCCAGAATCAGCAATTTTAAAATCTTGATTATGGAGATTCAGGGAGCATTTGGTTTCCCTGTGTTTTCTGACACCTGTAGAGGTGGGGCTAAGGAGGGCAGGAAATCCTACAATTGGCCCTGTATTCTGTTTCCACTATCTGTCTGATGCAGATTCAAATCTCAGCACTCTTTGTTCTCAGAAATGCAATAAAAATATTTCACTTTGAAGCCACAATCAATTTGATTGTTGGGAGGAGTAAAATGAGATTTTATTTTAAATAAGACAACACAAGGTTTCTCTGGGACTCTCTAATGTGTGTAAGGCCTTTCCAGGTGTCCTTTTTAGATTCCAGCCTGACTGTATTTCAGATCAGTCATTCCTCAGAATCTGAAGAAGTAGACCAAGGAAGTACTGATGGGAAGGTGGGAAAAGTCTCTTCTCATTGGGATGGGAGTAAGGAGAGGAGCAGAACTAGGGAAAGAAAATAATGGGAAGAGTATTAATGCAGACTGATTATTTTTTAGAGAACTGAGAGGGGAGCGGGGGTATGGGAAGAGATACAAGATTTGGGGCCAGCATGCAGTTTGTAGCCAGACCATAAATTTAAGTCCCCGCACAGCCTCTTAACAGCTAATTGAACTTAGGCCAGTCCCTGGACCTCTGTGGTCCTCAATCTCCTCACCTGAAACTTGGGTGCACACAGGACTACCCCTTAGCATGGTTAGCACAGTTGTCAGGCAGAATCCAGGACTCCACAGTGCCCAACAGTGCTTGATCATGGCAGGCACTTGATATGTGTTAACTCCACTGATTTTTTTCCCACCTTTCCATAAGTGGATCACGCATCCAAAAAGTATAAAACCTCCTTTCATCAAAACAAACAAAAACTCTGTCATTTTAGGCAAATCTGATAAAATTAATTTTTAAGCTGAAAACAGGCTCTGTATGAGTGATAAACCCATTGGCTTATTCTCTGACTTGCTAGCCACCCCTCCCCCAAACACACACACACACACACACACACACACACACACACACACACACACACACACACACACAGAATTGGAATGGCATGGAGAAAAAAAACCAGGCTGTGACAGCCCCAGTGTCCTGCCCCGATTAACCATGGAGGAAGAACAGGCCCTGATGGAGGCCCCAGAAATTGAGGTCGGTGCCTGTCCCTCCAGCAAGCACTGAAAACAGTCCACAGGCCTAGCACTTGGCCACATTGCCCACTCTGCTCCATGAAGATGGGGCTCTGGGAATCCCCAAAAGGACTCTGGCAACATAGTCTGTCAAAGACCTCAAACTGTTTTCTTTGGGGAAAAGAAAGGAAGGAAATTGGAGAAAGGAAGAAAGAAGAAATGAAAAGAAAATGATGGAGGGAAGGAGGGAGGGAAGGAGAGAGCCCCGGCACAAGTGTGAAATCAGAATAACAGGCTGGGGATGGTGAGATGCATGTGCACAGAGTGTGACGTGGGCACCCCCACAAATAGACCTCCGGTAAAAATAGCCTTTGTCTAAATGTGGAAAGGGTGTAAATATAGTAGCGGTTTCGGCTTACTACGGAGCCGCCCCAGCTCCAAGTAACAGAGGCTTATTATAGGACGTGTGCGTCAGCAGCCGGAGGGGAGGGGAGGGGACAGCCTGGCCCGGCCGGCCGCAGGGACAGTACCCACCAGCAGCCAGGCGTCAGCCAGCCGGCATCGCCCTGTCCTGGGGAAGCAGCCGGCTTGTTCCCAAACGCTCTCACAGAACTCCGCAGGGCACCGAACTCTAGCCAAGCTGGGAAGGAAGGAAGGAAGGAAGGAATCGCTGGCTGAGAAGGATCTGGGGAGGGTTGTCTTGGCCGTGCCGCTCGTTTTCACCTGGGGTTTCAGCAGGCAGTGTGGCCTCTGTGCGGTAGGCTGCTGGCTCCTGGACACAGCAGGAAGTTCGCAAAGGAACCCCCTGGCACCACCAGCCGTGACAAGCTGTCCTCAGCCCCAGTGCAGGGGACAAAACCCCTAGAAAACCTGTGAGAAGTGCCAGAGGGAGTTTGATTCAAGTCTTTAAAAAAGACTCTGGGTCTCTGCGTCCTGCACTGAGTGGGTGTGCGGGGCATGGTGGCTGGATTCCTGAGAGCATGGAGGGGTGTTGCTGAGGGCGCTGCCTTCCAGTATAAAGCATGACCAGGGGAAAAAAACTGTTCCACGAAGCCCAGTGCTCTGCATTCCCTGATACAGCTGAGCAAGGGCTGACTGCCCTTGGGGTGCTAAGACCAGCTGCTGGCTGCATGTCTCCCATCCAGCCCCTTTGAGGACCCTCATTATCCTCCTGATCTGCCACCTTTAGCCCTTTAGCCCAGGTCATCTCTCCTTCCTGCCCAGCACAGCCTTATGCGTACACCACATATCTACACGTACAGCCCAACACACAAACATACCCCAGACACACCCACACCAACATTCAGTTAGAGGGCTGAGCCCTTCTCCACCAATGGCCCTGCCTCCCTTTGCTTCACCCCCACCCAGGCCCCTTGCTCCCACTGAGTCCCTTCATCCTCCCTGCTCCTGCCCTCTGGCTCATCTCTAGCCTTGAGCTTGTCCCTAGGGTCTAAGGCAAACCTGGCTCCTCTAGGTGAATCTTCAGCTTCTCAGATGTGCTTGGGGCTTGTGCCATGGTGTTGCCCCTTGAGCCAGCCTGGGTGATGGCCTCACTGAGTGAGATCTTGACTCCCACCATCTGCATGCTGGTACCCTTATCATCTCTCACCTACCCACCACCCAAGAGTGACTCTAGCCCCCAAGCCCCTCCCCAGCATTATCCAAACTGCCCTGAAACCACCTTTCTAAAATGCAGGGCCAGCAGTGTCACTGCCCCATTCAAAATGCTGGCGATGGCTTCCCATTGCCTGCAAGACAAAGTCCAAACATTGGATGGCCCCCATCTGCTTTCCAGCTACGTCTCCTGCTACCCTACACAAAGGCTCTGGAGAGGAGCCACTGCCCCCGGGCATACTCCATTGTTCTTCCTGCCTCTGCAGGGACCGCCTCGTTTTCTTAGGCTGTAATGCTTCTCCTCCAAGTCTCTGCACATCTACATCCTGCCCACCCTTCAAGACCTCAGCTCCAGAAGTCTGCCCACCTCTTCTGGGAAGCCTTCCTGGAACTCCCTTCCCACAACCACCACCTTTTTTAAACTCCTACTCCAAACTCAAGTCACTTTTGTATACTTAGAAAATGAACCCAGAGGCCCAGTCCCATGTCTAGGTGAGGTGTCCTCCCGTGTACTCCAACAAAACCCAGATGTCCCTCTTCCAGAACGCTCTGTGCTGGAGCTGCCTGTTCAGCCGTTGGTCTCTCCCACTGGACCCTGCCTATCTAGGGCAGGTGTGGATGGCCTTATTCAGGCCGTATCTCCAGTGCCTGGTTTATTACACTAAATGAAATGGGCCTCCAGGGCTCTGTGCTTCTGCTGCAGAATGAATGTTTGTGTCTCTTCCAAATTAGGTTGAAACCCTAATCCCCAATGTGATGGTTTTTGGACATGGGGACTTTGGGAGGTGACTGGGTGTTGAGGGTAGAGCCCTCAAAATGGGATTAGTGCCCTTATAAGAAGAGACAGGATACAGCTCCCTACCTTTCCCTCTCTTTTTCCACGATGTGAGGACACAGCAAGAAGACATCAAACCAGAATGAAGGCCCTCACCAGAACCTGACCGTGCTGATACCCTGCTCTTGGACTTCTCAGCTTCCAGAACTGTGAGAATAAGTTTCTGTTCATTCTAGCCACCCAGCCTATGGTATTTGTTGCAGCAGTCTGAGCCGGCTAAGACAACTTCCTTACTGTTTGCACTTTCAGGCCTCTTCGCTATTTTCTTACAACCTTGCCATTGGCCCTGGTACAGGTATGAGGACCGCCTGGATACAAACCTGAGATTCTGGGCATGGAGTCAGAGAACTGGGTGAGCCTTAGCTCTGCTTTTTAGCTGTGTGCCCTTGGGCAAGTCACTTTGCCTCTCTGAACATTCCCTCAGCTGTGAAAGGGATGATAGCACTCACTGCATGGGTTGCTGTGAGGATTGTGAGAGCGTGGAGCCAAAGGCATCTGACAAGCTGCGCAGG
This sequence comes from Cynocephalus volans, assembly GCF_027409185.1. Lineage (NCBI taxonomy): Eukaryota > Metazoa > Chordata > Mammalia > Dermoptera > Cynocephalidae > Cynocephalus > Cynocephalus volans. The sequence goes on along the minus strand of NC_084476.1, from coordinate 36,856,398 downwards.
GCTCACCAGATATCGGGCCTTCATTACAGCGCTCACCTACTCTCCACTCCGCTGTGCTTTGGAAACCTGCCCAGACACCAGCTCTGTTGACTCCAGCTGCCATTCAGGCCCATAAGGATGAATTAGAAAGTACTTTTGCCACCACTCTACGTTAACAGCTCGAAATCTCCAGACACTTCTGATTACCAGGACTCTTTTGAGTACACAATGATTTTCTTCCTCAGAATTCTTAAAAAGAAAAAAGGCTTGAACGGCAGTCAGGACTGGCAGAAGTTGGATTCATTGTGAACCGAGGAACGAGGCTGCTAAAGGAAACGGGAAGAAAGAGGATACGCTGATAGCAAGGCTGGTGCTCTTCCAGGTAAGTCCACCTGCCCTGGCCCCAAGTGGCCCTGTCCTGGGCTTGGCTAGTCCTGCAGGCTCCCAGGATACAGCAGAACTGACGGATGGCCTGGAAAGCAAGTATTTGAGCAGATTGTATCTTCTGCCTAGAGACAATGTGAATACAGGGGAAAGAGCCAGGCTGCAGGTTCTGCAGAGCCCAGCTCCAGTGTCTGTTCCATCCTCGTGCTAACAGAATAATCTTGAGCACGTAGCCTTAACCTTTTAGAGCCTCCATTCTTCATTGGTGAAACAGGGATCATTTCGAAGAGAACCAAAATCAAATGTGATCATTTATGAAAATGTTAAGCACAGTTCCTGTGCTCGATAAATGGTAACTGACACTTACTCTGTTTCTCCAGACTAATATTTCATGCTGCCAGGAAACAAGCAAAGAAACGATTTACAAAATTAAAGTGCTGGAGTCTTTTTTTAAACACCTCCCAAACAGGTCAAAACAACCTCTATCGGGCAGGCTGAAAAACTTGTCATGGGAGCAAGGATTTGGGGGAAGGACAAGAAAGGGGATCTCTTATAGTAACTAGAAGAATCAGAGCCTCAAATTGCTTAGAATCTCCAAAATTTGTTCTGCAATCTATTATATAGAAATTCTTATAGCAAAGATGTGATATGTATTTTTAGATGACACACACTAATAGAATTATAGTTGGGAGTATGGGGGCTTCTGGAAGCAATATCTTTCATCCGTTATCAATCATCAATCTATACTTCTCCATGTGTATCTTTCTCCCCTATCTTAATCTTTTGTGTATATGCACACATATGAGGTTTCATGTAATAAATGGTCATACCAAGTGGGGGTGTGGTGTGGTAGAGAGGACAAGAACTCAGATTTTGAAGGAAAACCTTCCTCGTTCAAACCATGGCTCTGCCTTGTATTATCTCAGTGGCATGTTGGGGAAAACATTCAAGCTGAAAAGAGGATTGTACCTACACAACTACCTACTTATCTACCTCAAAGATAGTTGTGAAGATCAGAGATGCTGTGTGTAAAATGCTTAGCACAGTGCATAAATTCACAGTACACATGCACCTAAATGTAAATGCTCATCCACATATGCAAATATACTCATTCATGTACATGCACACTGACAAATAAGCACACATACCTACACATGTGTGCATTCAAATGCAGAGAGAGACACAGCGTGTGCACCTTTACTATATAATCTAATTGATATGTAGGAAATCCTGTTTCTCCTATAGTTGGGGTCCTGAGATATCGCTGAGTCTGAGTTCCTATAATGTTCTGGGTAAGAGGACCATGGTGTGGGGTAGTAGCCTCCTGAAGTGGAGGTGTGGGCCTGAGGCTGAGTTCCTAATGTGGATGTCCAAGTGGAAGACATCAGGATTGGGTAGTGTGGTTGCCATGAGAACATGCCTTGCAGACAGGGAGCCCACTTGATCAAGGGTCCCAACTGCTTGCACCCACATTTGTGTTGAGGCCACACTTCCTATTGGCTGCTCGCAGCCAATCAGCGGCTGAGCGTAGCAGGGATACTAAGGCAGAACTATCTCTAAAAGACAGGGAACTTCTCCGATGGTTGGCTTTAGCTTGGGGATTCCCCGATGGCCTTGCTGCAGGCGGTCTTTGCTTCCCTCCCCCAGCACTCGCGTCAGACGTGCGGCACGGTGAGATGGCTCTCCTGTCTTCTCTTGGCCTCTTAGCTTCCCCCCCCCCCCTTTTTATCCAGGTGTTGCTGCTAGTAAAACCCTCACATGTTCTAATCTTGTCCTGGTGCCCTTCTAATGCCATAGGGGAGCGTGGAGTCCCAGGTCACAGAAGGAGCCCAGGCTTGAGCTGTCTCAGGGGCCCACAGGAGAGAGTAAGGAGGGAGGGGGCATAGACTTGGTGTCCCTAGTCATGCATGTTGGGTCCTGTGTAACCTGCTCAACCCCACCATGAAGCAGGGCTGACGAGCTTCCCTGGAAGGTGAGGAGATGGAGGTCCGACAAACTCTGTGACTTGCTCAAGCTCATAAAATTCAAAAGCAGTAGGGGCAGATCAGGAGCCCAGGCCTCCCCATACCCACATCCCTGCTCTCTGAGCACTGCGCACTGAGCACCTTCCCCACTGCTGTCACAGCATCACGTCCACAACTTTCCCTGCGAAGAGGCAGAGTGAGCTCTCCACTTCCATCACACAAACGACAAGTTGAGACTCGGAAAGGTGAGGTCAGTCACCCGAGGTCACTTGTTCAGCAAGTGACAGGGCAGGAATTACAACCCAATTCTCCTGCCTCCCAACCCAGGGCCACACCTCTTTTATTCCCCCTCCAAGCTACTTTAGTCCCTGCAAGAAATCTGGGAGTTGCCTGCTCTGCCTGCCGCTCCCCACAAATTCTCAATTTCTCTCTCTTCCTGGGAGCACAGCTCCAGGGTGAGGGAGGGCCTGGCTGTGCCCTGTGCACAGGAGCCTGGGGTCTGGCCTGGGGGCATGGGGAGAAGCTCCTGCCCCCTACTATTGGAAACCACCTTTGAGCCTCCTTCCTTCTTGCTTGAAAGTGCTCTAGAGTTTCTGTGCTCACAATGCATCTCTTTGGAAGTCTGCCCTCTGAGGGTTGCCATGGTGACTATTTTGGTACTGCATGCTAGAAAAAGCCGAGGCACCTGCTGGTCACACCACCAAAACTTGTCTCTTTGAAAAATCAGCAGATGGCATTTGTCAGAAATTCCTACTTCTTGATTAATTTGGGAAAAAGAAGAGTGTGTGGTAGTGATGATGTCCTTTAGCCTGGACTTGTCGTGTTGGTATCTCCGGGAAGATGTGAAATAGTCATGTGTAGACCCCACCAGCTTCCGCTGAAGTAGTGGGTCATTTAGTTTTCCCAGAGGAGCTGAGAAGTTTGGTGATTTGGATTCTAGTAAATGAAAACCAGAGGAAGACCATGGTGCTGCTTTCTCATTAAGAGGGGTTAGGATTTCAGGGCCAATTCTGGAAAGGCCTGTACCTCACTTCTAGTAACTTACATGCATTCTCAAATGTGCCTCAGTTTGGGTCCAGTTTTTAATAAGAGGGAAGTGTGAAAATCATGAGTATGATTCAAATCCTAGTTCTGCCACTTATTAATTGTGTGATCTTGGACAAGTCCCATGGCCCAACTGACCAACCTGTTTCCTCATCTGTAAAACAGTGATGATGATGCTATTTATCTCAAAGATTGTAATGAGGATTAAATTAAGTCACTGTTATTATTATTATTATTACCTAGAGTTAAATTCAGGCATGGAGGAATTGGCCAATCCTTATGCTCATATCACTTTTACATATAACTTTGCAACTGTGCTCATGAAAATGAATCAACAGATTTCACTGTCTCAGTCTAAGCAGTGATATTACAGTTGGAGCAACATAAAGAAATACAAGAACTTCTGAATGCACGTTTTACAATGTGTCTTTACCTCAGCTGTTATATCATTCTGCTCTTCCAGGACCTTGTTTCTCCATCTCTCACACCTTGGCTTTCACCAGCCTTTCCATGGTTTGCAACACTCTGTGTTCCCAGTGTTACTTAGCAAACTTTGACTATAGATGTGAATGGGTTCCCTAAGCATGCATTGACTACCTCTGAATTTTGGGCTAGACACTTTTAAGAGTCTTCTGCAGAACTGGTGATGTAGTTTTCCACTCTTCTTTCACCTGTTGGTTCTCTATGGAGAATGGGCCTCATGTTCCCCACTGGCAATTTTGTTCTATCATCAGGACTGGGAAGCCAGGGCTGGTACAACCTGGGCAACCACTGTCTGTGCCTGTGGCCATGACAGACATTGCTAATCAATCACAGCACTCTCCCCACTGAGCCCTAAAGGCCTACGAACCTTCCAGAAGACTGTGCTCAAGGCAGCCACTGCTAATTGATCAGAGCACAGGAAAGGAGATCTATTTGTCATCCTTTGTGTAGGGGAAAGAACCCAGCAATAGAAATCAGAAAAGTTCATTCTAATCCCAGTTCCACCTTTAACTATCTGTGTGAACTTGGACTAATCATTTTGCTCTCTGAGGCTGAGTTTCCATATTTGAAATGAGCTGAATAATCTTTAATTCTTTCTGGCTCTAAATCTCTACCCTCTTACCATCGGTCCGCATCCCCCACCACATACACAAGCACTTTCCCACGAGGTGGGCTCTCAACACCTGACATGGGCTCTGATGTGTTCCTTTCCTTGGACTTGTCCAAACAATCATTTATCAAACATCCTGGGAAGGCCAAGGGCCAAATAAAACATTCTCAGATGCTCAGAATTATCAAACCATAGCATTTCTGAGCTGAAAGTCCCCTCAGAGCACACAGAGTTGAATCCTTCATATTAAAGATGAGGGAACTAGAGCAAGAGAAGTCCAGTTTCTTCCTTGAGGTCACATAGGAAGTTAACAAGTTGATCTGGTCCCTGTTTGGGTATCCATCAGGTCTGGGACCAGGCATTGTCTTTAATCCTGAGAAAGTCTGTGAGGATCCCAGCTGAAGGCAAGCCAGGGAAGATGCTGGACGTCTGGGTTCTCCTAAAGCCTGGGGGTACACTGGGGAGACTGCACATAGCTGCTCAGGGAGGTGGTTGAGGAATGGCTGCTGGGAGCCAAAGCCTGAACTTAGAGTCTGCACTGTGTGACTTGAGGTGGGTCTCGGCCCCTCTCCAGGCCTCCATTCTCACTTGTAAAAAGAGGTGATTGTGTAATCACTTGTCTTCAAGCCTGCCTGAGCAACACAGTACTTGGAAAGCTAAAAACAACATTAACAACGACAACTAAATGCAGACTGGATGCCACAGCCCTGCAGATTGCAATTCCATTGGTTTGGGTGGGCCTCAGCATCTGTATTTGTGCAAAAAGCTACACAGGTAATTTGAATCTGTAGCTGAGTATAGTGAGTTGCATGGTGTCTCCCAAAAGATATGTGCCATGTCCTAATCCCCAGAACCTGTGAATGTGACCTTATTTGGAGAGAGGATCTTTGCAAATGTTAAGGATCTTGAGATAAGGAGATCAACCTGGATTACCTGGTGGGCCTTAAATCCGATGACAGTGTCCTCATAAGAGTGAAGCAGAAGGAGATTTAACCCAGAGAGAGGAGAAGGAGGCAATATGACCACGGAAGCAGAGACTGGAGTGATGTGGCTGCAAATCAAAGACCACCTGCAGCCACCAGGAGCTGATAGAGGCAAAGAGCGATTCTTTCCTACAGCCTCCAGAGGGAGGGTGGCACTTACTGATATCTTGACTTCTGTCTTCTAGAAACCTGAGAGATTAAACTTCTGTTCTTTTCAGCCACCCAGACGTGTGACCTGGGCTCCATCGATTGGATGTGCCCATGGAAGAACTGAGTTCAGAACTAGCACAGGAGAAGGAGGCATGGCTCAAATTTCATCTTTTGGCCCAAGGAACAGTAGACCTGTGCAATTTTGGGGTGTCAGGGCCTGAGGTTCTGGTGCTCAGTGCCGTTGGTGAAAGCCATGGTGTCTATGCACAGGAATATTGCCAGTGGGGTGTTCAAAGGTGTTATCGCGCTGCATGGTTTGATCATTTTTCCTGGCTGGCTACCTTTGTGCTGGACTCTCTGGCTGTCCTGGAGATTCTGTGAGCCAAACAATATTCTCTGATAAATTTTCCTTTCATTAAAATGAGCTAAAGTGGGTTCTATTGTTTATACCAAGAGACCTGACTGGCGCACCAACCCTTGAAAGGAAAGGAAATTCTAAATATAAATGCCACCTCGTAGACACTTGTGAATCCTCTCTCTTCTCCTCCTCCCTCCTGCCTTTCCTCTGTCATGCCTGTCAAACTCATCAAGGCAGCACATCATTCTAAGCATTGTGGGACCTGTGACAAGAAATATGTTGGATCTAAATTCCCACAAAATGGCACTGATTGTTTGAAAACTCTTAGAAAGAGCCACTGCTCCTCAGTGGGGAAAGGTAAGAATTTCAAGGGCTTGTGAAGGCTGCCAGGGGTGGGGTCAAGGAGCATACAGGTGTTCCTGTAGCTCCTCTCCTCCCACCTTTTTCTAGAGTTTAAAATATCAGTAAGAATAATAGTAAGAATAATGTTGGGGTATTTCACTGGCTTATGTATGAACTTGAATTTAGGAGCCTACTGAGTTGATTCCCAGGCTGACTGTCCCATTTTTGCCCTAGATCCCTTCTTGGACACATTTGCACTTTGCAGTGAGAGGTACCTGCAGGCTCACTTGTTCCAAAGGACCTTCAGGGCAATGGGAAAGTGATTGCAGACAATCCAAAAACAAACAAACAAAAACAGGTGGGAGGAAGGTGGGGGTGGGGAATGAAGAACAGCACGGGACAAGGAAAGGTAAAACATCTGGAGTGAATTCAGCTTACGCAAACTCCACAAATGGCAGTTGTTGGTGCAACTCACGTGGTTGTGGATCCCAAGAGGTGGGGGTGGTGGCAGATGGAGCAGGGACTCAGACCTGAGTTCAAGTGCTGGCTCCAGCTATCCTCAGAAGTGTGGCCTTGGGCCATTTGGGCAAATTCTCTAGACTTTCTGAGCCTTGGTTTTCTTAGTTTTATATATTTTATGAATATACCATTGACACTCATTATTGCGGTAGTTGTGTTCTGTGAAGTCTCTGGGAACACTGCATTGGCAGATGCTGAACCAGCCACTGCTTCTAAGGGCAGACAAGATTAGGTTTCAGAGAGCCTCTGGTCACACTTTTCTCAATCAAAAAACATAACCTTGTTTTATGTGTGTTTCTGTTTAAAGACACCTTATTTAATATGACTGCTGATTCATTAACATTGAACTCATGGCCGACAGCTCCGTAACTCATGCCTGAACGAAGCTCTTCTGACATTTTCGCATTTTCTCTGTAAGGAACACCACAGCCGCCTCGTGCTTACTTCAGCACTGTGCTTGCGGGCTATTTTAAACAGTGAAATCACCAACAAAAAAAGCACAAAAAATGTGAAAAACGTGGTACTAAATAGACCACAAAAAGGACACTTGTTTATAGTATGACAGCTGAAAAAGCAAGGCACAGTGTCGCCTCGTTTGACCTCAGCTAAGAATGTATTCACGGGGGACTCAGAATTTTCACTGCTTTGCCCATGTCTGCAAATGACCACAAAAGTGCTTGCAGGTATTAATTTTGGAGTAACAAATACATGTTAACAAATAGGTGAATTTGCAAATATAGAATCTGTGACTAGGAAGGATCGACTGTATATGAACATAAATGTATATATTGCTCCTTACCTCACAGTCTTTGTCAGGAGGAAATGCATAGGAGAATCCATTGTAAAACAGAAGGCACTACACTCCTACAAACGAATGTAATGATTATGTAACACCTGGGGGATCCCTGCCAAGAAGTCTTGCACCAAAGGCAAGGATGTAACTGTAAATACAAACTAGAACCTGTTCCTGAGTTGCTTGGGGAGAGGGAGCAAGGAGAAGGTCAAAAGGAAAACTCATTCAACTGCTCACCTCTCTCGGGAACCTAGTTGCAAAGGCACATGTTGCCAACTGGCAACGTCAGGATTTGCGTCCAGGATGTCTGACACCAGAGCTAGCATCCTTAACCCCTAGAATATATTAATATTAAATTTAATCACATCATTATTGAAACAAAAACATCGCTTAAAAATTCCTGGATAGAACTCATGGACTCCTGAGAATATACATCTGTGCACCTCCCCCCATCACCCTAGTTAGTGAAACATCACTTTACTGGAGTCCCTTCAAAGTGAGTTGGAGGTTGTAAACCCCCTTTATACCCTCACTCCAGTGCCTAGAACCCCCTTTATACCCTCACTCCAGTGCCTAGAACCCCCTTTATACCCTCACTCCAGTGCCTAGAAGAAGATGGTGATGTGGCATCTCCAAAATGACACAGATGACAGCTGAATGGGATGAAGTTGTCTTGCTGCAGGATCATGTGAGCTGGGAATCGGCTGGCTCCATGGAAGGTTGAGAATGGACACATGAGCCAGGAGCTGGCCAAGCATGAGCAGGAAACAGCAAAGAGGCTCCCCGGATGGGGACACTCCCTGGTGGCCTCATCGCAGCCCCTTCCCGTTCCCCGCCTGTGAGTTTATGGAGATATGGGTTCTGTGTGCAGAGGCAGTTGTACTTACAACTAGTAACCCGATGAAGTCATTCGTTCCACAAACATTTACTGAACACCCACTGTATTCCAGGGTTTGTACAAATGGCTAGATATGCTGAAATTAGCATTAAGGTGTAATCACATCCTACTTACTTTAGGAGAGGCAGCTGGACTCCTTGGTTGAGAGTGTGTATTCTGGAGCCTGGCTGGCCAACTGCCTGGATTAAAGTTCCTGGGCAAGTTGCTTAACCTTTCCATGCCTCAGTTTCCTCATATGTAAAATGGAGACAATCCTAGTACTTACCTCATAGTGTTAATATCAAACTAAATGAAATGGGTTAATTCATGTAAAGGTTTCTACCACTGCATGCCATGTAATAGGCACTCATTAAATATTAGCTGTTATTAACTTAAGTGGGCCATTCTTTTGCAAGTGATAGAGAGAGAGAGAGAGGCAGGAACGGATGGGGCACATGCTTCCAAGGACATGTGAGATGGAGTTTTGGAGTATCCTATTGATTATATACAGTTTTCATTTTATAAACTTACTTTAGAAACTATCTCCTATGTTAGAGTAACCCTATAATATTAGTAGCAGTAGTAGTAATGGCAGCAAATATTTATTGAGCATGTATGTACCAGGCTAAGTGCTTTATGTATGTTACTTAATATAATTCACACAATAATTATTACTAATACTATTCCCACTTTCAGATGAGGAAATTAAAGCGCAGAGCAGTAAAGCAACTTGTCCAAAGTTACAGCTGACACACGGCCAGATGGGGAGGTGAACTCAGGTTTGATAAGTACAAATGCTGTGTCTTAACCAATAAGCTAAACTGTCCTTGGGGAACTCACAGCTTCATGGGGCAGCTGGCAATTTTAAACAAATAATTACAATAATTTGGAAAAGTGCTAGGAGAGGTGACATTGTAATTAAGTTCTTCACAAACCTGTGCTCTCCCCTCCACTTTCTTGTTGGTGCCTAGATGGCAGGGACCAGATCTTGCCCATCTTGGTTCGCCTTGCATAGGCAAGGTGCTCGGTAAATATTTGCTGGTTTGGTTGGATTCAAGTGAGATATAGCAACTCTTTCAGATGGCGCTAGGTGTCTGAGCTAATGATTTCTCTAGTGTGGATTACAAGCCCTAAGGGTATGTTGCTGTTACTGAAGTTGGAGCCAGAAATGACAGTCTCTGTTTAAGTATGTAAAAACGCTCAAAATAGGAATGATGTGTATTGCAGGCGAATTTGCTAACCATGGGCTCCTTTGGTTTCTGGGTCATTTACAACTGGCTACCTTAGCCTCTTAAAAGTTCCAAAAATCTCCTGGCTATTCTGTTTCCCTGAGTAATGAACTGAAAATGCAAAATAACAAGGCAGATTGTTTCTTTGTAACAAAAACCCCGCTGGTGGGCTACCTTTCATATGTAATAGCTCACTCTGTGCCAATCTGGCCCCTCCTCCAATTCCTTTACTCATCACGCCTCCTGGACACACCCAGGCACAGGGAGATCATCACCATTTATTCAATTTTGGGGGAAGTTCTAAGCCTCAGCAAGGGTTCTCTTAGTAAATGAAAGCTGCTTTGCTGCAGTGTCCTTCCACCTGTCCTGCCTCCTTAACCCAGGCCCATGGGAGGTCCCATCAGCTTCCTTTGCCTCAAGACAGCCCTTTAGAGATGAGATATTTACCATGGCCATAGTCACAGCTCTTTAACCATCAGCTATGGAGTGTTATTTTCACTTCCCTGGCAACCTGGCCAACATAAGTAGATGTAAGTGTGAGGCCCAGAACTGAACATGGTACTCTAGGTAAGTTTTAAACAGCACAGTAAACCTGACTTTAAAACAACGTTCTTGTTTCCATAGCCACAGCCCACCTTTGATGGAGGCTGAATATACAGTGAACTGGATCCCATAGTTCTTTCTCTTTCTATTGCTGTTGAGACAGATGGCCAGTGTCCCACAATAAGTAAGCATCAGCCCCAGGACTCTGAGAACCAGTGAAAACGGTCATGAGTGGGGTGAAGAAGAGAAGGTGTCCCAGTGCTCAGAGGTGAGGGTCCTCTTCTTGTCCTGGATGGATAGACTGGGTTCACATGATGAGGGCCAGACCACAGGAGAACAGGAACGGGCAGGTATAAGAAGGCCCTCAGAAAGGACACTGACCCAGGGTTCAGAGATTTGGGTTTTGCTATGTACTGAATTGTGTCCCCCCAAAATTTATAAGTTGAAGTATTTGGAAATAGGGCCTTATGGAGGTAATTAAAGTTAGATAAGTCAAACGATGGGGCTCTGGTCTGATAGGATTAGTGTCCTTATAAAACACTAGAAAGCTTATAAGATGTCAGAGAGCTCTCTCTCTCTCCCGATCATGTGAGGACACAGCAAGAAGGTGGCTGTCCACAAGCCAGGAAGAGCCCTCACCAGAAACTGACTTTGCCAGGCCCTGATCTGGGACTTCTCACCTCCAGAATTCTGAGAAAATAAATCTCTTTTGTTTAAGCCACCCAGTCTGTGGTATTTTGTGGTAGCAACCTGAGGAGACAAAGACAGATTTGAAACACACTAATCCACGGTGAAATAGGGATACCAACAGCTGCTCTGCTCATAGGAGGAGATGTGGCAAGGACAAAGTGGCATGTGGCCTAACTATGCTAAATAAGCTTAGTGACCTCCAGTCCCACCTCATTAGGTCATATGGACAAGAAACAACAGTCTGACATCAGAAGCAATGACAACTTATTTATGTTATTACCGATACTTAGACAAAAATCTAAGTATCTACCCAAAGTTGTTCACAGCGTAATAGCTGCACCTTTTCCCCTTCTGGAAATTCTCTTCTTCCCCCTTCTCTCTTCCCAAACTTGTAAACCAAACTACTTGCTGGGGAGGAGGGCCACTGGAGGAGAAGCAGACTCTTGGTCCCCTGTCTCCTTTCTTGCTCTTTCCTTCAGTTGCGTTGTTCACATTGACCCCATTCGTCCAAGTACTACTGAACTTAAAGTTTTCAAAGGCATATAAGATGCATGCTTTGGTGGGGAACAACTGTGCTTATACAGCAGTGTTTGCTCACCTGAGCAAGTTAGCATTTCTCCTCCCACCCTCCGTTCACATGGCAGGAACTGCAAACAAAAAAGCCTGATATAAATCCCACGGCAGCCACTGGCTACCTAAGTGATCCTGGGCAAGTCATTTAACCTCTCTGAGCCTCTGTTTCATCATCCACAAAATGGGATGACATACCTACCAAGGCTGTGAAAAAATTAAATTTGGAAAGATAATGAATGTAAGGTATTCAGGATGTGCCTGCAAGCAATATATTCCTTTTGTAGCAAGTCAGGTTCAGTCTACAACATCGTGCTGGAGCCCAGGGGATGTGCTCCATGATTCAGACTGATCTGTTTCCTGGGAAAATTCCTGTAATAGGAGGGGAGACAAGACAAGCTCAGCAATACCTCTAATAGAAAATAGAGCATGCTAAATGGACAGTACAGGACTGTGAGAGAGACTAGGCTACTCAGAGCCCAGAAGGCTCTCTGGAGAAGTGGAATGTCCTTGCTAGATGGTCAGATTTGGTCATAAAGGGAAAGAGAAGAAAGAAAAGCCTGGTGCATGTGCAGGGAAGGAGAGTTGCCACATAGAATGAATAGGTGGCAAGCCTGGAAAGGGGGTGGAAAGTCAGCATTAGTCTAATTAGGGACTATGCTTCTTGTCCCAGAGTTGGAGCTACAAACAGGTCCTTTAAATGGACTTTTCCACAGACTCACAGGTATGAGCAAAACCCAGTGCAGAAAGTTTCAATGCTGTCTCTCACTTCCCCAAGACCAATTAGAAATAAAGTGGATCCCTAGGCATGGAGGGGTCATGGTGTCTCACCCACCCCCTCCAGCAGGTTTGGAATCAGTGAGATAGAGAGAGAGAGAGGCAGGAAGGGATCCTGCCCAATCAGTGAGATAGAGAGAGAGAGAAGCAGGAAGGGACCCTGCCCAAGGAAAGGGGATCTACTTCATCCCCTTTCCCAGTCAGGTGGCCTCCTTCCTGTCAGCAGAGGAACAATGGCAGGATGGGTGCAGGTTTCACGGCCCTGGGCTGTCTTAGAGGGCTGGTCATCAGCTCTTTTCTTTTATAGGGCCAGGTGGGTGTAGCCCTGACTTCCATTGAGAGTAATCTGTCATCCAGGCCTGGCCTCTCCAGGCAAAAGTGACCATCAGTTCTTCATAAATGTATAGCAAAAGCCTGTCACACTTCTAACATTTCAAGCGTAGCACTGGCTTGTCAATATATAAACTGACGATGGCATCTGTCACCTTTACATTTAAAGCCTACCTGCGTCAACACTCTGGAATAGTGTTATCTGCTCGTGGACTCCAGGTCCCAGGAAGGGATGTTCCCCAGGACTCTTACCAAGATCTACGAATGCCAGGCCCAGCCAGTCAGAGGGGCTCTCTGTAGGTTCAAGAGAAGGTATGTGAGATACGGGCAGAAAATACAAGGCCCAGGAAGGGGAAGAGAGTAGTGGCAGGAAGGCCATCGAGGAGACATAATTACCCAGAGAAGAGTCTCGGGGGCTGGACCAGGCAGGGGCAGCACAGAGGGGAGAGCCAGGAAAGCAGTCTGGGACAGACGAGGACAAAGTGCGAGCCGGGTTCCAGCCACAGGAGAAGGCCTGAAGGAGCAGGTGGGCACTTCTGCCAAGGCAGTAGGATGGAGGCATCCCTCCCGGCTGCTTCCGTGTCCTCTGTAAGACAGGAGCGGTCACCCACTGGGGGTCAGACGCCGGGCTGGAGGTGGGGAGACAGAAAGGGATGGACGGTGCCTGACAGCCCCGGATGAAATGCCCGGGCTGTGGAGTCCCTGTTCACACTCTCCACTCCCTGAAGTCGCCCCTAGGAGAAAAGTGCTAAGTAGAGATCACCAACTAGACCACCGGCAAAGCTCTGGTCTCTCGAACGCAGAAGTGATTTAAATCGTCACTGCCCCTGAAAACAGCAAGTCAACCTCAGGAGGGTCTTAGAAAATGATGGATGTGAAATGCTCAGCAAAGGAGGGGCCACATGCTCGATGTCAATTTGGTTTCCTTCCTTTTGTTCCGTTTTTAGGCATTTCCATTTGCAGAATGTTCCAGCTGAAAAGGACCATGTAGTCAAATGCTCCCATTCGCCACAGGGAAAAGAGGCACATGCGTTGCAGAAGGATGGGTGCTCTGACAGCACCAGCAGGGTCCTATGGGAATGCCTGTGAAGGACACTTCATCCTGGCTGGGGGACCAGGGGCAACCTCTCTAGGAAGGCTTCTAACTTGGATGGATGGCAGGACCCCCCTTCCTGCCATTTGCCTATTTCCAGGACTCACTGCGGGCTGGAGCGGCCATCGCGCATGGGGTACCCCGCATCAGCCTCAGCCACTGCCCCCGCGTCCTGCCTCAGCCGGTGTGCTCCCGCCCCCACTCTCTTCTCCCGCAGGCCCCGGCTCCCCGCTGGCCTTCTCCCACACGCAGGCACACGCCCACACTGGTCTCAAGCCACGGCCACCCCTGGGAATGGTCTTACAGAGTGGAAAGCTCTGAGGAGACTTTGCTGGGACTAGAATTTCATTGTGGAAAATCTCCCCAGGCTCCAACCGCTGACTCATCCCTTGAGCCTGGTCCAGGAAATCAGTTTCCAAGATTGCACAAACTCACATGCAGCAAAGCTATCAATATGTTCGCATTTGTATCCATGTCAATCTCCTTTCCTTATTCCTTGATATAATGAGTTATCTAATTATGGTGACATCTGTTGAGGAGGAATCTAGCTTCCCTCTCCCCGCTCAGAACCCAGTACAGGGCTCTTGGGGGGAGACCACATGCTGCGGGGTTTGTGTGGGAGAGGCAGAACCCCAACAGGAGTCAGCCGTGGCTGCTTCGTGGCTTTTGTTATCCCCAGCAGCCAGCTACCAGCACTATCTCAGAGACGGGCAGAGCACAGACCAAGCCGATATTAGAGCTACAGGCTCAGTGCCCAGAGGTCAGCAGATAAGGAGGAAGAACACGTGCTGGTTTTGTCTGATAATCAACATGCCCAAAGTAATTTATTTTAACCCAGAAATAAATTGTCAGTGGGTCATGACCACATGACCTGGACATTAAAGGACATACAACTCCTTGTCTCTCATGTCAGCATTCCCCAAAACCAGATTTTAAGGCTTGGCCAACATTAATTCGTTCAACCAATATTTGTTAAGCACCTACTAGGCGCAAGGGGTCCTGAGACGAATAAGCACAATGTGGGGGAGAATTTAACATGCAGTGACACAATGATAGCCACACAAAGCAGATGATGCCTAAGACTTGGAGAGGGTTCTGAGAGAGACTTAGAAGACACTCGGTCTCCATCTCCCATTTTGCCATAGCCTCAAGGCATCTTTAGGAGGCACAGAGTGACGCTGACTCCCCAGAGACTCGCAATGACACAGCCCAAGATGCCAAACCACAGGATCGGCAGGGTCAGTGACTCCCCAGTGAACATGGATTCATTTTGCTGGTGCCTTTCATTGTTGCTTTTCCCAGGAGAATTCTGAACAGATTTGATTTGTGTTTTCAAGCTTCCTGTGTCTTCAGGGTAAATATGGCTGCTGTACATACTTCTGACAGAATTTCTCTTCTTTATGTGTGAGTCCTAAGTGAAGAAACAGAGGACACACCTCTAACTCAAGCCCTCACTATGTTTGATAAGATCTTTCTCTACGTCCTAATACTGAGCGTCCTCTGGAAGTATTTTTTCAATTAAAAAAATTCTTCCACTCATTTTTCTAGGAAATTCCTAATGGTATAGTCACCAAAAAACAAGACTTTTGAGAATCTAATGATCCCAATAATGGACCTTCAAAACAATTTAATCGAACCTCCTCATTTTGCAAGTGGGAAGATGAAGGCATAGAGTTGGGATTTGGAAATTCATGTTGCAGGGTCTGCTCCATGTTCCTTCCAATGCAGGTTCTTAGGACTCTGCCATCATCCACATAGTTTGATTTTCCCCCTAAAAATCAAAGTTTCCTTTAATATAAATAATACATTGTTTATAGCACCATAGTTAAATGATATTTAACTATATTTATAGCACCATTCTAAAGATGATATTCATTCATTCAATCACTTATTCATTCATTTCACACATTTATTGAGCACATATGATGTGAGTTTATTTTACTACTCACTGGGGAAGACATAAAAATGAATAAGGCACAGTTCTTGCCCTCACAAAGCTCAAATCTGTTATAGGAGATAAGAAATGGGCATGATAAGACATAATTTAATATAATAGTAATAGTAATAACAATGATGATCGTAATGACTGCTATTGCTTCTGTAGAGCTGGTATATTCCTCTATATTCTAAGCATAACACATATTTCAACTCATTACATCCTTATGCTGACTGTAGGATAAAGGTTTTATATATCTCCATTTTATCAATGAGGAAACAGAGGCCCAGAAAGGCTAAAGGACTTGTTCAAGGCCACAAAGCCAGCAAATAAATGGTAGAGCAGTGATTCAAGTCCAGGCAGTCCTGGGCTAAGATAAAGATTAGTCATTGTAATCAGAGGGGAACATTTGAAGAGGTATGAAAGCTCTGAGGGGAAGAGGTGTCTTCCTGGTAGGGAAATCAGGGAAAGCTTCATGGAGAAAGTTGGACCTGAGCGGGGTTTAGCAAATAAATGTACTGTGTCCACTTGGCCACCCTTGGCATGGAGGTGGACACAGGAGGAACTACATCAGGGCAATGGAGCTACATGTGCAAAAGACGGACATTGCTAGAAGCAGCAGTCCAAGCAGTCTCCTTCCCTTGACACCCTCCTGCTCCTTCCAAACCTTCCACCCATTTCATCTGGAAAGAGAGCTATGACCACGACACTCTCCACTTAAAACCTTCAGTGGCTCCCCAGGACCCTCAGGATTCAGCACTGGCTCTTTCACCTAACATTCACCTCTCCCTCATTCATTCACATCCATTTGCTCATTCCTTCTATTTCTCAACCTTATTGCCGATGAACTTCTATCACTGTAACAAACAACTCCTTAAAACCTTCAGTGTTTTTTAAAAAAATTTTTTTTTATTGAAACAATTGATTGGACATGTCTGTAGGGTACAGTGTTGAATATCAATACCTGTGTGCAATACGTGATACTCAAATCAGGATTATTAGTATATTCAACATTACACAATTAATCAGTTTTTTGTGGCCCTTTGACAATATCTCACTAGTCCCCACCCCCTCCCCCTTTCCCACCTCTGGTAAACTCTTTGCCCAGATGGTACTAGTTCTCCAGAATGGCTTTCAAGGCCATGCACAGTCTAGACTTGCATATCCAACCTATCTCTCCTCAAAGAAACAATCTTCTCTAGCTGGGTTCTTCAAAATTCAGGAGCACATCCTGCTCATAACCCCACACCTCGGGTCAACAAGTCCCAGAAAACAAGTCATCCTTTTACGTGGCTCCACCTACTCTTTGCAGCCAACCCAAATTGACCTCCCCTCCTCACCACTCTTTCAGTTTTTCCCACTCATTTGATCACGCCCTGACCTCTGTGCCTTTCCACATGCAGCACCATGGTGAGCCCTCGATCCTGTCCCCTGCAGAGCTATAGCAGGCCCCTTTATTTCCATGCGGGTGTCTGGAGAGTCATCCCTGCGCCTTTGCAGAGACGATTATTTTATTTCGATGTGTTTTTGTTGGCAGCAATCTGATGCATCATCACACATCCAACTCAATGTGCGATGTGCATCATACAGTGCTCTTACGAGAGGAGTAAACAGTGAGACGAGCAAGCGGCTGTCATTTGTCTCAAAATGTCTCCATTCTGAGAATTGCAGACTGCAGATAAGAGCTGTCAATCAGCAGTCACAAACATTGTTAAAACTGGCAAAGACTCTTTTCAAACTTTTTTTAAGAAGAAAATTCAAACTTCTTAGAGAGGCCCCTAAAATCAAAGTCTCCCAAGAGCTCATTAATCAATCAATCCATTAATTAATTCAATAAATATTTATGGATTGTCTACCATGTGCCAGGTACTTTGGTAGTGCCACAGAGAGTACCGAATGAAAAAGACAAAATCCTTGCTCTCTCCTGGAGCTTGCATTTTTGGAAGTAGACAACAAATGTCTAAACCAGGGCTTGGCAGACTACAGTCCATAGGTCAAAACCAGCTTGCCACCTGTTTTTGTAAATAAAGTTTTATTGGAACAAAGCCATGCTCATTTATTTATGTACTGTCTATAGCTGTTTTTGCACTACAACAGCAGAGTTGAGTAGTTGTGATGGAGACCGTATGGCCTGCAAAGTCTAAAATATTTACCATCTGGCCCTTTATAAAAAAAGTTTGCTAACCTATGGCCTAGAAAAATAAAGTATGTAATATTTCAGGTAATGATGCATATCAGGAAGAAAAATAGTGTGAAGACAAAAATGATGGCATGGGTGCCCAAGGATTTGCATTGCAAAGACATGACCTTGGAGGAAAGATCCAAATGCAGGGAGGGAGAAAGCCACAAGAAACAATAACTGAGGAAAGAGGATTCAGAGTGATGAAACAGCAAGGGCAAAGACCATGCCACAAAACCAAGCCACTTGTTATGTTCAAAAACATCAAGAAGACATGTGGGGTTGAAGCCGAGTGAGTGAGGGGAAGAGAAACAGAGATGAGATCAGAGAGAGGGTGAAGGGCTGGACCATGTTGGACTTGAAGGCCGTGGTACACACCTCCACTTTATTCTGAGTGAATTGTGAAGCCATCATAGGTCTGGGATGAAAAATGGTCTGACCTTGCATTTTGAAGGATCTCTTTGCTGCTGTGTAGAGAACAGGATGCAAAGTCACAGGGAGAAGTGCAGAGTGGCCAGTGAAGAGGCTACTGCAATAGTCCAGGCAAGAGGGGGCTAGTGTCTTGGACCAGGCATAGCCCTGAGTTGGTGAGAGGTGGTCCAATCCAGGATATGCCTTGAAGGCAAAACCAATAGGATTCCCTAATGGATCAGGCATGGGGATTATTGGCCTGAGTGATCTGAGAATTGAAATTGCCATTTATGAGATAGGAAAGGTAGTGAGAGAAGCAGATTGGGAGAGTGAGGACGTAGATGTCAGGATTTCTGCTTTGAATGCATCAAGGTTGAGTGTGTATTGAGGAGGTGGATGGAACAGGCAGCTTCATCCACAACTGCTCCATATGGCAGGCACAGGCCTGAATAATCAGGTTCCTGCTGACCCCTGCCCCTTATTTCCTGCCCCTCTCCTCAGCCTACACTCCCCTCCACAGGCCTCCAGCCCCTTGGGCAGGTTGCATACCTTCTGCCCAATGGCCCTCCCAGCATTCAGGTTGCAACTTAAATATCGCCCTCTGGGAAGAGGTTTTGCCGGGGAAACCCTACCCAGAGCCAGCTGCCCTCTTGTTCATCTCTACTTCAGCCCCTGTGTCTTACCTACAGAGTGCTTCCCACTTGATTGTTTTCTTAATTTGTGTACTTCTCTTTAGTCTGCCCTCTTGGCTTCTCCCATACCCCACAAAACTGAAACCGTAGACAGCATTTAAATAAATGAATGTCTTGTTAGTCATTATACCCCCAGGGCCTAGCATAGTCTTTGCCACAGAACTTTTTTTTTTTTTTTTTTAAACTTTTATTTTGTCTATATACATTGTGGTTGATTATTGTTGCCCCTTACCAAAACCTCCCTCCCTCCTCCCTCTCCTCCCTCACCCCCAACAATGTCCTTTCTGTTTGCTTGTCGTATCAACTTCAAGTAATTGTGGTTGTTATATCTTCTTCCCCTCCCCCCCGTTTGTGTGTGTGTGTGTGTGTGTGTGTGTGTGTGTGTGTGTGTGTGTGTGTGTGTGTGAATTTATATATTAATTTTTAGCTCCCACCAATAGGTGAGAACATGTGGTATTTCTCTTTCTGTGCCTGACTTGTTTCACTTAATATAATTCTCTCAAGGTCCATCCATGTTGCAAATGGCAGTATTTCAAAGAAATCATTAAGATCAGAGCAGAACTGAATGAAATTGAAACCCAAAAAACAATACAAAAGATCAATGAATCAAAAAGTTGGTTTTTTGAAAAGATAAATAAAATTGACAAACCATTAGCATGGCTAACAAAAAAAAGAAGAGAGAAGATTCAAATAACAAAAATTAGAAATGAAAAAGGTGATATTACAACTGATTCATCTGAAATACAAGGAATCATTCGAGACTGCCACAGAACTCCGAACATTTTCTTTTTCACTTATAAAACCCTCTCCTGATGCTGCAATCCTGTGCAGAAGCCTGTATACTCAATAAAACAGGTGGGAATGGTTGAATTGGGGTGGAGGGCGGCCCCACACTGTGGCCCCTGTCCTGAGAACTGTTACCCTTGTTAAACTGGATACCTCCCCACACAACAGCTATCAGAGTGTCAGAATGTCCAGGGCATTGTATTTCCTGGGGCAATTAAATGTCCATAGGAAAAAAAAAATAATGCCATCAAAAGATTGGCAATGTTTCATTTTGCTAAATAAAGACATGAAAAAACCGCAGCTACTCTATTAGTCAGACTGTGCTGTAGGAACAAATAGCTCCCCAAATCTCTTAGCTTTATACAATAAAAGTTTATTTTTCACTCACACTATGTGCCCAGTGGGGTTGGCAGGATTGTGGTCACTGAGGAATGCAGGGTGACAGAGGCTGAGTCTTGATACATGTTTCCATGAGCTCTGAGGCAGGTCAATAGGACCAAGGCAGACTGTTCACCGACTCTCAGAAATTCTGCCCAGAGAAAGCAAATCACTCAGCCATACTTAACATAAACAGGGGCCAGGAGGATGAGCCCTCCCACGAGCCAGCAGGTGAGAGAGAGTCAGAATAGTTATGAACAGTACCCATGACTTTGACAACCATTTTATAAAAGGAAGAGCATTTTAATACCCAAAACAATTTTTTAAAACCGTTCAAGTCGAATGAATTAACTTCATTCAAAACTTCCTCTTTGTCCTTATTTTTCTCACTTTTACCATGCACCACAGAAAAACCATTCTAGGTCAATTCTGTTGGACCAGCATTTGCTAATCAATGCTGTAATCCACTCGAGCAAACCCACCTCCTCACCCGCATACTGGTGCCTTTACCTTCAAAGTCTTCCTCCCCCCATCTCCCTCTATCCCAACCTCTCCATCTTTCAGGGTCCCACACAAAGCCACCCTGCCAGAGCCATCCCCAAGCAGTGTGTGTCCCTCTGGTGTCACTGTGCCTATGCCTCTTGAAGCCCCCGAGCCCTTTCTGTTTTCCTGTGCATCATCTTGAGGGACTCTGACTATAGATGAGCAGAGAAGCTACAGTCTGTCCTCATCTGTACTCGTTCATAGAAAAAGTGAAAAGAGTAAGGGAAAGGTTCATCAATTAGAGCTTCCTTATGCTGAAGGAGAGGAGATACTCAGAAAAACAGATGGCCCAGGCAGTACTTGGAAACCTTCAGAGCTACAAATTTCCCCCAAAGAAACGTATCAACTGGGAAGCAGGGATGATTCGAAGCAGCAGAGGGAGCCTCAGGCACCCAGGGGTCCAGGGGAACGCCAGTGGCTTTGAACCATTTAGATTTCTAGAGTATTCCTGGGCTCCTATTTTCCAGGGGAACTTGGAAGACTGCCCTGTTCCTCCTTCCTGGGGCACTTTTCTCAGGACACATACTTTAGGTCACTTCTGTGTCCTTGGATAGGATCCATTTGGAGTTGGACATGACAGAGGGAGGGGGATACCCGTGCGCTATCCTGATGCTCCTGTGGCTCCAGAATAATGAAGCAGAATCTACCTGGTGAGCAGAGATTTGAACTACACATGATATAAAGAGTTTTATTAAGCAGATCCAGGAAGGAATTGGTAAAGGGACATGAAAATCAACTACATTGTATATTGATAAATTAAAATAATTTTAAAAAAGCAGATCCAGTTTGGTCAATGCACATTTACCAGAGCTTATAATAATAATAATAATAATAATAATAATAATAATAATAATAATAATAATAATAATAATAATAATAATAATAATAATAATAATAGCCTAGATTGTCTGGCACTATATGTTTTGTTTGAAATTTGCTTTCATATATACTTTCTCATTTGGTCTTCATCAACAGTATGCAGGGGTGGATTACTATAAAGCTCAGAGAAGTTAGGTGGCTTATCCAAGGTCACACAGCTACAATATTAATTCAGATGCTTTGGGTGGCAAATATTGGAAAACTGGCTTAAACAATAAAGGGCATTTATTCTCTAATATAATCAGAAGTCTAGGGTAAAGCAGAGCTCTCAAGTTTGCTTGATTTAGCAGCTCAAGGATATCATTAAAGACCTGTGTTCTTTCTACCTCTCTGCTATCCTCAGACTGGCTTTGTCCTCAGGCTGATGACAAGACAGCTGCAGGAATGCCAGACCTGTCATGCAGACACAATCACAGCAGGAGGAAACAAGAGACCATCTCTTGCTGGGTCTTTCTGGAGAGCTGGAAAACTTTATCCAGGAGAACAGCCCTCTTCTCTTGACACCAGTAATGCCTTCCGTCTCATGGGCCATTTCCAAACCACTTACTGGGATGGGATATGAGGTTATCCTAGGACCTCTGTGGTCTGGCCCCGGAACTGGGAGGGATCAGCTTTGCTTAAGACATGTGGTTACATGGGTTGTGCCCACCTTAGCCTGTGAAAGACAGAATTGGGATTTGAGTTCTGTGTTTTCCACTACATCACAGACGTAACTTTACTCTCCCTCTTTTTTTTTCTGGTCAGGAGAGATTACTGTAGTGTAAAATAACAACAGCAATAACACTACAGATACTGACTTTTAAAAATGTGCTTCACAACATTATACATATTTCAAAACAACATGTTGTACATGATAAACTTATACAAATTTTATTTGTCAATTAAAAAAATAAATTAGTAAGAAAAAAACTAGTACAGTGCCAGGTTAAGTGAAGTAAGTAGATAAAACCTGTTTAATATGGTACCAGTAACACTAGAACAGCAGAACACTGGCAAATTATTTCAAATGTATTCTGTGCTAATTAGTCTATTTAGGTTTTTTACTCATCCTTGGTAATTCATATTTTTCTAGAAAATTATCCTTTTATCCAAATTTTCAGGCTTATTGGTAATTTTTAATATTCCATTATAATTAAAAAATTAAAATATTTTTACTTGTAAAAATATTTGTCCTTATCAAATAAATAAAAAGATTTATTGGCTATGCACTATCAAAAGTTTAAATTTTCATAATATTGGGGTCAGAATATCATTATTCATTATTTCATTAAATGAGTTTTTATAACTTCAAAAAATATTTTTTAAAAATGTGTTTCGTCTCTTACTTTGAACTTATTTTTATTTTTTACAGACTGTTCTCATTCTTCCTGTACCTCTGCCTGAAGTCAGCAGGCAAGTTGCCTGAAGCCCAGGGCTGGGGGACAGAGGGGTCCTAGTGGATTCAGGCAAGCATGACATCTCTTGTTATAAACAGTTCAAGTTCTGGAGGAGATGCCCGAGACATCAGAGGGAGGTCAGACGGAGGATGGCTGGATCCTTGTCCAGTTCTAGCTAGCACTGATGAGGCCTGGGAGAAGGAGGCTGGGACGTGTGCGAAAATCTACCTCCAGCAGCCCTGAGGAGGTGGTGGGAGCAGCTCAGGAACATCTAGATTCCTTGGCCCGTTCCAACTGGCAACCATCCAAGGTACACGCAGCTTCTGGCAGTAGGTATCCGTTGAGCATCTAGTATGCTCAGATGCTTTACACACACTCTCTGCTTTGCTCCTACGATATCCCTGTAGGGTGGGAAATATCACCCACATTCTACAGATGAGGAACTAGAATCTCAGAGAGGTTAAGTAATTTGCTTAGGGGTGACAGTTAATGTAGCAGGCTGAATAGTAATCCCCCCAAATGTCCATATCTTACTTACCCCAAACTTTTTGTATTAGTCCATTTATGTTGCTTATAATAGAAGTATAAGTTCTGAAACTGGGTAATTTATAAAGAAATAAAATTTATTCCTTAAGTTTCAGAGGCTGGGAAGTCCAATGTCCGGGGAACACATCTGGTGAGGACCTTGGTGGTGGTGGTGACTCTTCACAGTGATGCAGGGTATCATGCGGTGAGATGGCTGAGTAAGCGAGAGCTACTTCTCACTTGCTGCCCTTTTAAAACTATCAGAACCATGGCGATTACCCCATCAATGGATCAGTCCATTCACAAGGGCACAGACCTTACAATCTAATCACCTCCCAAAGGCCCCACTTTTCAATGACCATGGTAGGATTTCTCACCCTCTTAACACCGTTACAGTGGAGATGAAGTTTCAATGAGTTTGGGGGACATTCAATACACAGCATTCAGGAATATGTTACTTTTCATAGGAAAAGGGATTCTGCAGATGTGATTAAGTTAAGGTTCTGAGATGGGGAAGTTATGTTGGTTTATCTGGGTGGACCCAATGTGATCCAAATGGTCCTCATGAGAGGGACACAGGAGGGTCCCAGTGAGAGAAAGAGATGTGACAGTGGAAGTGGGGGTTGGAGTGATACTAGTGCTGGAGGGGTCACAAACTGAGGAATGCAGGCAGCCACTAGAAGCTGGAAAAGGAAAGGAAGCAGAGTCTCTTCTAGAGTCTCTGGAAGGGACACAGCCTTGCTGACAGCTTGATTTTAGTCCTGTAAGACCCATTTTGTAGTTTTAACTTTCAGAACTGTAAGGTAATAGACATGTGTTGTTATAAGCCACTTGGTGGTAATTTGCCATAGCAGCAACTGGAAACTAATACTGGTTAGTCAAGAGTGGAGTGAGGCTTTGAACACAGCCCTTGAATGCAGCCCTGTCTGGCCTTGACCTACATTCAACCATGGGCCAGGAGACCTGGGTGCTAGGCCTGCAACTTCCCCTCTGTAGACCCATTTTCTTCTCTGTAAAATGACAGGATTGTGATGAGACTGTCCTGGCCAGTACCAGCTACAGGAGAACACACAGGGAATCTCCTGCCCTGGGCCAGTAGAGGCCCGATAAGGACCTGGACCACAGATAAGACAGCTGGGCAGTACAGCGGAAGGTGGGCTCTGGTTAAGAGAAGAGAATGGATCCAGGACCAAGTGAGTGACACGATGCGGCAGGTGAGGGAGAGGGAGGACCTTAAAATGAGGTTGGGGCTTGGCTTGAGCAATGATGGGGGTGGGGAGGTGTCATTCACTTACATGGATCATGCTGCAGGAGGGGCTGGTTTTGTTGGGAAGATGCAGTCAGATTGGAGCCTGTCAAGTGTGACATTTATGTGGAACTGACCTGGGAGAGGGGAGGAGCATATGGATTTAGGGGTCAGGAGAGTGACTTGGGGACAGCTAGAGATCTGGGTATTGTAGGTGAATGGGTAGTCATTGAATCTTTGGATTTGGCTGAGATCATCCAAGGAGAAAGTGGAGTGAGAGAAGAGAGAAGAGCTAATGATAAAACCCCAGGTGAGCCACTATTCAGTTGCAGCGATGGAAAAGGACTCAGTGAAGGACACAGAAAAATAGGCAGCAGACAACCAGCAAGGGGCCGTGCTGCAGAAACCAGGAGAGGCAAGCCTGGGGGAGGGAGGACACCAGTAAGCATTTGACATCAAAAGCTGACTGAAGCTTGAGTAAGGGAGGTATGTCATTAGGTTTAGGAATTCAGAACCCATATGTGACCCTAGGGAGAGCTGTTTACATGGGGAGGGAGGGTAAAAGCCAGATCACACTGGGAGAGGAAGGCAAGAGAGGTGAGGACATGCGGATGGCAAGGTACAGAGAGAAGTGATACGAACCACACCCAAGACAGCCAGGAACTTTCCAAACAACAACTGGGAAGGGAAAATAATTCTCCAATATGGAATGACAAAAACTACTCAGAAGCTTGACAATAACACCACATGGTTGTCTAAATAAGAGGTGGACGCAAGCCTCCCAGGAAAGTAGCAATAGGAGAGAGCAGCAGGGACTCAGGGGAGGTGACCGCTGACTGTCACCACCAGGCTGCTCTGCAGACAGCCCCTGTCCTAAAAGCCACAAGCCCTGGAGAGCAACATTCAGACCATGTCTTTTAC
This sequence comes from Cynocephalus volans, assembly GCF_027409185.1. Classification (NCBI taxonomy): domain Eukaryota; kingdom Metazoa; phylum Chordata; class Mammalia; order Dermoptera; family Cynocephalidae; genus Cynocephalus; species Cynocephalus volans. Next base: position 36,830,808 of record NC_084476.1, on the reverse strand, counting down.
CAGCCTCAGTTGCCAGCTGGGAAGGATGGGCAATCCGCTTACCTTCACTTTGAGCAGACGGATATTTGCACGTGGGCTCTCTTACCAGAGCCTGCCCTACACATAGCAGGTGTGCAGATGGTGTGGGGGTGAATTAATTCCACTGTCCACCTCCCTGGAGCACCCCTCAACAAAGACTTGAAGGGATTGGTGTATCCATACCCCAGCTCCGTCACCCCTCAGGCAGGATGACTCTGAGGTGCAGGTTCCACACTGTCACCCACAATTCCCCAGCAGGATTAAGCTCCGCTTGCCTGCAGTGGTAACTAGCTTCATAACATCCTCTGTTGGGTTCCTTTCCTTCCCGTCTCGCTTTCCCATTTCCCTGTTTCCTGCGATCACCTCCTAAATAAACTACTTGCCCTGGAATCCTTTTCTCAAGGTCTGCTTGTGGGGCAACACAAACCATGTCAGAGGGCTGCCCAACGCAGTGCATGGCAAAGACCCCTGCTGTCAGTGGAGGCTGGTTTCTGACAGCTATGAAATCAGTCAGCCAGTCTTTGTCAGCTACCCTCATCTTCAATATCAGCAGCATCGGCACCCACGCCCACTGTGCTCCAGCTCTGGGCAGGGTGCTGTACAAACATTTCCTCATTTATATTCAAGAGCCCTGTGAGGCAGATGGAATAATGGCCCCCAAAGATGTCCACATCCCAATTCCTGAAACCTGTGCCTATGTTCCCTCACATGCAGATGTGATTAAGGAACTTGAGAAGGGGATTATCCTCTATCATCTGGGCGGGCCCAATGTCATCACAAAGGTCCTTAGATGTCAGAGACAGGAGATTCAGATTCAGAGAGAAGGAAACGTGACCATGGAAGCAGAGGGCCAGAGTAATGTGGGGAAGGGACCATGAGCCAAGGAATGCAGGCGGCTTCTGGAAGCTGTAGAAGGCGAGGACACAGATTCTTCCCTAGAGCCTCCAGAGAGAATGCAGCCCTGCTGACGCCTTGATTTTAGGATCGCTTTAATCTCCAGAATTGTGAGATAATGCACTGGTGTTGCTTTAAGCCACTAAGTTTGTGTTAATTTGTTACAGCAGCTATAGGACACTAATATACCCTGCATAGAGGTTGAACATATAGATTCCACAGCAAGATGCTCAAATACAAAGCCTGGCTCTATCGCTTAGTAGCTGTGTGACCTTGGGCAAATTATTTAACCTCTCTTTGCTTCCATTTTCTCATCAGTAAAATGGAGATGCTGATAATGTCTGACTCAGAGGGTTGTTGTGAGGCTTAAATGAGTAAATGCAGGCAAGTGCTTAGATATATCCAAGGTAGAATAAGCACTCAATGACTGCCACTTATTATTATTATTAATATTCATGATAGCTCTGCAAGGTGGATATTTTTACTCTCATTTTACATGCTCAGAGAACTCACATGAATTGCCCAGGGCTACATGGCCAGGAAGGCTCAGAGTCCTAGATCCATGTGGTTTCACATGCCTCTTACTTTTTGAAACATGAGCCTTTTCAGGCTCAGCAGTTCCAGTGATTGCAGCTGTCTCTATAAGAACCTGGTCCCCAGTCCGCTTATCCACCCTTTGCCTTCTCTGATCTCCTCTGCTCAGCCACTCCCCTTTCTGCACTTGGCCAACATCCCAGATTGAGGTCATCTAGAAAACACTGTGACTTGTACCAAACTTTACAATTTCTGAAGTGTCACCTCATGTTATCCTTGCAACAACCTGGCGGACAGCCAGTCAGGGAGCTCCATCCCCATTTCAGGGATGAAGATTCTGAGGCTCAGAGAGGCTGGGGGACTTGCCCCATGTCACTGGGCCCTGGAGTGGCAGAGCTGAGAGAGGAGGTGGGTCCCTGGGCTCCTGGTGTGAGCCTTTCCTGCTGTCTGTCAAATCCTCCTGAAGACTCCTGCTAAATGCCTTCTGTTCAAATCCCATCCAGTGAGAACTGCCATTGATTTAATGCTCATTTAAGGGAATGTGATATAAATTCTGCGTAGGTGGTCAATAGCATGTACACATTTTATTTCCCTTAATATTGCTTTAATTGAGTATCACTTGGGTAAGTATTTTGATTAGCAAATGTTTATGCTTCACAGATGTAACAAAGTTAGACTTTTCCAGTGATTGGAAAATACTGAGTGGTGTAATTATTTTGATTTTCATGATGAACCTAATGGAAATCCAGGGTGCCTTGTCAGGGTTCAGCGTGGTACAAAGAACCCAGCTAGGGGAGCCTGCGTCACTGACATTCCCGGTGACAGAGAACAAATTCCTTCCACTCTCTGGGACCCAGCAACTTGCTCTAGGAAATGTGGGGGTTTGACTGGGTCATTCCTAAGAGTCTTTGTAGCTGGAGGTTTTGTTGGCCACAGGATGAGGGTTCCTAGGAGCACAGGGCTTCTCTCCCAACCTACTCTACTGGGTCTCTGCCCTGAGTCCCAGTGGACAAGAAGGGTTGGCCAGTGTCCAGGGGCTGCACTGGGAGCCGAGCCCCATGTGCCCTGGTCCCAGCCTGGCTACCTTTGTTCTCTCTCTGCTGTCATGGGAGGCTGCCCTGCTTCAGGCACAGCTCTTCCAGCCCAGAGTGTTGCCATGAGCAGCTGGTTCTCCGTACCTTGGCAATGCGGAGACCAGGGAGCAGCCAATCAGTGCTGTGTCCTGTGTCCCTTGTTCTATCTGTTTGAAGAGCCTCAGTAGAGTGGGAGCTGTCGTCCCAGGACTGTGATTGAGGGCAAACAGCGGCTCCATCACCTCACCACGAGCTACTTTGCCTAAAGCCAGTTCACTCAGTGATCAATTTGCCTAATAATAATCCATCCATACCCTCATTTTATTATTTTTTTACATTGTACAGACGATCTTTTCTTTCATTTTAAAATTGGGCACTTTCAACTTAATTTTGTATTTCCAATAATATTTAACCAATGTGCAGCATTTTTTGAAGTGTGGGGTTGTTTTATATTCCTGAGGGTGTCTTGTAACCCGAACGTCCTCAGGCCTTAGGAGCTTGGGGACACAAGTGAAGTTTCAATGAGTGATATTAATGCTCAAGTCTTGCTGACCTTTACCCCTGACCTGGATGACCAGAGGACCTCAGCATACCCCTTCCCTTTGCCCTCTGCTGTTTCAACTTGTCCCCAGGGCCACCTCCCCTGTGCTCCATACCATGTCCACTTGCATCCTTTCCCCCAGGTGACTCTCAACTTCTCCCTCCACATAGTTCCACTGCTCAGGGCACTTGCCCCCAATGTGGAGGTGCTAAAGTCACACCCCACCTCCAGTAGAGAGGGAGGTTAGCGGCCTTATCCCAGCTCCAGGGTGGGCTCTGCTTGTGAGAAGAGCCTTTCAGTCTTTTGTGGATGTGTTGCCTCAACTCTTAGCCGACACCCTCCCTCTGGGACCTCTTAGGTCTGCAGAAGGGCAAGCCATGGCCCATCCCAGTGGTTCTTGTCTTTGCGTTCTCCCTCCAAAACCACTCCTCCCTTCAACCAAATTTCAATGCTCCAGGCCAGTAGAACCAGGCAAATGGATTGAAAAGGCACTGAAAGCCCCCAGTTCCATAAACTCATATCTTCAAATGTCAGTTTGCTTTGAATACTTTATTTTCAAAAGGTTATACATCTTAATTGATAGAGGAAGAGTGAATTCATTACAAAAACAAAACTTTCAATGCCCCCCCTCCACCAAAAAAGTGTAAAGGACCAGAACATCTAAAGAAATTCAAAAACACACACAAGGACTGAATTTTAGGCAAAATAGTCATTACATAAACTGATCAACAAAGAAATGGCTGTAGACGAAGGCATTTTAGTCAGCGGGCTCTGTTATACAGGAGAGCCTAGCTACAGTGGAACATGGGTTCTCGGCACCCAGCACTGTACCTGGGGCATCATAGTAATCCAATAAGTGCTTGTGTGTCAACAAATGCACTCAGGAAGGAGGTAAGCTCAGTTTTTTCCAATTCACTTTTGATGACACCCAAGTAGGATCTGGGCAGAACATCACTATTTACTTTCAGGGACATCACAAAGTTGTCAGGACATTAACAAAATTTATTTACATTTGGAAAATAAACCAATGCCTGCCAGCTTTGGGGAAGATAGGCCAGGAAATCAATAGAACAGAGAAGGTGCTTAAGCCCAAAGGCCTTCTCGGCCACAGGTCTGGCTTTCCCTCCGGGGAGGGCCACAGGAGCAGGGGTGCTCTGAGGCACGGGACGGTGGGGCGAGGGGGGGGGTCCTCCTGGAAAGTCACCATCAGAAGCCCTGGGAAACAACACAGCCTCCTCTCCTGGCAAAGGAGGTGTCCTCCCAGTCCTGGAAGCTGGGGAAGAGAATTGAGGAAGTTCTAGGGGGTTATTGGGAGTGGAGACAGCATCCTACTTAAAGTGACAGTAGAGATAAGAGCAAGTGGGTAGGTTTGGTCGGCAGCACCTCAGGGAGATTCTGGAAGGAAGCAGGAGACACAGGGAGCCTTTTACAGGTGCCATGGTCAGACCCACTGAGGAGAGAGTATGAAGGATGCCCAGCCTGTTTGGAACATGGGCCCCATAGCAGCCAAGACTAGAAAACATGGTGGTGAAACAACCCAGAGAAGTCAGGCAGCCGGACATAGCGCTCCCTGCTCAAGCGTTAGAACTTTATCTTCGCCAACCAGGAAGCCTGGCTGGTGAGTACCATAGAGAGGTGCCTGGAATCTGGGCATTCCTGGGATATCATCTCAGAGCTCTCAACAGCAAAAAGAGAGGGATTCTGGGCACAGCCAAGGTCTTTGTAGTTCCTTTATAACTGGGTAATACAAGAGAGTCTACATCACCGCTTTATGTCTGTCCCCGCGGATACTCACCCCAGCCCTGGAGGCCCGCTGGGTGGGGGGATGTTAACTGCAGTTGATGGATGATGATGGTGAGGTTCAGAGGGGCCCGCCAGCTATGGGAAGAAAAACCAGAGCTCAAAACGCCATGGCTTGCCCCTGTGATCCTTGCCATCTCCTACTCTTGCCTGTGTATGCTAGCACCCATTACTACTGCCATGCTGCAGATTTTAAGGACTGCAAAGGTTTAGAAATCATCTGTTCAAAGTATGATCCCAAGAAAAGGTACTCACCATATATTGCTATGTGGAAAAGGCAGGTTACAAATCAGAACTGCGGTGGGGGTACATTTTTGTAAAAGAAAAGTATGTTCATATACACACTCTTTATGTGACCATTGAACAACTTCAAATGAACAAATGCCAAAATGCTGGCCATGGCTGTCTCTGGATAATGGAATTTCCGGGAAACTTTAGAGAATTCTTGCTTATCTGCATTTTCTAATTTGTCTACAGTTAATATAAATTACTTCTTAATAAAGAGGATAGTCAAGTGCTGGGGGACAGGGGAGAGCTCACAGCTTATAGTGACAGCTTCTCAAAAGAAACACTATCCATGAGGGCCAGAATGTTCCAGAAAAAGAAATTTTGTTCAGAAACTGGCCAGCAAGCCCATGTCAAAGTATATCAAAGTGTCTGCACAGAGTCTCTCTGGGAACTCGGCCTTTAAAGGCTATAGAGGGACATCCAGATGGAGACAGACCAGCTGCCCCGGGGTGGAAAATAAGACGCTCTGGGGCCGTTGTCAGCAGCACAGTGTATCATAACCTGGGTAGCTCTGCCCGTCCCCTTCTCCTCTGGCTTTCTCACTTCTCCCTGCACCAGGCTCCTCCCCTCTGGTCTGCCCAACCTTCTCACCCAACACGAATAAAACACAATCAATTATTTTAACCCCCTACTTATTACTCTCCAGAGCTTCTCGTATTTGCCGAATACTGCCCAGGAGAATATTCTGCCCATCTCTCCAGCCTCAGCTCCACCTCTCCTGCCCCAGCAAACACACCAGACTTCTGGGGGTTCGTGAACAACCCAGGCTTTGTCCCAGTCTGGGCCTGTGCCTATATACGCTGGTCATTTTTCTTGGAATGTCCCTCACCCATGATGCCTAGAACAGTCTTACTTATCCTTCAAGGGGGAGCTCAAATATCACCTCCTACAGGAAGCTTTCCCTGACAGATCAACTCCAGGCCTGCAGAACTAGGTGTTTCTCCCTAGTTCTGCCATCAGAGTCTACATGTGCCTCCACTGGCACTTTCATACTGAATTATTATTTTTCACGTATATGCCCATATCCCTCACTAGTCTGTAAGCCTGGAGGGCAGGACTACATACACCCTGAGACAAACTAGAAGTGTTCTGTAGAGGAAGGGTTAAGAACTCAGACTTTTGCCGAGCCTGTGGCGCACTCGGGAGAGTGCAGCGCTGGGAGCGCAGCGACGCTCCCGCCACGGGTTCAGATCCTATATAGGAATGGCGGGTGCACTCACTGGCTGAGTGCCGGTCACGAAAAAGACAAAAAAAAAAAAAAAAAAAAAAAAAAAAAGAGCTCAGACTTTTAAAGCCGCATACTCAGTTTAAATTTTTTAAATTTTAACTCTGTCTATCACTAGCAAATTCTTTGACATTGGGTAAATTATTTAAATCCTCACAATCTCAGTTTGCCCATCAGTAGGGGGGTGGGGTGGGGGGTACTACTAGCACCCACTTTATAGGGCTGTAAAGAAAAACTGGTCGATGCACATATATCCTAGGCACAGCATCTGATACTCAGTAAATGGCAGGTGGCGTTATCATCATTCATAATAATCATAGTAGTAGTAGTTGTAGTCAGCTCAGAATCCCCAGCACGGGGCTGGTAGGCATTCCCTGAACGTTTGCTACATGGAGAAAGTTTACTGCGTGGATCAGAGAGCCCCGCATGGTCTTCCTCTCCCCTTCCTACCCAGAGAGCGGACAGAGCAGGAGCTGGTCTCCGGGCATTCCCCCAACTCTGGGCCTCAGCCCGCCGCATTCTCCTTGACCCCAAGGCCGTACTCCTTGAAGTTTAATCTCTAGGATTCACAAAGTTGAAGTGACCACAAACCAGCATTTTATGTCCACCTCTGATCCCCATGAACCAGCGACTGGCGGGAGGGAGAACAAGGGGAGAGCTACCTCTATGAGGTTGAAGACAGCAGAGAAAGCCTCACCTGACTGGCGACCTCTTGGCCAGATTCTCCGTGGTTCAGACTCAAGCGGCAGCAGCTGGAACTCACCATGGGCAGCTGGAGTCATACTGATATCGAGAGCCTGAGAAGCCCAAGGGTGGCCCAATGCTGGAGAGCAGAGTGCCGGCCCTGACATCAGGAAACCTTGGTTCAGATCTTATCTCCGCTGCTCTCCAGCTATGCAACTCTGAGCAAATCTCTAAGCTTTCGGAGCCTCAGTTCCCATTTCTCTGTGAGAACTGAATGAAATGCCTGAAATAAATATCTGACCGACGTGTAATTGCTGCTCAATGGATATCATTTTCTTTCCCTTGGACCCTATGTCACTCAAGCCCCATGGGGAAATTGGATGTCTGTCCCACTCCTAGCACCCCAAAACCTTTCTAGAGAAGGGGATGCAGGTGGTATTTGAGCTTGATCTGAAAAAATGGGGAGGGTTTGGAAGTATAGAGATGGGAGAAGGGCATTCTACACAGAAAGAATATAGCTGACCCTGAATGACACAGACTTGAACTGTGCGGGTCCAGTTATACACAGATTTTTTTCATCTTGTAAACACAGAAGGTAAACTTATGGTACTGATACAGCGCAGTACTGTAAATGTATTTTCTCTCCCTTATGATTTTCTTAATACATTTTCTTTTCTCTAGCTTACTTTATTGTAAGAATGCAGTATGTAATAACATACAAAATGCATGTTAATGGACTGTTTATGTTATTGGTAAGGATTCCAGTCGACAGCAAGCTATTAGTAGTTAAGATTTGGGGGAGTCAAAAGTTATATACAAATTTTCTGCCACATGGAGGATCGGCACCCCCAACCCCCACATTGTTCAAGGATCAACTGTATAACAAACAAAGGGCCAGAAGGAGAATTCATGTTGTCTCTGGTAGGGAAAAAAAATGAATTGATTACATTTTGACCCTATTTGTTCAGGTAGTTTATATAGAGCTTTGTCTCTCTTTTTCCTTTTCTTTTTTTTTCATTTCCTGTTTGCTTGTTCACTTCTTAACTATCTGTGAGAGGTTAAAGCAATCTGAATTAAGTTAGTTAAATTGACTTTTATTATTGAATTATAATCATTTGTGCAATTATGAAACCAGGTGTTCCTGATTGAGATCAATTATTCCTTCACCTGATCACTATAGAGCTAATAAGGACTTCGAATTGCTGTTCGAGTGTACTTCCAGCCGTGCTGAAGCCTTCTGGAAAAGCATTTATTAAGCCAAAGAGTGGTGGAAAAAAATCCAGGGGAGAACAAGGACAGAGATTAAAATCCTTTAGAGAAAGGCCTAGAAAGGCTGATTTGATCATTAAGTAGCCTTGATGGGTGGCTGGCTGTTGACAGGAATCTTTGAGGTGTTCCCACAGAAACTTTGATGGCGTGGGGTGGGGTGGGCGTGGGGGTGGGGCGGGCATGTCTGTGTGGACGGGGAGTTAGAGTCCCATTTTCTGCTGTGTTGCTCTGCTGACATGGCCTTGTCCTCTACTCCTTTCTGAGGTTTCAGCCCTGACTCCAGGAAAGCTGTGAAGAAGCCTCACTCCCCTCCCCTGTGTGAAGAGTACATGAAGTATGATAGTCTCTGGTGGGAAATGCAGGTTTTGTATTCCTAAAGTTCTGGGTTCCTTCACATTTGGTCCCTAGGAGACCTCTGTGAGGAAGACAGCAGAAGTTATTATTTCCATTTTATAGGTGGGAACCCTGAGGTCAACAGACTTGCCTACATTCACAGAATTAGCGACTAAGATAGAGCTCAGATGGAGCCCTTCAAATGCCAAGACCACGAACGGTCTTTGCTTCACACCTTGGTGCCGCACATCCATTCTAGAGGCACATTGGGTGAGCTGACCATCTCTCTGGTGGCTTGCAAGTCTAGATACACATCGGAATCACCTGGGAGCTTAAAACCACACCCTACACTTGGGCCCTCCCCTAGATCAGTTAAGTAAGAGTCTCTGGAGCTGGGCCTGAGTACTGTGGTGTCTTCCAAGCCCCCTCCCTAGGTAATTCTAATGTAAGGCAGGTCTATGAGCCACTGGTTTAAAGGGGGGCTAGTTAGCTAAATGGAGCCAGGCCTGGCCTTCAGGAGACTGGGAGCTGTATAAGGCTCTTCAGGTTGCAAATGACAGATACCTAATTCAGCTCAATTGGCTTGGTTATTTGCAGAGGGATTTATTAGAAGCCTCATTTAACTGAAAGGCCTGTAGGGGACAGAGTGGGATCTCAAGGATAAAGGGTATCTAGGAGGAGAAAACTACCTGATCTCACCTGCTCCATATCCACAGCCCTCATCCCTCGCCCCATGTTCTCTCTGTAGCCACTTTATTCCTTTCTTGGGCTATTTCTTCCACAGTATGAGGGACCTGCTCACCAAAAGCTCCAGGCATCCCCATTGTTGGAGAGGATCTAAGACTTCTTTCTTCATTTCATCCTTGGGCAGGTACCCACTCCAGGCCAATCACCGGTCACATGTGACTAAGATTGTGGCAGTTGCCATTCAATCCACATGGCTAGAATAGGGGAAGGGATTACTCTACAGAGAGGAGCTGCCTTTTAGAAAGATGAACAGGAGAGGTCCCCTAGGGGATCACCATCATCTGTGGCCCTCACCTAGGAACTCTGCAGTTGGACTGCTCTGCAGAAATGCTTCAGTAGTTGCCCTGACCGAGGAGAGTTGAAGTCCTTCTGGTCTGGAACCTCATACCACTAAGAAGCAAAAATGTACATCTTTGAAAGCAGGACCATCTTGACCCAATCATTTCATAAACACTGGGCAGTTGGACCCCAAAGTCTGTGGAGCTGGGTGCCAAGGCAGTGTGGACATCATCTCTGCCCTCCAGTCCACCAGAGACTCACTGAGACTGAGATTTGGATGAGACTGTATTAGTCAAAGATCTTTGAGATGCAACTGATGGAAACCCAACTCAAACTGGGTTATGTGCATAAGAAAGGAAATCCATTGGTTCAAATGACTAAAATTCAAGGTATTTGCTTTTAGGGGTGGCTGAACTTGGAGACCAGGCAACATCCTAAAGGCTCAATCTAAGCCCCTGCCTCTCTCAGCTCTCTTGCTTCTGTGTGGGCGCCATTCACAGGCAAGTTCTCTCCTTGCAAAGAGAAGATGGTCACCAGCTTCAGCTACTCCTATAGAAAAGATGGCATCTTTTATCCTGATAGACTTAACAAAAACTCCAGGGTTGAGTATCATTGGAAAAACATGGGTTCAAGACCTGAGTCTACACCTATGGCCAGTGGATGAAACTGCATGTCGGAGAGGAGGGGAGGGAAATCATAGCACAGGTGGGGAATGGGCACCAGGCAGAACACTACAATAGATGTCCTTTAAAAACCCAAAAGCTCATCTAATAATATATTGTATTCTGTGAAGCCTTCCCCAACCAAGAGCCTGACAATGGTTAGCACTCCCATCTCTGATTTTGTACACACAAAATACACAGAAGTCGCTCCTGGATAAGCCTGCTGAGATATGAATATGACTCTGTTGTCTTGGTATCCTGACAACCTAGCATGGGGCCACCACAGAGAAACTTATTAGAGTTCTATTGCATCATAGGACTCCCAAGAACCAAGTTGAGTAGGACAGGGGCCACAGAGGGTGGTAGGAAGAACTCTGAAACTGAGCCCAGACCTCCGATGTCAAGTTCCAGATCTGTTCCTGATTCACTGTGCCCTCAGACAAGTTATTTCTCAGTTCTGGGCTTTGTCTGCACAATCTTCCCCACCAACCTGCCAGATTTACTCAGAGGTTTGTGTTAAAACACATGGGAGAAAGTTGTAATTGTCAAGTAGCATTCTGGTTCCTGCTGGTAGAATAACCAAGAGGTACATTCAGAAAATACAGCATTATGAAAAACAGTTTAAAGGTGAAAAAGGCATGCAATGATGAGACAGCCATTCAGCATGGAAGCAAAGTCCAGAGAAGAGGGTCTTTAATATGAAATGTGTGCTTTGGAGAAGACAATAGAGTGGGAGATGTAGGAGAGCAGAAGGAGAAGCTAGAAGTCCTTGGAGCAAAACCAAAAGGGATGGCCATGTTGGAGGGAAACCCCCAGCACAGGTGGCTGCCGAGGTATTACCTAGGGAAGACTCTCGGTGTGGTCTTTGCAACCTGGCCAGGAAGCAATGCTGGTTTTGAAGGTCCTGGCCATTCCCAGCTCTTGGGCTCCCTTTCAAGTCTGCACAATGAGGGGCAAGGAGTTGGGTGAACCTTGCAGACACATTACAACCAGATCCAGTTCTGTCTGCTGACACCATGGCTGCTCTCTTCCCTGACACTGGAGGCCATCTGGCTTTTCTCACTGTCATCTTGGGCTGAGTGTAACCCACTTAAATCACCATTGGACAGGGATAAGCTAGCAGCCTGCTTTGCAACTCTCCTTCCATCCAAGCCATTAGCTCTGGCCCCATGCTGATTTCTGACATGCGGTAATTAATTCCTTTCTACTTGGAGATGTAGCCATTCACAGGTCTCAATTCAAAAATATTTCTGTTCTGTTCTGCTAGAAAAATACTTAAAATGTTGAATAGGAAAGTCACTTGGCCTTTTGTGAAAAGCCACTGATCTCTATCACACCCTTATATAAAGATAAATTCCAGATGCATTGATGATTTAAATATATGAGCAAAATATGAAACCATAAAAATATTCCAAGGTGAACGTTTAAATAATATTATATAATCTTACAGCAGAAAAGGTCTTTCTAAGCATGCCATCTAAGGTAGAAACCATAAAGTTCAAAGTTCATAAATTTTTTCACATCAAAAATGTAAACTTCTGTATGGCCTTAGATTGATAAAATAAAGTTAGATTAAATTAAAAGAAAATGAAAAAATTGAGGATGCTATTTGCAATGTACAATGGCTACTATCTATGATGATGATAATGATGACAATGATAATCTTAGATAATATTTATTTCTATGTGTCAGTGTTACTACATAAAGAATATGAACAATTGAATTCACAAAAGAAAAAAATCAAATGGTGAAGAAACATAGGAGAAAATATCCTGTTTTATTTATCATCACAGAAAAGCAAATTAAAATAGCAATAAGATGCTGCTTATGAAGTTAACCAGGATGATAAAAACGTTAATATCCAAATGTTGGTTAGGGTGCAGGAAAATGCTCGTGTTCACACATTGCTATTGAGAGTCTAAATTAGTACAAACTTTCTGGAGGGGAAATTTGTCAAAATCAGAAGCATGAATCCATTTCCACTTCTAGGAATTTAGCCTGGAGAAATAATTAAGGATATAGCTACAAGATGTTATTTTAATAGTGAAGATTGGATTTGATTTAAATGTTTGACAATAGAAGGTTTGTTAAATAAGTTGTCATACATCCACACAAGAGCATTCTGTGCAAACACTAAAAATTATGTTGTACATGTATATTTATTAACATGGAAAGAGGTTCACAATCTCTTATAATAAATAAAAGCAGGCTATAAAATTGTATGTTCAGCATACAAAATCTCTTTTTTTTGCAAGAAAATTCATAGAAAAAATGTCTGGAGAAAATATACCAAATATTAAAAGTGACAAAATTATCTCTAGATAGTAAAATTAGAGTAGATTTCAGTTTGCTTCTTTTTGTTTACAGGTGTTTTAAAATTTTTCTGTAATGAATCAATATTAGTGTAAAATAGGAATAACAAAAATGTTTATTTAGGATTCATGTGAGGATTAAATGAGGTAATGGAAAGTGGTTTAGGTGACGCCATTCAAATGGTAAATGATTTCCAAAGAGACAGCCTGAAGAAGGAGGAGATGATCAGTTGGGAAGGATGAACCTAAGGAAAAGTGAAACTTGAATAAGCTCATGACATGCAAAGACATTAGGGAGCAAGGGTTCTGAAGAGGAAGGGTAGACAGAAGATATGTCCATAGGCCTCCCGTTCGGAGAGTTTAATAGAGTAGAAAAAGGTGAGAGAATAAACAGAGCCAAGAAGGGCAGAAGGTCAAAAGAAGGATGCTAGTGTTTTTTCCTTTTATTTTTGAAGATTATGAAGTTTTGAAAATGTATGAAGGTGTAAAGGGTTTGTGCAGACTCATACAGATGTGTACATGTGATCAGTTTGGACCACAGTTTAATAAACTTTGATACCTGATGTGACCCCAGACAGGTTCCCTTTCTTTCATCTAGAGTTTCTATAGACGATTCCTACCTCTCTGCAAGTGTTACATGGTCATGGTAACTGTTAGTTAGGCCAGGGCAGTGGGTGATCCAGAAGACTTGGGCGAGAGTCTCAAGCTTGCACAAGGAGAAGTCAAGCTGGAAATGATTCTGAGGGCCCTGGCCGACTGGGGACTGTCTCGTTCTTAGGGAAATATCTTACAGCATTTGTATCAGAAGGAGACTTGAAGATGAACAGGCCAGCCCTTAGCCAGTGCTAGACTCCCCTTTTCAACTATTTTGATAACCAGATGTCTAGCCTTGTTCACACACTTTTATTGACAGAGACCTCACTACCCCGAGGCAGTCATCCACAAATGGATGAGCTCCAGGAGTTATGCTAAACACTACATGCCTAAAATTTTTATTTGGTTCTTTTTCAAATCTACTACTAATTTTGTACAGCTTCCTATTTACTGAAGGTATTTTGGAGTTTGTTCTTTATTTTTTATGCTCACTTTTATGCATAGCTGTTGTGAATATAAATTATTATTTTATAGACTGCAGCTAATAATTTCAACTTCTGAAGTCTCTTCTTCTGCTTGTATTATTTGTTGTTTCTGCTGATTATCTCTCATGGAGCCTAATTTCCTTTTGGGCTTTGTTTTCTTTGATATTTACTGGAAATTTCATTAGAAAAATTATATCCAGGAATAATTGGAAGCCTACAATGAAAGTACATTCCTCCCAAGAGGATATGGGTTTGCCTCTAGCAGGGATCTTGTTAAAGTACAGATTCTGACACAATTGGTCTGGAGTGGGGCCCAGGAATTTATGTTTCTGATAAGCTCTCTGGTGATGCTGATGTTAGGGATCCATGAACCACACTTTGTGTAGGAAAAGACTAGAAGAGGATCCAGAAGACTGGAACCAGGCTGTGATTCAATGGGGGTTGTGCCATTTCTGGTTCACTGTCATCCTGGAAGCCTTTGGGGTTCTAGCTTGTTGTGGGGAAGGTCTTCTGGGAGATGCCTGACTATGAGTGGGCCTGGGCTTTGATTTCATTTCTGTCCCCTTCACCTCTCGAGGCTGTCAGAACAAAGCTTCTGGTTTTGAGGGATCAGTGGACGTGTTCAGATCAATAGCTGTTTCTGTGCTTGCTTACCTCTCTAGGTTTTTATTTTCCCTCCATTTTTAATCTGGTAATTCCTTATTTTCTTGTCATCTCTTCAATGCTTTTAAGAAGATTTTTAAAAATCTGTATTTTCAGTTGCATCCTGCATGAGGGTTGGACTAAATTTATCTACTTGTAAGATCTACCTAAGCAGTTCACACTTACTAACTCATTTAAGACTCTCAAAATAATAATATTCAAAGAAGCTGCTACCGTTATCTCTTCCTGCTAGGTATGTCTTTGCATATGTCTATGATTATTTGTTTAGAAAAAAATTGTGAAATTCTCTCCTTTTATTCATACTTGTCCTTCCTTTAAGGCTCCACTCCATCTCCACCGTTCCGAAGCCCTTTCCTTGACGTTCTGGCTTTCCTGGGCACTCCCCTCTGGACAGACATCTTGCCAATGTGTCCTAGAATTTCAGAAGGGGGCAGCTAAAAGGAAACATAAAGGTCCCCTTCCCATTCATCAGATGAGGAAGTTGAAGCCCAAAGAAAGGAAACAACTTGCCCAGGGTCACACAAAAAATTACTGCTGCGCCTGAAACTGGAACCCAGACCCTCCTTGCCAGCCTGACAGTGTTGCCACGATCACGTGTGAGCCCTTCACTGGGCTGAGCCAAGCTCGCCTCTCTGTAACTTCCCTGTAGTAATTAATCACGAAATGGCAAGATGTGTGTCTTCTAAATCTGGGAAAAACACCAAAAGAACTTGGTACACTTTTATGTAATTTATATCTGCCTAGTTCTGAGGATGAAGGTCTCCATCCCCAAACAGATGAAAAGGGAGGAAGCGGTCAACAGACACTCCTGGAGAAAGTAACAGTTCGCAGGGTGTTATTTTAACTGTCCTCTTGTATTTCATTTCTATCTGTGGGACCTCTGAAATCTAAGGGGCCGTGAAACACCATAGCAAACTCCCACTGTCCTCCTGGAAGGCTTCCAGTAGAAACAGCTTCTAATTAAGTAGACCAGCTCTGCCGTGTTCGCTTCAGACAGCAGAATAAGACTTCCAATGACAGGCTTGTGTGACTGCACTGTCAGTTTATCACCTGTTAAAAAAGCATCGTGTCTTGCTGTTCCTATCCATCTCACAACCTTTCATAAACTGAACACAGAAGAATTTTTAAATGAACGAACAAACAAACAAACAAACAATCATAATTAGTTTGGGAAAAAATGGCAATGCTTAGGGAAACTTGACTGTCTAATCAAATCCATTAAGAAAGGAAGGAAAATGACTAATTCAGGAACTGGGTAGTAACTCATTCAAGCTAATTTCTTAAACTCCTGAACTCCTGGCCCCCAAACACTTCCCTGACCATATGTTCCCCTGAGCCCCAGCCCACCCCAGGCAGACACGCGCACACACACAAACACAAACACACACACACTCTCGCGTGCGTGCCCTATGCCCCAACCGCCCTTCTCAGTGGTTCCCAAACCTAGCAGATTCTCCTATACCTCTGTGCCTCAGAGCATGCTGTTCCCTAGAATGCAACACTGTGTGCTGTTTCCCCACCTACCAAAATCCTTCTCAGCCTTCAGGGCCTGACATCAACTTCCCTGAAGATTTCTCCGGAATGAAGCCCCCACCCCTACCTGTGGGAATCCCCCTTTAGAAAGGCCATGGAGATCCAGTCTCTCTGAGAGGGACTCTGGCATCTGAAGTGTGGCTAGAGAGTCACTTGGACCCCTACTCTCATACATACATATATATATATATTTTAGTGTAAGTATGTCCCATGCAATAGTTGGGACATTCTTATATTAAACAATTCATTAGTTGTTTATCTGAAATTCAAATTTAGCTGGGTGTCCTGTGTTTTATCTGGAAACCCTACTCAGGGTGTCTGGCATTGCCTGAGGCAGTAGCTCACACTGGAGCATATGTGCAGGTCTCACTTACTGCCCTGGGCATTACCAGGGCCATGCACAACCTACCAGACTATGGCTTATCCCCTATCTTGTTCTCTGCCATTTAATAAAGCAAGTGAGAATGAATCGGAAATAAGCTTGAATCTCCTTGAACACATGTGTGTGTAACTTTTCAAACTCTTGTGGAAATAACAATAATAGCAATAGTAGTAATACTGCTAATGATATACTGATATGAGTGATATAATAATACTGTTAATGCTATATTGCCAGGTACTATTCCAAGAGCTTTACAGATACTAACACTTAATCCTCATAACAACCTTATGAGGTAGGTATCATTATTATATCTATTATACAGATGAAGAAAATGAGGTTCTGAACATGTAAATAATTTGCTCAGGGGACAGTCAGTGGCTCATAGTCGGTAAGTGGCAGAGCTGGGATCTCCTCTCCTGCCTCTTTAATGGCCATCACTAATCCATTACTTGTAACCTCTCACAACTGATTGTAACATACCAGTGTGCTGTGACCTCACAGTTGTAAAAAACGGCCTCCAAAATCATTACCTTCAGGTCATGACCTGTAATAAGCTGATGACTCTTATAGGCTCAACTCCTGATATTTCCCTCCTCCATGTTCCAGCTGAACTCCCTATGAGAGGAGAAGCTGTGTCTGTCTATCTCTAGCATCTCGTGCGGTCTCTGGAAAACATGAATCTATGCTTAAAACATTTGCCTTTCACTCCTCCTGCTCTGCCTCACACTCTTTGTGGTGAATTTCAATACCTTCCTCCTCTCCATCATCCTTTTTTCTCCGAAAGGAAAATTCCTGCTCATTCTTCAAGATCTGATGCAGACGTCACCTCCTTTGTGAAGGCTGCCCTGATTGTCCCTGGCTGTGTTAGTCCCCCCTCTTCCTCTGTGCTTCCTCAGCTCCCTCAGGACTTAGATCAAGGCCTCAAACTCTGGTCTTTAGATTTCCTAATCAGATCTCTGTCTGCTGACTCTAATCCGCCTCAGTGATCTGCTTTTCTGGGACAGAAGGTCTCCCACTTTGACCAAGAGACCTTCAAGCAGCCACGGAGCTTTGTAATATACAAATACGTTGGGTCTAACTGCCAAAAATTCTGATTTGGCAGGTTGGATGTTGGACCCAAATCCATAGGTGGTTCTGACACACAGTGATGAGCCAGGCCCAGAGACCTGGTTCTGAGTAGCACGGATTATTGTGGATGGGCTTGCTGAAGTCGAGCCGTGTTCCTGGTACCTGGTAAACACACTCCTCTCCACTGGCCATGCCCTTAGATTCTGACGGGGAGTATGATTGAGAGTCTGAAAAGAGTTTTGGGGGGATCCTTAAGATCCCTTCCAAGCCTAACCTATAAATCTGATGACATTTTCTAATAGGAGATTCAATTTCACCCACCCAAAGCAGTACCCCCAACTTCAGTGATATCAGGGAGAAGTAAAGATGTTTATTTCAGAGATCAATAGAATTTGTTTAGAGCAAACAGATTGTAGAACTAGCTAGTATAACCCTAGGCATGGAAATTGAGGCTCAGAAAAGTGAAGGAAGCTGCCCACGTTTCCTGCCAGTCTCAACTGTGCCTTTGCCCACCCCATGCCCCTCACCCACCACCAAGTCCCCACTGCATGGGTATTTGGAAGGGAAGAGAAAGAGGGCTTGACCTAAGTCTCCAGTTTATATCCAAGCAAAGAAACCCCACTCTAGTCACCCAGCCAAAATTTAATTTTAAATGGAATCTAGCCTCATAAAAGACACACCCCCCCCCAAAATATCATACAGTTTAACGAAACCTCCTACCACAATATTATCCAAACCAGCGTAAAGCAGCTGCATTTTAAAAAACAAAATGAAAATTGAATTCTGAGGCATAGAAGTCAGAGAAGTCAATATGCAGTGATTGAGTATGCAAGACCACAACCCTTAATCTCTGCCGTCCTTCACAGTGTAAGCAGATCTGCGGACTGTTGATGGTATTGCTGAAGACATCACTAATCATACCTTAAAGACCAAATACTTTTAAGCAAATAACACTCCAGTTACAGTCGTTCTAGCTCTTTGTGAAGGAAATCCAAGTTGGAGACCAGTTTGAAAATGGCCAGAGCGATCCTGTAGCTTTGCATTAATTGACCAACATCCTAGAGGAGAGCTTTCTCCTAAGTACAGAGGGCCTGAAATACAAAAGGAAATAAGAAAGAAGTCCAGGAGGCAAACGCTAATGCGATTTCAAACTGGAATTACATCAGCAGCTTTAAACAGATGGCGGAATGGAATAAATGTGTTAGCTCCTTTCTCTTACTTGGGCTTTCATTGTTTATATCATTAAAAATAAAGGAGAGTTTAAAATAACATATACCGTCATGTAGCCACTAACAGAGACAGGCAAAACTAGTCTGAAGAAAAGACTGAACTTGGTCATGCTCCTGTTTTGAAAACAGCTGGGTGAATTCAATTAAGTAACCAGCTGGCTATTTACAAAAGAGAATTGTAAAGGCACACTGATTAAGGCTGAATTTGGTATAGAAAACTCTGAATAATCCGGAGATTGGTTTCAGAATATTTCTCCTGTGTGCGAGAAAGCTTGTGTGGGTTATAGACTCTTATACTCCATGTTCCAGTAAAACTAATCGATTCCCTAGTCCAAGGATGGTAAAGACATGCCAAAATTGTCACCACTTTCTGCTCCCAGGCCTCAGTGACATCACTAACCTCTTACAGTATCATTTCTTCTATCTGAGATTTAGCTTCAGAATTCTTCTGAAGGTACCTCCATGCAGCTTTTTCATGACAGAGTGGGTATATGGAAACCTGTTTTCCATCCCTGACCTCATCCAACTCATTCATTTTTTTCAGATGAAGACACTGAGGCCCATAAGAGATATTGTGACTTTCACTTTGTTCTCTCTTGGATCACTCGCTCTGGGGGAGCCAGTGCCATGTTGTAGGACACTCAGCAGCTCTATGGAGCAGTTCAGGTGGCAAGGAACTGAGGCTTTTTCCAATGGCCAGCACTGCTTTGCCATCCATGTGAGAGAACCATAGTGAAACAAGATCTTCCAGCCCAAGTCAAGCCTTCAGACAATAGCTCTAGCCAATATCTTGACAGCAACCCCATGAGAAACCCTGAACCAGAGCCACCCAGCTAGGTATCTTCTGAGTTCCTGATCCATGGACATTGTGAGGTAATAAATGTTTATTTTTGTTCTAATCTACTGAGTTCTGGGGTAATTTGTTACGTAGCTCTAGATAACTAATGCAGAAGCAAATGAGGTAATGACTGGAAAGTGTCATCTCTTCATCTATTTTAGGGATGATTTTCATATGAAAACTTGTACTTTAGGTCACTTCATTTCTGCTTTATTCTGTATAAGTCCCTTGACCTCTCCCCATGCTTTCTCCTGCAAGTGAAGAGTAGCAGCATCAACCCAACACTGTGAGTTTTCAGTAACAGAAGATGCGGAATCTCAGGTCCCAGAAATGAAATCTACAGGCTTTAAAACAGCAGTGTTGTCCCCACCCCTGCAATAGGAGATTAGGATTCAGGATGGTGTGCTCCGAGATGACACCCCTGAGACCTCGTTGCCTTATGTTAGCATCCAGCCTGATCAGTGTCTTGTTAACATTTCACCCTAAGCCCGCTGAATCCCCTTGATGACTTGTGCATTCACTAACTGAAGGCTTTACTTTAGGAAAGAAAATAATAGCCAATTTTTTTTAACTTGCTTCTGATATTACCAAAAAAAGCATTAGGGATCAAAGTTCATCAGTATTTTACACAATTGATCGTATTGAACAAAATAATATGCTTAATATTCTTGTTAGTTTTTTGTGTATGCTTTTCTTCAAAACCAGAGATGGATATATAATTCTTTGTTAAGGGCAAAGTTTTCACAAAATTAATTGCTTTCACGAACATTTGGGAAAATTTTTTGAGTTATTTTAAAGAGTCTTTTCAAATCCCCTCATCCTTGGGTCAGAATGATATTTTTTAAAAAATTATATTGGGACCCCAAATATTTGCTAGTTATTTAATCATATTTCACATATTTGCATATATTTTTTTTCCAAATATTTTAATGTTGAATTGGATGGATTTGTTGGGCCTTTGACTTGAAAGAATTATCCCATGGCATTAAAACATTTTCTAGGTGATATATTACTTAGGAACATCTCCTAAGGCTAGGCAGCCAATACTGTTACAGTTTAAAAATATTTTGGTATTCATTTCATGCCTAAAAGAGCAAATCCTAATTATTTCTACTTTTTGCTTTAATTTTGTAAAATTAACAATTTTTTCAACTTATTTCTCTCTCCCTCCCCCCAGGCCCAAATGAGCACTAGAGAATTATGGCAAAAAGTCCCCTCAAGGTCAAGGGCATTAGGTTCAAGTCTGATTCTGTCACTGGGGTCACTGGGTGATTGGAGGCATTTGTCCCAATTACTTTCATGCTTCGGGACTCAGTGTCCTCATCTATAAAATACAGTGTCTGGTAGATGATCTCCAAAGTCCTTCCAGGTCTCACGTTCTAGGCTTCTAAATGAAGCATTGCAGACTCACCTTGTGATAGCAACAAAGGTACTCGGCTTCCTGATATAAAATGATGAACTTAAAGCATCATCTCTGACCTAGAAGAATGTTTCACCTGCTTTGTCTTCAAACAGGTATGGACTTGTCATTCCCATTTTACTGCTGCTATAGACTGAATGTTTGTGACCTCCCCAAATTTATATGTAAAATTGTAACACCTGATGTGATGGTATTTGGAGGTGGGGACTTTTGGTGGTGATTAGGCCATGAGGATGGAGCCCTCATGAATGGAATTAGTGCCTTATGAAAGAGAACTCCCTCGTCCTTTCCACCATGTGAGGACACCGCAAGAAAGTGGCCATCTGTGAGCCAGAGAGAAGGGTCCTCACCAGACACCAAATCTGCCAGCACCTTGGTTTTGAATTTCCCAGCCTCCAGAACTGTGGGAAATAAATTTATGTTGTTTATAAGCCATCCAGTCTATGGTATTTTTGTTACAGCAGCCCAAACAGGCTAAGACAACTACTGAAAATAGGAACAAGTTATGTAAGGTCTCTAACCACGAGAGATTTGAAGTCTGTCTGGGTAGCTTTCTCTGATGGGCCAATATTGAAATTTTAATTTTGTTTTCTAATTAGGCAGTAATACTAAGTGCAAATAGCCAAACAGAATAACTAACATTTATTCTATGCTAACTATATACCAGACACTGATCTAAAACCTTATCTGTATTAAATCGTTTAATATTCATAACAAGCCTATGAAGTAGATACTATTAGTTTCCCATTTTACAAATGAGGAAACTGAGGCACAGAGAGATTAAGCACTGGCCTGAAGCCACATAGCTCATAAGGGGCAGAGCTTGGGCATCATAATCTGGATACTAACCTGGGTAGTTTGTGCTTCTAATCTCTTGTTGAACACATGAAAAGATATAACTCTTACAATTAATCAGTAAAATGCAAATAAACTATATACTATTTGTTTTGACCCATCAAAGCAGAAAAAAGTTTAAAAATTAAAAAATTAGATAATACTAAAGTGAAGAAATTGATATTGCAATATAAGTGCATTTTTTTTAGTGTTTTCCTAGAGTACCACCCACACACATGTGCAATGTTGCACAATGTAATACTGTTATAACAGAAAAAAAATTAAAATCACGTGAGGGTGGGGAGGGGAAACAAAACAAATTGCCTCAGAATCACTAGGGTGGTGCCTGAACATTGCTTTTATGTTAAAACTCCTCAT
This sequence comes from Cynocephalus volans, assembly GCF_027409185.1. NCBI lineage: Eukaryota > Metazoa > Chordata > Mammalia > Dermoptera > Cynocephalidae > Cynocephalus > Cynocephalus volans. Next base: position 36,808,725 of record NC_084476.1, on the reverse strand, counting down.
ATGATTTTGGTGCAAAACCATTGGACTAAATAAGCTGCAGTCTCTCCAATTTGATGGGATATTATGCTTTTTTTTTTTTTTTCCAGTTTTTAATGAGCTAGATCTATATGTAAATGAAATGGATAGAAAGTTGCAGAAAATGTATTGTATGATATCATTTATGTAGAAACAAAATAATACTGTGTATTTCTATGGGTTTATATGCATGTATGTAAACATGTCAAAAAAAAATCTAGAAAGACACATACCAAAGTGACATGTGGTTATCTTTGTGTAGTAATGGGGCAGAACTATAATTGGGGATGGTGGTCAAAGAGAATTTTAGCCTTATCAATGATGTTTTTAATGTCTTTCAAGTACATAAAATATAAAATTAAATGGAATTTATAGATGTTAGAAAATAAATACATAAAAGCAATACAAAAATAGAAAAGAAAAAAACACAAAAATTCACCTAGAAAAAAAAAATCTTAAAATTTTGTTCTATTTCTTTCCTATTTTTTCCCTGTGCTTACATATATGTTTATTTTAATCCCCTTTCCCCCCTTTTACACAAAATAGGAATTATTACATGTTGCTTTTTCCTTTAAAGTTGCCATAGGTTTTCCACCTGGCTGCTCCTGGAGCTTGTGCACCAATCCCTAACTTTCCTGCCACCTCTCATTCTGTCTTGTTCCTCCAGGAGAGCCTGGCTAGGGGTGGGGACTAGGGGATGGGCTAGGGTGGGGTGTGGACCATAATGTCACATGGGCAATCACTTTTGGGGATTTGCAGGGTTCCACCCACCCTGCCACAAGGCCTAGTATTCCTGATAGGGGATTTAAAGTGTTGGGAGACAGAAATGGAAATGACTCCTTTTAGCATGTGAGTTTATTCCTTTACTTTCAGACACATTTTTATCTGTATGAAAGTATGGGGTTACCTATAATTGACTTTATCCCAAGAAATGGGGCCAAACTATAAAGAAGGGCAAGAGCCAGTTCACATAGTTTAAACAGGAACCATCTGACACCTCTAAGTGGGTGTAACAATGTCTTCCAGTCTGCATGCCAACAATATAACCCAATTGGTGGCATTGCAAAATATCTGTTCTCTGGCTTATGTCGAACCCCACACGTGTATGAGGCACCTCTCCTTTGTGCTTGGCACTGGGATGGTCACCGGATAGAAACAAAATATTAAAACCTGGTGGCTGGTCTGTGGGCTCCCCTGGTCCAGAAAGGAAGAGTCCTGATTCAAGGCAGATTATGATGTGCGCTGTAACTACCAGAGCCCTAGCCAATCTGTCAAATGTGGGTGTAATAATGGGGACTACAGGATGCAATTCTGCTATTCCTAAATCCATATTCATGGGGGGGTGGGAGTAGTTTTCCTAAATGGCTTGCAGGCTCATTCTCAAACTCAAAATGGAGTCACAACCCTACTGTGGCTAGAATGTCATTACAGTGTTCATGCATGTTGGTTGTCTAAAGAAATATGGCTGCCTTTTAACTGGTTCAGGGCAGTTAACACTAAATACAGTCTATTAATACTTGGGAGGAAGAGGCTCCACTTCCACATCTGTTCTGTTTTGAAAATCAAATGAGTTAATGGATGTGAAAGCAGTTCCACATTTTAAATGGCTATAGAAACTTAAGACTGTTAACATAGATTTTTATCAGAGCTGCAGGTTTATCAAATGTTTATATTTCACCTTTGCTTTTATTTAAAAAGTGGTGTTCATCTCCTTTTTTGTGAGACTAATCTTTTTATCCAATGTCTTGAGTCTGTTTGCTAGAAAGCTGTCTAGGTGACAATGTTGATATTCAGAAGCCAATCTGAAAACACCAAGTGTCAAAAATCACAAATGTGTATCTTTTTGAAAATTGACTTTATCCATTGTTTTACAACCTTTGTGAAAATATTGTCAGTTTTAGGTGCATGTCTGCTGTGAATATTTCTGGGATTCTTTATGAGCCTGAATGTGGTTCTTGATTTATTCCTTTTAAATAACCTGGTAATCCCTGGAGGAATATCAGAATCTCTAAGTATCACTATTTGCAATAAGATGGATTTTCCTATCTTGCTAATTAAAGTATTAATTTCCATTTACAAGTGGGTAATTCCTAGCATCGATCCTTGTCCTGTCATCGGGGTGGGGGTCATTATTTTCAGAGAAAGCCCCAGAAACAATATTTTCTATTTTAATCTCCAGTCATGTTACAAAATAACAGAAAAAGAGAAAGAAAAAAGGATAAGATAGTTTTCTCTGGTGCTAGATTAAGCAGGAAGAAATTGCTCAGATTTTTTTTAACATACTTCACTCAGAACCGTACCACTGTGGATTTCATCAGCGTCTTGAAATAATTTTGATTATCTTTCCTGCCTCATCTTTCTGCAACCAAACCAAATCTCATCCCCACACCAGATATGGAAGCATTACCATCATTACTGCAGTATTTATATTCCCATTCCACTCCCCCTTGTATATTTCATTCCAGCACCAGGTGTGAGAAGAAAATCATGCAGAAGAAACATTTCCCCACATGTTCAGTTTCTCTGCTTTGAACCCTTAGCCACAGCTGCCAGCAGGAGAACCTCGAGAGCTTTCAGGAATCCAATCAGTTCCTAGATAAGAGCATAACAAGATATTAACTTTCAGACTGTTTTCCTCCATGACCTGGATTTTCCACTTTTTGAGCAATCTAATAATTTTCTTTCTAATGAAACACAGGAATTGCCATAAGAATGGGGTTGCTTCTAGGGCTGGAGTTCAGGAGTTAAGGAACCCCCGCAAAAAAGTCCAACCCTTTCCACTCTTCTCTTATTATTGGCTCCAGGACAATGGACATCAGAGGTTGATCCAATCTAGAAAGCAGCAGAGACTAGATGTCAAAGGGATGCAAACCTGAGCTGGACCAGGGAGGATCCAGAATGCAGTTGTCAAGCTGAAGGGAATGAGCAGGCTTGGCCAAAGAGCATGGTGCATGCCCAATCCCTGGAACTTATTTTGGCTTCTTCATCTCTGTACCAGAGTTCCAGAAAAGGGAGCAGGGGCTTCAGAAGACAGCCAGTCTGTTTTTTCTATTCTTGACTGGTAACATGCAGCTTCAAGGAATAGGAATCTTAGATGTAAATAGGCTTAGAGAGTGATCTGTCTAAGCTGCAGCAGGAGAACTGAGGGCCCAGGAGGGATGTTTCCATGAAAAGAATGGAACTAATGAAGGACTTGGTGTCTGAATGCTTTGAGAGGAGTTTTATAGCTTGGTCAGAGAGCTTGGGAGATTTATACTGTCAGTGCCTGTCCATAGCTCTCCATGGATGAGAAAGCCTTGGTCAACACGGTGTTGGTAACACCAAGGTCAAGGGTTAGGATCCATGTACCAGCCAGCCACTTAATCAATCAATCAATCAATCAATCATGTCCAACTCATGACAGCTGTAATGATGCACTGATAACAAAGCATCCTGCCTAAGCATCTCAGGAATTCCAACTCTGCTGTCTGTACACAGTTGGAAATGTGTCATGCTGCCCAGTATTGTGTGAAGCAGTAAGACTGCTTATTAGGACACTGAGTTAGAGTTCGTCACTTAGGATAATCAAATTTTAATATCTTGTAATAATCCACTTATTCATTTGCTAAGTTTCCCTCAGCTGTAAATAAAAACAAGGAGTAACCTCTCTTAAGTACTTACTATGCTCCAGGAACTCTTCTAAGAGAGCTTTTCATGCATTAAAAAATGAGCATTCATGGTATTTCCCATTACTCATTAAGAAAGTAATTGCATTTTTGGTTCAGTTTACAGCCTGTTAGAAGACTCCTTAAACATGGTTTTAAGGAAATTTTGTATGTCTCTGTCCTAATCCATATGCACTGATTTTGAAGTTTAACTCCCCCAAACCAATCTTATTTCTCTTACTTAAGTTTTAGGGACTGTTATTTGTTGTCTCCAGGTCCTGACTACAATACAGGAAAACATTTTACAAACTATAAAGTGCTGCACATACGTAAGGGTTTTAGAATAGAGCATGACACTAACACTCCCATCTCCATTCACAAATAAGAAAACTGAGGCCCAAACAGTAGACATGACATTTTCAAGGCCACTCAGCGAGCAGGCAAAAGAATCAAGACTAGACCTCCTAGTTTTTCAGCACCTTGCAGAGCTCCAAAGTGCATAAATAATCCTAAACCTTTTCCAGACTATTTCCCACGTATTATTAGAAAAGCAAATTTTTCCTTCTCCTGATCTTACCATAACAAATGGCCCCCAAATTTAGAAGTTTAAATCTTCTAAGCATTTATTTTACAGTGTCTGAGGGTCAAGAATTCAGGAGTGGCTTAGCTGGGTGCTTCTGGCTCAGGGTCTGTCACGGGACTGCAGTTAAGATGTTGGCCAGGGCTGCAGTCGTCTGGAGTTTGACTGGGGAACCTGCATCCAGGCTAACTCATGTAGCTGGTGGCTGGAGGCCTCAGTTTCTCACCACATGGTCTTCTCCATAGGGCTGCTCATGGCATGGCAGATGATGAGAGAGAGAGAGAGAGAGAGACTTGCTGAGACTTGAATACTAACTGAAGCCTGAACTTTATTCTACACAGAATGGTGAGCCATTGATAATTGATGAGAATTGTTGTGAATCTTTTCCAAAACCTTTTTGGGATTCATCATTGATGTCAGATTACTGCTTAATTATCTGGGCTGAGACCATTTCACATTGTCTAAAATACTGCAACAAATAGCTGACAGAAACCCAAGAAACAAAACTTAGCAAGAATCCTGAGCACTTCCAATGAACACCACCAAAAGGGAAGCAGGGAATACCATATCAAGTATCTCATTAGGATAATATACAGGGAAGAGTAAAAAGGTTTGTTTTTGAACTTCTCCTCTTACAAAATTTAGAATCACAGATCATCAAATTATCAAGGTCAATGTAAACTGATGACACCAGACCTACATTTCTAGCTTCAGCCACCCCCCGTCCCCCGGGCTCTAGACCTGTTTATCCAGCTGTCCACTGGACATGTCAGTTGGTTGAACCATGGATACTTCCATTTCAACACCATGGATACTTCCATTTCAACATGTCAGAAGTTGGATTTATCATTTTTCTACCTCTTCTGCTTTGGGTGCTTTATTTAATTAAACCATAATCTGTCCAGTCACCCAACCCAAGAACCAGCAGGCCATCCTCTGTTGAATGCAGGAAACACATTTGCACAGTGGACTCCGCCTACTGATTCTACATCTAGAGCACCTCAGCTTCCTCGCTTTCTCCCATACTCTTGATTCTACTGCTTCTCCCACGCACTGGCCTCATGGTTTCTCCCTTCCCTCGCCTGCCTCCAGTCCTTCCAGAATGTGTTACCTTGCATGGATTATACCTTGCCTGAATGGAAAACCTTATTGCTTTCTAAAGACCTGGTTCAAACACCACCTCCTCTCTGTGATATTCATCCATCCTTCGTCTTGGCTCCCTATACATTATTGCCAACTTCTAATGGGATTGCGGTTTACACATCCCTCTCTTTCCAAAAAACAATGAGCTCCTTTTATCTTATAATTAAGGCAAATCTGACCCCCAAAGATAAAGTGACATATTCAAGTTCAAATTCACTCAGTTTGTCACTAGTAGAGCCAGAACTAGAAGATATCCTAAAAAGAGAGCCCATGCTCAAGGGCTCCCTATGATAAAATGTGCCCTGCTTTTTTAGCCATACAGAGGTACCTGCTGGGCTAAACCCATGGTTGTCTTTGAGAATAAATCTGTACCCCAAAGGTGTGTTCTGTGTTGGGGGTGGCAGGGTCTGCCTGCTAATACCCTTGTCAGTGGGCCCGGGAGCGTCTGCACCGAGGGGCTGAGTGGGGGTGTTCAGGCATTGCTCTCAGGGCAGCCCACAGAGAGGAAGTGCCAGTTCGATTTGTGAGTCACCCATTTTGGCTCCTCGGAGGCCTTGTCATGTAGGAGCCTGTCAGCTTTCATCTCCATCTCTCTGACCCCTGGGGCCAAAAGTCAAATTCAGTTTCTGCTCACTTGTTTGATTTTTAGTGGCTCCTCCAGCTCCGGAACCTTTAGCAAGCAGCGTCTTTCAAAAGTTTAAGGTGGAAATCTCTGAGCTGGGCCTGTGCTTCTCCTGACAAGTGGGTAATTGATGGGAAATCTCTCACCAGAGGCTATCCTATCCCAGGTCTTGCTAAAAGGCACTTTCAGAGATGGGAAAGGCTCTTAGAGACCTTTTACAATGGACTAAGCCAGCCTAAAATTGTCACCTTTATCTTCCCAGGTGACCATTCACTATTGCCAACCTCTTTGGCAAACAGAGAAAAATGTGAGGGGACGGACCCAAAGGAAATCACTCCCTTAATACATATGGGACAGAAACCTCTCCGGGGCAGGCAGAAAAACAGTGACTTGGAAGAAAATTGTGAAGGTGGGAAGACAGTAGGGGCTGGGGTGGGCTGCACTGCTGGGCTTCGGTTCTGCCCTTCCAGGAATCCTGTTCTCCTTGAGGCTCTCTGTCTTTGATTCCTGTGGCTACCACCACACCTGGCCCTTCCCTACCAACCCCCAATCCTTTCCCTGTTTCTGTTGAACATAATTAAAGTGGCTAATACTTTCCACAGGAGCTTCACTAACACACTGAAGAAAATGAACATAGAAAACACCAATGGCATGGAAAATAATCCAGTTTACTCAGGACTATGTCTTGATCCTGAAAATCCCAGAAGCAAGCATAAGAGACCCTCTCAACTTCCCCCAATGCCTATCCACTTCCACCCCTTGTCTGCCTCTTCCCGTACAATTTCCCTGCCCCTCTCTCAACCGTAAGGCCTCTGGGTACCACTTTGTTTTCTTGCACCTGGAAGATGGTATGGAGGATCCTCTTGTTCAAGTCAAATCACAGCAGGGACGACCAGTCAGGAGATAACTGAAAGCTCAATTAAGGCAGTGGAGGTGGAGCTAGGTAGAATAAAGATGCAGGAAATACTTAAGAGTTGGAATAAGTAGAATCGGAGGACCTATTAGATATGGGGTGGAAGGGTTGAATCTTCTTTTTCTTGTTTTATATCAGTTGATCTCAAGCTGGAATTCCCTATAACATTTGGACGTTGGAAATGGTATTGCTAAAAACAATTAACATTGGAAAGAAGGGAAGCACAGAGAAGTGCAGGGGTAGGACAGGATTGTGTTGTTAATGACCATATATATAATGGGATGTTGCTTTTCTAAAATTCTAATTTATTAAAGTATAATTTACGTACAATAAAATACCCACATTTTAAGTGTACAGTTCACTGAGTTTTTACAAATGTGTACACCCATGTAACTACCACCTCAACCATGATGTAGAACACTTCCATCACCTCAAGAGATTCCCTCGTGCCCCTGCCTAGTCAATAGCCTCACCTGCCATGATATAGAACATTTCCATTACCTCAAGAGATTCCCTCATGCCCCTGCCTAGTCAATAGCCTCACCTGCATCCCCAGGCAACAATTGATCTGCTTTCTGTCACTATAGATTAATTTTGCATGTTCTAGAACTTCATGTAAATGAACCACATAGCATGTAATCTTTTGTGTCTGGCCATCTTTCAGTTTGCATTATGTTTTTGAGATTGATCCTGTATCAGTAGTTCATTTTATTTTGCTGCTGAGTAATATTCCATTGTTCGGATATATCACAACTTGTTTATCCATTCATGTGCTGACAGACATTTGGGTTATTTCCAGATTTTAGCTATTACAAATAAGGCTGCTCTGAACATTTGAGTACAAGTCTTTGGGTGGATATATGTTTCCATTCTCGGAAAAATACCTAAGAGTAGAATCTCTAGGTCATATAGTAAGTGTATATCTAACTTTATCAGAAATTGGCAGCTTTTTTTAATGAACAGAACACTTGTTATCATTAATCATAATTCAAGGATGAGGAAAAATAAATTTAGTCCAATCCCACTTGAATTAAATTAGCAGGATCTGAATGAGCAAGATTAAGCCACTATAAAATGTTAATTTAAAAATGGTTTGGATTTTTAATTCAAATAAAAAAGAGTGTTATAAAAGAATATGATGTGCACTAAGGGGGGAGAAATTTTGTAAACTTTACATATTTTCTCCAGAAAAGAACAGCAGTACATTGTTATTTTATCAATGGGATTCAGTTGTATAATGTAAAACTATAAAGTGCTCCAGAAACATACATGGGGCATTATTATTTTACTCTAATAGAAGCTGTCAGGGCACTTATAACTTTGTTTTGCTTATAAAATTGTGTGCACCCAATATGCCATGATGCATCCTTTTGAGTTGACTCAGCAAGAAACCTGGGACATGTATGTTACCAGGTAAGCCAGCAACTTGAAAATTATAGCTCCACCGTTCTTAAGGGTTCCCCTGTGGTTGGGAGCTTATCATTGCCCCAAGGGTCCTAACATCTCCAGGAGCAGCCTGATCATTGGCTCAGAAATTTCTTTAGAAGCTGATTGACACCAGCTGCCAATCCAGATAATCACCAGAGAGCCCCAATTAAAGCTCTGCCCAGCGATCCCACCGCCAGGACATAGGACTTTAAAATAAATCCACAAGTGGAAAAAAATTCACCCCCTGAGGAAAAAAAAAAAGCAGCATTTTTGTGTATGCACTATATTATACAGCCACATTATACATTATTTATAATTCATAGATGCATTTTTAACCCGTCTTCTAAATGTCGCATTGTTAGTCTAATAAGGTTGGTATACAGAATCTTTCCTTTTCAATTCTTCACTTTGGAAAGGGACATTAGTCTGGAAAAAATATAAATGAAAGAGTATTTTTAGCACTGACAAATATAGTAACTATTTTCAAGTAATTTGTACTATGGTTATTGCTGGGGCCTTCATTAGCCACCTAAGGAGGAAGCGCCCAATGTTTTTACTAATCCTCCAGATGAAGCTAAGTATAAAATGCACACTCTCTACGGGGATTATGTGAAGATGTTAAAACTTGGCCAGAAAGGTGACGAGGTATCTTGATAATTGAGACAATCCTGGAAGTCGGCTGGTCTGTCCAGCTGCTGCGAACTAATAGTGGGTAGTCACAAACAGCAGGTCTGCACAGATCCTGGCAAATGCCAGACAGTTTCCTGTGTGCACAGAATTCAGCCTTAATTAGCCACAGAGGAGGAACAGGCACATTTAAACTAATCCAAGGAATCATTATTGTTGGAGTTGCTTACACACAAACATGAAAATTGTTACCCTCAAAACAAGCAGCTCCTACCTGCAAAGTGAAGGCGTGCAAGATGTCAATGGACCTTTACAATAGGGGGCTGTCCAGAGGAGGAATTCTTCCCCTCACTTCTCTTTTTTGTGACATGCTGCACTTATTTCTCAGTAGCTGTATTTCTCCCAGTAGATAAAAAATGTATGGTGCACATTAACTCAAGGGTGACGATTGACAAGAAATATAAATGGACGTTTAAACTGTTTGCACAGTTTTATGGATGAAGAGCTACAGGTGCACCTGGCACAGGGCGAGATAGACCTGACTATTAAGGCACGGCCTTCCACAGCTGTCCCTGGAGGAGTCTTCCTGTTGCCCCAGGATTGCAGCTAAGACCCTGAGTGGAGAGAGAAAAGCACTTAGTATCCCTATTTTCTGAGTCCTAATCTCTCCAAGGGAGCCTTGGGTGGTTGGGCCCAGCCACAACAACACAGGCTTCCTGAGAGTGCTAATTTCAGAATCACCCACCCCCATTCACCATCCACACCCCAACTCAATGGTAGAAAAAGACCCAGAGGTTGAGGGACAGTCAGCCTTTTGGGTAGTGCTGTGTTTGTGCAGAAGGGCTATTTTCCTCTACGAGTAAGGTTAAGGGGGTCTTCCTGCTCTTAGATTCTTTTGAAGTTGTGTGCTTCCCCTCTCTAAGCATTCATAAAGAAAGGAAGGGCCTGAAAGAAGAGAAGATGGCATTTCATTTCTTTATCACTGCTCAGGCTGTGCATCCTGAATGAGAAGAGAGAGACAGTCTCCCCAATCTCCTCATATGTGTAGGTGTCATTAAGGGCCCTAACTGCTCCCACTTAGGGGGCAAAGATGCATCTGCATCAGTGGAACACGGTAGGAAAGCCACCAGCTGGGGTTTGGTAGGAATTTTCTATTGGATCTTTCAAGGCATCTTTAATGCCCAAGGGAGCTTCTTGGGCACACGTCTCTTGTCAGCCAAAATGTTGGAGCCACCACTGTCCTTATCAAAACCATAGAAGATGTGTTAGAATAGCAGCCCACCAGCCCAGAAGGCCCCAACCTACCCAGTTAAATAAAGAAACATCTGCCCTTTCCTTCTCCCTCCTCCTATACCAAAAGCCCCAGCACCCAAGGATGACACCCGAGATGGTGTTTGAGACCACACCTGGCCTCTCTCCACCCGCTCCTGAGCACATGGGACCAAGGCATAGATGGTGTGAAGCCTCATTCTTTCTCTGACCCTGGATGAAAGTCTAGGCAAGTTCCTTAGCTTTTCTAGGAACTCAGTTAACAAAGTCCTGACACTTCCAATCACAAAGACATTCTCCTCTGAGTAAATAAGATGACCAGTCAAAATGTGATTCTCAAAACTTTACTGCACTGAAAGTTAAAGGTCCCCACTGCCCCAGCTCTGGCCCGCCTTAAGCCTGGAGACCTGCGGTGGGTCAGCTTCTTCCCCACTCTTTCCCACCCTCCCTTTTACTTCCTACCCGCTCCCTGGGCTGTCTCTGGTTTCCATAGAGTTGGAAGATAGCGAAAAGTGGAGAGAGGGGTGCAGGGAGAAGGGACAGGAAAGGGGCTCCCTCGCTGGCATAGATGCAATCAGACCATGGTGCCCTTTGAGCAGAGTGGAGTCCCAGTGCTGGTTCTGTCCCTTAGGGATGCTTTCACAAGTGAGTCAGAGATGTCTCCCCCTGCACTCTCTGACTAAGGCCCCTTGGTTTTGAAGCCTCCCCTCAGCCCCTGCGTATCTGGGGTCCTTCCTGTGCTCCTTTCAGGCAGTCCTCCCTGGGGGCATCCAAGTCGACCCCAGGCTGCCTCCCTTCCATGTGGTCATGTCTGGTTCCTGGGATACCCTCATCCACCCACCAGGTGTGGAAGTGCAGCCTGCTCCCAACACAGTCTCCACTTGTTGCCATAGACCCTTTCAAGAAGGTTTCGACTGTGGATTTTTTTTTCAAGCCTGGGTCTGACATCAAATTCGGTGCCCCAGAATTCCAAGGGTCACAGTTCAAATTGTCTGACTGGTTCTCTTCAGGCCCCCTCTCTCAGTGGGTGGGTGGGGACAAAAGCCCCCAGCTCTCCCCTTGGGTTGAGTGAGGGAGAAATGCCATTGCACATAACCAGCCCTCTCCAAAGAAGTTCCCTCCCCAGCCATTCCAACTTCAACCCTCTTATGCCTTCAATGTGGATGATGGGCTAAGAATTAGCAAACCAAGTTTTTCTGGTTCTGCTTTTGTTTTTGTTTACAACCTCTTCGCAAGACCTGCACAGTCTGTTCCAATGCTTTGCTCTGGGATGTGAAGATAGTTGAGAGTGTTGCTTAGCCAGCCACTGTGACCTCAAACAAAACAGACACAGAAAGAGTACTGTTTTAATATCTCGTTACACATTTCTGGGATATGAACACTTTCCCCTCACCTCACCTTACTTTAGTAAAGTCTACTACACGAGGTACAAGCAGAAAGAAGAGGTGGAGGTGAGAGGTGGGTGAGAATAACACATCAATGGGGGAAAGAATTAGAATTAGAAGTGGCCCTGGAACATGAGTCAACTGGAATTCACAGACATCTTGGGGGGAGGAGAGGATATTGAACTTCCCCTAGAAAATAGGCAAAATCTCAAGCCAACAGTATTTTAAATCTTAAAGAACAGAATAACCTCATTGACATCTGGGGGATATTACTATCATTGTTTGTTGAGATGATGGTGGAAACATGCCAGGTAATTTTGATGGCAGGCTCCAGTGGAGCTCTGGGAAGTCCCTGCTAGAAAATAGTAACCTATTAAGTGCTCTGCAATGCAGAAAATTCTGAATGTTCCTGGGTGATTTGGGTTGTTTATTATATTTCTTCCAGGCCCTCTACCCCAGTTTATTCACTTTAACTCACTGGAATGTCCACCACAACCATAGTGATTATCTCAAGATCAAAATGATTGAAAAATGTATCTAAATAGCATCATTCCAGAAGATTTCAACATGTACATGACTTTTCGGAGGAAGAAAACAAAGAGAATCTGAGATTGTCCAAAAAATTATTTGAAACATGAAAAAAGGCAAATGAGATTAGTACGTATTCTTTCAGTACTGGTTTGGGCTTAGATTTCTACTAATTAGGTTATTTTGCAGCTCTGTAGGGGCAGAGACCAACTTGTAGATATGTGTCTGATGGAGATGTAAATGATTTTTGCCTGGTGGAACAGGTATCCCCAAAGAGTTATGGTCTATGGCTCTGCTGGACACTTCCAGGTTTTATATCTAACCCAGCAATCTTGTCCAAACATCGCTTACAAATGCTTAGCTTCTCAAATGCTCTTTGGAACAATTTTAACATCTTAGTGGTTCCCTCATTAATTGACAAGTTGAATAAAATCTTTAATGTCTGTTCATTTCATATTTGACAGTCACAATTTCACCTTTTTGAAAATTCTTTTTTAACGAGATAGAAGCCCAACACTGTCTGCTAAGAAATTCTACTACTACTAATCTCTGATAGTAATAGTAATTTACACGCTATATAGAAATTTGTAGTATGCAATTTCTTTTCTGCAAGTGAGAATCTCCTTAAAGACGGAGACTATGGCCACTGTGTGCAACCTTCTGCTGGCATAGTCCCTAGTACATAATAGGAGATCAATTAATATTTGCTATGAATGTCATTTAATGTTCATATACCACTGTGAGGTAGGTAGAGAGATCCTATTTCTTCCTTTCACAGATGAAATGTATTTGGATGTCTTGCCCAACATGACACAGGTAGTGAGTGAAGAAAACTGGGACTCAGTCAGGCCTTCTTATTTCTCGGGCAGTGTTTTTCTAGGACACCACAATTTTCTCTTATTTTATAAACATGCAATTAATGCTCTCATACAAATTTGAAATACTTCATGGCTAAAAACTTCCTGAAGTGACTGCTTCTTGTTAGGAGCTTCTAAAAATTTTTTAATATTGTTCAATATATAAAACTTTAAAATTTATGTTTATAAGCATGAAGTTATCTAAAGTCATGGCAATTATATCTAGAGAAGTAATTAAATAAATCTGAGGGGGAGATTTGTTGTTGAAACACTGGGATCACTTTTGTCCAAATATAGCAGTGTATCTTGGTTTAAGAAAAATTCAAATGTATGAAACCTTCGTTTACCGAGCAAGTCAACATTAACACTGGAAAATCAGAAGCTGACTGTAGCCTGGAGCTAGAATTGTTGTTAGTCTATACTTTTGTTTCTTTGGATACCCACTGAATTCCTTCCCCCTCATCCAAATCAAACAAAAAAAAACCCCACAGAATTTGTTGGTCCTATTAAAATGCGCTTGAGTCCTCATTTCTTTCCACCCCCACTGCTAGTACCCTATTGTAAACCATTATCCTCTCTTCTCTGAATTGCCTTAAAAATCTCCTAGCTCATCTCCCTGCACCTTCTGCTCCTCTCATGTCAACACTGTGAGTAAAGTAATTTTTTAAGCACTCCATCTGATCTTGTTTTACCCTTACTTAAACCCTCTCTGTGACCTCCCACTGCTCTTAGATAAACCCAATTCCTTAATGCGGGCTAGAGACCCCACACCATTTGGTCTTGCTTGACTGTCTTTCCAGTCACTCTCACCCTTGCTCACACTGGCCCTTTCCCATGTCAGAACCTTTGCACATGCTATTCTCTCTGCCTAGATAGTTCTATCTGTGCCCTCACCTAGCTAACTCCTGCTCCCCCATCAGGTCTCATCTTTAATGTCACTTTCTTGGAAAAGACTGCCATGCTCCTTCAGGCCCCACATCACACTTGGAATTGCTTTTTCAGCATCTATCTTTCTATTGGACTATGTATTTGTTGAGACCAGGCTTGATGTCTATCTTGTCTGCACAGTGCTTACACTATATTTCACCAATTCAAAGATGCACATTTTTTCATATTTTTACATCTCTGAAATCAGGATGCATCTTTCAGTCATTAGTATGTCATAGCTTATTTGGCAGCATTTTTCTTTCCTAGTGTAGGTGAAATAGTTCTGTCTCTTATAATCAATAGTATCTTACACTTGAGGAAATATGCTGGTTGCCACTTGAATGACAGCCTGCAGTATGAATGGCTGGGTTCTGAAAAGCTGTTTGCAAGTAGCAAAGCAAGATAAGCAGCTGCTGATTTCCTCCATTGGCAATGGGCAGCATTAATGGATTCTTGCTCTAGTACTAGCTAGATGTTGTGCTTGTTGGAAGTTTGCAAAGAAAGGAGTGTTGTATATGCGACAACTTCTTCAAGCTCCTGCCTGCTTCTCTGGTGTCTGCTGATTCAACTTCTGTCAGCACAATTCCATGTCCCAACCACTGCTGTCAGCACCTCCCCTGCCAAAGCTGATGTCACATCAGCTGCCCCAGATCAGATCAGCTGCCCCCGTCACTGTCCTTACACTCCAAATAGCTGCTTCTCTCAGATAGCTGAACAGAGCATCCCTTTGGCACACAGAAGACACTTTGATCTGCTATATATTCAGATCTCCCTTTTGGGAGCCCAGCCAAAGCCCTGGGAGAGAAGCAGGGAGCTATAGAGTACTCAATCACTCATCATATTCCTGCCTTGATCATTGGTCCAGAGCCCCAAGGCCACCAGAGTGCGTGAGTCACATTTCCTTGGAATCCAAGTGTAACTCTGGAGCAATCCTAACAGAGAAGCTGCTCTCTCTATAGGACCCAATAACTTCAAGTTTTGCCTTTTACATAAAACATTAGCCTGTTTTTCCAGCTTTTCCTTTGGTAGAGGTTGTTCCACTCTGACCTTGTCCTGAGAGAATTCTCTCCTTATCTATGGGCATGTCTTGACCCTAGCAGAAGTGGACCTAAGTAGAACAGGTTTGTTCATTGACTGTGGCCTTGACAAATTGCACCCATGACTGGTGAGGCTGCTATTTCTGGGTGTCCTCCCCTATCATTACCCCTTCCCCCAGCCTTACAAAATAGTTGGGTTGAATCACACTGACAGTCTTTTAGTCACTTTCAATTCTGCCAAGGAAATATAGGCATGGGCTTTCAGCTTCCACATTAACTTTTATTCCCACCTGATCCTGGTCCCTTTTAGGTCAGAAAGCATCTTTAAACTAAGTTGAATGCTTTGATTAAAAAAAAAGGGTTGGGGGGAAGAAGAACAGATAAGGGAGAAATAATTGAAGAAAAAATAACAAAGGATTAAGATCTATGTCCAATAAAGATCTTATTCAAAATATAAAAAAAATTAAGATCCCAATAAATAATCAAGATCTGTCCAAACTTTCCAACCCTGAATGGAAGCTAGCCCTCATCAACCGCAGGTTAGTGGCACTCTCTAACACCTAGACCAGGGGTGCAGCAGTCTATCAGTAGGAGAGATCTTGTACCAGGTGAACTTTATGTTAACAAAACTTTCTGCACCCACATCTGTCTGGCTTAGCCTCCAGTTAGAGTTAGAGAGTGCCACTGACTTGTGGTTGGCAAGGGCTCTCTCCCCAAGCACAGCACATTAGCATTAGGAGGCTGGGTTGAGTTGAGTCATGTGTGGATTTTTTTGTGTGTGTGTGACCGGTAAGGGGATTGTAACCCTTGGCTTGGTGTCATCCGCACGGAGCTCAGCCAGTGAGCGCACCGGCCATCCCTATATAGGATCTGAACCTGCAGCGGAAGCTCGGCTGCGCTCCCAGTGCCGCACTCTCCCGAGTGAGCCACAGGCTCGGACCAAGTCATGTGTGGATTTGAATCCAATAAGCCAGAGAGGAACATTTGATGGGGTTGCCACAACCGAGGGACACGAGCAGATGTCAAAGGCCAAAGAATGAGAGAAGGGGCTGGAGGGAAGGATATGGCAATAGATAGAAACATTAGGCTCCCCTAAGAGATCCGACTGAAATTATCGAATGAAATTTTTTAAAAATAGGGGCAAATAGCATCACATGTGAATACTAGGGAAGAGTTTCAACCACATATTATGTATTTGGGGAATTTCTGATCTTCAAATGGAACAACTGGGTACCTGATTGAAGGAAGTCTCCAAGGCCAAAACCACTCCCCAATTTGTGAGGGGTGCAGATTGCACCACAAAAGAGCAAGGACCCCTTCATTTGAAAATGCACTTGCTACCACAGAAAAATGTTTGGGAATCAGCTGTGCTGGCAGCCCAAGGGAAACCAGCCACACCCAGCAGAAAGCCCAAGAGAGCAGGGTTTCTCTTTAAGCAGGAGGCTCTCTAAAGTTGCTCTGCTCTCTTCTGATATGGCTGAATTTACCTGATGTGGAAGACAGAATTACAGAGAGGCTGTCATACACAGATACTCTACCTACGTGCAACGGAGGCTAAGCCAGACAGACATGGGTGCAGAAAGTTTTAACATAAAGTTCACCTGGTACAAGATCTTTCCTACTGATAGGCTGCTGCACCCCTGGACTAGGGGCTAAATAGTCAACCAGCGCTCCAGCTGAAGACTTACAGTTTCTAAATTCATCCAAGTAAGACCTAAAAAGAATGCACTTACCTTAATTTTGGGCAAATACAAGACCAAACACTCAGATTAAGTAAAGACACACACACACACACACACACACACACACACACACACACACACACGTGCACATACACGTAGGTACTTCAAGAAATTTGTGGAAAAATAAAATTAAAAGATAATATGAATCTTTCCATGAACTTTTTGAAGTACCCTCGTATATATACCACAGAGGGGCTATAAAAAACCTTCTACACATAGAAGATAGATGAAGGTAGAGGAAGGCTGTTTTTAAAATATATGTTTTAAAATATTGAGGAAGGTAGAGGAAGACTGTTTTTAAAACATATATTTCATTCAGGCCTTAGAAGCACATTGTAGAGAGCATCTGCTTTATACCCTTGAGGGAAAAAGAGCAAAGACTAAGAAACAAGAGCTGAAAGATGAGATGGTAAGACGATATTTCAATATGCAATGAGGTAATTCATGAAAGAATATATGTAAAGATATTGCCTCAGAATAATTTGATAATTGGCAAGAGCAGTAAACGGCAGAACCGACTTTGCAGAAAATCAGATCTGTAATGTGGAGCACAAATTCGAGGCAATCTCTCAGGGTGCAGAGGAAAAAGACACAGAGATTAAAGTGATAAAACAGACAAAAATAGAGGCCAGAAAATGAAGAGGTCAACGTGTGGGTCTGTCACTTACTAACTTTAAAACGCTGTCTCTTCTCCAGCTACAAAATGGGCTGATAAGAATACTGCTCCATAGGGTGTACTAAGGATTGATTTGAGATGACTGGAGAGCAGCTAGCATTTAGGAAGCATCAAACAAACGGTAGTTACTATTATTACTCTACTACTATTCCTATTATTAAATAAATAAACACGGAAACACATGGAGAAAAAATCAGTACTATCGACTGTGGTCATTGTCACAATACTAACAACTGGATTTTGTCAATAAGCAGATTTTTTTTTTTTTTCCTAAGAAGTGCTTATGGCTTCTGTAGTCCCTGAATCCTTTCCTTTTCTTCTTTCTTTCTCTCTTTTCCTTTCTTTCTTTTTGTTTTTCTTTTCTTTTCTTTTTTTTTTGTTTAAGAATGTCTGCCTTTTATCTTCATATATAAGTAGTAATTTGATGGATATAAATAAAATACTTGGGTAAAACTTCCTCTAAGAACTTTGCATACAGTGTTCCATTGTCTTGACATTAAATGTCTCAATGGAGAAATCAGAGGCAAGCTCTATTGTTTTTACATGGAACACTTTACATAGAGTGTTTTATTCCCCCTTTCTGAATTGAATGCTCTGTTGACTTGCAGATTCAGCTCTTGCTTTATTACAAGAAAGTTTCTTCTATATCTCTCAATGCATTTAGGTCTTATGTGTTCACTTTGCCAGAAACACTGATATGCCTATGTTGGATGGCCTTTATCTTCCATGTTCATCATTTTTCTTTCTAACAATTTATAAATACTTTCACATCTTCTTTCCATTTCCCTTAATTTACTCACGCCTGTTCTTAAGCTCCTGAATCAGGTTATTGCAGCTTCTGAGGTGACTTCTCTTTCTACAGTAGCTTTGTTGTTGCGTCCGGCTCCTTTCTTAAACATTGCCACCTCATTTTTTTCTCCTTTGGCCATCTTAGACTCTCTTCCTTTAGCTCTTTATTTTTCTGTTTGTGTCTTCCTTTTCAAAGGGGCCATGTTCTTTTTAACTTCTCAGAGGGTTGGAAAAGCATTTATCTGAAAATTTCTTCTGTATTCTGAAGTCATTTTTCTTCTATAATTCTATGTCAGATATGAATTTCTCATCCGGTTTTCACTTTTTAACTTTTCTCATTCTTTTCCTATCATAGTTTCTACGCATAGGTCCCAAGTCTTTTAAATTTACCTCTATTTGAGAATGGGGTCATTCTACTTGAGTGTCACTTGCTTAAAAGTAGTGTGCATGGTTGGGGCAGAAGAGTGATCTGGAGCAGATGGTAGCTTCAGTCCAGGTTCATTGCTTATGAATATATTCAGAGACAATCTTTTTCCTAATTTTTGTTGTTTGCCCATTTCAGATGAGCAGATCACCCAGATAGGAGGTAGGTAGGTCCAGCTTACAGTAAATCTGCAACTCACAATTGAGGTCCATCTTATTTACTTCTAGAGAAACCTGGACCATGCCTCCAATCTGGAGGTTTATGTGTCACCTCTCAGTATGCTCCTTCAAATCAATCCCAAAGTCACTGATTTGGCAAATATTCTCTGTAGTCTAGGTGTTGGAAGTTGTATTACTATTACTATTTGTTGGAGATACAGTTTTCTTCTCTACTTTGTGGGTTTTTGGATTATTTTAATAGGTTACCCACTGAGGACTATAGTTGCAATGGTTAATTTTAGGTGTCAACTTGACTAGATTAAGAAATACATAGAAACCTGGTAAAGCA
The DNA here is from genome assembly GCF_027409185.1 of Cynocephalus volans. Taxonomy (NCBI): domain Eukaryota; kingdom Metazoa; phylum Chordata; class Mammalia; order Dermoptera; family Cynocephalidae; genus Cynocephalus; species Cynocephalus volans. The sequence goes on along the minus strand of NC_084476.1, from coordinate 36,789,612 downwards.
TTATTTTGGGGTATGTCTGTAGGGTGTTTTCAGAAGAGATTAGCATGTAAGCCAGAGTGGACTGGTTGAGAAATATCCGGCCTCGATATGGGCAGACACCATCCAATCCACTGGGGGCCCAGAGAGAACAAAAACAGAGGAAAAGGTGAATTTCTCACTCTATTCCCCTGGAGCTGGTATATACTCTTCTCTCCTGTCCATGAACATCAAAAGACTCTTCAGCATTTGGGTTTCAGGACTTACACCAGTGGCATCCCTGGCTCTCAGGCCTTTGGCCTTGGACTGAGAATCCCGCCATCTGCTTCTCTGGTTCTGAAGTTTCTGTACTTGGACTGAGCCAAGCTACCAGCAACCAGTTTGCAGATGGCCTATCATGGGCCTCCTCAGCCTTCGTAATTGTGTGTCAATTCTCCTAATAAGTCCCCTCTCATACATTTATATACACATCCTATTGATTCTGTCTCTCTGGAGAACCCTGACTGATAAAATAGTAAACAGGCTTTTTACCAAAAGTCCAATGTAATCTTATTAAAATAAAAATCTGATGACATTAGTCTTCATTCTGCTGCCCCCATGATCTGCTCTCCGCTTATATCTCCAGCCCCTTCTGGCACTTTTTTCTCCTTCACCCTTCTGCTTCATGTGACATTGTTCACTTGCTGTCCTTCTGGAATCTGTGCTCTTCACTTTCTGTTCCCCCTCCATGGGATGCTCTCTCCTCCGCTCCCTTTGCTTGGCCAATTCACTTACAGTTAAGGCTTAGCTTAAACACCACTTGTGAAAGGATGCTTTTTTCTGAACACTCTAAGTTAACATCCATACCATGTTCTCCCATTTACTGTGTCAATCTTCCTTCCCATGTGATTAGTGAGTTCCATAATAACATCTTGATTTCTCCTAATGTTGTTACAATGTGGTTTGGATGATAAATAATAAATTCAAAGTTTAAACTGCAGTTTTCAAGGGAAATTTCTCTATCTAGTCTGGATGTGTTAGTAGCAAAGGACAAACACATTGTGAATTGATTTTGAAGTATTGTGTGTTTGTGTCTGTTATGGATATTCATTTTAGAACAAGTATGGTTTAATGAAGTGTTTAATAATAATGCATGTTCCAGAAACCTGTATCTTAAAGTTCACCAGTGCCCAGGTCAGTGCCTGGCTCATAGAAGATGCTCAATAAACATTTGTTGAACAAATGAATGATCGGTGTGTCCTTGAGGTTCATGTTCCTACCCAATACACAGTCCATCTACATCCAAACAAAAGGTAACTTGGAGGCAGGAGGTTCTATTGGAACGGAAGCAAGAACAGTTCCTCAAGATAAATCAGGGCTTTGATTCAAGTTGCTTTGTCAGCTTGCCTCGCTTTGTTTTCATACTTCCTATTCCTAGGTCACCACTTTGTAAACCTAGATGCAAGATGGAAGGCCTGTGAATTCCATGCTAACAAGCTGTGTAAGGCATTCTCAGCATCTCTCCAGGCTGTCAGAGGGCTTAGATCAAGTGTTCTCTCACATGTTCTAAGCTCTTCTCAGCCATATTTGCTCCAGGCCTTTATCACCTGCCAGGAAATGAGCAGCTGTGAGTTCCAAACCTAACAGTATGTGGAGTTGTCAGCATGTCCGATTCTGATCAACCCAGAGAGGATAAACTGTGCTGGGGTCAGCTGTGTCTCATGCCCCTTCTCTCTGCCAGCCAGAGGTGGTGTAAGCTCTAAACTGGGGGATTTCTGTCAGAGGCACACAGCCTAAAGACTTTCACCAAGCAGCTTCCCAGATGCACATAGCCCCACTGCCCTGTGTTTTTCAAGACACCACATGGGATACCAAGGGCAGGGATAGCTCTGGAAGCCTCTGTGGCCTGTAGTTCATGGCTTGCACTAGATTGATTCTAATGTCCATGTACTATTCAAAATGTGGTTGACCGTGATGCTGAATTTGTTTTTCCTGGCTTTAGACAACTAAGAATTTAATTAGGTTTTTTCCTTTTCAGCCCTTTATGGTATTGAAAGTCAACTGTTCTATTCTCAGAGAAGTTTTTCATTGTTTTAATAGCTCTCAGGTTGCAGCTGGGTCTTAGTTTCTGCACGAAGTGCCTTTTATCAACTAATTACATTTTAAATGTATTAAGACTCCTTTTTAGCTTTAATCTGCCTTAGAGTGATATTACCATTTTGTCTTTTAAATTTTATTAACTTTTATTTGGGTGGTTTTAAGAGTTTTCTTAGTGTTGGGATTTTATTCTATTTCCTAGAATCATAGACTTGCAGAGCAAGGAAGGCCCCTGAGATATTTTCTAAATCTCTTCTTTTAGAAGCGATGAAAACGAGGTAAATGTGTTAAGAGACTGGCTCAGATTCTCACAGCTAGTGGTGGAGTTGGGATTAGAAAAATCAGGTTCCCTATCTCTCATTTCAGGTATTTCCACTATAGCTGCTTATCCTTTAGAGATATTTCCACTGGCTGTGCTTAACATTTTACCCTGAGAGTCACCACTTACCTGAGAATCACCATCACTACCTTTGATGAAAACATATCTGCCAACTTGTATGGAAAAGAAAAAGGCAGTGAATTACAATTAATGTAACTGTCAATTCCTCACCTAAGTACCAAGAAATGCTAATAACCATGTCAAACTGTCAGTCAATGGTTAACTAGTACTAAGTGTTTCAGTATGTCAGGTACAACAACTGCCCAAATGTAAATACCCTTGTTTCTTATGACATGGTTGCAGGAGATATCACGAAGTGTGACATCTCGGTAAGCACATTGATAATATTGGTAAACTAGATTTAGCCGTGGATATTGGGGGATGCTAGACATACTCAAATTAAACACGATAGGCTAAGAATAGCAGAAAAAAAGTAATGCTCTCTTTTCAATTAGTAATCCTGATAGCATATACTGAATTTAGTAAGCCTTTACATTTTTGTTACAATAATAATAATAATAATATTTTCACAGCATCTTACAGTTTATAAAGCTCTTTCACATTGACAATCTCATTTAATTGTCACAATAAGTATTTTAGATAAGTATCTCCCTTTTCAAAAGATGACACCTCCCTTTTTAAATCCCACAGCTTATAACCGGGAGAATTTAGATTTCAACCCATCTTATTTCTATGCAAAATCTCATCATCTTTCCTTTTATCATTTCTTTTCCCTCCCTCCTTCAACACACATTCATGGAATGCTGTGTATGTGTCATAGACTGTGGTAAGAAGTGCTCCCATCAAAAGTACAAAATTGGTTCAACACAAGGAAGATTATTAGCCTAATCTATTACACAATCGACGAAGTAGCAAAAATCAGGTTTTATGACTATATTGGAGCAGCAAGAAACAGCTGTCTTTGGATCAGCTTGCCCAAGTTCACACTTTAGAGATGAGGAAAATCTGTTCCAGAGGTGGGAACTAGCTCCAACATCCAGTGAGATGGAGACAGCTGTGACCCGAATAGCTCAGATATATCTGCTAGACCACAGTGCTTCTCAGGAGACACGTAAAACCATGTACTTGGGCATTTCTAAAGATTCATAATGAATGTACATACACAGACACACACACACACACACACACACACACACACACACGCATGGTTAAATTCATATATATACCAGTTAATCTTCAGTCTCAATTGAAAAATTACAGAGGCATGCCCCCTAAAACAATAGGATGTTATAGTTTTTAATATAGATTAGAGATGCTCATTAAAGGGAATTCACATACAAAAGAAGAGAGAAAAATATCACCTCGTAAAAATTCAAGGGAATCAACACCAAATCTAAGTAAGGCAAACAAAGTGGCAGAATGTCAAATAGATACATAATAAACAACTCCTGGGATCTTACGCTAAATAGCCAAGAAATTTTATAAAAAGAAAGCTGATTTATAATACCAACCTAAAACATGAAACATTTTATTTATTAATTCAACAAATGTTTATTAAGTGTCAACAACATGCCAAACAAAGTTCTTAGCACCAGAGTAAACAGCAGAGAACAAAACAGAGGAAGCTCCCTGTCCTTGGGGAGTTTTCGTCCCAAGGGGGAGAGCCGGGGAAAGCATAAGTGAGTTGAATCATACCTTCGAAGCTCAGTGCCCCGTGGAATGACAATGACAATGAGCAGGGGGAAGGGGATCAGGCCCACAGGCAGGGAGCATGGGGGCTTTACATTTAGATAAGATGGCTCTCACCATCGAGAAGGTGACCTCTGAGTCAAGATCTGAAGAAGGTGAGTGAACCAGCCATGTGAATATTGGAGAGAAGAGGGTTCAAAACAGAGGACTCAGCCTCCCTGTTGTGTTAAAGAAACAGCACGACTGCTAACTAGACATTGCAGTGGAACCGGAGGAATATCATACATAGCCTCGGAGACCCTTGTCTACTACTAGAAGGACTTTGGCTTCTCCTCTGAGTGAAATATGAAATCATGCAGATATTTAGGAGAGGAGTATCATGATGTGACATGAATTTTAAGTAGATCACTCTGCTGGCTTGTTGAGGCAGGGCCCTATCACAGCCCTACCCTTCCCTCCTACCCTGGCTCGAAACCTCCATCACCTCTCACCTCAATGATTATAAATATTAGTGGCTTGGGCCAAGGTGAGGGCAGCAGAGGCAGTAAGAAGAAACAAAATTCTGGATATATCTTGAAGACAGAGTCAACAAGATTTGCTGAAGTGGAGTGTGAGAAGAAAAGAATAATGCTCAGGGTTTTGGCTTTGGTCAACTGGATGGATATTTAATAATTAAAATAATATGGAACACATGAGGACTACTGAAAGAAAAGACTAAAATCTTTATGGGACAGCACCAGAACTAGGACTTTATTGTTCTCATTCTGTAATGCATTCCTAGAGCCTAGAACGGTGTCTGAAACACAACAGGCCGTCAATAAATATTTGCTGAGTAAATTGATGAATGAATGAACAGTAACTATTGGAGTGTCCTCTCTGAGCAATAGTTTAAACCAGCAGTTCTCAAACTGTAGCATGCAATGGAATCACTCTTAAAACACAGATTGTTGAGCCCCATCCGCAGAGTTTTTGATTCAGTAGGTCTGGGATAGGACCCAAGAATTTGCATTTGTAACAAATTCCCGGGTGATGCAGATGTCACTGGTTTGGGGACGACACTTTGAGAACCACTGGTTTGAACATGTGGGCACATCTCCCCAAGCCTATGGCAAGTTTAACCCCTGCCTCCCGTAGGCTTTGACATCCCAACCCCTGGACCAGCTTCCAGGGGCCAAATGGCTCCAACTATTCCTGACCACTCCAGGTTCCCTCTCATTCCTGCTCCTTAGAACATTTCTTTTTAGTTTTCAGTATAGCCACACATTCTTTTAGTTTAAAAATGATCTTATCTGTCATCTCTTTTTCTTTGGAGTAGCCATTTTGGCCATTGAATCTCCGTGGCCTACCATTTCTTGGGGCTGTGTCCTCTTTTAATTCTGTCTCAACCAAAATGGAAAAATAGTCCCTTTCCCTTGATTTCCTCAAAGCACTGAATCCCCACCCCCATGAAGTAGTTATGTGGAGTAGATGTTTACTGAGGGTTCTGCCTAGCACAGTGGATAACTTAAAATTTAATAATAGACACCACATCTCTGTTCCCAAATTTCATAAACCACCCCCACAGCAGCCAAATTGCTTCCCTTTCCTCTCCCTGTGCCTCTCACCCTTCAGTCCCTCCGCTCCCACTCTCTTCGGGACCCCCCACCTCCCATCCAACTCAAAGTCCTTCCCCCTTCGCCCTGCACAGCAATTCATCTCTCTCTTTCTCTCACCCAGGCCCATCGAGGGCATGCCCTGGGGGCTTCACCACCTACCCCAAATAATATTTTTTTCACACATTTAAAAGATGACTTTCCCACTTAGAAGATTTCAGCCTCCATCTCTGAAATAATAACATTTCTCTTTACCATAACACACATTACACACATACAATTTGTGTAAACAAACAAAAAACCATACCTCATGATGGTTCTAATTTGCACTTCTTTGTTCGTTTAAGTACTGAGGTCATTCTTAGTATTTTTTGTTTGTTTGTTTCAATTCGTATGTGTTTTCCAAGTAAATATTAACTCATTTTTTTTTTACCCTATCTGGTAGTTTGCCTTTTAATATTGGTTATGCAAGACTGTTTTAAGTTTTATGTAGTCAAATCTGCCAGTCTTTGTTCTTTGTGATTTCTTCAGTCATCTGTAAGCTTTCCTGCTTTCCTCGAAATTTCAGAAGTTTTATGTTTTTTATTTATATGTTTGGCTTGATTCTTTTATATTTGAGGATTTATTACACTTGAAATAATTTATCTCTGCTATGAAATGGAGTCTAAATGGATTTTTCCCCAACTGCTAATCTCTCTTCTTTATAGCCCTATTGCCTAGCATAGTTCTGACACATAGTGTGTCCTCATGAAGAGTTTTGGCAATCAATGAGTGCATCTCTGTACTTTGTAGCAAATAATCCTACTCTTCTCCAATTAAGCCCTGTTATATTTGGGAATTTAGACAAGCACAGTGTTCACAATCTTGCCAGGCACCACCACTGCCTACCCACATATATCCTTTAGGAAAAGCAAATTTCTCATTCGTTGCCAAGGAATAAAGCTGCAGCCAGCCAGAGTCAGCCAGAAAAGATTTAAGCGTTATCTAGAGGCCTTGGTCCAAACACCCCTCTAGGTTTCTGATAACAAAGAGAGGCATGAGAATGGGAAAGGAAAAGGAAAAACTACCTCTAGATGCAGATGGTCTCATTCTGTATCTGGAAAACCCAAGAGAATTTAGAAAAAAACCTACCACAAACAATAGGAGAATGTGATACAGTAGCATTGTATAAAAATCTAAACTCTACTGTGGAGTGTCAATCTTGCTACAATCAAGGAAACCTTTGTTAATTTTATGGGTTTTTTTGGACACCATTTTTAAAAAGCAAATGTCTACCAAATAAACCACATTCATTAAAAAAAAAAAATTAACATGAAAATCAATAGCTTTCCCTATATCTGATCATTAATAAACTGCATATCAATCCAAATTGAGGCACATTTTACAAAATGACTGACCTGTACTCTACAAAAATGTCAAAGTCAAGAAAGGCAAAGAAAGGCCAAGGAACTGTTTCAGAATAAAGAAACTAAAGAGACTTGACAACTGAACGCATTGTATGATTCTGGAAAAGGTCCAGTATTGGGGGGGAAGGGAAGGGTGCAAAAAAGATAAAGGACATAATTGGTTCTATTGATTAAAGTTAAATATCCATTGGAGATGAAATAGTAGTATTGCAATGCTAAATTTTCTGAACTTGATAACCATATTGTGGTTGTAAAAGAAAATGTTCTTCTTCTTAGGAAATATACACTGAAGTATTTAGGGTTAAAAGAGCACAATATGTCCAGTTTGCTCTCAAATGATTTGGGGGGAAAATACACACACACACACACACACACACACACACACACACACACACACACACACACACACACACGAGGGTACTTCAAAAAATTCATGGAAAAATACAATTAAAAGATAATGTGAATCTTACCATAAAGTTTTTGAAGTAGCCTCATAAATACATATACATGTATATTTATGTATATGAAAATGAAGTAATTAAGGCCAAGGCTTTAAAGCAGAGTCTGGAGATTGCAAGGGGATTGTACTCATACCTGCTGAACATGAAACCATAGGATGGTTTCAATAGACTTGGATAACAACTGAAGTCAGTGTCTGCCAGCCTTCAACATCTCTCAGCTGGAAGTACCTTAATTGACTGACCAGTGAGAACAAGTTTGCAAATTTGGGATTTCTGCACAGCCAATGAACTGCTTCTAAGAGCAGTTTTTTGTGGACATCCCATAAAAAAACCTTTTCTGTGCTTGCCTTACAAAACACTGTTCAGGGCTGCCCTGATTCAGTGCACCTGAATTGCAATTCTTCGTTTACTAAGTACTATTTCCTTTGACCTCGATGTTAATCTTATTTTAGTTAAATATATATGGAGAGAGAGAGAGAGAGATAAAACAAATGAATCAAAATGCAAACAGTGAGAGCAGCTGGGTAAAGCACATACATGGAAGTTCCTTGCACTATTCTTTCTACTCTTCTAGAAGTCTGAAATTATATCAAAGCAACCCGTTTTATTAAAAAGTTATAACCCTCATGTTTACAAACATAAACCAGTTAGAAAATAAAATGGAAGATAAGACCTGCTGACACAATACCTAATATAAGCCTAACAAGAAATGCCAAAAACTTTATGAGAAAAATGAAAACACTCCCCAAAGACACACAGAAGGTTTTATAAACAAAAAGAAGTTCTTGGTTAGAGAGACTGAAATTCAGAAAGATGTCAGTTCTCCCTAAGTTAAACTACAAATTTATTGTGATCCTAATATCTGGTTTTTTTTCCCGGGAGCTAAACAAGTTGATTATGAAGTTCATTTCAAAAGCAACCAGGCAAAAGTAATTAGGAAATCCCTGGGAAAAAAACACAATTAGGGAGTGGTACTAGCCTTCACAGGTTTTAGGACAAATTTTAAAGGTTCTGTAATTAAATGTGTGGTATTGGCATATAAATAAAGCAATAGAACAGAATGAAAACTCCAGAAATAGACCTAATTTCATAAGGAATTTAATGTTTGCTGTAACAAATCAGTAGGGAAAAGATGATTTGAGATAACTGGATAGTCAGATGGAAAAAGATAAAATTTGATCTATTCCTTATATCATACACTGGGATAAATTTAATTGAATCAGAGATTTAAATGTTAGAAAGAAAAAGAAAAAAAGAAGGAAAACAAAAGAAAAGAAACCATTTGAGTATTAGAAGCATGTGTCAGTTCTTCCATAAAATGGGAATGGGGAAAAGTTTAAAATATGGTTTAAAACAGAAGCCACAAGAAAAAGATTGATAGATTTGCCTACTAAAAATTTTTTAAATAAATTTTTGCATGGCAAAAGCACACCAAAAGTTAGTAAAAGATGAGTGACAAGCTGAAAAAAAACATTGATTTATACAACAGGGTAATATTTCCAATATATAAGGAACTTCTAAAAATAGGGAATAAAAAGATCAACAAATTACAGAAAAATGAGTTAGAGATATATATGTACAGACTGGCATGGAAAACAGAAATTCAAAAGCCTCGTAATCATATGAAAAGATGCTCACAATAACTTATAATAAGGGAAACACGAACAGGACACTGAGATAATATTTCAAAAGATTGACTATTGGCAAGATTAGGGAAACAGGCACTGTCATACATTGCTGGTGGGAATATAATATGACATAATCTCTCTCTAGAAGGAAATTTGACATAATATATAAAAATCATATGCATTTACCCTTTGACCCAGCTATCCCACTTCTAGAAATCTATCCCAAAGACACACTGGCAAAAATACAAGAAAATATATGCAGAAGGCTATTCATGCAGTAGACTTTGTTATATTCTTTTGTCTGATAATTTATCAAACAAACTATGTTACATTTACACTATTGAGACCTGAAAAGGAGTGAATACACAGACACACAGACACACAGAGACACACACATACACACACACACACACACACACACACGTATATCTTCCTAAGATTATATATACTCTTTGTCTTAGCCATTCTATTTCTAGGAATTTATCCCAAACAAATAATTAAAAATCCATTAAAATTTGACTACCAGAATGTTCACTCCTGTATTGTTAGTCATACCAAACAATTTTAAACAACCTAAATATCCAGCAACAGGGGATTGATTAAGTAAAGTGTACATACTGAATATAAAATAATTGGAGAGATCCCTTCTGCAAGGAGTCTTCCCTGATGCCCCACATTCACACAGCTTGCTGTGAGTACCTCTCCATGGCACTCATCACCTTATGCCTTGCTTTTGAAGGATTTGTGTATGGATATTGTTTCTCCTCCAGTCTATAGATTCCTGGATCCAGAGAGCCATGTATTGCTCATCTTTGTATCTATTCCGCCCTGACTCTTATCCTTGTCCCTAAAGCCTGTCCTGTGTAGGGGCCAAGAGAAAACTTCCTCTTCACCCCTGAAGGTTCACAAAAAATCATTGATAAATTCAGATTAATATGAAGAAAAGACACAACAAATTTTATTTTAATATGCATAGCATGGGGGAATCACAGAATGATTGCCCAATCACCCATGGGATACAGATGTTCATATACTGATCTTCACAGGGAAAGTGGAGATGGGAGTGTAGGAGTGAATGATTCTTAGGGGTTGTTCAATGGGCTTGGGGAACATACAATGGCCTGGGACAAAGTCAGTTAGGGCCGCAGAGCAGACAATAGCTGGTAAATGATTCTCTTCAAAATACTGAATGGGACCGAAATAGAACTAGACAATGGTGTGTGACAAAAGTTAGTCCAGGTGTGTTAACAGACTCCAGTGTTTCTTCCTGCGATATGAGTTAAGCTAATGAAAATTCAGGGAAAAGGCCAGAGGTAATTGTTGTCTTCTTTGATGGGTCCAGGCATAGGCAGATAAGGGAACAGCTTCATCCTGTGCTTTGGAGAGTGACAGAGGATTTAGAGACGGGGAGTGTGTTGGGGGGGAAGGTCAGAAAGACCTTGAGGTGGCTTTTCTATTCCAGCATGTCAAAGCACCATATTTTGGGGTAAAGGCCTCTGAGCCCCAATACCTGTACTTTGTACACACAATGCCAAAAATGGCAAATAGGTTTTACTTTCAGCATTAGTCCTAATCATTTAATGGCTACCTGAAGCACTGAGAATGATTCTGAGGCTGAGTGCAGGCTTAGTTGGAAAGAGTGCTACAATCCATTCGACCTGTCATCCACATAGAAAAGGTGGGTGGAGGTCACGTGTTGGCCACACTGACCTTGAGTACTAGTCATTCTAACAAATGCCTCATCTTGTAATCCCCATTCACTCTCAAATAACTACAGCATACAGCAGACTACATTCAAGGTATTTAGGAAAAAAACATAACATACTGCAGTGTTAATTCCAGAGGAAAAGACATTATAACTGGCTGTGGAGAACAGAGTCAGCTTCATGGAGGTGGGGTCAGGCCATGGGAAACAGACAAAGAGCTAAAATTTGAACAAGAAGAATTATAAAGAAGAGCATTCCTGGCAGGCGAGGCAGTGTGAGCAAGTACATAAGCAGGAAGGAAGGGGTAGGTTTGATGCAGCAGCCCCCCAGCGTTCCCCTTCTTCCTCCCTGAACCCCAGCTTTCCTTAAGTCTCTGCCCCTTCCTCATGCAGCCACACGCATCAGGGAAGACTGGCTCCTCTCTCTGCTCTAAGCATGGCCCTGACTGGCTTAAAGGTAATGCCACTCACCATGTCAGTGCTCAGTTTGGGAGTAGCACATGTCCTGATTCTGGCCAGTGAGATGTAAGGAAGAGTTTTTTAGGAGAACTTCTCGGAAATGTTTTCTCATCTCAAGAGAAAACCACAAGAATGACAGTGTCCCTTTATGTTCAAGACACTGCCACATTTGGACGTGATGCTTGGAAGTGCTGTGGGCAATTGCTTCTGGTCTGAGGTTGAATCCAACACTAAGAAGGGCAGAGCAGAGAGGTGGGGTCTTAGAGACATCACGGAGCGGCTAAGTCATCCCTGTAGTCCACCTAATCTCTGGAATCCTTGTCACATGAGAGAATACATGTCCTTCCTGTAGGAGTTCATTTGGGTTTCTGATTACATTGAATGCAAGCATTCTAACTGAGTCATTAGAATACGATGAGCAGTCCAAGCTGGCTAGAGCAGAAGGAACCAGAAAGGAACCCAAGGGAGAGATGGCTGGGAAGGTAGGCTGGGGCAGACCCCACAAGCCTCTACATGCCAGGCCAAAGACTTTGTAAATAATGGGGAGCCACTGACAGTTTTGATAAGTAAAGGGGATCAGACTCTCAGAACAGATGGGATAAATATTGGTGCAAATGTGCAGGGTAGATAGCAAAGGACCCAATTTGATTCAGACTTCTCTCTCCTGAGAGAAATATGCATCTTCTTAGCAGCATCCTAACCAGACTGGGAACAGTATGGAAAGGATGTGGGCGTGAGTGACGACCAAGTTCCTGGGCACTGGTCGCAGTGGTCACACACGTACACAAATGCTGCCCTTGGCGGCAGGCTCACCAGCATCATGTGTGAAACCAAACAGTTGGTTTCTCTGCTTTCCTTGGCAATGGCGAAGCCCCAGTTGGAGCCCCATGTTTGTGCTAAACTCCAGGCGGCACAGTTCTGATTTATAACTTTTTAAATTATTATAAATGTGATTTCTTTCTATTGTAGAAAAACTAAAAAAAAAAAAAAAAGAAAAGAAAATTAAAATACTTTTTAATCTATCTCTCAAAGATGAGTCACAGACAACATTTTGTTGTATATATTCCAGACTTTGTCTCTCTCTGAGTATACGTTTAGTAAACAAAAATGATATCATAATGTATGTATTGTTTCATAATCGTTTTTTACTCAGTAATATATTGTGACTAACTTCTCATGCAAATAAATATTTTTTCTGCAACATTATTTTTAATGACTCCATGAATTTCATTCTAAGAAAATATCATGATTTACTCAACCAGTGCCCATGTATATTATTTCTGGTGTTTGTTATTACATACATAAATGATGCTGCAATAAATATCCCTATACATATACATAGTTTGCATACTTTGTCCAGTTATTATCTCAGAATAAAATCATAGAAGTAAAATTGCTAAACAAAGGCAGACTAACATAAAAAATAAAGTAAAAAATTTCAAATCCTATGTCTTTTTGATGAAGTATATAAATAAATGAAAGTGTTAGCTTGGTAGACTCTTCTCCAAGCTTAAATAGATAAATGTCTAAATGTACAAATATATATCTATTTATATAATTCAATAGATATATGTATATATCTACATATACAAATATATACATATTTAGATAATTTATAACATATATAAATGTACATTTAGAATATATATATACAATTTGTTTTCCAATAGAACAATAGAATGGTTGTGTTTATCTGAAAATTCAGAAGAAAGTACAGGTCACATTGTCCTACCAACACTCCCACTTTCCTGCTGAAATTGGGTAGGATTATGCTTTTTTGAGACCAATCCAACTACTGCCAACAGGGATAGCACCAGGGTATAGAGAGCATCAAGTCATGTGCAGGATTTGAGAGTGTCTTCCTGCTTGGGGGACTGTGGATCTCTTTTAGAAGGGCCAGAATAGTTCTTAGGAACCAAGTTTGGACTAGATGTGAGTCCTCCTTGCTTCCCTTTCATATCTTGGGGCCATGCAGAGGGGTTAGCAGGGGAGGTGGTTTAAAGATTGCAAAGTCTTTTTGACCCTCCACTGCCATGGCCTGTACCAGTACTGTGCAGTTCCACTCGAGGGCACAGCAGAGATCCAGCATCCCTAACGTTCACTGGATGATTCATGTCACAGAGGCTCTTCTTGTTGCTTTCTCTGAGAGCATCAGTACCAAGGCCTTCAAGCATGGTGCAGACAATAGCAGCAAATAACCACTCGGCATGTTCAGAGGGCATCACCCAACTCCGTTCTCTTAGTTGATCCTTCCAACGGCCCGCTGAGGCAGGTACAGTGGGTATCCTTATCCCCAGTTTGCAGATGAAGAGACTGAGGCTCAGAAAGGTGAACTGACTCACTTAAAGTCTCAAAGCTGCTTTGCCACAGAGCCAGGACTTGCTGCCAAGACTCAGGTTAGGAAAAGGGCCTGGTAACTGCTTTGAATTTCTCTCTTCCAGAGTTATGTTTGTTGCTCACAGCCCTACTAGATGCCCTGTCCTATCTTCTCATGGAAATACTACTTTGTTTCTCTTTTATCTTGGTCCCAGAGCTCTCAAGAGGGTTAGCACACTCAGATTTGTGGCCACAGGTGAGGTGAAAATAATCTTTACAATCAGCCTTTCTCCAATTCCTCTTCTATCTGGTTCTCCTGGATGTAGTGGTCCTTATCAATCATGAGCACCGTTCCTCCACCCCACCAGTCTCTGTGATACCCAAAAGACAAATAATAATACTACTCGCAGCTAACATCTGTTGAGTGCTTACTCTGGGCCAGGCACTATCCTCAGCATCTATTCTCAGGGAGGCAACACTTTGGCAGACTGAGACATGGACTCAGACTACATCAACAGAGTGTGTTTGTCACAGTGATGGAGGCCAGAAAAGTCATTCTGTAATACTTTTGAGTAGCACATGGAAGACTTTTACGGAAGAAGTGACACATAAGAAAAGACCTCCAAATATGCAGAAGTGAACCAGATGAAGATGAAGTGGTACAAGAGTGCTCAGGTGGAAGGGGCAGCTAGTACAAAAGTGAGAGCTTCAAAGACTATGTCAGGAACTGCTTGGAATGGCCAAGCCATTCCACTGCTGAGTGGCCAAAGCAAAGGGAGCAAGGGAGATGAGGGCTGGAGGAGGGGGAAGGGGGTGACAGCTCAGGCTAAAGAGGTAGACAAGGCCCTGCTAAGGGTTGCAGACCTCATGCCAAAAATAATGGGACCCACTGAAATGTTTTAGGCAGAAAGATGGCATTTTAGAAAGATCAGCATGGCGAGTGGATTGGAGGGAGCAGGGCTGGGGGCAGGGAGACCACACTTTGTTCAAAATCAACATTTTATTTATCTGCTTCTCATCTGTCTGTTATTTACTCATTAACATTTACTGAGTATCTGCTAAGTGTTTGACCCTGTATTAGGCACCCACAGCAGAAAGAATAGGACATTGGCTTTGCTGAAGAGTGGTTGACTGCCCCGTGCACTCTGTGCTTGAATGATGGGTCTCTTCCAGAGTGCTGATCATTAGAACGTAAGTGTACCTTATTCTGCATGAAAAGTACCAGCAAATCTCCCACTTAGCTTTGGTTTCCATAAGAAGGCAATGTTCCCACCCCCCAGAATCCAATTAAAGGAGCGCTCCACAGCTGTGAATGCCCGTCTGGCCACGGAGAAACCTCCTGGCCATAAAGCACATCCCCGTTCCTCGAGCTCAGCCAGGGCTGGTGGGCCCTTGCTCCTCCCCTGAGCCATTTCCACGGGCTGCTGGCCATACTCTGAAAAATGCACAGGTTGCCAAACTGTCAGCAAAAGCTTTAATGAATGGTTCTAATTACATTCAAGTAGCAGAGCCCACTGCCATTTTAATCAAATCTGGGCCTGGCAAGCTCTTTGGCAGGAATACAAGAGAAAGCCTCATGAAAATCCTGCCAAAACACTAATCACCTTTTATCCGAAATTTGCCTGATGGAGGCCTGAATGTAAAATGCTTAGGGGGAAGGAAAAAAACCCAACAACAAAAACATTGTTTGGATATTTTAAGGAGCTTATTTGGGGGCTTGCCATAAATTATTCTATGTGGGGAGGGGAGAAAATTCCAAATGAGGAGTTGCTGGGTGACTTCCCTTCAGGAACACAGTCCTCATGGAGGGGAGCCCCCACGGAGCCTGGTATTTCCAGCTGGGTCCTGGTTCATGGTCCATACTGCCAGGGACATGACAACACAGCCTTGTCCAAGACCTTGTGAGAATCCAGTGAAAGACATCCAGCCCTGCTCTATCCTTGCATCATCTCAAACTTATCTCCTGTCACTAACTGGAATTCTCCCAACCTGAACCCAGGCAGTAATTAACAATTTTTTTCAGAAGATGGCTTTCATATTAACTACTGTGATTCTCAAAATCTGAAAGGAAAGGACTTCCTCTATTGAATTATTCAAGGCACGGGTGCAACCCAGACAACTAGCAACTATATTCTAGCCTGTGCAAAACAGAAGGGAAAGGTTCGGTGACAAGCCAGGTTCCTCTCCCCTGGGGCAGAACAAGAGAAGAAGGATTCAAATTGCAGCAAGAGGGAGTTCATTGACAAATAAAAAGAACTTCCTGACAATGAGGATAGACAGTGAATCAGGAACGGAGATAAGGGTAAAATCACCTTCACTTACTGACTCTAACCCTGGAATACACCACAAGCCAGTCCCAGACCCCATCCCATCTCTAAGTCTAGTCGCCCCTGGGTAACAAAATGAAAGTCTCTAACATTTAATTTTAGCATTTTAAATATCTCAGTCAGTCATTACCTCCAGCTTGCTGGTTGGATTTTTTAACCTTAGATTCTATTTTCCATATATTTTATACCTTTTTCCCCCAATAATGAAGCCTCCAAGAGCCTTGGGATATGAGTCTGGGATACTTGAAAGTGTTTAACACATGAATTCAGAAGTTCTGTTTTTAAATCCAGTCTCTGCCATTGACTAGTTATATGACCTGAACCCCAGGTTTTCAGTTTTTGTCACTTATAAAATGAAGATTAAAATGCTTGCTCTGCCCATACTGCAGAGTACTTTCAAGGATTAAATAAGATCATGTACATAAAAGTGAACTGCTAACATGAAAGCACTTTATAAATATTTGCTCTTTTTAAAATTTCAGTATACATATAGCTATAGAAGAGTCTGAAGATTTAAAGTTGAGTTTTGAATTCACTTATTCACTGGCCAAATGAATTTTCACCTTTTGTTTCCTTATCTGTAAAATGGGTATAGTACTGCCTCATGGAGTTGTTGAAAGAACTAGAAAAGATAATGAATGTGAAAGCACCATGAAAATAAAATAACAGAGAAATATGATTACGTCAAAACATGCATGCTATGGGCCCTAAATTATACCTGATGGACCCTGGAGATATGCCAGAAATTGAAGGGTTGTTCAAAGTCTGCGGTTTAATTTGGGGAGAACAAACACCTCAATGGACATGGGTTTCTACAGAATGAGTGGCCATCAAGCAATAGTTTCTCTGATCCCCTCAGGTGATGGAGTCCGGCCTAGGCTACCACATTGCTAGAAAACTGGGTGGCGTGCACAGGCCTCCAACATCAGCCCTTCCAGAAAACAAAGCCTATTCCAAACCATAAAATGTAATTCATTCAGGGCTTAAGTCACAGGACATTTGGTAGGTAAACTGTCAATGATTGACAACATTTTTTTACTTCTTAGCTGTGAAATAATCTGAAGGTCATGGAATAAGTCTCCCTTTTATATTTGAAAAATGTGGACTTAAAAAATATATATCCAAAAGATCGAAGGTGGGTCACATATCCAAACATGGGTGCAAGGTGTGGAGGGGATACTTAAGAATAGTGTCCATAGATAGGCCAGAGCCCAAAGAGGTATGGAATATTCTCCAACAAGCACCCGTAAGGAAGGACAGGAAAGCGGATGAAAGCAGGAACATGCAAGAACAGAGTTAGGAAAGCTAAGGACTGAAATAAGATCAGAAATGAAATTTACAAAGAAGGAGGAGCAGGAGAAAGAGTTGGGGGTGGGAGGAAGAAGAGAAAGAGGAGGAGGAGGGAGAGGTGGAGGAGGAGGAGGAGGAAAAGAAGAAAAAAGAGGAGAGAGAGAAAAAATTCAACAAGCACAGAGAAAGAAGGGTGCAATCCAACAGTGAGAGCAGCATTCACACACTGAGTTCCGCTGACATAATTCTGTGGAGTGTTATTAACATAACAGTTTAATAATCTTTTCCTTGTTGTGATAACAAGGAAAAGAACAACTCTGGTTTAAAAAGTTTTAGAATTCTTGGATTGTACAATTCATTAATTAAATTTATTGTGGAACTTTTCAAAGATTTGAATACGCTAATATGCACTGAACATTTTTGAGAACAAGATATAGTTAGTGTATTTCCCAGGTTTATTTGACTATAGGAGTTTTTAAAACTTTTTTATAAGGTATCCTGCATAAATGGCATTCCACACAACAGCTTGGCTTAGAAAGCACTGGGTTAGAAGATACAAAAGCAAGTATGATTCTAGACCAAAGGAGTATCTGGAACATTAGAAAATCTGGCTGTTTCGTTAATTCATTTATTTATTCATTCAATAGATATTTATCAGCATCTACTATGTGCTAAGCTCTAGCCTGGGCCCTGGGAATACAGTGACGGACAAGACAGATGAGGCCCCTGCTCCATCTATGGAAGTTTTATTTTGCAGAGAGGGGAAGGCAGAGAAGAAAATATGAACAAGTAAACAGATATATGAAGAAGATTGTGGGAGGCTGAATAATGGCCCACAAATGTGTCCATGTCCTAATCCCTGGAACTTGTGAATGTTACCTTATACGGGAAAGGGGACTTTGCGAATGTGATTGAGTTAAGAATCTGGAGATGGGGAGATTATCCCGGATTATCTAGGTGGGCCCTGCATGTGATCTCAGGAGCCCTTATAAGAGGGACAAAGGATGATCAAACAGAACAGAAGGCCACTTGACAATGGAAGCAGAGGGAGAAAAGGTGACATGATGTGAGGCCACAAAGTGAGGAACGTGGGCAGCTCCTAGAGGCTGGGAAAAGCTAGGAACAGATGCTCCCATAGAGCCCAGAAGGAACCAGCCAGGCCAGCACCTTGATTTTAGCTTGGTGAGACTCATTTCAGACATCTGACCTCCAGAACTGTGAAGGAGTAAACTTATGTCGTTA
The DNA here is from genome assembly GCF_027409185.1 of Cynocephalus volans. Lineage (NCBI taxonomy): Eukaryota > Metazoa > Chordata > Mammalia > Dermoptera > Cynocephalidae > Cynocephalus > Cynocephalus volans. Next base: position 36,771,105 of record NC_084476.1, on the reverse strand, counting down.
GGTTTGTGGTAATTTGTTACGGTGGCAGCAGGAAACTAATACAAAGGTCACAATAGTTGATGATAAGCTCTGTAAAGAAAATACAGGGATGTGATGGTGTGACTGGTTGGGTGGGGACAGGCTGCTGCTCTCAACTGGGAGGTATGGGAATGCTAATCTGCAGAGGTGTTAGTTGACAATGGTCCTCAAGGTAGCACTGCCCAGCTTCTCTGCTGCCTTGTCCCCACCAGCAAGAAATCAGGTGCAGGAAAGTCACTGTTGGTACAGAGACTCACTCAGATTACTTAAGGGATGAGCAGTTTGTTGAAGGAACACACATGGAAATAAAGAAACTGAGATTCTCATCCTGGGGCCAAGTTGTAAGGAAATGGAGGGGGGTAAGCTGCACGACTCCCACCAGACTCCCAGAAAGAAGAGGAGCTGCCTCGTGGGAATGGTTGTTCAGAAATGGAAAGTCAATCAGGATCCAGAGCAGGCCTGACACTAACAATGGTGGAAATTGAGCATCTGTGGCCTAAGCCTCTCCATTGAGCTGACTCCTATCTTGGCCTCTGCTGCACTTCTTGTATCTTTCTGTCTCAGCTCCAAATACCAATGGCCTGCTACCCTAAACTCTTTCACAAAACTCCCCAAGAGAAAAAAATCTGGGTGGTCCAATTCTTTACCATCATCCCTCATTTGCCTCTGGCCAGCCTAGAGACTGGCTGCCTGTGGGCCAAGTGTCCACCCTGATCCAATCAGCTATGGCCAGAGTAACCAGTTGCTCAGTCACCAGTGCACGAGGAGCTAGCTAGGACCATAGCAGAGGGAGGTAGAGTCAGGCCCAGCTGTTTCCTCCTGAAGAGGCTGTGGGTGGGGCTGGAACTCAGCACAAGGACTTATCTCAGTAAGTGCAAAATCCTAGAGAAAGCCTGTTTCACTTACATCTTACCTCAACAGTGTTCTAGTGCTATTCTTTAAAAAAAACAGCACAAATTGATGCAAAATAACAGTACAAAAAATTCCGTACACCTCCCCGTCATTTGAGTTATTCAAGCAGCAAATTTATCAGGTGATATAGAAAGAATTTCTCCACCCTGACATCTGACCCCAGAGCTTTTGCAGAAGCCACCTGCCTTTCCTGAGCCCTCTCCAAGAGGTGGACGGGTATTCTGAATGCACAGAAGGTAGATGCAATGGCATCTGGTCCAGATGACCTCTGATGTGTGTTCCCCACTAGAAACCATGATTGTATAACATTTCAGGCCAATTCCCGTGGGGTGGGGTGGAAGCAGACTAGTGAGGAAGCAGAGGTCAAGAAAAAGTAAGAAAGGCCAGTTCCTCTTCCTTCACTAGAGCCCAGAGATGAACCAAGGTGGGTGTTTCACGGGGTCAGGGAGAGCAGACAGACGCTTCCCTCCCCTCCCCTCAGCAGAACACACAGATGGAGCCCATGCGGTGACTGTGGGGATGGGAGAAAGTTCCCATGGGGTCCTGAACACCACAAAGGAGGAGAAGACAGAGGACTTGATCAATATGGGGACCCCAAGTACAAATGACAGTCCTTTCATAGTTTATCTCTTTTAATCCTTACACTAGGCCAAAGTGGCAAAGAGATCTTTATTAAGCCATTTCACTGATGAGGAAATAGAGGGTTACAGAGGTGAGTATCCATGATGTCCACAGATCCCTGACCTCTCTGCAAAGCACCACCCCACCTGGGCAGCTCACAGTGCAATGAGATACTGAGCCCCCTCCTGTCTGCCAGCTCCCTTCCTCTCCTGTCACACGCACAGCTGTCTGTGAGCAGACCTTCTGGATCTGATAATCACAACTGTACTGCAGAGAACTAGAGAAAACAATATCCTAGAAGACTGACAAGATGTGGCCTGAGACAGACGGTCACCAGGCACAGCTTGGGGAGGAAGAGGAAGAGAAAGCCCAGGTTCCAGCACTTGTAAGCAGAGAGTCCTTGCGAATGCCACTTCACCTCTGAGCCTCTCTTCTGCCCTTAACTGCAAAATATCTCCATCTGCCTGCCGTACTAGGAGCTAAGGTAAGCGCACATACAAAGACAGCTCACTAAAGTGCTTTGCATAAAGTGTTCTTTGAACATTATTATAGCCAGAAGGAAGGTTGCTTGGCCAGACCAGAATGTCTCTCCAGGAAGCTGAATTCCCTCATCTACTCCACTGTCCTGGGTGACTCCTGCTGTCTCCCTCCAACTCTAGCTGCAATCAGCAGTGCTGGAAGGTAGGGGCTTTGTCAGAGCATTGTTTTATCTTCATTGGCTCAGCAAATCTTAACTGAATGAATGTTTGTGCAGTATTTTACAGTCTGTACATATTTTCATTGTAAACCATTTTATTTATTCCTCACAACAACCCAATGTATATCATAACCCTTTTAAGTGAGCGCTAACTATGGGCCAAGCACTGCTATTAGCAATTGTATGTGCATCGTCTCATTTAATCATCACACCTCTATAAGGCAGGTAAACTATTCTTATCTCCTTATTCCAGACGAGGACACCAAAGCATAGAGAGGTCAGGGAACTTACCCAGGGTCACACAGTAAATAAGTGAGAGAGTTGGAACACCCTCCAGGATGGCTGGCTCTCAGCAATTCCCTCGTAGCATCAATTTCATTTTATTCTACATACGTCATCTTATTTAATCGTCACAACAGCCCTATGAGGCAGAAAATTCCATTACACTGAAAAGGAGCAGTAAACGGGTTTTTGTGACTCCTCACAGTAGCACAGCAGGATCCATACCCAGATCTTCTCTCTCTAAGCCTTGTTCTCCTCCAGTCGCACGTACCTCTCTGTCATAAAGGTGACAACATGCTCTTCCTGAGATGTTCTGCAGGTAATTGAGATAACAAAGGGCAAGTGGTTTGATTTTCTTTGGAAGAAAGGTTCTTGAGAAACTTAACATTTGATTATTGTTCCTGCATTTCCAGTGAGGAGCAGCAGCAGTGTGGGGTGATGCCAAATATCAATCAGCCGATGAGCAAATCAGTCATCTTCCGAGGAAGTGCATGCATCCAATTAGCATTTCAGAAGTGAGGCAGGGAAGATGAGCCTGAGAAGTCTCTGTCCAAGACATACACCAGCCTCAGAGATTCACCTAGATATTTCCAGCACTCAGCATTCATGGTATCTTCACAAGGAAGTTAGTAATCCTCAAACTCTCCTGTTTAGAAACTGTAACAATAATAATTCTGAAGAAAGGAATAAATTCCACTTCCTTATTTTCCAATTTCACATACCCCACAGTGGTCACATGTGGGATGTTGCTGATTTCTAAAGAAAAACCTAAAGTTTTCACGAGTGGAATTTTTGCGAGGGTGGAAACTTACAAAAGGTGACTGTCTGCTTAGTCAAATCAATAAGCCATTGTTCACCATAGATATCTAAGAAAACTTTGAGTAGCTTGAAATGACCTAGGGACACGGAAGGACAAGTAGTAATGATAAAGACCATTGTGGAGTATTTGTCCCAGCTCTGACATTTACTAGCTCTGTGATTTTGGGCAAGACAATCTCTTTAACCCTTAAGCCTCAGTTGCTTTATCTGTAAAATGGGAATTTAACAACACCAACTGGAGCATAGTGAGCACCAGTTGGGCAATTCCATATGCAGAGACTGTTCTAAAGCTGGGGATACAGCAGATAAGACAGGCAAGGCCCCTGATCTTATGAAGCTTATGTCATAGAGGTATCCAATAAATTGTTTGTAATAATAACAGATTATTACTGTTATTCATATTTTTCGTTGATTAGAATTTGGCCCTTTCTTTTTCCATACCAATTTTTTCTTAGAAAAGAATCTATTATTCCAATAGAAATCATTTTATTTTTCATGCTTAGTGATTTTTTTTAGTATTGCTAAAAGTCATGGTTTATTGATTGCCCTACAGACAAAAAAAAAAGATGAAATTTTCTATGCAGGCCAAGCCTAGCAATTTCCCAAGAGGTCAAAGAATCCTGGAGAGATATAAAGTCTTCTGAGAATAATCCCTGAAGAAAACAGCCTCATTACTGAGCACACAGGAAACTCCTTGAATGAGAAAGGATCCTGAAAGTATCCTCTCTGCAAAGGCCACAACCTTTCTGGAGAGCACCATATCCCTACGATGCTCAGAAGTGCCCGGGCCCGGAGGTGCCTTTAGACACGAGTGGTGAAGGAGACCCACCAGGAGCATGGGATGAACATATGAATGTCTGCCCCGGAAGGGACCCTCAAAGGAGCGAAACCAGTCACTCTCATGTGAAGCCTTGTATAGTCCCACTCATCTCACCAGCTACTCTTTAGGGACCAAGCAGGCTTCTCTGCTTCTGATGCACCTGCACAGTTTTGTTTGGAGGCTCCAGGATCTTCTGCAGTAAATCCGCATGTCACTTCAGCCCAATCTTGATTGCTGGAGGCAAAGCTTTAAAACAGAGGACACGGGATAAAGATTTAGTAGCAAAAATACCCCTAATGAATCATTTTGATAAATGCGTAAACATTCTCACAGTATAGAAAGTTTTAAAAAATAGGGTAAACATTCCTAGAACCTCAGAACAATGAAATATTAGAGATGGAGAGACATTCACATCAATTAACTCAATGTCCTTTTTCAGAGCCGAGGGAAAGGGAGTTTGGAAAAGATTCTTTCAAGGTATCGTTATTAGTATTTAGGAAACCTGAGACCAGGAACCAGGTCTTTTGACTACCAATGTAGTGCTCCTTTCACCTCTTGATCAATTTACAACCTGGAGCAGGAAATTTGACTATCCTTCTAATCTCCTCCCAACTTGTGCAGCTACAAAAATAGACGCAATCTGGAAGCCCAGCCATGCCAAATATTGTGGCAGACTTCCCAGCCTCTCTCTCCTCCCCCCCAACTGATGGGAAGTTGAAGCTCCATAACACTCTTGTTAGAAATGTGACAATTATTTCTCTCTTATTCTTTCTTGTATCTACATCCCACTGCACAACCAAGTTCAAAGCCACTCAGGATCCTCGATCCAGAAAGGAGGAATCAGCTAGATCATCAGATAAACAGCCCCCTATTTTACAGTCTATACATTAAACTTATATGAGACAATGTGAATATTCATATTTTAAAAAAGATCCAGATCAATGAAGAAGAAAAACATGAAGTCTTTGAGGGAAACCTGTGTGGCTGCCTGGGGTCTTTCTACTGAGATGAGAAGCTAAAAAGAGAGGAAAAAAAGAGGAAAGGTTGAACTTTTTAAAAGATTGATTTTAAATGGTGGCTGGACCCTATAAGAGAAGCATCACAGAAACAAAAGACAAGAATATTTGAACACAGATAGAAGATGAATTCAAGAAACTGTTTTTCTTCATGCTGATACTTGGCAGAATACTGGAAAGAGTATATGGAGACATATGTACAAGAATGCTCATTGCAGCATTATTTGTAATAGAAAAAAATGGAAATAATCTAAATCTCCTTCCGTAGGAGACTGGTTAGAATACATTATGGTGCATCCATATTATGGAATAGCATGCAGCAGTGTGAAAACACAGGTTAAGCTATACGTTCTGACATAAAATGTCAGACATACATTAAGACACTACATGATAAAAAGCAAGTCACAGTACTATATATAATATGATCCCATTTGATACAACAGGCAATGTGTTTATTTGTATACACACAGAAAATTTCTAGAAGAATATGCTAGAAAATTAATTGCTACGAAATGCTGATAAGAAGAAAGAAGGAAAAGGAGAGGCTTTTAGTTGCTGCCTTTTATTCTTCTGATGTGAAGGTTTTATGCAAATATATCATTTCTAATTTTTTAAAAAACACAGTCATTCAGAATTGATATTTTCTCATGAAGTTTAATTTATTACTGATCTTTCACAACATAGAAAAATAATAATGAATATAGGAAAAATACCCAAGAGGTCTTCTCTGAACCCACTTTTTGAACTCCCAAAGGCTTCAGCCCTTAAGTAAAATGTATCCTCCTTGTCCTTGCCATCGCCCCCTGTGGCTTTGCAGCCTGACACCAGGTAGAACTCCTCAGCCCTGTAACACTGTCAGTGAAATGCAGCAAGGCGTTTGCCCACGTCTCTGCAATGCATTTGAGGAAACACATAGAGCAGAGTGGGCTGGAGGACTTAGTGGAACACAGCTACAGATTTCACAAAGATGTCCACAAAGTATAAGTTACTAATGATGGCAACCTGGAGAGAGGATCCAAAGGTCTGCAAAATGCTCAAACTATTTATCAGTGATTTGGAAGTATACCAAGGAGCCATGTTTTCCATGTTCACTGACTTTCCACCTATCGTGCTAATTTTCTTTTCTCTCCCACTTTATTAAGGCATTCCAATCTCTGAACTTGAAAAGATACAAATTGAACCATTTCTTTTTCATGTTAAAAATTTGCCCTGTCTACATACTGCGCGACTCCATTTATATGACATTCTGGAAAAGGCGAACTAGAGAGACAAAGAATAGGGGTCGGGGTGGGAGTATAAATTGTCTAACAAGAGGCAAATGAGTAAATTTCTTGGAAAATGAAACTATTCTGTGTCATGTTTGTGGAGGTGGATACATGAGTCTATGCATTTGTCAAAACCCATAGAACTATTCACCATAAAAATGCGAATTTTGCTGTATGTAAACTTAAAAATAAATTGAAAAAAATGTGCTTTGTCATTTTGAGATGCTAATATCTATAATATCCATAATAATAATAATAAATACATATAAAAATGAATGCTAGCTCCTCAGTTCAACAGCTTGCAATTTCAAAGGTAAAATTCCCCAGGTTTCTTCAGAGTCAGAGTTAAAATATCTGGCTGGACACTCCCGTCATATCATCAGCTGGCTCCTGCCTCCTACCCAGTTTCATCTCCAGTCATTTATCTTTCTTCTCTCTTCACATTCCCAGTCCTCAGTACATCAGGTTGCTTCTTGATCCCATGCCTTTGCACAAACTGGTCACTGAATTGGTAACACCTTCACATCACCACCTCCCTACACTAACCATGAAAACCCTTCAGTCTTCAAAATCCATCCAGTCTTCAGCTTGCTGAGGAAGCCTTCCGTGACTCCCTCCCTAAGCCATTTCTCTACATTACGTTTATTTCTAAAGCCACCCTTATGACACTAGACTGTGTAAGATGCATCTTTCACTCCATTAAGTCAAGCTCCCGGAGGGAGGATAAATGCTGGGTCTTTTTATTCTCTAAGTCCCCCAAAACCCAGCACAGTGCTGGGTACATAATGCAATACTCAATAAATATTTGTAGACTTTAAACTATTTTAAACCACTCATTTTTTTTTTTCTGATTAGGCAAACTAAATCACTAATTATATGTTTGAAGAGGGGGCATTTTTTTTGGCATCTCAAAAAAAATTCTCTAACAATATAATCAGTGTTCCCTTTTCCAGCATTTTGTTAGTACTTGGGAGTATTTCATATATTAAGAGAATATAGTCAGCAGTAATCCATTTTATAGCATGTTTTGCAAGATACATCCCCATATCTCATTTTTGCCAATTTTGTTCTAGTTTTCAGGTACTGGTGTAAATAGGCATGCAACAGCTTTGTGCGGTGTGTGATTCCTAATTCTTCCCTGCAGTCCCTTATACTTAAGATAAGAGGACTAAAGTGCATTGGGCTTCAGCTTGGCTTATCCTGATGCATCCTAAACCAAAGGGAGAAATATCAGCAGACCACACAGACTCATTTGAAAGGACTGTGACACATTGCAGTAAGAATCTGACTATTGCTTATGGTAAAACCCATGTGCCTTACTCAAACACTCGGGGATCTGAAGGGATTGGAGGAAGGGATTTCCCATTCCTGTATTTTGTATTCACCAAAGCTGATCTCACTCCCTGGCTCTAGTGATGGGATAGGTCAAAGACATCTGGCTGTTGCAGGCTGGGATTTTGGCTGGCTGGGTGGATCCTTGCCTCAGATGAGACTGCAGTGGGCTGCAAAGAGAGCTGCCAGCCCTTTTATCACACTTGCTTGAGTCAAGGCGGGTCTGGCTGGAGCAGGGGATACAGTCAGTCTATTTGTTGGAGTGAGCAGGACTGAAGCCACGTTGGGGCCTAAACCTGCATGGGCTGTAGGCAAATTTTAAAAAGACAGTTTTTGTGTTTTTTTTTTTTTTTTTTTTGGCATGCATTTCTCTGAATTCCCTCTTTTCCCATGGTTATTTGATATTTTGAATCTTGGTTATGAGGCAAGATGACATTATTTACATGAATGTAAAGTTGTTTTCCAGCCAGCCCAAAGCTGCAGACTTGCATGTACTACCCAAACGAGATAAGGCCGGGAGCAGAAACCAGGCAAGGCCTTCATGAGACCTTGTACCTGACTCACAGGCACAGACCCCTCATAGCTCACAGGCCCATCCCTCCTACTCTTCATTTCCCACGTTCCATTCCCTGAACCCCCTCTTTAAAAACCCTTCATTAAACCTGTGTCTTTGAGATGGCTTTAGCCTGGCATTCTCCTTCAGGTTTATAGGAGAGATGCATTGGCCCAACATCTCTCCTCAGGTCACTGGTATCCTGAATTAAAGCTGACTTCCATTTTCACCAACATTTGCCTTTTGGGTTGTTTGTATTTTAGTCTGGAGGCAGGCAGCTGGACCTATGAGTTCAATATCAATTTGGGGGAGCCTCAGCCAGGAGCTGAGTGGTCCCCATAACATGTAAGACTTCTAGATAGGGTGCAACTAATGGCAGGGCCAAGGGCTTGGGAACATGGCCCAGAGGCCTTGGGAACATGGCCCAGAGGCCTTGGCAACAACATGCAGGAACACATCTTAGAAGAAGAGCAGCATGGAAAACATGGGCTGTCATCTCTCTAATCCTCAGCTTCCTTATCTGTGAAAGAGAGAGAATTTAAAATTAGGATTTTTAAAGCTCCCTTCCCAACTGCAGCTTGGGTAAAAGGCATAGTCAGAAACAAGGCCAGGCAGGAGAGGAGGGCAAGGCAGCCCAGAGTTCATGCTGAGCTAGAGAAGGACATAAAGTAAAAGCAGACTTCAGGGATTCCTGGATGGCTCCTGAGACTCCCTGCTCCAGTAAGACATTGGGGAAGCTGTCTCCTAGACTAGCCAAAATTCCCAGGCCAGCTAATGAGCTATCTGCTTAGAGGATGTTTGCCCGAGGAAAGACCTGCTAAATAGACTTCCGAGCCCAAGGAGTAGCAAATGTGCAGAGCACTAGGGCCCAGTGTCCCATGTGGGAATCCCAGGGACAGGACCCACCCCCACACTGGCCCCAGGCTTGGCACAGTCCCTCCATCTCCTTCTAATTCCCACTGTTTCCCCTCCCCCATCTCCAGTGCATACTTCATTAGAAATCAGCGTAGTATGGTGGAAATACAACAACTTTAGAGCCTGAAGGCCTGGATTTGAGTCTTGCCCTAATGATCATGCGGTGTGTAACCTTGAGTAAATTATTTTTGCCACCTTTACCTCAGTTTTCTTCATCTGTAAAATGGAAGTTATATCTTCCACCTCCAGAGATGTTTCCATGATTCAAATCAGGTCACTAAATCGCTGTGCTCTGTAAACTGAAACACTAGACAAACCCAAGCCATTAGCCATGTGAAATTATTTTGGGAAGTCGTTGGGGTCTAAACGATGCATAAATAAAACCAGAGCTGGAGAGAAAGCCTCCCCTTGCTCTGTGCAGACTCGCTGTCTCCTTTCTGTCATCTGGCGATCCCCCCAACCCTCCCCTTCAGCCTTCCGGGCTTGGCTGTGGGGCCAGCCAGCCACTAACAGGATGGCTTACTGCTTGAACCAGACAGTCCCTAGGGCTGGAGGCTTGTGCCTGTGAGCCTATCAGCTGGCACGTAGACAGATAGGAATCTGGCCAATAAATATCTAATCAGGATGGTACCAATTCTCCAATATGGCAATTCAGCATAGTGATCCCAAAGGGGTGGCTGAAGACCAGAGGTCTGGTAGGCCACAAACCCTGGAACTTCAAGGTCATGGGGTGTTACAGAAGGGGGGAGGATCTGGGAAAAAACACACCAGCATCCTTTGTGCAGAAGGCAGTGTGTAACAGTAGAAAATTCATGAACTTCAAGAGGCCAGACACTTGAATCCCAAACCCAGCTCTGCTACTTACTGACTATATATCCTCAGGCAGGTGTCTTAACTTCTCTGAGCCTTGCTTTTCTCATCTACAATGGGTATTGCAACAATAATATAATTCTAACAGCTAATCTTTACTGGAGGTAAAAGTCACTATTGCATGTCCTACTTCTCCAGATTCTTCTGAGGCAACTCTGTAAAGCACTCGATAGGCTTACAAGCACTCAAAAAGAATGAGTTTCCTCTTCACACCCCTGACCCTTGGGTCCTATCAAAACCAAGAGCCCCAGTGCAGTCAATGTCTTTATCCTTTGTGAATCCCAGCTCTAACACTTACAAGCTCTGTGGCCCTGGGCAAGTTACTTATCCACTCTGACCCTCACTTTTTTTCATAGGTAAAATAATGAGTAGTAACCTCCTAGAGTTGTTGTGGGAATGACATGTGACAAAGATAAAATACCTAATGTGGTGGCTAGTGCATAGTAAATTCTCAATGTTACTTGCTTTAATTATTACTTATAACCCCTCATATTTGTGTCATATTTCTCACATTAGGAAGTATTTCCACACTCATTAGAGTGTGAACTCATTAGATTTAAGCTCTGTAAGGAAGACAGGCAGAAATTATTATTCCTCTGTGACAAAGACATGGAGGCTCAGAATGGTGGACTGACTTACTCAAGGTCACATTGTAAATAAGAAGTGGAGATGGAACGTAAGCCCAGATCTTCTTTCTTCAAGCCCAGTGCTCTTTTCCCTCTAAGAAGCTGCTGAAAGTCACCAACTGCCAGAGTCAGGTGCCAGTGACTAAAAGCTGTCCCTTCACCCTGGAATGGAGTTCCATCAGTGAGGCCAGTGATGGCTGGTGGTGAGGAAAAGCCAGAGGTCCTGAGGGAATCCAGAGTTCCTGTGCCTGCTCCACAAATGGAGGAAAAGTCTCAGGCAAGTAGAGACCCTTGAGAGTAATTTTAATTTGTGGCATTGAGGGACATTTGTGAATGAGGGAGAAGAAGGGAGCAGCTCTGAGTGGAAACAGTTCCCGCTGAGCTTGGAAATCCTCAGACTTCACAGCATCCCACAGAAATCAAATGCAAAATGGTATGTATAAGTGCTCTGGGCATTTTTCTGGGGACAAAGTCCATAGCATTTATGAGATTCTCAAAGGCATTCTTGACCCACAAAAGGGAAAGAGCAGTTGTTCTAAGCATGTCACACTGACTTCCACACCTTTCCCAAATCCCTCTCTGGAGGTGGCTTCTATGGAGTATGACCATGACCAAAATAGATAGCCACCAGCCTCCGTCTGCCTTGCCTGGTGCCATCCTAATTTTCTTCTTGTCTCTATTTGTCAAATTTTCTTTAGTTAATAAAGAGTAACTGTATAGTCATTCAAAACAACAAATTTTTTTTTGTCTAAGTTTAAGTCCATTATCTAACCCCCAAAGAACAGTTAACGTAGCAGGGTTTCCCATGTCTGTCTCAGCGAACACAGTTTAGATGTGCTGTTTCTAATGAAAACCAAAACAGAACAAATAATTAAATTAAAAACAACAGCATCAATTTAGTGATTTACCAATTAGCAATTCACTCCACAATGTATCGAATAAATGCTGAGCTCACAGAACACCATGCTGAATGTTCCTAGCTTAATTGGCCTCTCGGCAGCATTGGACATGGCTGGCCACTGTCTGCTACACCACCGCCTTCCCTTGGTCTTGGTGACATACACTTCTCTGGCCCTCTCTCTCTCTCGTGCTGTTCCATAGTCCTCTGCCCTCCTCCAAGATATTGGCTCTGCCCACAAGCCCCTTGTTTTCTGGCTCTCTGTCTCCTCAGTGGTTTTGTTTGCTTCCCAGACATCTACAAAGAATTCTAGGTCTGTAAAGCCAGCCCCTTATACCAGACACCTTCATCTGGATGTCTCACTGGTATTCAAACTCAACATGTCAGAAGCTGAATTTGGCTGGTCAGTTAGCTCAGTTGGTTAGAGTGCGGTGTTATCATACCAAGGTCAGCGCTTTGGATGCCCGTACCAGCAAGCCCCCCTCAAAAGAAGCTGAATTTATTATCCCCAATGTCAGCCCCAACCTTGACCATGATGATCAAAGTCAATCAGGACCTTCCTCTCGTGCCTCCTGGTAGCAAATTCAATAAAGAACCATGGATGTTTGACTTCCTTTCCCACTGCCACATCCTGTGGTCCTCAACCTGTTGGTTCTTTGTCAGTACCTTCAATAACCCTCAAATGCCTTGGTTACTCTACCAACTTCACTCATTAGGGCAGTAGCAATGGTCTTCTAATAGGTTTCTTTGCTTCTATTCTTGCCTGCTTCAATCTATTCTCTATGCAGCAGCCAGTGATTTTCCCAAAATGCAAACTAGACCATGTCACCCTCCTGTCTAAAACTCTTCAGTGGCTCCCCAGTGCTTTCAGGATAAGGTTCGAACATCTGAGAATGTCTTAAATGTTCCTCTGTCTCTAAACCCTGCCTACTTCTGGAGGCATCTTCCTGCCAGCTGTATAAGATTGAATTCTAGCTGCTATCACAAAGACCCAGATATAAGCAGGGCTTTTAAACAAGATAGATGAAACTCTCTCTCTTATATCAAAATTCAAGTGTAAGCAGTTTAGGTCAAATATAGGAATCCTGATTCTTTCTATCCTGTTGCCCTACTATGCTCAATAGACAGCTTCCATCTAAGGTGGTCTAAGGGGGCTGATCCTGCTCCCGTTCCTACCATCACTTTCCAATCCAGCCAACAGTGACAGGCTAAAGGGACAAGGGATGGATCCAGAAGAGGTAAAAACATTTTACATCTAACCACATCCCATTGGCCATAATTAAGTTACTTGCCCATACTTGGCTTGCTGGACAGCCACATGCTAACTCATGCTTATTTCTAAATACTTATTACACTAGACTTTAAGTACTTGATTACCTGTGTATTTTCCTGTCTAGACAAGAGATTCTTTAGAGTAGGGCATCTTACTCATCTTTGTTTCCTTAGTGCCTAGTATAGTGCCTCATGCACAACAGGTTATCAATAAATGTTTGTTGGTTGAATTAATAAAAAAATTTTTTTCACTAAAACTTGTACCCAAAATTGTACACACCATATGAACTTAGCTATGAAAGAAATAACAAACAAAACCAACATAAAAAAAGTTGTGAATGAAAACATGTCAAAATGTTAACAGAGGTTTCTTACAGTCAATAAGATTATGGGTGGTTTCTTTCTGCTTCTAGAAGTATTATTTTAACTTGGGGTAATATATCATTAAAAACAAGGAAGGAAATTTTGCTCCTTTTCTTCATATTAAGATCTTTGAAGGTTTTACTTAAGAATTGACAGTTATGTTGTTTTCGAGCTATTGCTTTTCAAAATACCACAGGGCTAACTTGGAATGAGCTTTTCTAAAGTTAACATTTGGAGTTAGAGGCCACCAAGTCAGACTGGTCATTTCACAGATAAGAAAACTAAGGCCCAGAGAGAAGAAGGGGCCTCCATAATGTGGGGTTTTTTTTTTTTTTTTTTTTTAATAAGAACAGTTAACATGAGATCTACCCTGTTAACAAAATTATAAGTGTGCAATGTAGTATTGCTAATTATAGGCACGATGCTGTATAGCAGATCTCTAGAACTTACTCATCTTGTAAAACTGCAACTTTATACCTGCTTTTGAACAGCAACTCCCCATTTCCCTTCCCCTTTACCCTGGCAACCACCACTCTACTCTCTATTTCTACGATTTTGACTATTTTAGATACCTCATATAAGTGTAATCATGCAGTGTTTGTCCCTCTGTGACCACCTAATTTCACTTAGCATTATGTCCTCCAGGGTCACCCATGTTGTTGCATATGGCAGAATTTCCTTCTTTTTTAAGGCTGATTAATATTCCATTCTGTGTGTCTGTGTGTGTGTGTGTGTGAACGTACACACACACACACACACATATCACATTTTCTTTATCCATTCATCTCTCAATGAACATTTATGTTGTTTCCATATCTTGGCTATGGTGAATAACACTGCAATGAACGTGGAAGAGCTAATATCTCTTTGGGATCCTTATTTTAATACTTTGTGAATATATATCCAGAAGTGGGATTGCTGGATCATATGGTAGTTCTGTTTTTGATTTGTTTAAGGAACTTCCATACTGTTTTCCATAGCAGGTACACCATTTTATCTTCCCACCAACAGTGTACAAGTGTTCCAATTTCTCCACATACTTGTCAACACTAGTTATCTTTTGTTTTTTTCCTTGACAATAGCAGTCCTAACAGGTGTGAAATGATATCTTACTCTGATTTTGATTTGCATTTCCCTGATGATTAGTGATGTTGAGCATTTCTTCATATACTGTTGAAACTTTTCCTCTATGTTTTTTTTAAGAGTTTTAGAGATTCTGGTCTTACATTTAAATTTTTAATCCATTTTGAGTTAATTTTTGTGCATGGTGTAAGGTAAGGGGCCAATTTTATTCTTTTGCATGTGGATAATCAGTTTCCCCAGCACCATTTGTCCAAGAGAGTATCCTTTTCCCATTGTGTATTATTGGCACCTTTGTCAAAGATCAGATGACTGTATGTGTGTGGGTTTATTTATGGGCCCTCTATTCAGTTCATTGTTTTATATGTCCATTTTTATACCAGTACCATACTGTTTTAAGTACTGCAGCTTTGTCATATATTTTGAAATCAGGAAGTGTGATGCCTCCAGCTTTGTTCATCTTTCTCAAGATTGCTTTGGTTACTCAGGGTGTTCTGTGGTTCCATATGCATTTTAGGATCACATTCGCTATTTCTACAAAAATATGTCTTTGGGATTTTGATAGGGATCGCATTGAATCTGTAGATCACTTTGTATAATATGGATATTTTAACAATTTTACGTCTTTCAACCCATGAACACAGGATGAATTTCCATTTGTTTGTTTCTTCTTTAATTTCTTTCATCAGTGCTATGTAGTTTTCAGTGATAAGTCTTTCACCTCCTCAGTTAAGTTTATTCCTAAGTATTTTTTTCTTTTTGATACTATTATAAATGCAGTTGTTTTCTTAACTTCCTTTTAAGATAGTCTGTCATCTGTATTTAGAAATATAACCGACTGATTTTCATACATTGCTTTTGTGTCCTACAACTTTACTGAGTTCATTTCTGAGTTTAAACTGACTAGCTGTGGCTCTGGATGTATCAGGCTTGGTTTTATTCCTTAGGGAATGCCTTTGATTGTTATTTTTTAATTTCAATTGTTCTCATTTTCAGTCATGATGAACAGCCAGTCCAGAAACAATGCATCCCACTGTGTGCACAGCTCAATTTGGTGCCTTGGCCAGTACATTGGAAATAAATGATGAAATCAGTCCTAGTGGCCCATTGCAGATGCTGCCACATCACAGCATCCTGACACAAAGCCATTTATCTGCAGCTTTTCTAGGAAGAGGCCTCTGGTAAAGCTCATCAAAAAAAGGCAAGGCTGCAAATGTATTTCTTTTCCTTGACATGATTGTGGAGGCCATTCTTTGGTGATTTAAAAAACAATCTGAGTTTATTCCTCTTTCCACTTAGCTGTTTACCCCTTGGGTACACAGTCACAAAGAAGGCACAGAGGCACAAGTCAGATTTTAAAATTCTTTGAGATCAAACCAATTCAAAGGGAATTGGAGGCTTGTCTGTCCACCTTGGTTATGCATGTCCCTTCCACATACCCATGGTCTAGGTAGATTAGACTTCTCAGTGTAGTGTGAACATACTGTGAGCATGTCTAGCTGACATCCTTACTTACAGCTTCTCCTGCTCCTTGAATTCCTTTTCCAAACCTCCATACCCAATGGTTCTTTCCCCTCCAAGAAGCCTTCCTGATCCTCCTGGCTCTCTCTGGTGTCACTTGCATCAGAGCACCTAGCTCATGGCCTATGTACATGGACCACCTCTTTTGCACTTTCCACATGCAACCCTAGGTTGTGATGTAATTTTCCATGAGTGTCTGCTGTGTTTCTCCAGACTGGCTTTCTGAAGGCAAAATCCATGTCTGATTCATCTCAATGTCCTCAGTGACTTGCTGTCACTAAGCATTCTGCAAATTCTAGTTGAATCCATAAGATCATCCAAGATCCAATCCTTGAGGGCAGCTTTACTTTGGGAATTGACCCAAGATTTCTTTCCCAGGTAACCCAGAGTTTCCACCTCTCACCCATAGATCTGTTGAACCAAGTTTCCCTTCTAGGCCTTCAGCTCAAGGGAAAGCAAAGGGAAGTGTGGGACTGATGGGGAAGAATCCTGGGTTCAAGTCTAATCTCTGTCCATTGCTAATTGAGTGAGTCTTCATGTCTTCCAGAAACACGTTTTTTTCTTTTTTTTTTCAACTGCAAAATGGTGGTTGTTGTATTTCACAGGTTGTGGTAATGATTCAGTAAAGCCATGTACCCAAAAAGCTTGGAGGCAGGTTGAAACACAAAAAGGCAACTTTGTGCTTCTGTAAATATTACCTTTTTCCTTCTCCATTTATCGATGTCACTATTTTTCTGTTTCTTTTCCATCTATGTCTGACCCATTCGCAACTTTACTATTCATGAAACTCACCTTAGCACAAGATGTTCTTGCCTACAGCAAATAGCAGCCTCCAGAAGTTCAAATTTCACAATTGCAAATAGAGTATTCAAGAATACCAGAGTCAGGGCCAAGGCCAGCATCTACGATGAGGGTCCAGAGATAGTGAGAAGAACCAAATACCCCTTCTATTACTATAGGAGGTCAATATACCCTTGTTTTAGCAGTAGGAATGTCTACATGCTGACAACAAAAAGAGGTATACAAATGGAATAGGTGCATATTGTCCTGGGTATCCCCTGTGAAGATCCAATGCTTGTTTATAATGCTGGTGATACACCAACATGCTACATTTCCACTTGGGGAATCTCAGAATACTTCTGTAGCCCTTGTGTGTATGTGAATAAGGCCTGGTCATATAAATAGAACATGGATCCCTCATCTTTCCACTATTCACTATGTAGAATTTATACAATGTAGGTGTTCATCTTATCTTTTGATTCTAGACTTAGACAAGCTCCTATATAAGTCGACATGAAATATCCTTGGTGCCAAGAAGTCACGAGGGCCACATTCATGTGGGTTTTTTCTAGGGCTCTTGTATAATGCAATACCCAGAGTCTAGAAGAAAATATTATCGCATGAGACCTTGGAAGAAAAACACCTCTGAATTGTAGGCAAAGGTCACAGTGATAGGTTGTTCCTCTGTCTTTCCTACAAATACCACTTCTTATGGGATGTCGGATGTTATGGTGACGGGGGTGGTTGGTCACTGAACCCAGAGGAAAACAGGAGATGTTGCTATAGACTGTACCTTGTCTGCTCTCCTGCTGTGCCTCCTTCACCTCATCCCTTCCCAACCACACAGTCGATCAAGGCAACCTTTGACAGCCATGGGCCTTCTCCCTTAAACCCACTGCAACCCCTTCCCCACACATCTCTACCCACGAGCCCACTTCCAGATGTTCCTTCTCTGACTGGCCCCTTTCAGACTGATAACTTCTTAGGATCATCCATAGATTTTATATTCCCCTTCTCTCTCCATCAAAATCATTCACTGCAGGCCTCCAGCAAGGGAGGCACCCAGGTTTCTGGCACAATGGCCCTGTTAGGACTTCTGAGCATCCAGGTCCCAGATTTTTTAAAGAGAAAACTGAACACCCTATAACTACATCCTTCCTTGTGAGATTCCCTCAGTGGATTAGAGCTCAGTCTGACACTTTAGAAGAATATACTTTCTTTGTCACTAAATGAGGCACTCAATGGTCTCTAGCTAAGGGTCGAATTACACATTGTCAACTCAGCTAGAAAACATCTTTGTGAGAAAGAGCTTGGTACTGGAACTGGCTGTAGGCTCAGCGAGGGCAGATAATGAAACAGGGCTGCTTAGCAAGTCTGCAGCATGTCGGCCAGCCTTGGCGAGAGAGAAGAGCTCTAATGAGTCAGGGGGAGATGGGCAGCCCCATCCTACCCCGTGCTGGTCAGTCCACAGCAGGATTACCATGTGTCCAACTACAAGTCCCTGCTTTATAGAAGACAGATCACCTGAGTCCACAATGGGAAGAAGAGCAGGATGGATGAAGGGTCAGATATGTAACAGATGTGAAGAAACGGAGAGTCTAGCTTGTAAGAGAGAACGCATTTGAGGCTCTGTGAGAGCTGCCTCCAAATACTTGAAAGGTTGTCATTTGGAAATGACATCAACTACATGCTATGTGAAAACTAAAACCAGTGGTTGGAGATAACAGGAAGTTAATTTGGGCTTAATATTCAGTACACCTTTTCTAACAAATAGAGCTGGCTCTCAGTGGAAGAGGCTGCCTTGGGAAGGAGGGATCCCACCCCAAACCCACATGTGCACGTGCACACACGCACCAGGAGGAGTGTTCAAGCAGAGGTCTGATGACAAATCACGAATGGGTCTAAAAGATTCCAACATCTGCGACCCAAACCTGATGACCTTCTCAATTCCAGAGTTTTGATGCCCGAAGACAGTCCAGAACCTACTTCCAAAGATCAGCCTTTCCCCTGCCTCCCTTTCGCTTCCGAGCACACTAATTTTCTCTCCTCCGTGCTGGTAGGAAGCAGGACTCCATGAGAGCTGGTAAGTGAGACAAGGCTCTGCCCAGCCCTCCCAGCACGACTGGCAATTAGCTGGACTCCAGCCTTCCAGGACTTACAAGCTCTCAGCAGGCCAGGCTACTCCACCAGCGCTTATTTAGAATCCAGGGAAGGAAGCAGCCACAGGTAGCAGGGGCTTCATTCTGGACCCATGCTAACCAAACATTAACATTTGCATTTAAAAGCAGGAGGAAGAAAAAGAGCAATGAAAACTCTCCTCAATTAAAGCTGTTTGCAAATGCAAATATGCCTGACACAGGAGAGAAAGGGACTCCTGAGCATTACCCATCTCTGTTGACATTTGTGACCAGACAGAAGAGGGGAGTATATACATGTGCTGGAAGATGGAAACCGAATGGGTGGGGGAGTGGAGGATGAGGAGAGACAAAAAGATAATTTTGTTCTATACCATGCAACCTATAATTTCACTCTGACATGAAAATTAGCTCTGTAGCTAATTAGCTTTCCAATATCACTTGCTGCTGTAGAAAGGATAAAAGTTTATGAATTTATGAACCTACCTGCAAAAGGAAAAAGGACTGCAAGTTTGCAAGATGGGATTAGCTGGTCCAAATCACAGGGGACATTTCCGGAGATTAAGCCTGCCTTTCTGCAAACCGCAGCCCTGTGGCTGGCTTGCCTGCTCTGAGGAGCACTTCCGTCTTTGCAAAGCCCTGCTGGGAAGTGTCTCCTCACACTGTGCTGGACTCCTTCCTCTGCAGCTCCCTCCACTGGTCCTAACTGTGCCCTCTTGAGTTACAGAGCCAGCTCTCCCTCCCCCTGCCCAGGACAGGCCTTCTGTGACTTGCAGGCATTTATGTACCAGGCAGTGAGCCTGGCTGGCAGCTGGCCTGCTTACCCTATCAAACATCTTCCTCTCACCTCTCCAGTCAGCCCTAGCTGCCTTTGCCCTCCCAACCAAGCTCAGCATGATCCACTGAGGTTTAGAGCCTTCCAAAGCTTCTGGAACTCAGCCTGGCCTTGGGTGATCTCTCTTTTATTTTTATTTTCTTTAAAATATAATCATAACTCACACTTACTGGTTGCATATTACGTGCCAAACATATTATGTGCATTATTTCATTTAACTCTTACAGGAGCCCTAGGAGTTAGATGTTAGATTATTATTCCCATTTAACAGACAAGAAAACTGAGGCCCAGAGAAGCTAATTGACGCACTTAAGGTGACAGACTTGGTATATTTTGAACCCAGGTCTGTCATTTATTCTCTATACCACTACCTCACACATGAGGGACCTTTTGCAGCTCCTTGATGATCACTTTCACTAGTTCTGAGATTTTCCCAATCCCCGGGGTGGTGTGGGTGAGGGAGATCAGCCTCACAGTGGCTGAGTGAGCCCCCTACTTATAGCTGGCAATAGGTGGGTCTGGGGTTGGAACACAGACTCCCTGTTCTATGGTCTCTGAACCAAAGCACACTGACATACACCTGCTAGATATTTTGTCTTAGAATTATTTTCTTTGTATTAACCAACTCTCAGAATTATTATGACTTCCATAAAATACAACCAAAAAGGTTAACACATGAGATTAACAGAGAGCAAATGTTGAATGCCTACCTGTAATTAAACCTATTTTTAAGGCCCCTTTCCACAGGCCCCTAAACATGATGTAATTGCATTCCCTGTCTTCCTACATGCAGATAGATATCAGCTCCCAGCCACATGTAACCACAGGCTCTGGGTTCAGACCATCACCATCCAAGTCTCCTGGGGTGGCCCTGAGGCCACAGAGCCCTGCCCAGCTCACCATCTACAGAAAGTATTTTCTGCCCTCCTGCTGTTCCTCATCCCCTTGCCAATCTCTCCCAGCTTAGAGGTTGGATTTGCCCAGTAACTACAACTCTCACACTGAACCCCAAGTTTCCAGATCAATTATCTCCTGGGCTGGGCCCCACAGTGTTTCCTC
Source organism: Cynocephalus volans (assembly GCF_027409185.1). Classification (NCBI taxonomy): domain Eukaryota; kingdom Metazoa; phylum Chordata; class Mammalia; order Dermoptera; family Cynocephalidae; genus Cynocephalus; species Cynocephalus volans. The sequence goes on along the minus strand of NC_084476.1, from coordinate 36,750,416 downwards.
TTTGGCCTCCCCAACCAGGCCTGGGTACCCAGCCACATGCTGCCTATAATCCACCCCTGCCCCTCCCAGCTTTCTTGATGCCCACACTTTGTGATGACCTCAACCCCAGATAAGACACTTTAGAAATAAAGAGTAATATTATTCATTTATCTGGCAAAGGCCCCATTGAGTAAAAGTGGCCCCTCAGTATAAGTCAATAACTAAGCTGAATTTTAAAAAAATCCATATGACTATGCAACCTATAATAACAATTACATCCACCCTCTTTCCAAATATTGTGAGGAATTAGTGTTCCTTAAATGATGACATCCACTAGCTGTAATAAATATATGGTGGATGGCTTTAAAAACAAATGTGAAGATGAATCAAGTAAAGCTCCCTAATACTGAAATTGCTAAACTTCTCATTGAGTAAAAAAGCAAATTACTTTTAAACACCCTCTTCCAGGTTATGGGGCTTAGAGGACTGATTGCAACTGTTACTTGACTACTTCTATAAAAAGGTTTGTGATATCCAATAATAGTACTCTTAAAGAATAATTAGCATCTTTAGAACAGGATTCATGAATATTACTCATCACAGCTATGGAATCCAACCAAGAGCACAGCCAAGGGACCAACGCATGGTTGATATGCCGGAAATAGCCAGACCTGGCAGTTTGGTCTGTGGCCTCAACCATCCAGCCAAGGAGTGGAATGGGACTCGAGGGGGCATGGGAGTAGATTCTTCCCACAGCATCCTAAAGATGGTCATCTGGCTCAAATGACCCTGTAATTCAATTTCTCTATTCCCAAAAATGTCAGCCTTAATTATTGCAGTAAGAGTGCATCCAGTTTTGATGCTTTCCTCCTGCCTATTTAAGAATACATCCTAGCCTTCTATTTCTATGTGATCTCTATTACACAGTCGGTCTTCATCCATATTTTGGTAATGATTTCTATTTTTCAAAACTTCTGCTGAACTCCTGCTTTTCTCACAAATGAAGAGGAGAGTCCCTATTCTCTAGGCAGCCTCTCTTTTTATCTCCCAGCTGTGTTAAACCCTGCCATTCCCTTCCTTGGTCCTTTCAAAGTGGGTCCCACCTGAAGTAGACTAGCTATCCTGTCCTCTTGGTGAGTCCTCCATTCATTTCTCCATGTATCTCCCACCCACCTCATTTGCTCTGTGGACAGCAGATTTGGCTGACATATCTGAGCCCATTCTGGCAGGCTGTCCTCTGAAAGATCTCTGGCCCTGCTGTTTCTAGAAATATAATGGAAAGGGGGATGGGGTGGGAAGGATGGCTTTAGAAAACTTGAATGCAAATGGCACTGCTAACAAGCTGTGTGGCCCTGGGAAGATCACATGGCATTTCTGAGTCTCTATTTGCTAGTTTGTAAAAGGGAGATTATCACGCCAGCTTCCCACCGTTGGAGCAAGATGATCATGAAACGTTGAAAGGAAAGGAGCTCTGTAAACAACAGAGAGCTGTCCAGAAGTAAATGGAGGTTGTTCTCGTGGGAGTGTTCCTGCTTTTATCCGGACAGCTGTGAGCAGCTGCATTATTTCTCCCCACAGGACCCAGCACTCCCATCTCTTCTCTCATCCTGCTCCAGGAAGGCATGTTCCGATGAGCCCAGTTTCAGTTTCTCAGAAGGTGCAGCTGGGTCCTCATTTTCTGCAGCTGAAGCACGTAGTTTGCTGGGGGCCTGCCCCTCAGATAATTTCTCAAAATGCCTTCCTGGCATGTCTGCCTTCCTCTTAGTCCCTGAACAAAAGCACCTGGTAAGTGGTTAACCCAGGCCATCCTCCCCACATGGACTTTTCACACCTATCTGGGGACAACTAAATGGTGCGGATAGGGAGCAAGCCTTGAGGTATGATGGGCCTGGGTTTGAATCCTGCCATTATCCTTACTAGTGGTGTGATGCTGACCAAGTCAACTTCTGTGACACTCAGTTTTCTCGTCTATAAAATGGAGACAATAATACCTCACAGGCTCACTCAACAGATGACAATCATTATGGTGATGATTATATTACAGAAATGCAGGAGCTTGTGTAAACAGCATCTAGTTCACTGCTGCTTTTACTGGGATTGTTAATACTTCCTAGTCACTTGTTAAGCAAGCCCAAGTTTTCCTGGGGCCGGTGCAACATTTGCAGATCTGAGGAGAGAAACCCTTCATAGTCCTCCAGATGACCTACTTTTCTCCTAGGGCCTCGTCCAAGATAAATCCCGTTTCTCATACCATGCTCCATATCTCCAGAAAATTGAATTAGTACAAATAAAACTTTTGGAATAATTCCAGACAGAACCACTCGCAGTTCCCAAAATAAGCCCCTCCTTGTATTCCTGACTCAGGGGACATTTTCACACAATTTCCTCCACTGGACAGCCTGCCCCCCTTGCAGCTCTGATCAGCTTCTGCCCCAACCCTAACTGTCTTCCAGGTCTCACCCTTTCTGCCTCTCCTGGTGCTGAGTTTTGGCAAATATGTCTTCTCTCCCTCTCTGCCCTGACACCTCCAGGAGGGCATAGACCCTTCTACCATCTCATGGTGGGAAACCATAATGAAGCTTAAGGGGAGGAGGCAGGGGGAGATGGAGCCAACAATGACCTTTGACACAGGAAGAAGAAAGAACCAAGAAGAGGAAAGATAAATTACTGAAGTCAGGGAGGGTCACTCCATGTTCAGACAGGATTTTCATGAAGAGAAAATTCAGTCCTAGAGTAAGAGACCAAATGAGAGAAGAGCTTTGGGGAGTCTTTACCCAGGAAAGAAGCAAAATGTCTTCAAGGGGCTTTCAATATACGATGTTCCTCAAGGCCATGATTAAAATCCATAAGTAACGAGAAGCTAGATGTGAATGCAGAATAAACATTGGTGTTCAATCAGTGCAGAAACTGTCATCAGCTAGGCCAACAGGAGAGTCTCAGAGAACAGCAGAGACATTCAGACCATGTTGGGGGATTCTACTCCTCTGGACAATTTCTGTGTGTTTAACATTCCTCTATCCCTGCAGTATCCCTTGTACAGTAATTGTACTCTTATGGGGCTTTTAGGGACATAGCTGAGGCTGTTTCCTGCCTGTCTTCTGGATGCCCAGCACAGGGCAAGCCACAGAGCCCCTCTCCATAACTGGGTGCTGGACCTCCTGCTCATATTTCCTCCCACCTGATCAGCCCTCCTGTGTTCAGGGGCAAGTCTTGAGTCTTAGAGCTTTGACTGTGAGTCCACTCTCTTTCCAATGCAACTCAACCACCATGCTAGCTGAGAGGTCTTGGTAAATATTTGCTGACAGAGACCTGCCCACCCCCATCCCTTCTTTCCTTACCTGTCTAACCCCGGGAGGAACGCCTCCTCAACCCTACCTGTGGGCGTGGCCACCCCTCAGCTCTGGACTCTATCCTGGCCAAGGGAGAAGAAGGCATGAGACTTCGGTATAAGTAAAAGCCAACATGGTGACTTAGCCAATTCTGACCTAATCTCCAGGAGCCACGATCTTCAGTCTTTTCACCACCCAGCTGATGTTATAACAACAATGGATTCAGAGGAGTATCTCCAACATTTCTCCCCATTCCAATAGACATAATTTTTGTATACCAAAAACTGCAGAAGAATTACAGTTTTCGTTCTGCTTTTTTCTTTGCTTTGCACTATAGACATTTTCCCCCTAGGTTGTTGTCTAGTCTTTAATGGCTGCATAATATTCCACTGGGTTGATGTACCACAATTTACCCAACCTAGTCTCTATTTTTGATTACTTCCAAATTGATGCTAGAACTACATTGCAATAAACATCTGGGTAGATCTTATTTTTCTGAATTTAGAATTATTTCCTAAGGATAGATTTTCAGAAATGGAATCAATGAATCAAAGAATAAGAGTATTTTTAAGGCTCTTAATCTATAGTACCAAATTAAAGTTAGTGGGGTATTTTTAACTAATTTACATTGCTGTGAGCAATGCATAGGTATTTCAATTTCATCACAATATCACCTATATTGGGTATCATAATTATTTAACATTTTTGCTCATTTCAAATGTATAAATGATATCACATTTTAAAAAGAACTTTGTCCTTCTACAATCACTCGTGAGGTTGGAAGGTTTCCCCTATATTTGTTACTAATCACATCTCCTCCTGTATATTTTGACAGTGCTAGAATTTCTGCACTGGTGGTACAGCTACCCAGTGTTTGGGTTCTTGTGTTTATAACCTGTTCTTCCTTGCTCTGGCTTTATAACCTATTTGCTAATCTCCCTGACACCACTTGATTCCATAGTTGTCTACCATTTTACCAAAGTCTACAAACTTGAGTAGGGAATTACAGTCATGGCTTAAGAAAATGTCGAGTGTACTTAGAAGTTTGGGTTCCAGTACAAACTCTGGTAATTTTTTAAAAAACTGCATGGCATTAACTTCACTTTTCCTCTCAGGAGCCTCTTTTTTTTTTTTTTTTCTCACCTGAAGGAAAGAGTTATGCCAGGTATCCATTTACCCACAGTGTTGTATGAGTGCTTTGAGCCTTGTGAAAGAAGGGTCAGCCAACTTTTTCTGTAAAGGGCCAGACAGTAAATATTTTAGGCTCACAGATCATGGTCTGTGTCACAACTACTCAATTCTGCTATTGCAGCACGAAAGTGGCATAGGCAGTGATAGTAAATAAACGAGCATGGCTGTGGTCCAATAAAGCTTTCATTATGAACACTGCAATTTAATTTTTTACTTATACCTACTTTATAATCTATGCTTTATATTTATATTTAAATGTATAATATAATAGATCATATAATAACATATTGCATATTATAATAATCATATAAAATATAAGTATATATTATAACATTTTATACTTATATTGATACATAAATAATATAATTACATATAATTATACATAAATACATAATTTCATTTTATATAGTTTTCATGTATCACAAAATACTGTTCTTTTGATTTTTTTTTTTAACTATTTAAAAATATTAAAAACCTGTCTTTGCTGATGGGCTGTACAAAAACAGGCAGCAGACTGGATTTGGCCAAAGGGGTGTAGTTGGCCAACCCATTCTCTAAAGCCCTATCCAGCATAAGATCTCATGGGATGGTCGGAACAACTCAGTACACAGGACAGGAAACAGTATTTTCTCATTTTTAGTTGTGAAAACAGGGATGAAGAAGGTTAAATGACTTGCCCAAGGGCACACAGCCAGTAAAGGATAGAGCTGGGATTCAAATCAGATGTTCCTGATTCCAAACCCCAAGTGATGTCTGCTGCAGCTTTTTCCCCAATCAGTGGTCCCATCCCTGGGCCAACTCTCTCCTGCCGGAACCCATTCCCAGACCTCCAAGTTCCCTGATCCTGTGGATCAGGCCTTCTTCCTCAGCCTGCTCCACATTGGCCCCACCCAAGGCCAGGGACTGCCAAGATCCATATCAGCATTAACAGAAAAAGAACAAACCCAGCTTCTCTGCCTCCTACAAAGAGCCCCCTTGATCCTCCAATCACACAGCCACGTATTTGCAGGATCAAGCACCAAGTTTCCACATTCAGGGAGATGTTTACTGGTATATAGACAGTACTCAGATCTGTCTGCCATAACACTTGATTACCTACACATCTCCAGTAATTATTCTCCTCTTTCATGTTATTTGACCACAATCAAGTCTTTCTTTTTTTGTTTGCTTTCGAAGAGTTCAGTACTCTTGGAAGACAAGACCAACAACAATAACAAAATCACCACTCTTGGAAACAGGAAATCCTACTACAAGAGCCCAAGTAGTCCAGAGGAAAGAAAACATAATTTGGAAACGAGGACCACAGTTCAAGAGTTGGTTCTGCCACTCATTATCCTACTTGCCTGAGGTTTAGTTTCTCAGGTGAAAATGAGGATAATCAGCTTCAAATGAGAAAATATATGTAAATGTATTTTGTAAGCTATAGAACTCTATGCAAACACTAGTTAACAATGCCATTATAAGGCTTGTGCAATTCCAAACTAACGTTCTAACTTGGATCATGACTTTCTCAGCTCTATTCAAAATGCAGTATTTGTCATCTTCTACAGAAAGTCTAAGGCAATGTTTTCAGGAGATTTTTTTCCCCCAAGCCTTACTTTTTTTCCTGCATGAATGGGAACTGAATTCATTATGAATTCCCCTGGCACCAGCACAAATCCAAAGTGTATGTGGTTTGAAGTGACAAATGATAGGATGTATTGCAGGGGGCTTGTGTGGGGGCTGGCAGCACCGGTAGAGGAGTAAGTCCCATCTTCCTAGGCAGTGACATCAACAGCCTCTGCATGGCACCCGGGCTGCCACCTACACACAGCACATCTCTCAACCTCCCCCAGCAACAGCACCCAAGATGATGGGGCTAAGCTCATGGGGCCCCAGGGATGCCAGATACACACTTCACCTACCCTTTTGATGAACTCAGTCACCTAGATGTGAATCCTTTCCTTAGGTTCTGATCAGAGCCTATTCAGAGCTAAGAGAGACACTGTATTACCTGGTCCGATCTATTCATTTCACTTATGGGGAAACTGAGGCTCATATAGTAAAGTGACTTGCCCAAGGTTATGTAAGCCCTGGTCTTAGCATTAGGAAACTTTTGTATAAGTTCCCACTCTACAACGAATTAGTTATGTAACTTCAGTAAAATTATCCATTTTGAAAGATGATTAATTTCTATCATCAATGAAAACTAGCATTTCAATAGCATTTTAGGGTCCATCAACTATATTCACAGTCTAATCCTCACAATAAACTCAAGACAGGGCAGGAATTGTAGTAATCTGCATTTTTTTCCTAAAAGAAAAGAAAAGCTCAGAGAAACTAAGTGATTTGTAAGATTAGAGCTAATAAAGGGCAGTCAGGATGCAAATTCACACCTTCTGCTCCAAATATTACATTTTCTCCATCAACGCACACAGCTCGATGCCTTCTGTAATGAACCAATTAAAACTTGAAAGAAAATGTGTGAAAGTATGTTTGAGCTAAAAATCTGCTTGACCATTGGTTGGGGAATAAACCACCCCCAAATTTAGCAGCTTACAACAACAAACATTTATGCTGTCATTTAGTTTCAGAGTCAGGGACATGGGAACAGCTTAGCTGGGAGATTCTGACTCTGAGTCACTCACAAAATGGCAGTCAGGCTGTCAGCGAGGGCTACAGTCATCTCAAGACTCAACTGGGGCTAGTGTCCTCTTCCAGGCTCTCTCATGTGGTCGGTGGCAGGTCTCAGTTCCCCACTGTCTGTTGGCCTATGGAGTCATCCCATTCTTCCCATCGGATCTCTCCACAGGCTGCCTGAGAGTCTTCTGGATGTGGCAGCCAGAGAGAGACAGAGAGACAGAGAGACAGCCCAAGATGGAAGCTGCAGTCTTTTTAAAACCTAATGTTGAGTGACGTACCATCACTTCTGCAGTGTTTTATTCATTAGAAACACGTCACTATGTCCAGCCCACACTCAAGGGGAGAACATCACACAAAGACAGGAACACAGGAGGTGAGGACCATGAAGGCCATTTTGGAAGCTGGCTACCATATGACCCCTTTATAATTTAAAATTTTTTCTGACTCCCACAAGATCAAGTTCATAATTTTTGTATCATGTGTTTGATTGAGAAAATAGTAAACTCTATGACATTGCTCGGATTTGCCTACTTGTGACTCACAAAAATGGCAATTTCATATGATTCAACCTGATTTATGATCTCTGGAAGCTCTCAGATATTCACTAATACTTTTCAATGAAGTTACACTTTACTAGTCACAATAGCATATGTCTTCTTTGGGAAAATGTTAATATGGGTTCATATAGTTGGAGGCATGTTATTAATACAGTCTAAACAATGCTTGGTGGAAAATGGATTCATGCCCTTCTCCCACCTCTCTAGAATGAACTACATAGGCTCCCAGGGGTCCGAACTCATAGACTCAATCATTGCACAAGCTGCATGTAAGATACAACTAACTCTAGTAGACGCCGAGTGTCCTTTCTATTAAAGCATGCTGCCTTCCAGTAGGGCTGTTTATCAGGCATAGAAACAGCCCTTCCTGTTAAAATGAACAATTCTAATGAATTAGTTCTGATTTGCCAATAGCTGCCCTGGATTGATCAGAGGCTTCTGTCATATTGACAACATTGCTGAAGCAGTGTGAACTTGAAGGAATAGTATTTAAAGCTTATTTTTTATTTTAGCCTTCTAACTTTTGATAGACTGTACTTGAAGCCATCAGTCTATTGCATCCTCATATACATGGTTAACTATTACTATTAATACTACTTTGTAAAAAGTAGTCAATACCAGTGGTTAAGTTCAGGGAAACGCTATCCTACACAGTTACTGAGAAACCACAATGGGCAGAAACCACTCTAGTCCTGGGGATACAGTGGTGAATGAGACAGACAAGATTTCACATTCTTACAGTTTCCAAAGCTGGCTTTTTAGAAATATAGGTCTTTGGGACCCAATCTAGACTTATTCAGAAACTGTGGACTCAGGCCAGAAATGTATATTTTCTACAGCCCCACGGGTGACTGTGATGTAGCTGAGTCCATGATCCAACATGTGGGAACCACGGGCATACATTTCAGTTCTTAATTGCCTCATCTCCTGTTTACTCCACAACCCACAGCAACAGTTTCCACCTGACCACTTCACAGAAACTGATCTTGCTAACATCACCAGTGAATTCCTGACAGCCAAGTCCATGGATTATTCATGACTTCACCTTACTTTCTCCCTTTGTGGCGTGATACTGCTGACCACACCCTGCTTCTTGAAATTCCCCACCCTTGGCTTTTGACAATGTTCCTTTTTGGTTGTCCTCCTGCCTTCACTCTGGCTGCCCTCTCTGTGTCCTGCCGTTGATCCTCTTCCTTCTCTTGATGAACGATGATGTTACTCAGCATGCTGTCTTCAGGTACCACCTCTCCCACTCCAAGGCGTCCCTGGGCGAATTCCTCCAAACCCCTGGTTTAACTAGTCTGTGCCAATGACTTGAAACACTGTAAACCAGACCTCATTCCCCAAGCCCAGTAGCACTCATTAGCATAGAACACTCAATAAACCCAGGGAGGGAGCCCATCCTGAAAGATGTATTTATTCATCTGTGGACCACCATACAGAATGGCCACTGGATCCCAATTAAACCAACAAACTAGTTTAAAATTCGAACTGCGTGGTGAACTTCTTGAGGGTAAAAACAGGGTTTTATTTATTTCTGTGCCCTCACATTATGGAAGACTTTATCGAGAATATAATACTGCAGAATTTCCTATTGAAAAATTGACTTGCGTCTTGTTTCTCACTCCCCAGACTCATCAGGAAGGGAGAGAAGTCCATGCTGCTTTCCCAGGAAGTTAGCCAAAATTTGTTTTAGAGAAGTCATCAGGTGAGGGTGGGATTCTGCAAAGATGAGTGTTAAACAATATTTTTGTGTTTCAAATTCTAAGCCTGAGAGGGAAGAGGGGATGGAAGCTACTGATTGAAGGCAGGAGGAAAAGGAAGGACAGAGAAGCAAATAAGGATAGCATGAATGTGACATTCTTTGTGCATATATGTCTGTGTATGTATATTATTTCCATGTATATGGATATACATACACAGTATATGTATATTCATGTAATGTAGAACATAGACATGGATATATATACGAGCTATATCCACCTTACATGATTATTATGAACTAATATAAATAAAATACTGAGCACTGAACCTGTTGCCTGTAAGGATGCATTAATGTTTGCTTCTTTCCATGTCTCCAAAATCCTATTTGCTTAAGCCAATCCCCAAAATTTCTGTTTGAGTCAGATCCAATTGCTAAATTTAACCTTAGGCCACAGAGTGGGTGACGGCACTCCTGAAATTGTATGTGCAATTTCATATAAATATGTATATGTTTGTTTTTCTGAGAATAGAATCCTTAATTTTCATGAGATTCTCAAACGAGTCCTTCTCCCTAAAAATGCTCAGAGTGCCTAGGTATCATCTGCTTGTCAATGTTTCAACAACCAATACTATTCTCTCTGGTTCCTAAACATACTACTTTTCTGTCAAGACCTATATCAATGACTCAAAGATGCTCCTTTCTAAGGAAGTTAGTGAAGTCTTCATACATTTGTGCGTACATGCATTCATTCATTCATGCAACAGGCAATTATTTGTACTGACTGTATACCTGACATTGTGCTAAGCCCAGGGCACAGTGAACACAAACTCTGTGAGACATTCAAAAGGCAAACTATATAAGCTGTGATGAAGGTTTAAAGTGACCATAAAATTTGAAAAGGAAACTTCCAGCAGCTTAGTAGCAACAACATCTTCTCTGGTCAACAACACATTTTCTTCCTAAAAAAAGAGAAAGAAGGGGGACCACATAGTAGAGAATAAAATGCATCAGAGAAAGATTTCTCTTTAACTGGGCAGAAGCATCTAAGGAAAGTAGACAATCTCCCAGACTCTACCACCCATTGTCCTTGCCTCTTTCTTTTCAGTTTCTTTGGACCAAAACCTTCCCTTTATATTCTAGATTTTCTTTTTTAGCTCAGTGTGAACTGTGGATTCTTGGAATCTCTGAATTTGGAAGACTCTTAATCTATACACAGCATATAAATTAGGTCTAATCTTGAAAATATCCAAGGATGAATGTCTCACTACCTTGAGAGACGCATTCTATATTTGAGTGTGCCTAATTATTATTTCTTTCTTGTTTTGAACTAAAATCTGCTCTAATTTCCAACTCAAAGTCCTAATTCCATTCTCTGGGACTATGCATATCTTCTACATCAATATTTATCATTAATGGGTCATGAAATCAATTTTGGAATGATATCCAGCATTATATTCAATAAAATTAGAATAGGATAAGATAGAGTAGAAGAGGAGAGGATAAAATCGAATCAAATCAAATCAAATAGAGTAGAGTAGAAAATATCAGAGTTCATAGCATGTAATAGAGACCAGTATTATTCTTCGAAGTTTGTTTCTGTTGTTTATAAATTTTTGTAAATGTGTACTAGGCTGCGATATAAAATCTATTTCTTACTTTTGGTTGCCATTGAAAAGTTTGGAGAACACCAGTTCCTTCAGATATTTGAAGACTGGGGAACCCCATGCGTTCTGTTCTACAAGTTTTGATATTTCCGTCCCCCATGATTGTGCCTCATTTGACTTTGTTTCCAGTTCCTTCCCTACCTGGTCTCTCTCTTCTGTGCTCTCTTGAACATACCTTTTTTTAAAAATCTTCATTTATTTATTTATTATTAGCATATTTATTATTACAAATCATGATTTTTCTTTATGTCCTTAACCTGATCTATCACTCCCCACACCCACTTTTCTACCTTCCCCCATCTCTAGCATACCTTAGCTATGTTCTCTCCTTCTGCAAGTTCACCGTGTTGTTGTGGTCCTTCCCTTCCTCTCTTTCTTTCCTTCTTAGCACCCAGTTATGAGTGAGGACATGCGGTATTTCTTTTTCCTTGTCTGGCTTATTTCACTTAACATAAGTTTCTCCAGACTCATCCATTTTGCTGCAAATGGTAGAATTTCATTCTTTTTTATGGCTGAGTAGTATTCCATTATGTATATATACCACATTTTCCTTATCCAGTCATCCGTTGATGGACACTTAGGTTGGTTCCATATTTTGGCTATCGTAAATAGAGCTGTGTTGAACAAGGGAGTGCAGATATCCCTTCAACATGATGATTTCCATTCCTTTGGGTATATACTGGATCATATGGTAGCTCTATCTGTAGTTATTTGAGGAACCTCCATACTTGAACATTCATCTTGATGTGGCATCACAGAACCTCACAGCCAGGACAGGACTGGGAGACGGGGGACAATACCACCCAAGGAAACAGGCAGGAGTTCTCCCTGCTTTCATGTTTGCTAAGTTTTCCAACATCTTCAGCAGTGGAGGACCAAGATCATTGACCTTATCAATAGAGAGCTTCCAGGAAGCTGTTTGTGGGAAACCCAGACTCAAAAATACATGTAGAGTAGCTACTCTACCAGGTCACAGGCTAGTGCCAACACACAGAGAAGTAAGACCACTGCCCTGTGCAATCCAGGCCCACTCACACCCATTGTCTCACTGAATCTGTGAGCTACATAGTATCATTTTCACCTCATTCTACAATAAGGAAAGTGAGGCCCAGAGAGGCAAATGAGAAACTTCTTGATGTTTCTTAGGGCTTGTCATAAAACTTGGAATAAATGGTTATTAGACAACCTACAATGCGATAGAGTAACAATGGTGGTAGCTCTCACTTCAATGGTACTTGACTGTTTTTAGGACACTTTCATATTCCCTTATCTCAATCATCCATAGGTTGTGCAGGAGAGATGATAACATTCCCATCTTCCAGATGAGAACATGGGCCCAGGGAGATTAAGCTACTTGTTCAAGGTCACACTGCTAGAGGGGACTACAGCTAGGATTTGAACTTGGGTCCCAACTCTAAGTCCAATGCTATTTTGATGGGCTCCTGTGCCTGTTGCTGACAGTTTTCCCCTGACCTACTGAAGCAAACTGCTCTTTCTCTTCCCTGGTCCATAACTTTGCAAAGAGATCCTGGGGTGCTAATGCTCATTCCAACTAGACTGTTATGGCCAAGATGGCACTAGCCCGTGGGACTCTAGGATAACATGGATTTTTTCCCACAAATTTGGGATAAGTTTGAGCCAACTTGTAAACATTATTTACATCCATCTTGGACAGCAGCTGAGTCTGTGGTCAGTGTGCCAGGGAATATATGAGAAAACCAGGCAGCCTTAATCTTTGTAGCATGTGGAAAGAAATAAAGACCACCTTGACTGATGGTTGACTTGATATGTCTGAAGGGGATTAAGTCTGGCTGTGACAGACATGGCTGGGGAGCCAGAGTGAAGGGAACTCAACAAGGTATGGCCTTCCAAGTTCAAACTTCTAATCTCCAAGGACCAGAGTGACTTCGTAAGGAATTCAAGAAGAACGCAATTCACTCAACATATAATAGAATCCTGAAATCTTAAGAATGTTTTCCTGAGGCCAGAAAAAGTAAATAAGTGTAATGTTGCCCACTGTGAGGTGACTGGGGTCTCAGGCAGACTGTGCAATTCTACTTTGATAACTCAGCGCTACGAAGGCATTACAGGCCTGATGACATTTGCAGGTGTTGACATCTATCCAAACTCATCCTCTAAACGGAGGGCTTAATAGATAGGAAGCGAAAAGCTAAACATATCCATGCATTCACCCAAACTAGCAGACTGGCAAAGTCAAGCCCAGAAATAAATGGAGTTTAATCTCTGGAGTTTAACCTTAAATACTGTCATTGGATTTCTGAGGCGATCCTCTCCCCTCCTCCCCTGCTGTTTTTCTTCCTCTGGAGGTTTGTCTTTTAATAATAAGCTCTGTTTTCATTTGCAAAATATAAAAAATGAACTTCCAGATGGACTTCCCCAAGTGCAATCCAAACATGAAGGAAACAAGGAATCCAAAAGTCAAAGGCAAGTGGGAGGTTTTCTTCTCCCCCAAATCTCTGGGGAGTCCAATTCATTCAACATGCTCACATTCT